>NW_027480438.1:2400000-3600000 GCF_051401765.1 Calliopsis andreniformis
CCACAATCCTCAATCTTCAATCCTCAACACTAATCATCAATCCTCAATCCTCAATCCTCAATCCTCAATACTCATTCTTCAATCCTCAATACCCAATCCTCAATCTTCAATCCTCAATCGTCAATCCTCAATCCTAATTCCTCAAACCTCATTCTTCAATCCTCAATACCCAATCCTCAATTTCAATCCTCAATCCTCAATCCTCACTTCTCAATCCTCAATCGTCAACCCTCAGCCCTCATCCTACATCCTCAATCCTCAATCCTCAATCCTCAATCCTAATTCCTCAATAATCATTCTTCAATCCTCAATACCCAATCCTCAATTTCAATCCTCAATCCTCAATCCTCATTTCTCAATCCTCAATCCTCAACCCTCAGCCCTCATCCTCCATCCTCAGTACTCAATCCTCTATCCTCAATCTTCTATCCTCAATGCTCAATCTTCAATCCTCATCCCTCAATCCTCAATCCTCAATCCTCAATCTTCAATCCTCAATAGTCAATCTGCAATCCTCAATCCTCAAACCTCAATCCTCAATCCTCATTCCTCTATCCTCAATACCCAATCCTCAATCGTCAATCTTCAATCCTCAATCCTCAATATTCAATCATCAATACTCAATATTCAATCCTCAATCTTCAATCCTCAATACTCAATCTTCAATCCTCAATCCTCAATCCTCAATCCTCAATCCTCAATCCTCAGGCATCAATACTCAATCTACAATATTCAATCCTCAATCCTTAATCCTCAATCCACAATCCTCAACCTTCAATACTCAATACTCAATCTTCAATCCTCAATTCTCAGTCATCAATCCTCAATCCACAATCCTCAATATTCAAACCTCAATACTCAATCTTCAATCATCATCCTCAATCCTCAATTCTCAGTCGTCAATCCTCAGTCGTCAATCCTCAATATTCAATACTCAATCGTCAATCCTTAGTCCTCAATCCTCAATCCTCAATCCTCGTTCCTCAAACCTCAATCCTCAACCCTCAGTCTTCATCCTCAATCCTCAAACCTCAATCCTCAATCCTCAATATTCAGTCATCAATACTCAATCTTCAATCCTCAATCCTCAAACCTCAATCCTCAATCCTCATTCTTCAATCCTAAATACCCAATCCTCAATCTTCAATCCCCAATCCTCAATCCTCAATTCTCAATCCTCAATCCTTAATCCTCAGACCTCAAACATCAATATTCAACCCTCAGTCCTCGTCCTCAATCCACAACACTCAATCCTCAGTCCTCAATATTCAATCATCAATATTCAATCTTCAGTCCTCACTCCTCAATCCTCAATTCTCAATCCTCAATCCTCAGCCCTCAGTCCTCATACTCAATTCTCAATTCTCAATCCTCAATCCTCAATCCTCAATCTTCAATCCTCAATAATCAACCTCCAATCCTAGATCCTCAATCTCCAATCATCAATCCTTAATCCTCAATCTTCAATCCTTAATTCTCAATCGTCAATCTTCAATCCTCAATACTCAATCTTCAATCCTCAATCCTCAATCCTAAATCCTCAATCCTTAATCCTCAATCGTCAATCTTCAATCCTCAATACTCAATCTTCAATCCTCAATCCTCAATCCTCAATCCTCAATCCTCAATCCTCAATCCTCAATCCTCAATTCTCAATCGTCAATCTTCAATCCTCAACCATCAGTCCTCGTCCTTAATCCTCAACCCTCAATCCTCAATCCTCAATCTTCAATCATTAATACTCAATCTTCAATCCCCAATTCTCATTCCTAAATCCTCAACCCTCAATCCTCAATATTCAACACACAACCATCAACCATCAATTCTCAATACTCAACCATCAATCCTCAATCCTCAATCCTCAATCCTCAATCCACAATCCTCAACCTTCTATACTCAATAATCAATCTCCAATCCTAGATCCTCAATCCTCAATCCTCAATCCTCAATCTTCCACCCTGAATCCTCAATCCTCAATACTCAATCCTCAATCTTCAATCCTCAATACTCAATCTTCATTCCTCAATCCTCAATCCTCAATCCTCAATCCTCAATCTTCAACCCTCAATACTCAATCTTCGATCCTCAATCCTCAATCCTCAATCCACAATCCTCAATCTTCAATCCTCAACACTAATCTTCAATCCTCAATCCTCAATCCTCAATCCTCAATACTCATTCTTCAATCCTCAATACCCAATCCTCAATCTTCAATCCTCATTCGTCAATCCTCAATCCTAATTCCTCAAACCTCATTCTTCAATCCTCAATACCCAATCCTCAATTTCAATCCTTAATCCTCAATCCTCACTTCTCAATCCTCAATCGTCCACCCTCAGCCCTCATCCTACATCCTCAATCCTCAATCCTCAATCCTCAATCCTAATTCCTCAATCCTCATTCTTCAATCCTCAATACCCAATCCTCAATTTCAATCCTCAATCCTCAATCCTCATTTCTCAATCCTCAATCCTCAACCCTCAGCCCTCATCCTCCATCCTCAGTACTCAATCCTCTATCCTCAATCTTCTATCCTCAATACTCAATCTTCAATCCTCATCCCTCAATCCTCAATCCTCAATCCTCAATCTTCAATCCTGAATAGTCAATCTGCAATCCTCAATCCTCAAACCTCAATCCTCAATCCTCATTCCTCTATCCTCAATACCCAATCCTCAATCGTCAATCTTCAATCCTCAATCCTCAATATTCAATCATCAATACTCAATATTCAATACTCAATCTTCAATCCTCAATACTCAATCTTCAATCCTCAATCCTCAATCCTCAATCCTCAATCCTCAATCCTCAGGCATCAATACTCAATCTACAATATTCAATCCTCAATCCTTAATCCTCAATCCACAATCCTCAACCTTCAATACTCAATACTCAATCTTCAATCCTCAATTCTCAGTCCTCAATCCTCAATCCACAATCCTCAATATTCAAACCTCAATACTCAATCTTCAATCATCATCCTCAATCCTCAATTCTCAGTCGTCAATCCTCAGTCGTCAATCCTCAATATTCAATACTCAATCGTCAATCCTTAGTCCTCAATCCTCAATCCTCAATCCTCGTTCCTCAAACCTCAATCCTCAACCCTCAGTCTTCATCCTCAATCCTCAAACCTCAATCCTCAATCCTCAATATTCAGTCATCAATACTCAATCTTCAATCCTCAATCCTCAAACCTCAATCCTCAATCCTCATTCTTCAATCCTAAATACCCAATCCTCAATCTTCAATCCCCAATCCTCAATCCTCAATTCTCAATCCTCAATCCTTAATCCTCAGACCTCTAACATCAATATTCAACCCTCAGTCCTCGTCCTCAATCCACAACACTCAATCCTCAGTCCTCAATATTCAATCATCAATATTCAATCTTCAGTCCTCACTCCTCAATCCTCAATTCTCAATCCTCAATCCTCAGTCCTCAGACCTCAAACCTCAATCCTCAACTCTCAGCCCCCATCCTCAATCCTCAATCCTCAATCTTCAATCCTCAATCCTCAATCCTCAATCCTCAAGCCTCAGTCCTCAATCCTCAATCCTCAATCCTCAGTCCTCAAACCTCAATCCTCAACACTCAATTCTCAATCCTCAATCTTCAATCCTCAATCCTCAATACACAATCCCCAATCCTCAATCCTCAGGCATCAATACTCAATCTTCAATACTCAATCCTCGATCCTCAATCCTCAATCCTCAATCCTCAACCCTCAATCCTCATACCTCAAACCTCAATCCTCAGCCCTCAGTCCTCATACTCAATACTCAATTCTCAATCCTCAATCCTCAATCCTCAATCTTCAATCCTCAATCTTCAATCCTCAATAATCAACCTCCAATCCTAGATCCTCAATCTCCAATCTTCAATCCTTAATCCTCAATCTTCAATCCTTAATTCTCAATCGTCAATCTTCAATCCTCAATATTCAATCTTCAATCCTCAATCCTCAATCCTAAATCCTCAATCCTTAATCCTCAATCGTCAATCTTCAATCCTCAATACTCAATCTTCAATCCTCAATCCTCAATCCTCAATCCTCAATCCTCAATCCTCAATCCTCAATTCTCAATCGTCAATCTTCAATCTTCAACCGTCAGTCCTCGTCCTCAATCCTCAACCCTCAATCCTCAATCCTCAATCTTCAATCATTAATACTCAATCTTCAATCCCCTATTCTCATTCCTAAATCCTCAACCCTCAATCCTCAATATTCAACACACAACCATCAACCATCAATTCTCAATACTCAACCATCAATCCTCAATCCTCAATCCTCAATCCTCAATCCACAATCCTCAACCTTCTATACTCAATAATCAATCTCCAATCCTAGATCCTCAATCCTCAATCCTCAATCCTCAACCTTCCACCCTGAATCCTCAATCCTCAATACGCAATCCTCAACCTTCAATCCTCAATACTCAATCTTCATTCCTCAATCCTCAATCCTCAATCCTCAATCCTCAATCTTCAACCCTCAACACTCAATCTTCGATCCTCAATCCTCAATCCTCAATCCACAATCCTCAATCTTCAATCCTCAACACTAATCTTCAATCCTCAATCTTCAATCCTCAATCCTCAATACTCATTCTTCAATCCTCAATACCCAATCCTCAATCTTCAATCCTCAATCGTCAATCCTCAATCCTAATTCCTCAAACCTCATTCTTCAATCCTCAATACCCAATCCTCAATTTCAATCCTCAATCCTCAATCCTCACTTCTCAATCCTCAATCGTCAACACTCAGCCCTCATCCTACATCCTCAATCCTCAATCCTCAATCCTCAATCCTCAATATTCAATCATCAATACTCAATCTTCAATCCTCAATCCTCAAACCTCAATCCTCAATCCTCATTCTTCAATCCTAAATACCCAATCCTCAATCTTCAATCCTCAATCCTCAATACTCAATTCTCAATCCTCAATCCTTAATCCTCAGACCTCAAACATCAATATTCAACCCTCAGTCCTCGTCCTCAATCCACAACACTCAATCCTCAGTCCTCAATATTCAATCATCAATATTCAATCTTCAAGCCTCAATCCTCAATCCTCAATCCTTAATCCTCAATCCTCAGTCTTCAACCCTGAATACTCAATCCTCAATACTCAATCCTCAATCCTCAATCCTCAATCCTCAATACTCAATCTTCAATCCTCAATCCTCAAACCTCAATCCTTAATATTCAATCATCAATACTCAATCTTCAATCCTCAATCCTCAATCCTCAATTCTCAATCCTCAATCCTCAATCCTCAATCCTCAATCCTCAATCCTCAATCCTCAATCCACAATCCTCAACCTTCTATACTCAATAATCAATCTCCAATCCTAGATCCTCAATCATCAATCCTCAATCCTCAATCTTCCACCCTGAATCCTCAATCCTCAATACTCAATCCTCAATCTTCAATCCTCAATACTCAATCTTCATTCCTCAATCCTCAATCCTCAATCCTCAATCCTCAATCTTCAACCCTCAATACTCAATCTTCGATCCTCAATCCTCAATCCTCAATCCACAATCCTCAATCTTCATTCCTCAACACTAATCATCAATCCTCAATCCTCAATCCTCAATCCTCAATACTCATTCTTCAATCCTCAATACCCAATCCTCAATCTTCAATCCTCAATCGTCAATCCTCAATCCTAATTCCTCAAACCTCATTCTTCAATCCTCAATACCCAATCCTCAATTTCAATCCTCAATCCTCAATCCTCACTTCTCAATCCTCAATCGTCAACCCTCAGCCCTCATCCTACATCCTCAATCCTCAATCCTCAATCCTCAATCCTAATTCCTCAAACCTCATTCTTCAATCCTCAATACCCAATCCTCAATTTCAATCCTCAATCCTCAATCCTCATTTCTCAATCCTCAATCCTCAACCCTCAGCCCTCATCCTCCATCCTCAGTACTCAATCCTCTATCCTCAATCTTCTATCCTCAATACTCAATCTTCAATCCTCATCCCTCAATCCTCAATCCTCAATCCTCAATCTTCAATCCTCAATAGTCAATCTGCAATCCTCAATCCTCAAACCTCAATCCTCAATCCTCATTCCTCTATCCTCAATACCCAATCCTCAATCGTCAATCTTCAATCCTCAATCCTCAATATTCAATCATCAATACTCAATATTCAATCCTCAATCTTCAATCCTCAATACTCAATCTTCAATCCTCAATCCTCAATCCTCAATCCTCAGGCATCAATACTCAATCTACAATATTCAATCCTCAATCCTTAATCCTCAATCCACAATCCTCAACCTTCAATACTCAATACTCAATCTTCAATCCTCAATTCTCAGTCATCAATCCTCAATCCACAATCCTGAATATTCAAACCTCAATACTCAATCTTCAATCATCATCCTCAATCCTCAATTCTCAGTCGTCAATCCTCAGTCGTCAATCCTCAATATTCAATACTCAATCGTCAATCCTTAGTCCTCAATCCTCAATCCTCAATCCTCGTTCCTCAAACCTCAATCCTCAACCCTCAGTCTTCATCCTCAATACTCAAACCTCAATCCTCAATCCTCAATATTCAGTCATCAATACTCAATCTTCAATCCTCAATCCTCAAACCTCAATCCTCAATCCTCATTCTTCAATCCTAAATACCCAATCCTCAATCTTCAATCCCCAATCCTCAATCCTCAATTCTCAATCCTCAATCCTTAATCCTCAGACCTCAAACATCAATATTCAACCCTCAGTCCTCGTCCTCAATCCACAACACTCAATCCTCAGTCCTCAATATTCAATCATCAATATTCAATCTTCAGTCCTCACTCCTCAATCCTCAATTCTCAATCCTCAATCCTCAGTCCTCAGACCTCAAACCTCAATCCTCAACTCTCAGCCCCCATCCTCAATCCTCAATCCTCAATCTTCAATCCTCAATCCTCAATCCTCAAGCCTCAGTCCTCAATCATCAATCCTCAATCCTCAGTCCTCAAACCTCAATCCTCAACACTCAATTTTCAATCCTCAATCTTCAATCCTCAATCCTCAATCCACAATCCCCAATCCTCAATCCTCAGGCATCAATACTCAATCTTCAATACTCAATCCTCGATCCTCAATCCTCAATCCTCAATCCTCAACCCTCAATCCTCATACCTCAAACCTCAATCCTCAGCCCTCAGTCCTCATACTCAATTCTCAATTCTCAATCCTCAATCCTCAATCCTCAATCTTCAATCCTCAATAATCAACCTCCAATCCTAGATCCTCAATCCCCAATCTTCAATCCTTAATCCTCAATCTTCAATCCTTAATTCTCAATCGTCAATCTTCAATCCTCAATACTCAATCTTCAATCCTCAATCCTCAATCCTAAATCCTCAATCCTTAATCCTCAATCGTCAATCTTCAATCCTCAATACTCAATCTTCAATCCTCAATCCTCAATCCTCAATCCTCAATCCTCAATCCTCAATCCTCAATCCTCAATTCTCAATCGTCAATCTTCAATCCTCAACCGTCAGTCCTCGTCCTTAATCCTCAACCCTCAATCCTCAATCCTCAATCTTCAATCATTAATACTCAATCTTCAATCCCCAATTCTCATTCCTAAATCCTCAACCCTCAATCCTCAATATTCAACACACAACCATCAACCATCAATTCTCAATACTCAACCATCAATCCTCAATTCTCAATACTCAATAGAATATCCCGAATTATCATGATTCAATACTCAATCCACAATATTCAATAATCAAATCTCAATCCTCAAACATCAATTCTCAACACTCAATCCTCAACACTCGGTCCTCTCTCTTCAATCCTCCATCCTCAATCCTCTATCCTCAAGCGTCAATCCTCAATCATCAATCCACAACCCTCAATCCTCAGACCTCAGACCTCAATTCCGAATCCTCAGTCCTGAATGCTCAATCTTCATCCCTCAGTCCGCAACAATCAATTGTCAATCCTCAATCCTCAATAGAATATCCTCAATTCACAGTTTTCAATACGCAATACCCAATCTTCAAACTTCAAATCTCAATCCACAGACATCAATTCTCATCACTCAACCCTCAACACTCAGTCCTCAATCTTCAATCCGCAGTCCTCAATCCTCAATCCTAGATCCTCAATTCGCAATCCTCAATCCTTAATCCTCAATCTTCAATCCTCAATAACCAGTCCTCAAGCTTCAATCCTCAATGCTCAATCTTCAATCCTCAGTCCTCAATCCTCAATCCTCAATCATCAATCCTCAATCCTCAACCGTCAGTCCTCGTCCTCAATCCTCAGCCCTCAATCCTCAATCATCAATCCTCAATATTCAATCATCAACCTTCAATCCTCAATACTCAATCTTCAATCCTCAATACTCGAACCTCAATCGTCAATCCTCATTCTTCAATCCTCAATACACAATCCTCAATCCTCAATCCTCAATCCTCAATCGTCAATCTTCAATCCTCAATACTCAATCTTCAATCCTCAATCCCCAATCCTCAATCCTCAATCCTCAATCCTCAATCCTCAATCTTAAATCCTCAATACTCAGTCTTCAATCATCAATCCTCAATCCTCAATCCTCAATCCTCAACCCTCAATCCTCATACCTCAAACCTCAATCCTCAGCCCTCAGTCCTCATACTCAATTCTCAATTCTCAATCCTCAATCCTCAATCCTCAATCTTCAATCCTCAATAATCAACCTCCAATCCTAGATCCTCAATCCCCAATCTTCAATCCTTAATCCTCAATCTTCAATCCTTAATTCTCAATCGTCAATCTTCAATCCTCAATACTCAATCTTCAATCCTCAATCCTCAATCCTAAATCCTCAATCCTTAATCCTCAATCGTCAATCTTCAATCCTCAATACTCAATCTTCAATCCTCAATCCTCAATCCTCAATCCTCAATCCTCAATCCTCAATCCTCAATCCTCAATTCTCAATCGTCAATCTTCAATCCTCAACCGTCAGTCCTCGTCCTTAATCCTCAACCCTCAATCCTCAATCCTCAATCTTCAATCATTAATACTCAACCTTCAATCCCCAATTCTCATTCCTAAATCCTCAACACTCAATCCTCAATATTCAACACGCAACCATCAACCATCAATTCTCAATACTCAACCATCAATCCTCAATCCTCAATCCTCAATCCTCAATTCGCAATCCTCAACCTTCTATACTCAATAATCAATCTCCAACCCTAGATCCTCAATCCTCAATCCTCAATCCTCAATCTTCCACCCTGAATCCTCAATCCTCAATACTCAATCCTCAATCTTCAATCCTCAATACTCAATCTTCATTCCTCAATCCTCAATCCTCAATCCTCAATCCTCAATCTTCAACCCTCAACACTCAATCTTCGATCCTCAATCCTCAATCCTCAATCCACAATCCTCAATCTTCAATCCTCAACACTAATCTTCAATCCTCAATCCTCAATCCTCAATCCTCAATACTCATTCTTCAATCCTCAATACCCAATCCTCAATCTTCAATCCTCAATCGTCAATCCTCAATCCTAATTCCTCAATCCTCATTCTTCAATCCTCAATACCCAATCCTCAATTTCAATCCTCAATCCTCAATCCTCATTTCTCAATCCTCAATCCTCAACCCTCAGCCCTCATCCTCCATCCTCAGTAGTCAATCCTCTATCCTCAATCTTCTATTCTTAATACTCAATCTTCAATCCTCATCCCTCAATCCTCAATCCTCAATCCTCAATCTTCAATCCTCAATAGTCAATCTGCAATCCTCAATCCTCAAACCTCAATCCTCAATCCTCATTCCTCTATCCTCAATACCCAATCCTCAATCGTCAATCTTCAATCCTCAATCCTCAATATTCAATCATCAATACTCAATATTCAATCCTCAATCCTCAATCCTCCATCCTCAATTCTCAATCCTCAATCCTAAGTCCTCAGTCCTCAAATCTCAATCCTCAACCCTCAGCCCTCATTCTCAATCCTCAATCCTTAATCCTCAATCTTCAATCCTCAATAACCAGTCCTCAATCTTCAATCCTCAATGCTCAATCTTCAATCCTCAATCCTCAGTCCGCAATCCTCAATCCGCATTCATCAATCCTCAATCCTCAACCGTCTGTCCTCGTCCTCAATCCTCAGCCCTCAATCCACAATCTCAAACCTCAATCCTCAACCGTCAGCCCTCGTCCTCAATCCTCAACCCTCAACCCTCAATCCTCAATCATCAATACTCAATCTTCAATCCTCAATCCACAATCCTCAATCCTCAATATTCAACACTCAACCCTCAACCATCAATCATCAATATTCAAACATCAATCCTCAATTCTCGATACTCAATAGAATATCCTGAATTCTCATGGTTCAATGCTAAATCCCCAATCTCAATCTTCAAATCTCAATCCACAAACATCAATTCTCATCACTCAACCCTCAACACTCAGTCCTCAATCTTCAATCCTCAACCCTTAATCCTCAATCCTCAATCTTCAATCCTCAATCCTCAATCATCAATCCTCAATCCTCAATCCTCACCCTTCAATCCTCAATAATCAATCTCCTGTCCTAGATCCTCAATCTCCGATACTCTATCCTTAATCATCAATATTCAATCCTCTATCCCCAGTCCACAATCTTCAATCCCCAAAGCTCAATAACCAATCGTCAATCCTCAATCCTCAATCCCCAATCCTCAGTCCTCAATCCTCAATCCTCAATACTCAAACCTCAATCCTCAACCGTCAGTCCTCGTCCTCAATCCTCAAACCTCAATCCTCAATCCTCAATCATCAATCCTCAATTCTCAATTCTCAATAGAATATCCTGAATTCTCAGTTTTCAATATTCAATCCTCAATCTTCAATCTTCAAGTCTCCATCCACAAACATCAATTCTCATCACTCAACCCTCAACACTCAATCCTCAATCCTCAATCCTCAATCTTCAATCCTCAATCCTCAATCTTCAATCCTCAATCCTCAATCCTCAATCATCAATCCTCAATCTTCAAAACTCAATCCTCAATCCTCAATCCTCAATCCTCAGTCCTCAATCATCAATCCTCAATCTTCAATACTCAATCCTCAATCCTCAATCCTCAATACTCAATACTCAATACTCAATAGAATATCCTGAATTCTCAGTTTTCAATACTCAATCCTCAATCTTCAATCTTCATGTCTCCATCCACAAACATCAATTATCATCACTCAACCCTCAACACTCAGTCCTCAATCTTCAATCCTCAATCCTCAATATTCAATCCTCAATCATCAATACTCAATCTTCAAAACTCAATCCTCAATCCTCAATTCTCAATCCTCAATACTCAACCATCAATCCTCAATTCTCAATACTCAATAGAATATCCTGAATTCTCAGGATTCAATGCTCAAACACCAATCCTCAACCCTCAGCCCTCATTCTCCATCATCAATACTCAATCCTCAATCCTCAACCTTCAATCCTCAATACTCAATCTTCAATCTTCAATCCTCAATCCTCAAACCTCAATCCTCAATCCACAATCCTCAGTCATCAATCCTCAATCTTCAATACTCAATCGTCATTCCGCAGTCATCAATCCTCAATCCTAGATCCTCAATCCCCGGTCCTCAATCCTTAATCCTCAATCTTCAATCCTCAATCCCCAGTCCACAACCCTCTATCCTCAATCCTCAATCCTCAGTCCTCAATCCTCAATCTTCAATCCTCAATCCTCAATTCTCAATCATCAATCCTCAATCTTCAATTCTCAGTCCTCAATCCTCAATCCTCAATACTCAACCATGAATCCTCAAATCTCAATACTCAATAGAATATCCTGAATACTCAGGATTCAATACTCAAACCTCAATCCTCAACCCTCAGCCCTCAACCTCCATCCTCAAACCTCAGTCCAAAATCCTCAATCCTCAGTCCTCATGCTCCATCCTCAATCCTCAATCCTCAATCCTCAACCTTCAATCCTCAATACTCAACATTCGATCCTCAATACTCAGTCCTCAATCCTCAAACCTGAGCCCTAGGTCCTCAATCCTCAATCCTCAATCCTCATACCTCAATCCTCAACCGTCAGTCCTCGTCCTCAATCCTCAACTACGAATCCTCAATCCTCAATATTCAATCATCAATACTCAATCTTCAATCCTCAATACTCAATCTTCAATCCTCAATCCTCAATCCCCAATCCTCAATCCTCAATCCTCAAGCGTCAGTCTTCAATCCTCAATACTCAATCTGCAATCCTCAGTCCTCAATCCTCAATCCTGTTTCTTCAATACTCAATACCCATTCCTCAAGCTTCAGCCCTCAATCCTCAATCCTCAATCCTCAATCCTCAATCCTCAATCCTCAATTCTCAATGGTCAATCTTCAATCCTCAACCGTCAGTCCTCGTCCTTAATCCTCAACCCTCAATCCTCAATCTTCAATCATTAATACTCAATCTTCAATCCTCAATCCTAAATCCTCAAACCTCAATCCTCAATATTCAACACACAACCGTCAACCATCAATTCTCAATACTCAACCATCAATCCTCAATTCTCAATACTCAATAGAATATCCCGAATTCTCATGATTCAATACTCAATCCACAATATTCAATAATCAAATCTCAACCCTCAAACATCAATTCTCAAGACTCAATCCTCAACAGTCGGTCCTCTCTCTTCAATCCTCCATTCTCAATCCTCTATCCTCAAGCGTCAATCCTCAATCCTCAATCCTCAGTCCTCAAACCTCAACCCTCAACCCTCAGCCCTCATCCTCAATCCTCAATACTCAATCTTCAATCCTCAATCCTCAATCCTCAATCCTCAATCCTCTATCCTCCATCCTCAATTCTCAATCCTCAATCCTCTGTCCTCAGTCCTCAAACCTCAACCCTCAACCCTCAGCCCTCATCCTCAATCCTCAATACTCAATCTACAATCCTCAATCCTCAATCCTCAATCCTCAATCCTCAGTCATCAATCCTCAATCTTCAATACTCAATCGTCAATTCTCAGTCCTCAATTCTCAATCCTCAATCCTGGTTCCTCATACCTCAATCATCAACCCCCAGTCCTCATACTCAATTCTCAATTCTCAATCCTCAAACCTCAATCTTCAATCCTCAATACCCAATCCTCAATCCTCAATTCTCAATACTCAATAGAATATCCTGAATTCTCAGTATTCAATACTCAAACCTCAATCCTCAACCCTCAGCCCTCATCCTCCATCCTCAATCCTCAACCCTCAATCCTCAAACCTCAATCTTCAATCCTCGATACTCAATCTTGGATCCTCAATTCTCAATCCTCAATCTTCAATCCTCAATACTCAGTCTTCAATCATCAATCCTCAATCCCCAATCCTCAATCCTTAATCCTCAATCTTCAATCCTCAATAACCAGTCCTCAATCTTCAATCCTCAATGCTCAATCTTCAATCCTCAATACTCAGTCCGCAATCCTCAATCCTCAATCATCAATCCTCAATCCTCAACCGTCTGTCCTCGTCCTCAATCCTCAGCCCTCAATCCTCAATCTGTAACCTCAATCCTCAACCGTCAGCCCTCGTCCTCAATCCTCAACCCTCAACCCTCAATCCTCAATCATCAATACTCAATCTTCAATCATCAATCCACAATCCTCAATCCTCAATATTCAACACTCAAACCTCAACCATCAATCACCAATATTCAAACATCAATCCTCAATTCTCGATACTCAATAGAATATCCTGAATTCTCATGGTTCAATGCTAAATCCCCAATCTCAATCTTCAAATCTCAATCCACAAACATCAATTCCCATCACTCAACCCTCAACACTCAGTCCTCAATCTTCAATCCTCAATCCTTAATCCTCAATCCTCAATCTTTAATCCTCCATACTCAATCTTCAATCCTCAATCCTCAATCATCAATCCTCAATCCTCAATCCTCACTCTTCAATCCTCAATAATCAGTCTCCTGTCCTAGATCCTCAATCTCCGATACTCTATCCTTAATCTTCAATATTCAATCCTCTATCCCCAGTCCACAATCTTCAATCCCCAAAGCTCAATAATCAATCGTCAATCCTCAGTCCTCAATCCCCAATCCTCAGACCTCAATCCTCAATCCTCAATACTGAAACCTCAATCCTCAACCGTCAGTCCTCGTCCTCAATCCTCAATCCTCAATACTCAATACTCAATACTCAATAGAATATCCTGAATTCTCAGTTTTCAATACTCAATCCTCAATCTTCAATCTTCATGTCTCCATCCACAAACATCAATTATCATCACTCAACCCTCAACACTCAGTCCTCAATCTTCAATCCTCAACCCTCAATACTCAATCCTCAATCATCAATACTCAATCTTCAAAACTCAATCCTCAATCCTCAATTCTCAATCCTCAATACTCAACCATCAATCCTCAATTCTCAATACTCAATAGAATATCCTGAATTCTCAGGATTCAATACTCAAACCCCAATCCTCAACCCTCAGCCCTCATTCTCCATCATCAATACTCAATCCTCAATCCTCAACCTTCAATCCTCAATACTCAATCTTCAATCTTCAATCCTCAATCCTCAATCCTCAATCCTCAATCCTCAATCCTCAGTCATCAATCCTCAATCTTCAATACTCAATCGTCAATCCTCAATCCTCAATTCTCAATCATCAATCCTCAATCTTCAGTACTCAGTCCTCAATCCTCAATCCTCAATACTCAACCATCAATCCTCAAATCTCAATACTCAATAGAATATCCTGAATACTCAGGATTCAATACTCAAACCTCAATCCTCAACCCTCAGCCCTCATCCTCCATCCTCAATCCTCAATCGAAAATCCTCAATCCCCAGTCCTCATGCTCCATCCTCAATCCTCAATCCTCAATCCTCAACCTTCAATCCTCAATACTCAACATTCGATCCTCAATCCTCAGTCCTCAATCCTCAAACCTGAGTCCTCAGTCCTCAATCCTCAATCCTCAATCCTCATACCTCAATCCTCAATCCTCTATACTCAATCATCAATCCTGAATTTTCAACACTCAATCCTCAATCCTCAGTCCTCAATCCTCAATCCTCAATATTCAACACACATCCCTCAACCATCAATCACCAATATTCAAACATCAATCCTCAATTCTCAATACTCAATAGAATATCCTGAATTCTCATGGTTCAATGCTAAATCCCCAATCTCAATCTTCAAATCTCAATCCACAAGCATCAATTCTCATCACTCAACCCTCAACACTCAGTCCTCAATCTTCAATCCTCAATCCTTAATCCTCAATCCTCAGTCTTCAATCCTCCATACTCAATCTTCAATCCTCAATCCTCAATGATCAATCCTCAATCCTCAATCCTCACTCTTCAATCCTCAATAATCAATCTCCTGTCCTAGATCCTCAATCTCCAATACTCTATCCTTAATCCTCAATATTCAATCCTCTATCCCCAGTCCACAATCGTCAATCCCCAAAGCTCAATAATCAATCGTCAATCCTCAGTCCTCAATCCCCAATCCTCAGTCCTTAATCCTCAATCCTCTATACTCAAACCTCAATCCTCAACCGTCAGTCCTCGTCCTCAATCCTCAAACCTCAATCCTCAATCCTCAATCATCAATACTCAATTCTCAATTCTCAATAGAATATCCTGAATTCTCAGTTTTCAATACTCAATCCTCAATCTTCAATCTTCAAGTCTCCATCCACAAACATCAATTCTCATCACTCAACCCTCAATCCTCAATCCTCAATCCTAAATCCTCAATCCTTAATCCTCAATCGTCAATCTTCAATCCTCAATACTCAATCTTCAATCCTCAATCCTCAATCCTCAATCCTCAATCCTCAATCCTCAATCCTCAATCCTCAATTCACAATCGTCAATCTTCAATCCTCAACCGTCAGTCCTCGTCCTTAATCCTCAACCCTCAATCCTCAATCCTCAATCTTCAATCATTAATACTCAACCTTCAATCCCCAATTCTCATTCCTAAATCCTCAACACTCAATCCTCAATATTCAACACGCAACCATCAACCATCAATTCTCAATACTCAACCATCAATCCTCAATCCTCAATCCTCAATCCTCAATTCGCAATCCTCAACCTTCTATACTCAATAATCAATCTCCAACCCTAGATCCTCAATCCTCAATCCTCAATCCTCAATCTTCCACCCTGAATCCTCAATCCTCAATACTCAATCCTCAATCTTCAATCCTCAATACTCAATCTTCATTCCTCAATCCTCAATCCTCAATCCTCAATCCTCAATCTTCAACCCTCAACACTCAATCTTCGATCCTCAATCCTCAATCCTCAATCCTCAATCCTCAATCCTCAATCCTCAATACTCATTCTTCAATCCTCAATACCCAATCCTCAATCTTCAATCCTCAATCGTCAATCCTCAATCCTAATTCCTCAATCCTCATTCTTCAATCCTCAATACCCAATCCTCAATTTCAATCCTCAATCCTCAATCCTCATTTCTCAATCCTCAATCCTCAACCCTCAGCCCTCATCCTCCATCCTCAGTACTCAATCCTCTATCCTCAATCTTCTATCCTTAATACTCAATCTTCAATCCTCATCCCTCAATCCTCAATCCTCAATCCTCAATCTTCAATCCTCAATAGTCAATCTGCAATCCTCAATCCTCAAACCTCAATCCTCAATCCTCATTCCTCTATCCTCAATACCCAATCCTCAATCGTCAATCTTCAATCCTCAATCCTCAATATTCAATCATCAATACTCAATATTCAATCCTCAATCCTCAATCCTCCATCCTCAATTCTCAATCCTCAATCCTAAGTCCTCAGTCCTCAAATCTCAATCCTCAACCCTCAGCCCTCATTCTCAATCCTCAATCCTTAATCCTCAATCTTCAATCCTCAATAACCAGTCCTCAATCTTCAATCCTCAATGCTCAATCTTCAATCCTCAATCCTCAGTCCGCAATCCTCAATCCGCATTCATCAATCCTCAATCCTCAACCGTCTGTCCTCGTCCTCAATCCTCAGCCCTCAATCCACAATCTCAAACCTCAATCCTCAACCGTCAGCCCTCGTCCTCAATCCTCAACCCTCAACCCTCAATCCTCAATCATCAATACTCAATCTTCAATCCTCAATCCACAATCCTCAATCCTCAATATTCAACACTCAACCCTCAACCATCAATCATCAATATTCAAACATCAATCCTCAATTCTCGATACTCAATAGAATATCCTGAATTCTCATGGTTCAATGCTAAATCCCCAATCTCAATCTTCAAATCTCAATCCACAAACATCAATTCTCATCACTCAACCCTCAACACTCAGTCCTCAATCTTCAATCCTCAACCCTTAATCCTCAATCCTCAATCTTCAATCCTCAATCCTCAATCATCAATCCTCAATCCTCAATCCTCACTCTTCAATCCTCAATAATCAATCTCCTGTCCTAGATCCTCAATCTCCGATACTCTATCCTTAATCATCAATATTCAATCCTCTATCCCCAGTCCACAATCTTCAATCCCCAAAGCTCAATAACCAATCGTCAATCCTCAATCCTCAATCCCCAATCCTCAGTCCTCAATCCTCAATCCTCAATACTCAAACCTCAATCCTCAACCGTCAGTCCTCGTCCTCAATCCTCAAACCTCAATCCTCAATCCTCAATCATCAATCCTCAATTCTCAATTCTCAATAGAATATCCTGAATTCTCAGTTTTCAATATTCAATCCTCAATCTTCAGTCTTCAAGTCTCCATCCACAAACATCAATTCTCATCACTCAACCCTCAACACTCAATCCTCAATCCTCAATCCTCAATCTTCAATCCTCAATCCTCAATCATCAATCCTCAATCCTCAATCCTCAATCATCAATCCTCAATCTTCAAAACTCAATCCTCAATCCTCAATCCTCAATCCTCAGTCCTCAATCATCAATCCTCAATCTTCAATACTCAATCCTCAATCCTCAATCCTCAATACTCAATACTCAATACTCAATAGAATATCCTGAATTCTCAGTTTTCAATACTCAATCCTCAATCTTCAATCTTCATGTCTCCATCCACAAACATCAATTATCATCACTCAACCCTCAACACTCAGTCCTCAATCTTCAATCCTCAATCCTCAATATTCAATCCTCAATCATCAATACTCAATCTTCAAAACTCAATCCTCAATCCTCAATTCTCAATCCTCAATACTCAACCATCAATCCTCAATTCTCAATACTCAATAGAATATCCTGAATTCTCAGGATTCAATGCTCAAACACCAATCCTCAACCCTCAGCCCTCATTCTCCATCATCAATACTCAATCCTCAATCCTCAACCTTCAATCCTCAATACTCAATCTTCAATCTTCAATCCTCAATCCTCAAACCTCAATCCTCAATCCACAATCCTCAGTCATCAATCCTCAATCTTCAATACTCAATCGTCATTCCGCAGTCCTCAATCCTCAATCCTAGATCCTCAATCCCCGGTCCTCAATCCTTAATCCTCAATCTTCAATCCTCAATCCCCAGTCCACAACCCTCTATCCTCAATCCTCAATCCTCAGTCCTCAATCCTCAATCTTCAATCCTCAATCCTCAATTCTCAATCATCAATCCTCAATCTTCAATTCTCAGTCCTCAATCCTCAATCCTCAATCCTCAATCCTCAATCCTCAATTCTCAATGGTCAATCTTCAATCCTCAACCGTCAGTCCTCGTCCTTAATCCTCAACCCTCAATCCTCAATCCTCAATCTTCAATCATTAATACTCAATCTTCAATCCTCAATTCTCAATCCTAAATCCTCAAACCTCAATCCTCAATATTCAACACACAACCGTCAACCATCAATTCTCAATACTCAACCATCAATCCTCAATTCTCAATACTCAATAGAATATCCCGAATTCTCATGATTCAATACTCAATCCACAATATTCAATAATCAAATCTCAACCCTCAAACATCAATTCTCAAGACTCAATCCTCAACAGTCGGTCCTCTCTCTTCAATCCTCCATTCTCAATCCTCTATCCTCAAGCGTCAATCCTCAATCCTCAATCCTCAACCCTCAATCCTCAGTCCTCAAACCTCAACCCTCAACCCTCAGCCCTCATCCTCAATCCTCAATACTCAATCTTCAATCCTCAATCCTCAATCCTCAATCCTCAATCCTCTATCCTCCATCCTCAATTCTCAATCCTCAATCCTCTGTCCTCAGTCCTCAAACCTCAACCCTCAACCCTCAGCCCTCATCCTCAATCCTCAATACTCAATCTACAATCCTCAATCCTCAATCCTCAATCCTCAATCCTCAGTCATCAATCCTCAATCTTCAATACTCAATCGTCAATTCTCAGTCCTCAATTCTCAATCCTCAATCCTGGTTCCTCATACCTCAATCATCAACCCCCAGTCCTCATACTCAATTCTCAATTCTCAATCCTCAAACCTCAATCTTCAATCCTCAATACCCAATCCTCAATCCTCAATTCTCAATACTCAATAGAATATCCTGAATTCTCAGTATTCAATACTCAAACCTCAATCCTCAACCCTCAGCCCTCATCCTCCATCCTCAATCCTCAACCCTCAATCCTCAAACCTCAATCTTCAATCCTCGATACTCAATCTTGGATCCTCAATTCTCAATCCTCAATCTTCAATCCTCAATACTCAGTCTTCAATCATCAATCCTCAATCCCCAATCCTCAATCCTTAATCCTCAATCTTCAATCCTCAATAACCAGTCCTCAATCTTCAATCCTCAATGCTCAATCTTCAATCCTCAATACTCAGTCCGCAATCCTCAATCCTCAATCATCAATCCTCAATCCTCAACCGTCTGTCCTCGTCCTCAATCCTCAGCCCTCAATCCTCAATCTGTAACCTCAATCCTCAACCGTCAGCCCTCGTCCTCAATCCTCAACCCTCAACCCTCAATCCTCAATCATCAATACTCAATCTTCAATCCTCAATCCACAATCCTCAATCCTCAATATTCAACACTCAAACCTCAACCATCAATCACCAATATTCAAACATCAATCCTCAATTCTCGATACTCAATAGAATATCCTGAATTCTCATGGTTCAATGCTAAATCCCCAATCTCAATCTTCAAATCTCAATCCACAAACATCAATTCCCATCACTCAACCCTCAACACTCAGTCCTCAATCTTCAATCCTCAATCCTTAATCCTCAATCCTCAATCTTCAATCCTCCATACTCAATCTTCAATCCTCAATCCTCAATCATCAATCCTCAATCCTCAATCCTCACTCTTCAATCCTCAATAATCAGTCTCCTGTCCTAGATCCTCAATCTCCGATACTCTATCCTTAATCTTCAATATTCAATCCTCTATCCCCAGTCCACAATCTTCAATCCCCAAAGCTCAATAATCAATCGTCAATCCTCAGTCCTCAATCCCCAATCCTCAGACCTCAATCCTCAATCCTCAATACTGAAACCTCAATCCTCAACCGTCAGTCCTCGTCCTCAATCCTCAATCCTCAATACTCAATACTCAATACTCAATAGAATATCCTGAATTCTCAGTTTTCAATACTCAATCCTCAATCTTCAATCTTCATGTCTCCATCCACAAACATCAATTATCATCACTCAACCCTCAACACTCAGTCCTCAATCTTCAATCCTCAACCCTCAATACTCAATCCTCAATCATCAATACTCAATCTTCAAAACTCAATCCTCAATCCTCAATTCTCAATCCTCAATACTCAACCATCAATCCTCAATTCTCAATACTCAATAGAATATCCTGAATTCTCAGGATTCAATACTCAAACCCCAATCCTCAACCCTCAGCCCTCATTCTCCATCATCAATACTCAATCCTCAATCCTCAACCTTCAATCCTCAATACTCAATCTTCAATCTTCAATCCTCAATCCTCAATCCTCAATCCTCAATCCTCAATCCTCAGTCATCAATCCTCAATCTTCAATACTCAATCGTCAATCCTCAATCCTCAATTCTCAATCATCAATCCTCAATCTTCAGTACTCAGTCCTCAATCCTCAATCCTCAATACTCAACCATCAATCCTCAAATCTCAATACTCAATAGAATATCCTGAATACTCAGGATTCAATACTCAAACCTCAATCCTCAACCCTCAGCCCTCATCCTCCATCCTCAATCCTCAATCCAAAATCCTCAATCCCCAGTCCTCATGCTCCATCCTCAATCCTCAATCCTCAATCCTCAACCTTCAATCCTCAATACTCAACATTCGATCCTCAATCCTCAGTCCTCAATCCTCAAACCTGAGTCCTCAGTCCTCAATCCTCAATTCTCAATCCTCATACCTCAATCCTCAATCCTCTATACTCAATCATCAATCCTGAATTTTCAACACTCAATCCTCAATCCTCAGTCCTCAATCCTCAATCCTCAATATTCAACACACATCCCTCAACCATCAATCACCAATATTCAAACATCAATCCTCAATTCTCAATACTCAATAGAATATCCTGAATTCTCATGGTTCAATGCTAAATCCCCAATCTCAATCTTCAAATCTCAATCCACAAGCATCAATTCTCATCACTCAACCCTCAACACTCAGTCCTCAATCTTCAATCCTCAATCCTTAATCCTCAATCCTAAGTCTTCAATCCTCCATACTCAATCTTCAATCCTCAATCCTCAATGATCAATCCTCAATCCTCAATCCTCACTCTTCAATCCTCAATAATCAATCTCCTGTCCTAGATCCTCAATCTCCAATACTCTATCCTTAATCCTCAATATTCAATCCTCTATCCCCAGTCCACAATCGTCAATCCCCAAAGCTCAATAATCAATCGTCAATCCTCAGTCCTCAATCCCCAATCCTCAGTCCTTAATCCTCAATCCTCTATACTCAAACCTCAATCCTCAACCGTCAGTCCTCGTCCTCAATCCTCAAACCTCAATCCTCAATCCTCAATCATCAATACTCAATTCTCAATTCTCAATAGAATATCCTGAATTCTCAGTTTTCAATACTCAATCCTCAATCTTCAATCTTCAAGTCTCCATCCACAAACATCAATTCTCATCACTCAACCCTCAACACTCAATCCTCAATCCTCAATCCTCAATCTTCAATCCTCAATCCTCAATCCTCAATCCTCAATCCTCACTCTTCAATCCTCAATAATCAATCTCCTGTCCTAGATCCTCAATCTCCAATACTCTATCCTTAATCCTCAATATTCAATCCTCTATCCCCAGTCCACAATCTTCAATCCCCAAAGCTCAATAATCAATCGTCAATCCTCAGTCCTCAATCCCCAATCCTCAGTCCTCAATCCTCAATCCTCAATACTCAAACCTCAATCCTCAACCGTCAGTCCTCGTCCTCAATCCTCAAACCTCAATCCTCAATCCTCAATCATCAATCCTCAATTCTCAATTCTCAATAGAATATCCTGAATTCTCAGTTTTCAATACTCAATCCTCAATCTTCAATCCTCAATCCTCAATCCTCAATCCTCAATCCTCAATCCTCAATCATCAATCCTCAATCTTCAACACTCAATCCTCAATCCTCAGTCCTCAATCCTCAATCCTCAATCATCAATCCTCAATCTTCAATACTCAATCCTCAATCCTCAATCCTCAATCCTCAATACTCAACCATCAATCCTCAATTCTCAATACTCATTAGAATATCCTGAATTCTCTGTATTCAATACTCAAACCTCAATCCTCAACCCTCAGCCCTCATCCTCCACCCTCAATCCTCAATCCTCAAACCTCAACCTTCAATCCTCAATACTCAATCTTCGATCCACAATCCTCAGCCCTCAACCCTCAATCCTCAATCCTCAATCATCAATCCTCAATCTTCAATACTCAGTCCTCAATCCTCAATCCTCAATACTCAACCATCAATCCTCAAATCTCAATACTCAATAGAATATCCTGAATACTCAGGATTCAATACTCAAACCTCAATCCTCAATTATCAATCCTCATTCCTCATGCCTCAAACCTCCATCCTCAGCCCTCAGTCCTCATCCTCAATTCTCAATTCTCAATTCTCAAACCTCAATCCTCATTCTTCAATCCTCAATTATCAATCTCGTATCCTAGATCATCAATCCCCAATACTCTATCCTTAATCCTCAATATTCAATCCTCTATTCCCAGTCCACAATCTTCAATTCCCAAAGATCAATAATCAATCGTCAATCCTCAGTCCTCAATCCCCAATCCTCAGTCCTCAATCCTCAATCCTCAATACTCAATCCTCAATCCTCAACCGTCAGTCCTCGTCCTTAATCCGCAACCCTCAATCCTCAATCCTCAATCTTCAATCATCAATCCTCAATCTTCAATCCTCAGTCCTCAATCCTCAATCCTCAATCCTCAATCCTCAATATTCAATACACAACCCTCAAACATCAATCCTCAAAACTCAATCATCAATCCTCAATTCTCAATTCTCAATAGAATATCCTGAATTCACAGTTTTCAATACTCAATCCTCAATCTTCAATCTTCAAGTCTCCATCTAACAAACATCGATTCTCATTACTCAACCCACAACACTCAATCCTCAATCCTCAATCCTCAATCTTCAATCCTCAATCCTCAATCCTCAATCCTCAATCCTCAATCATCAATCCTCAATCTTCAACACTCAATCCTCAATCCTCAGTCCTCAATCGTCAATCCTCAATCATCAATCCTCAATCTTCAATACTCAATCCTTAATCCTCAATCCTCAATCCTCAATACTCAACCATCAATCCTCAATTCTCAATACTCAATAGAATATCCTGAATTCTCAGTATTCAATACTCAAACCTCAATCCTCAACCCTCAGCCCTCATCCTCCACCCTCAATCCTCAATCCTCAATCCTCAATCATCAATCCTCAATCCTCAATCCTCAGTCATCAATACTCAATCTTCAATACTCAATCCTCAATCCTCAATCCTCAATCCTCAATCCTCAATCCTCATTCCTCAAACCTCCATCCTCAGCCCTCAGTCCTCATCCTCAATTCTCAATTCTCAATCCTCAAACCTCAATCCTCAATCTTCAATCATCAATTATCAATCTCGTATCCTCGATCCTCAATCCCCAATACTCTATCCTTAATCCTCAATATTCAATCCTCTATCCCCAGTCCACAATCTTCAATCCCCAAAGCTCAATAATCAATCCTCAATCCTCAGTCCTCAATGCCCAATCCTCAGTCCTCAACCCTCATTCCTCAATACTCAAACCTCAATCCTCAACCGTCAGTCCTCGTCCTTAATCCTCAACACTCAATCCTCAATCCTCAATCTTCAATCATCAATACTCAATCTTCAATCCTCAATCCTCAATCCTCAATCCTCAATCCTCAATCCTCAATATTCAATACACAACCCTCAAACATCAATCCTCAAAACTCAATAATCAATCCTCAATTCTCAATTCTCAATAGAATATCCTGAATTCTCAGTTTTCAATACTCAATCCTCAATCTTCAATCTTCAAGTCTCCATCTAACAAACATCAATTCTCATTACTGAACCCACAACACTCAATCCTCAATCCTCAATCCTCAATCTTCAATCCCCAATCATCAATCCTCAATCCTCAATCCTCAATCCTCAATCATCAATCCTCAATCTTCAACACTCAATCCTCAATCCTCAGTCCTCAATCCTCAATCCTCAATCATCAATCCTCAATCTTCAATACTCAATCCTCAATCCTCAATCCTCAATCCTCAATACTCAACCATCAATCCTCAATTCTCAATACTCAATAGAATATCCTGAATTCTCAGTATTCAATACTCAAACCTCAATCCTCAACCCTCAGCCCTCATCCTCCACCCTCAATCTTCAATCCTCAAACCTCAACCTTCAGTCCTCAATACTCAATCTTCGATCCTCAATCCTCAACTCTCAATCCTCAATCCTCAATTCTCAGTCATGAATACTCAATCTTCAATACTCAATCCTCAATCCTCAATCCTCAAACCTCAATCCTCAATCCTCAATCCTCATTCCTCAAACCTCATTCCTCAACCCTCAGTCCTCATCCTCAATTCTCAATTCTCAATCATCAATACTCAATCTTCAATCCTCAGTCCACAATCCTCATCCTCAATATTCAACACACAACCCTCAACCATCAATCACCAATATTTAACCATCAATCCTCAATTCTCAATACTCAATAGAATATCCTGAATTCTCATGGTTCAATGCTAAATCCCCAATCTCAATCTTCAAATCTCAATCCACAAACATCAATTCTCATCACTCAACCCTCAACACTCAGTCCTCAATCTTCAATCCTCAATCCTCAATCCTCAATCCTCAGACATCAAACATCAATACTCAACCCCCAATCCTCGTCCTCAAACCACAACCCTCAATCCTCGATCCTCAAACTTCAATCATCAATATTCAATCTTCAATCCTCAATCCTCAATCCTCAATACTCAATCCTCAATCCTCAATCTTCGATCCTCAATACCCAATCTTCAATCTTCAATCCTCAATCCTCAATCCTCAATCCTCAATCCTCAGTCCTCAATACTCAATCCTCAATGTTCAATCCGCAATACCCAATCCTCCATCTTCAATCCTCAATCCTCAATCCTCAACCCTCAATCCTTAATCCTCAATCCTCAATCTTCAGTCCTCAAACCTTAATCCTGAATCCACAATCCTGAATCCTCAATCTTCAGCCCTCAGTCCTCAACAATCAGCTGTCAATCCTCAATCCTCAATGGAATATCGTCAATTCACAGTTTTCAATACTCCATACTCAATCTGCAATCTTCAAACCTCTATACACAAACATCAATACTCATAACTCAACACTCAACACTCCGTGCCCAGTCCTCAATCTTCAATCCTCAATCCTCAATACTCAATCCTCAATTTTCAAGCCTCAATACTGAATCTTCAATCCTCAATGCTTAATCCTCAATCCTCAATCCTCAGTCCTCAACCCACAATCCTCAATCCTCAAACCTCAATCCTCAATCGTCAGCCCTCGTCCTCAATCCTCAACACTCAATCCACAATCCTCAATCTTCAATCATCAATACTCAATCTTCAATACTCAATCCTCAATCTTCAATCCTCAATCCTCAATACTCACTCCTCAATACTCAATACTCAATCTTCAATCCTCAATCCTCATTCTTCAATCCTCAATACACAATCCTCAATATTCAATCCTAAATCCCCAATCCTCAATTCTCAATACTCAATCCTCAATCATCAATATTCAACACTCAAGCCTCAGCCTTCAATAATCAATCCTCAATTCTCAATCCTCAATACTCAATCCTCAATCCTCAGCCCTCAACCCTCAAACCTCAATCCTCAACCGTCAGTCCTCGTCCTCAATCGTCACACCTCAATCCTCAATCCTGAATCTTCAATCCTCATTACTCAATATTCAATACTCAATCCTCAATCTTCAATCCTCAATCTTCAATCTTCAATCCTCAATTCTCAATCCTCAATCCTCAATCCTCAATCCTCATTCTTCAATCCTCAATACCCAATCCTCAATCTTCAATCCTCAATCCTCAATCCTCAATCCTCATTCTTCAATCCTCAATACCCAATCCTCAATCTTCAATCCTCAATCCTCAATCCTAAATCCTCAATCCTCAATCCTCAGTCCTCAATCTTCAATCCTCAGTCCCAAATCCTCAATCTTCAATACACAATCCTCAATCCTCAATCTTCAATCCTCAATACTCAATCTTCAATCATCAACCCTCAATCCTCAATTCTCAATACTCATTCTTCAATCCCCAATACCCAATCCTCAATCTTCAATCCTCAATCCTTAATCCTCACTTCTCAACCCTCAATCCTCAATCCTCAGACATCAAACATCAATACTCAACCCTCAATCCTCGTCCTCAATCCACAACCCTCAATCCTCGATCCTCAAACTTCAATCGTCAATATTCAATCTTCAATCCTCAATACTCAATCCTCAATACTCAATCCTCAATCCTCAATGTTCAATCCTCAATACCCAATCCTCAATCTTCAATCCTCAATCCTCAATCCTCAATCCTCAATCCTCAATCCTCAATCCTCAATCCTCAATCCTCAGTCCTCAACCCTCAATCCTGAATCCTCAATCCTGTATCCTCAATCTTCAGCCCTCAGTCCTCAACAATCAGTTGTCAATCCACAATCCCCAATAGAATATCATCAATTCACAGTTTTCAATACTCAATACTCAATCTACAATCTTCAAATCTCTATCCACAAACATCAATTCTCATCACTCAACCCTCAACACTCAGTCCTCAATGTTCAATCCCCAATTCTTAATTCACAATCTTCAATCCTCAATACTGAACATTCAATCCTCAATACTGAACATTCAATCCTCAATCCTCAATACTCAATCTTCAATCCTCAGTACCCAATCCTCAATATGCAACCCTCAATCCTCAACCCTCAATCCTCGATCCTCAGTCCTCAATCCTCAATCCTCAATCCTCAATGTTCAATCCGCAATACCCAATCCTCAATCTTCAATCCTCAATCCTCAATCCTGAACCCTCAATCCTTAATCCTCAATCCTCAATCTTCGGTCCTCAAACCTTAATCCTGAATCCACAATCCTGAATCCTCAACCTTCAGCCCTCAGTCCTCAACAATCAGTTGTCAATCCTCAATCCTCAATGGAATATCGTCAATTCACAGTTTTCAATACTCAATACTCAATCTGCAATCTTCAAATCTCTATACACAAACATCAATACTCATAACTCAACACTCAACACTCCGTCCCCAGTCCTCAATCTTCAATACTCAATCCTCAATCCTCAATCTTCGATCATCAATACCCAATATTCAATCTTCAATCCTCAATCCTCAATCCTCAATCCTCAATCCTCAGTCCTCAATCCTCAATCCTCAATGTTCAATCCGCAATACCCAATCCTCAATCTTCAATCCTCAATCCTCAATCCTCAACCCTCAATTATTAATCCTCAATCCTCAATCTTCAGTCCTCAAACCTTAATCCTGAATCCGCAATCCTGAATCCTCAATCTTCAGCCCTCAGTCCTCAACAATCAGTTGTCAATACTCAATCCTCAATGGAATATCGCCAATTCACAGTTTTCAATACTCCATACTCAATCTGCAATCTCCAAACCTCTATACACAAACATCAATACTCATAACTCAACACTCAACACTCCGTCCCCAGTCCTCAATCTTCAATCCTCAATCCTCAATCCACAATCCTCAATCCCCAATCCTCAATTTTCAAGCCTCAATACTGAATCTTCAATCCTCAATGCTTAATCCTCAATCCTCAATCCTCAGTCCTCAACCCACAATCCTGAATCCTCAAACCTCAATCCTCAATCGTCAGCCCTCGTCCTCAATCCTCAACACTCAATCCACAATCCTCAATCTTCAATCATCAATACTCAATCTTCAATCCTCAATCCTCAATCTTCAATCCTCAATCCTCAATTCTCACTCCTCAATACTCAATCCTCAATCGTCAATCCTCAATCCCCAATCGTCAATCCCCAATCCTCAATCCTCAATACTCAATCCTCAATCCTCAATCTTCGATCCTCAATACCCAATCTTCAATCTTCAATCCTCAATCCGCAATCCTCAATCCTCAATCCTCAGTCCTCAATCCTCAATCCTCAGTCCTCAAACCTCAATCCAGAATCCTCAATCCTGAATCCTCAATCCTCAATTCTCAATCCCCAATCCTCAATCCTCAATATTCAACACTCAAGCCTCAAACGTCAATCCTCAATACTCAATCATCAATCCTCAATTCTCAATACTCAATTCTGAATCCCCAATCCTGAATCCTCAATCTTCAGCCCTCAGTCCTCAATAATCAGTTGTCATTCCACAATCCCCAATAGAATATCATCAATTCACAGTTTTCAATGCTCAATACTCAATCCTCAATCTTCAATCATCAATTATCAATCTCGTATCCTCGATCCTCAATCCCCAATACTCTATCCTTAATCCTCAATATTCAATCCTCTATCCCCAGTCCACAATCTTCAATCCCCAAAGCTCAATAATCAATCCTCAATCCTCAGTCCTCAATGCCCAATCCTCAGTCCTCAACCCTCATTCCTCAATACTCAAACCTCAATCCTCAACCGTCAGTCCTCGTCCTTAATCCTCAACACTCAATCCTCAATCCTCAATCTTCAATCATCAATACTCAATCTTCAATCCTCAATCCTCAATCCTCAATCCTCAATCCTCAATCCTCAATATTCAATACACAACCCTCAAACATCAATCCTCAAAACTCAATAATCAATCCTCAATTCTCAATTCTCAATAGAATATCCTGAATTCTCAGTTTTCAATACTCAATCCTCAATCTTCAATCTTCAAGTCTCCATCTAACAAACATCAATTCTCATTACTGAACCCACAACACTCAATCCTCAATCCTCAATCCTCAATCTTCAATCCCCAATCATCAATCCTCAATCCTCAATCCTCAATCCTCAATCATCAATCCTCAATCTTCAACACTCAATCCTCAATCCTCAGTCCTCAATCCTCAATCCTCAATCATCAATCCTCAATCTTCAATACTCAATCCTCAATCCTCAATCCTCAATCCTCAATACTCAACCATCAATCCTCAATTCTCAATACTCAATAGAATATCCTGAATTCTCAGTATTCAATACTCAAACCTCAATCCTCAACCCTCAGCCCTCATCCTCCACCCTCAATCTTCAATCCT
Source organism: Calliopsis andreniformis (assembly GCF_051401765.1). Taxonomy (NCBI): domain Eukaryota; kingdom Metazoa; phylum Arthropoda; class Insecta; order Hymenoptera; family Andrenidae; genus Calliopsis; species Calliopsis andreniformis. The sequence goes on from NW_027480438.1 coordinate 2,429,808, forward strand.
CAAACCTCAACCTTCAGTCCTCAATACTCAATCTTCGATCCTCAATCCTCAACTCTCAATCCTCAATCCTCAATTCTCAGTCATGAATACTCAATCTTCAATACTCAATCCTCAATCCTCAATCCTCAAACCTCAATCCTCAATCCTCAATCCTCATTCCTCAAACCTCATTCCTCAACCCTCAGTCCTCATCCTCAATTCTCAATTCTCAATCATCAATACTCAATCTTCAATCCTCAGTCCACAATCCTCATCCTCAATATTCAACACACAACCCTCAACCATCAATCACCAATATTTAACCATCAATCCTCAATTCTCAATACTCAATAGAATATCCTGAATTCTCATGGTTCAATGCTAAATCCCCAATCTCAATCTTCAAATCTCAATCCACAAACATCAATTCTCATCACTCAACCCTCAACACTCAGTCCTCAATCTTCAATCCTCAATCCTTAATACTCAATCCTCAATCATCAATCCTCCATACTCAATGTTCAATCCTCAATCCTCAATCATCAATCCTCAATCCTCAATCCTCACTCTTCAATCATCAATAATCAATCTCCTGTCCTAGATCCTCAATCTCCAATACTCTATCCTTAATCCTCAATTTCAATCCTCTATCCCCAGTCCACATTCTTCAATGCCCAAAGCTCAATAATCTATCCTCAATCCTCAGTCCTCAATCGTCAATCATCAATCCACAATCTTCAGTACTCAATCCTCAATCCTCAATCCTCAATCCTCAATCCTCAATCGTCAATCCTCAATCCCCAATCCTCAATCTTCAATCCTCAATCCTCAATCCTCAAGCCTCAATACTCAATCCTCAATCCTCAATCCTCAATCCTCAATCCTCAATCATCAATCCTCAATCTTCGATACTCAGTCCTCAATCCTCAATCCTCAATACTCAATCCTCAATCCTCAATCTTCGATCCTCAATACCCAATCTTCAATCTTCAATCCTCAATCCTCAATCCTCAATCCTCAGACATCAAACATCAATACTCAACCCCCAATCCTCGTCCTCAAACCACAACCCTCAATCCTCGATCCTCAAACTTCAATCATCAATATTCAATCTTCAATCCTCAATCCTCAATCCTCAATACTCAATCCTCAATCCTCAATCTTCGATCCTCAATACCCAATCTTCAATCTTCAATCCTCAATCCTCAATCCTCAATCCTCAATCCTCAGTCCTCAATACTCAATCCTCAATGTTCAATCCGCAATACCCAATCCTCCATCTTCAATCCTCAATCCTCAATCCTCAACCCTCAATCCTTAATCCTCAATCCTCAATCTTCAGTCCTCAAACCTTAATCCTGAATCCACAATCCTGAATCCTCAATCTTCAGCCCTCAGTCCTCAACAATCAGCTGTCAATCCTCAATCCTCAATGGAATATCGTCAATTCACAGTTTTCAATACTCCATACTCAATCTGCAATCTTCAAACCTCTATACACAAACATCAATACTCATAACTCAACACTCAACACTCCGTGCCCAGTCCTCAATCTTCAATCCTCAATCCTCAATACTCAATCCTCAATTTTCAAGCCTCAATACTGAATCTTCAATCCTCAATGCTTAATCCTCAATCCTCAATCCTCAGTCCTCAACCCACAATCCTCAATCCTCAAACCTCAATCCTCAATCGTCAGCCCTCGTCCTCAATCCTCAACACTCAATCCACAATCCTCAATCTTCAATCATCAATACTCAATCTTCAATACTCAATCCTCAATCTTCAATCCTCAATCCTCAATACTCACTCCTCAATACTCAATACTCAATCTTCAATCCTCAATCCTCATTCTTCAATCCTCAATACACAATCCTCAATATTCAATCCTAAATCCCCAATCCTCAATTCTCAATACTCAATCCTCAATCATCAATATTCAACACTCAAGCCTCAGCCTTCAATAATCAATCCTCAATTCTCAATCCTCAATACTCAATCCTCAATCCTCAGCCCTCAACCCTCAAACCTCAATCCTCAACCGTCAGTCCTCGTCCTCAATCGTCACACCTCAATCCTCAATCCTGAATCTTCAATCCTCATTACTCAATATTCAATACTCAATCCTCAATCTTCAATCCTCAATCTTCAATCTTCAATCCTCAATTCTCAATCCTCAATCCTCAATCCTCAATCCTCATTCTTCAATCCTCAATACCCAATCCTCAATCTTCAATCCTCAATCCTCAATCCTCAATCCTCATTCTTCAATCCTCAATACCCAATCCTCAATCTTCAATCCTCAATCCTCAATCCTAAATCCTCAATCCTCAATCCTCAGTCCTCAATCTTCAATCCTCAGTCCCAAATCCTCAATCTTCAATACACAATCCTCAATCCTCAATCTTCAATCCTCAATACTCAATCTTCAATCATCAACCCTCAATCCTCAATTCTCAATACTCATTCTTCAATCCCCAATACCCAATCCTCAATCTTCAATCCTCAATCCTTAATCCTCACTTCTCAACCCTCAATCCTCAATCCTCAGACATCAAACATCAATACTCAACCCTCAATCCTCGTCCTCAATCCACAACCCTCAATCCTCGATCCTCAAACTTCAATCGTCAATATTCAATCTTCAATCCTCAATACTCAATCCTCAATACTCAATCCTCAATCCTCAATGTTCAATCCTCAATACCCAATCCTCAATCTTCAATCCTCAATCCTCAATCCTCAATCCTCAATCCTCAATCCTCAATCCTCAATCCTCAATCCTCAGTCCTCAACCCTCAATCCTGAATCCTCAATCCTGTATCCTCAATCTTCAGCCCTCAGTCCTCAACAATCAGTTGTCAATCCACAATCCCCAATAGAATATCATCAATTCACAGTTTTCAATACTCAATACTCAATCTACAATCTTCAAATCTCTATCCACAAACATCAATTCTCATCACTCAACCCTCAACACTCAGTCCTCAATGTTCAATCCCCAATTCTTAATTCACAATCTTCAATCCTCAATACTGAACATTCAATCCTCAATACTGAACATTCAATCCTCAATCCTCAATACTCAATCTTCAATCCTCAGTACCCAATCCTCAATATGCAACCCTCAATCCTCAACCCTCAATCCTCGATCCTCAGTCCTCAATCCTCAATCCTCAATCCTCAATGTTCAATCCGCAATACCCAATCCTCAATCTTCAATCCTCAATCCTCAATCCTGAACCCTCAATCCTTAATCCTCAATCCTCAATCTTCGGTCCTCAAACCTTAATCCTGAATCCACAATCCTGAATCCTCAACCTTCAGCCCTCAGTCCTCAACAATCAGTTGTCAATCCTCAATCCTCAATGGAATATCGTCAATTCACAGTTTTCAATACTCAATACTCAATCTGCAATCTTCAAATCTCTATACACAAACATCAATACTCATAACTCAACACTCAACACTCCGTCCCCAGTCCTCAATCTTCAATACTCAATCCTCAATCCTCAATCTTCGATCATCAATACCCAATATTCAATCTTCAATCCTCAATCCTCAATCCTCAATCCTCAATCCTCAGTCCTCAATCCTCAATCCTCAATGTTCAATCCGCAATACCCAATCCTCAATCTTCAATCCTCAATCCTCAATCCTCAACCCTCAATTATTAATCCTCAATCCTCAATCTTCAGTCCTCAAACCTTAATCCTGAATCCGCAATCCTGAATCCTCAATCTTCAGCCCTCAGTCCTCAACAATCAGTTGTCAATACTCAATCCTCAATGGAATATCGCCAATTCACAGTTTTCAATACTCCATACTCAATCTGCAATCTCCAAACCTCTATACACAAACATCAATACTCATAACTCAACACTCAACACTCCGTCCCCAGTCCTCAATCTTCAATCCTCAATCCTCAATCCACAATCCTCAATCCCCAATCCTCAATTTTCAAGCCTCAATACTGAATCTTCAATCCTCAATGCTTAATCCTCAATCCTCAATCCTCAGTCCTCAACCCACAATCCTGAATCCTCAAACCTCAATCCTCAATCGTCAGCCCTCGTCCTCAATCCTCAACACTCAATCCACAATCCTCAATCTTCAATCATCAATACTCAATCTTCAATCCTCAATCCTCAATCTTCAATCCTCAATCCTCAATTCTCACTCCTCAATACTCAATCCTCAATCGTCAATCCTCAATCCCCAATCGTCAATCCCCAATCCTCAATCCTCAATACTCAATCCTCAATCCTCAATCTTCGATCCTCAATACCCAATCTTCAATCTTCAATCCTCAATCCGCAATCCTCAATCCTCAATCCTCAGTCCTCAATCCTCAATCCTCAGTCCTCAAACCTCAATCCAGAATCCTCAATCCTGAATCCTCAATCCTCAATTCTCAATCCCCAATCCTCAATCCTCAATATTCAACACTCAAGCCTCAAACGTCAATCCTCAATACTCAATCATCAATCCTCAATTCTCAATACTCAATTCTGAATCCCCAATCCTGAATCCTCAATCTTCAGCCCTCAGTCCTCAATAATCAGTTGTCATTCCACAATCCCCAATAGAATATCATCAATTCACAGTTTTCAATGCTCAATACTCAATCTACAATCTTCAAGTCTCTATCCACAAACATCAATTCTCATCACTCAACCCTCAACACTCAGTCCTCAATGTTCAATCCCCAATTCTCAATTCACAATCTTCAATCCTCAATACTGAACATTCAATCCTCAATCCTCAATCCTCAGTCCTCAATCCTCAATCCTCAATTCTCAATACTCAATAGAATATCCTGAATCCTGAGGATTCAATACTCAAACCTCAATCCTCAACCCTCAGCCCTCATGCTCCATCCTCAATACTCGATCCTCAATCCCCAATCCTCAATCCTCAATACTCAATCTTCAATCCTCAATCCTCAATCCTCAATCCTCAGTCCTCAATACTCAATCTACAATCCTCAATACTCAGTCTTCAATCCTCAATCCTCAATCCTCAACCCTCAATCCTCATTCTTCAATCATCAATACACAATCCTCAATATTCAATACTCAATCCTCAATATTCAATCCTTAATGCTCAATCCTCAATCCACAATCCTCAACATTCAATCCTCAATACTCAATCTTCAGTGCTCATTCCTCAATCCTCAATCCTCAATTCTCAATCCTCAATCGTCAATCTTCAATCCTCTATACTCGATCTTCAACCCTCAATCCTCAATCCTCAATCCGCACTATTCAATCCTCAATACCCAATCCTCAATCTATAATCCTGAATCCTCAATCCCCAATTCTCAATCCTCAATCCTCAGTCCTCAGCCCTCAAACCTCAATCCTCAACCCTCAGCCCTCATCCTCATTCCTCAATCCTCAATCCTCGATCCTCAAACTTCAATCATCAATATTAAATCTTCAATCCTCAATCCTCAATCCTCAATACTCAATCCTCAATTCTCAATGTTCAATCCTCAATACCCAATCCTCAGTCTTCAATCCTCAATCCTCAATCCTCAATCCTCAGACCACAAACCTCAATCCTGAATCCTCAATCCTGAATCCTCAATCTTCAGCACTGGGTCCTCAACAATCAGTTGTCAATCCTCAATCCCCAATAGAATATCCTCAATTCACTGTTTTCAATACTCAATACTCAATCTGCAGTCTTCAGATCTCTATCCACAAACATCAATTCTCATCACTCAACCCTCAATACTCAGTCCCCTATCCTCAATCTTCAATCCTCAATCCTCAATCCTCAATCCTCAATCTTAATCTTCAATCCTCAGTACTCAATCTTCAATCCTCAATCCTCAATCCTTAATCCTCAGTCCTCAACCTTCAATCCTCAATACTCAATCTTCAATCCTCAATCCTCAATCCTCAATCCTCAATCATCAATCCTCAATCCTAAATCGTCAATCTTCAATCCTCAATACTCAATCTTCAATCCTCAATCCTCAATCCTCAATCCTCAATCCTCATTCATCAATCCTCAATACCCAATCCTCAATCTTCAATGCTCAATCCTCAATCCTCAATACTCAATCCTCAATCCTCAATCCTCAATCCTCAATCTTCAATCCGCAGTCCCAAATCCTCAATCTTCAGTACACAATCCTCAATCCTCAATCTTCAATCCTCAATACTCAGTCTTCAATCATCAATCCTCAATCCTCAATTCTCAATACTCATTCTTCAATCCCCAATACCCAATCCTCAATCCTCAATCCTCAATCCTTAATCCTCAATTGTCAATCCTCAATCCTCAATCCTCAGACATCAAACATCAATACTCAACCCTCAATCCTCGTCCTCAATCCACAACCCTCAATCCTCGATCCTCAAACTTCAATCATCAATATTCAATCTTCAATCCTCAATCCTCAATCCTCAATACTCAATCCTCAATCCTCAATCTTCGATCCTCAATACCCAATCTTCAATCTTCAATCCTCAATCCTCAATCCTCAATCCTCAGACATCAAACATCAATACTCAACCCCCAATCCTCGTCCTCAAACCACAACCCTCAATCCTCGATCCTCAAACTTCAATCATCAATATTCAATCTTCAATCCTCAATCCTCAATCCTCAATACTCAATCCTCAATCCTCAATCTTCGATCCTCAATACCCAATCTTCAATCTTCAATCCTCAATCCTCAATCCTCAATCCTCAATCCTCAGTCCTCAATACTCAATCCTCAATGTTCAATCCGCAATACCCAATCCTCCATCTTCAATCCTCAATCCTCAATCCTCAACCCTCAATCCTTAATCCTCAATCCTCAATCTTCAGTCCTCAAACCTTAATCCTGAATCCACAATCCTGAATCCTCAATCTTCAGCCCTCAGTCCTCAACAATCAGCTGTCAATCCTCAATCCTCAATGGAATATCGTCAATTCACAGTTTTCAATACTCCATACTCAATCTGCAATCTTCAAACCTCTATACACAAACATCAATACTCATAACTCAACACTCAACACTCCGTGCCCAGTCCTCAATCTTCAATCCTCAATCCTCAATACTCAATCCTCAATTTTCAAGCCTCAATACTGAATCTTCAATCCTCAATGCTTAATCCTCAATCCTCAATCCTCAGTCCTCAACCCACAATCCTCAATCCTCAAACCTCAATCCTCAATCGTCAGCCCTCGTCCTCAATCCTCAACACTCAATCCACAATCCTCAATCTTCAATCATCAATACTCAATCTTCAATACTCAATCCTCAATCTTCAATCCTCAATCCTCAATACTCACTCCTCAATACTCAATACTCAATCTTCAATCCTCAATCCTCATTCTTCAATCCTCAATACACAATCCTCAATATTCAATCCTAAATCCCCAATCCTCAATTCTCAATACTCAATCCTCAATCATCAATATTCAACACTCAAGCCTCAGCCTTCAATAATCAATCCTCAATTCTCAATCCTCAATACTCAATCCTCAATCCTCAGCCCTCAACCCTCAAACCTCAATCCTCAACCGTCAGTCCTCGTCCTCAATCGTCACACCTCAATCCTCAATCCTGAATCTTCAATCCTCATTACTCAATATTCAATACTCAATCCTCAATCTTCAATCCTCAATCTTCAATCTTCAATCCTCAATTCTCAATCCTCAATCCTCAATCCTCAATCCTCATTCTTCAATCCTCAATACCCAATCCTCAATCTTCAATCCTCAATCCTCAATCCTCAATCCTCATTCTTCAATCCTCAATACCCAATCCTCAATCTTCAATCCTCAATCCTCAATCCTAAATCCTCAATCCTCAATGCTCAGTCCTCAATCTTCAATCCTCAGTCCCAAATCCTCAATCTTCAATACACAATCCTCAATCCTCAATCTTCAATCCTCAATACTCAATCTTCAATCATCAACCCTCAATCCTCAATTCTCAATACTCATTCTTCAATCCCCAATACCCAATCCTCAATCTTCAATCCTCAATCCTTAATCCTCACTTCTCAACCCTCAATCCTCAATCCTCAGACATCAAACATCAATACTCAACCCTCAATCCTCGTCCTCAATCCACAACCCTCAATCCTCGATCCTCAAACTTCAATCGTCAATATTCAATCTTCAATCCTCAATACTCAATCCTCAATACTCAATCCTCAATCCTCAATGTTCAATCCTCAATACCCAATCCTCAATCTTCAATCCTCAATCCTCAATCCTCAATCCTCAATCCTCAATCCTCAATCCTCAATCCTCAATCCTCAGTCCTCAACCCTCAATCCTGAATCCTCAATCCTGTATCCTCAATCTTCAGCCCTCAGTCCTCAACAATCAGTTGTCAATCCACAATCCCCAATAGAATATCATCAATTCACAGTTTTCAATACTCAATACTCAATCTACAATCTTCAAATCTCTATCCACAAACATCAATTCTCATCACTCAACCCTCAACACTCAGTCCTCAATGTTCAATCCCCAATTCTTAATTCACAATCTTCAATCCTCAATACTGAACATTCAATCCTCAATACTGAACATTCAATCCTCAATCCTCAATACTCAATCTTCAATCCTCAGTACCCAATCCTCAATATGCAACCCTCAATCCTCAACCCTCAATCCTCGATCCTCAGTCCTCAATCCTCAATCCTCAATCCTCAATGTTCAATCCGCAATACCCAATCCTCAATCTTCAATCCTCAATCCTCAATCCTGAACCCTCAATCCTTAATCCTCAATCCTCAATCTTCGGTCCTCAAACCTTAATCCTGAATCCACAATCCTGAATCCTCAACCTTCAGCCCTCAGTCCTCAACAATCAGTTGTCAATCCTCAATCCTCAATGGAATATCGTCAATTCACAGTTTTCAATACTCAATACTCAATCTGCAATCTTCAAATCTCTATACACAAACATCAATACTCATAACTCAACACTCAACACTCCGTCCCCAGTCCTCAATCTTCAATACTCAATCCTCAATCCTCAATCTTCGATCATCAATACCCAATATTCAATCTTCAATCCTCAATCCTCAATCCTCAATCCTCAATCCTCAGTCCTCAATCCTCAATCCTCAATGTTCAATCCGCAATACCCAATCCTCAATCTTCAATCCTCAATCCTCAATCCTCAACCCTCAATTATTAATCCTCAATCCTCAATCTTCAGTCCTCAAACCTTAATCCTGAATCCGCAATCCTGAATCCTCAATCTTCAGCCCTCAGTCCTCAACAATCAGTTGTCAATACTCAATCCTCAATGGAATATCGCCAATTCACAGTTTTCAATACTCCATACTCAATCTGCAATCTCCAAACCTCTATACACAAACATCAATACTCATAACTCAACACTCAACACTCCGTCCCCAGTCCTCAATCTTCAATCCTCAATCCTCAATCCACAATCCTCAATCCCCAATCCTCAATTTTCAAGCCTCAATACTGAATCTTCAATCCTCAATGCTTAATCCTCAATCCTCAATCCTCAGTCCTCAACCCACAATCCTGAATCCTCAAACCTCAATCCTCAATCGTCAGCCCTCGTCCTCAATCCTCAACACTCAATCCACAATCCTCAATCTTCAATCATCAATACTCAATCTTCAATCCTCAATCCTCAATCTTCAATCCTCAATCCTCAATTCTCACTCCTCAATACTCAATCCTCAATCGTCAATCCTCAATCCCCAATCGTCAATCCCCAATCCTCAATCCTCAATACTCAATCCTCAATCCTCAATCTTCGATCCTCAATACCCAATCTTCAATCTTCAATCTTCAATCCTCAATCCGCAATCCTCAATCCTCAATCCTCAGTCCTCAATCCTCAATCCTCAGTCCTCAAACCTCAATCCAGAATCCTCAATCCTGAATCCTCAATCCTCAATTCTCAATCCCCAATCCTCAATCCTCAATATTCAACACTCAAGCCTCAAACGTCAATCCTCAATACTCAATCATCAATCCTCAATTCTCAATACTCAATTCTGAATCCCCAATCCTGAATCCTCAATCTTCAGCCCTCAGTCCTCAATAATCAGTTGTCATTCCACAATCCCCAATAGAATATCATCAATTCACAGTTTTCAATGCTCAATACTCAATCTACAATCTTCAAGTCTCTATCCACAAACATCAATTCTCATCACTCAACCCTCAACACTCAGTCCTCAATGTTCAATCCCCAATTCTCAATTCACAATCTTCAATCCTCAATACTGAACATTCAATCCTCAATCCTCAATCCTCAGTCCTCAATCCTCAATCCTCAATTCTCAATACTCAATAGAATATCCTGAATCCTGAGGATTCAATACTCAAACCTCAATCCTCAACCCTCAGCCCTCATGCTCCATCCTCAATACTCGATCCTCAATCCCCAATCCTCAATCCTCAATACTCAATCTTCAATCCTCAATCCTCAATCCTCAATCCTCAGTCCTCAATACTCAATCTACAATCCTCAATACTCAGTCTTCAATCCTCAATCCTCAATCCTCAACCCTCAATCCTCATTCTTCAATCATCAATACACAATCCTCAATATTCAATACTCAATCCTCAATATTCAATCCTTAATGCTCAATCCTCAATCCACAATCCTCAACATTCAATCCTCAATACTCAATCTTCAGTGCTCATTCCTCAATCCTCAATCCTCAATTCTCAATCCTCAATCGTCAATCTTCAATCCTCTATACTCGATCTTCAACCCTCAATCCTCAATCCTCAATCCGCACTATTCAATCCTCAATACCCAATCCTCAATCTATAATCCTGAATCCTCAATCCCCAATTCTCAATCCTCAATCCTCAGTCCTCAGCCCTCAAACCTCAATCCTCAACCCTCAGCCCTCATCCTCATTCCTCAATCCTCAATCCTCGATCCTCAAACTTCAATCATCAATATTAAATCTTCAATCCTCAATCCTCAATCCTCAATACTCAATCCTCAATTCTCAATGTTCAATCCTCAATACCCAATCCTCAGTCTTCAATCCTCAATCCTCAATCCTCAATCCTCAGACCACAAACCTCAATCCTGAATCCTCAATCCTGAATCCTCAATCTTCAGCACTGGGTCCTCAACAATCAGTTGTCAATCCTCAATCCCCAATAGAATATCCTCAATTCACTGTTTTCAATACTCAATACTCAATCTGCAGTCTTCAGATCTCTATCCACAAACATCAATTCTCATCACTCAACCCTCAATACTCAGTCCCCTATCCTCAATCTTCAATCCTCAATCCTCAATCCTCAATCCTCAATCTTAATCTTCAATCCTCAGTACTCAATCTTCAATCCTCAATCCTCAATCCTTAATCCTCAGTCCTCAACCTTCAATCCTCAATACTCAATCTTCAATCCTCAATCCTCAATCCTCAATCCTCAATCATCAATCCTCAATCCTAAATCGTCAATCTTCAATCCTCAATACTCAATCTTCAATCCTCAATCCTCAATCCTCAATCCTCAATCCTCATTCATCAATCCTCAATACCCAATCCTCAATCTTCAATGCTCAATCCTCAATCCTCAATACTCAATCCTCAATCCTCAATCCTCAATCCTCAATCTTCAATCCGCAGTCCCAAATCCTCAATCTTCAGTACACAATCCTCAATCCTCAATCTTCAATCCTCAATACTCAGTCTTCAATCATCAATCCTCAATCCTCAATTCTCAATACTCATTCTTCAATCCCCAATACCCAATCCTCAATCCTCAATCCTCAATCCTTAATCCTCAATTGTCAATCCTCAATCCTCAATCCTCAGACATCAAACATCAATACTCAACCCTCAATCCTCGTCCTCAATCCACAACCCTCAATCCTCGATCCTCAAACTTCAATCATCAATATTCAATCTTCAATCCTCAATCCTCAATCCTCAATACTCAATCCTCAATCCTCAATCTTCGATCCTCAATACCCAATCTTCAATCTTCAATCCTCAATCCTCAATCCTCAATCCTCAGACATCAAACATCAATACTCAACCCTCAATCCTCGTCCTCAAACCACAACCCTCAATCCTCGATCCTCAAACTTCAATCATCAATATTCAATCTTCAATCCTCAATCCTCAATCCTCAATACTCAATCCTCAATCCTCAATCTTCGATCCTCAATACCCAATCTTCAATCTTCAATCCTCAATCCTCAATCCTCAATCCTCAATCCTCAGTCCTCAATACTCAATCCTCAATGTTCAATCCGCAATACCCAATCCTCCATCTTCAATCCTCAATCCTCAATCCTCAACCCTCAATCCTTAATCCTCAATCCTCAATCTTCAGTCCTCAAACCTTAATCCTGAATCCACAATCCTGAATCCTCAATCTTCAGCCCTCAGTCCTCAACAATCAGCTGTCAATCCTCAATCCTCAATGGAATATCGTCAATTCACAGTTTTCAATACTCCATACTCAATCTGCAATCTTCAAACCTCTATACACAAACATCAATACTCATAACTCAACACTCAACACTCCGTGCCCAGTCCTCAATCTTCAATCCTCAATCCTCAATACTCAGTCCTCAATTTTCAAGCCTCAATACTGAATCTTCAATCCTCAATGCTTAATCCTCAATCCTCAATCCTCAGTCCTCAACCCACAATCCTCAATCCTCAAACCTCAATCCTCAATCGTCAGCCCTCGTCCTCAATCCTCAACACTCAATCCACAATCCTCAATCTTCAATCATCAATACTCAATCTTCAATACTCAATCCTCAATCTTCAATCCTCAATCCTCAATACTCACTCCTCAATACTCAATCCTCAATCGTCAATCCTCAATCCCCAATCCTCAATTCCCAATCCTCAATCCTCAATACTCAATCCTCAATCCTCAATCTTCGATCCTCAATACCCAATCTTCAATCTTCAATCCTCAATCCTCAATCCTCAATCCTCAATCCTCAGTCCTCAATCCTCAAACCTCAGTCCTCAAACCTCAATCCAGAATCCTCAATCCTGAATCCTCAATCTTTAGCCCTCAGTCCTCAACAATCAGTTGTCAATCCTCAACCCTCAATAGAATATCCTCAATTCACAGGTTTCAATAGTCAATACTCAACCTGCAATCTTCAAATCTCTATCCACAAAATCAATTCTCATCACTCAACCCTCAACACTCAGTCCCCAATCCTCAATCTTCAATCCCCAATCCTCAACACTCAATCCTCAATAATCAATCTCCAATCCTAGATCCTCAATCCCCAATCTTCAATCCTTAATCCTCAACCTTCAATCCTCAATTCCCCAGTCCTCATTCTTCAATCCTCAATCCTCAATCCTCAATTCTCAATCCTCAATCCTCAGTCCTCAGTCCACAAACCTCAATCCTCAATCCTCAGCCCTCATCCTCTATCGTCAATCCTCAATCCTCAATCCTCAATCTTCAATCCTCAATACTCAACCTTCAATAATCAATCCTCAATTCTCAATCTTCAATACTCAATCCTCAATCGTCAATCCTCAATCCCCAATCCTCAGCCTTCAGTCCACAATCCTCAATCCTCAATCCTCAACCCTCAATCTTCAATACTCAATACTCAATCTTCAATCCTCAATCCTCATTCCTCAATCCTCAATCCTCAGTCCTCAATACTCAATCTACAATCCTCAATACTCAGTCTTCAATCCTCAATCCTCAATCCTCAATCCTCAATCCTCATTCTTCAATCCTCAATACACAATCCTCAATATTCAATCCTCAATCCTCAATCCTCAATTCTCAATCCTCAATCCTCAATCCTCAATATTCAACACTCAAGCCTCAAACATCAATCCTCAATACTCAATCATCAATCCTCAATTCTCAATACGCAATAGAATATCCTGAATTCTCATGGTTCAATACTCAATCGACAATATTCAATAATCAAATCTCAATCCTCAAACATCAATTCTCAACACTCAATACTCAACACTCAGTCCTCTCTCTTCAATCCTCCATCCTCAACCCTCAATCCTCAAGCGTCAATCCTCAATACTCAATCCTCAACCCTCAATCCTCAGTCCTCAAACCTCAATCCCGAATCCTCAATCCTGAATCCTCTACCTTCAGCCCTCAGTCCTCAAAAATCAATTGTCAATCCTCAATCCTCAATAGAATATCCTCAATTCACAGTTTTCTATACTGAACCCCATTCTTCAATCTTCAAATCTCAATCCACAAACATCAATTCTCTTCACTCAACCATCTACACCCAGTCCTCAATCTTCAATCCTCAATCCTCAATCCTCAATCTTCAATCCTCAATACTCAATACTCAATCCTCAACCCTCAATCCTCAGTCCTCAATACTCAATCCTCAGTCGTGAATCCTCAATCCCCAATCCTCAATCTTCAATCCTCAATCCTCAATACTCAATCTTCGGTCCTCAATATTCAACACACAACCCTCAATATTCAACACTCAAGCCTCAAACATCAATCCTCAATACCCAATCATCAATCCTCAATTCTCAATACTCAATAGAATATCCTGAATTCTCATGGTTCAATACTCAATCCACAATATTCAACAATCAAATCTCAATCCTCAAACATCAATTCTCAACACTCAATACTCAACACTCAGTCCTCTCTCTTCAATCCTCCATCCTCGACCCTCAATCCTCAAGCGTCAATCCTCAATCCTCAATCAACAATCCTCAATACTCAGTCTTTAATCCTCAATCCTCAATGCTCAATCCTCAATCCTCATTCTTCAATCCTTAACACACAATCCTCAATATTCAATCCTCAATCCTCAATCCTCAATTCTCAATCCTCAATCCACAATCCTCAATATTCAACACTCAAGTCTCAAACATCAATCCTCAATACCCAATCATCAATCCTCAATTCTCAATACTCAATAGAATATCCTGAATTCTCATGGTTCAATACTCAATCCACAATATTCAATAATCAAATCTCAATCCTCAAACATCAATTCTCAACACTCAATACTCAACACTCAGTCCTCTCTCTTCAATCCTCCATCCTCGACCCTCAATCCTCAAGCGTCAATCCTCAATCCTCAACCCTCAATCCTCAGTCCTCAAACCTCAATCCCGTATCCTCAATCCTGAATCCTCTATCTTCAGCCCTCCGTCCTCAAAAATCAATTGTCAATCCTCAATCCTCAATAGAATATCCTCAATTCACAGTTTTCAATACTGAACCCCATTCTTCAATCTTCAAATCTCAATCCACAAACATCAATTCTCATCACTCAACCATCAACACCCAGTCCTGAATCTTCAATCCTCAATCCTCAATCCTCAATCTTCAATCCTCAAAACTCAGTACTCAATCCTCAATCCTCAATTCTCAGTCCTCAATACTCGTTCCTCTATCCTCAATAGTAAATCCTCAATCCCCAATCCTCAATCTTCAATCCTCAATCATCAATCCTCAATCCTCAATCCTCAATATTCAACACACAACCCTCAACCATCAATCATCAATACTCAACCATCAATCCTCAATTCTCAATACTCAATAGAATATCCTGAATTCTCATGGTTCAATACTCAATCCACAAAATTCAATAATCAAATCTCAATCCTCAAACATCAATTCTCAACACTCAATCCTCAATACTCAGTCCTCTCTCTTCAATCCTCCATCCTCAATCCTCAACCCTCAATTCTCAGTCATCAATACTCAATCTTCAATACTCAATCCTCAATCCTCAATCCTCAATCCTCAATCCTCAATCCTCAACCCTCAATCCTCATTCCTCAAACCTCAATCCTCAACCCTCAGCCCTCATCCGCAATTCTCAATCCTCAATCCTCAATCCTCAATCCTCAATCCCCAATCTTCAATCCTCAATAATCAATCTCCAATCCCAGATCCTCAATCCCCAATCTTCAATCCTTAATCCTCAACCTTCAATCCTCATTCCCCAGTCCTCAATCTTCAATCCTCAACGCTCAATCCTCAATCCTCAATCATCACTCCTCAATCCTCAGCCCTCAACCCTCAAACCTCAATCCTCAACCGTCAGTCCTCGTCCTCAATCGTCAACCCTCAATCCTCAATCCTCAATCTTCAATCCTCAATACTCAATATTCAATACTCAATCCTCAATCTTCAATCCTCCATCCTCAACCCTCAATTCTCAAGCGTCAATCCTCAATCCTCAATCCTCAATCCTCAATCCTCAATCCGCAATCCTCAGTCCTCAATCCTCAATCTACAATCCTCAATACTCAGTCTTCAATCCTCAATCCTCAATCCTCAATCCTCAATCCTCATTCTTCAATCCTCAATACACAATCCTCAATATTCAATCCTAAATCCCCAATCCTCAATTCTCAATACTCAATCCTCAATCATCAATATTCAACACTCAAGCCTCAGCCTTCAATAATCAATCCTCAATTCTCAATCCTCAATACTCAATCCTCAATCCTCAGCCCTCAACCCTCAAACCTCAATCCTCAACCGTCAGTCCTCGTCCTCAATCGTCACACCTCAATCCTCAATCCTGAATCTTCAATCCTCAGTACTCAATATTCAATACTCAATCCTCAATCTTCAATCCTCAATCTTCAATCTTCAATCCTCAATTCTCAATCCTCAATCCTCAATCCTCAATCCTCATTCTTCAATCCTCAATACCCAATCCTCAATCTTCAATCCTCAATCCTCAATCCTCAATTCTCAATCCTCAATCCTCAGTCCTCAGTCCTCAAACCCCAATCCTCAATCCTCAGCCCTCATCCTCAATCGTCAATCCTCAATCCTCAATCCTCAATCATCAATCCTCAATACTCAACCTCCAATAATCAATCCTCAATTCTCAATCCTCAATACTCAATCCTCAATCGTCAATCCTCAATCCCCAATCCTCAATCTTCAGTCCACAATCCTCAATCCTCAATCCTGAATCCTCAACCCTCAATCATCAATACTCAATACTCAATCTTCAATCCTCAATCCTCATTCCGCAATCCTCAATCCTCAGTCCTCAATACTCAATCTACAATCCTCAAACATCAATCCTCAATACTCAATCATCAATCCTCAATTCTCAATACTCAATAGAATATCCTGAATTCTCATGGTTCAATACTCAATCCACAATATTCAATAATCAAATCTCAATCCTCAAACATCAATTCTCAACACTCAGTACTCAACACTCAGTCGTCTCTCTTCAATCCTCCATTCTCAACCCTCAATTCTCAAGCGTCAATCCTCAATCCTCAACCCTCAACCCTATATCCTCAGTCCTCAAACCTCAATCCCGAATCCTCAATCCTGAATCCTCTATCTTCAGCCCTCAGTCCTCAAAAATCAATTGTCAATCCTCAATCCTCAATAGAATATCCTCAATTCACAGTTTTCAATACTGAGCCCCATTCTTCAATCTTCAAATCTCAATCCACAAACATCAATTCTCATCAATCAACCATCAACACCCAGTCCTCAATCTTCAATCCTCAATCCTCAATCCTCAATCTTCAATCCTCAATACTCAATACTCAATCCTCAATCCTCAATTCTCAGTCCTCAATACTCAATCCTCAGTCGTCAATCCTCAATCCCCAATCCTCAATCTTCAATCCTCAATCCTCAATCCTCAATCCTCGATCCTCAATATTCAACACACAACCCTCAACCATCAATCATCAATACTCAACAATCTATCGTCAATCCCCAATCCTCAATAGAATATCCTCAATTCACAGTTTTCAATACTCAATCCCCATTCTTCAATCTTCAAATCTCAATCCACAAACATCAACTCTCATCACTCAACCCTCAGCACTCAGTCCTCAATCTTCAATCCACAATCCTCAATCCTCAATCCTCAATCCTCATTCTTCAATCCTCAATACCCAATCCTCAATCTTCAATCCTCAATCCTCAATCCTAAATCCTCAATCCTCAATCCTCAGTCCTCAATCTTCAATCCTCAGTCCCAAATCCTCAATCTTCAATACACAATCCTCAATCCTCAATCTTCAATCCTCAATACTCAATCTTCAATCATCAACCCTCAATCCTCAATTCTCAATACTCATTCTTCAATCCCCAATACCCAATCCTCAATCTTCAATCCTCAATCCTTAATCCTCACTTCTCAACCCTCAATCCTCAATCCTCAGACATCAAACATCAATACTCAACCCTCAATCCTCGTCCTCAATCCACAACCCTCAATCCTCGATCCTCAAACTTCAATCGTCAATATTCAATCTTCAATCCTCAATACTCAATCCTCAATACTCAATCCTCAATCCTCAATGTTCAATCCTCAATACCCAATCCTCAATCTTCAATCCTCAATCCTCAATCCTCAATCCTCAATCCTCAATCCTCAATCCT
The DNA here is from genome assembly GCF_051401765.1 of Calliopsis andreniformis. NCBI lineage: Eukaryota > Metazoa > Arthropoda > Insecta > Hymenoptera > Andrenidae > Calliopsis > Calliopsis andreniformis. Next base: position 2,448,150 of record NW_027480438.1, read on the forward strand.
CAATCCTCAGTCCTCAACCCTCAATCCTGAATCCTCAATCCTGTATCCTCAATCTTCAGCCCTCAGTCCTCAACAATCAGTTGTCAATCCACAATCCCCAATAGAATATCATCAATTCACAGTTTTCAATACTCAATACTCAATCTACAATCTTCAAATCTCTATCCACAAACATCAATTCTCATCACTCAACCCTCAACACTCAGTCCTCAATGTTCAATCCCCAATTCTTAATTCACAATCTTCAATCCTCAATACTGAACATTCAATCCTCAATACTGAACATTCAATCCTCAATCCTCAATACTCAATCTTCAATCCTCAGTACCCAATCCTCAATATGCAACCCTCAATCCTCAACCCTCAATCCTCGATCCTCAGTCCTCAATCCTCAATCCTCAATCCTCAATGTTCAATCCGCAATACCCAATCCTCAATCTTCAATCCTCAATCCTCAATCCTGAACCCTCAATCCTTAATCCTCAATCCTCAATCTTCGGTCCTCAAACCTTAATCCTGAATCCACAATCCTGAATCCTCAACCTTCAGCCCTCAGTCCTCAACAATCAGTTGTCAATCCTCAATCCTCAATGGAATATCGTCAATTCACAGTTTTCAATACTCAATACTCAATCTGCAATCTTCAAACCTCTATACACAAACATCAATACTCATAACTCAACACTCAACACTCCGTCCCCAGTCCTCAATCTTCAATACTCAATCCTCAATCCTCAATCTTCGATCCTCAATACCCAATATTCAATCTTCAATCCTCAATCCTCAATCCTCAATCCTCAATCCTCAGTCCTCAATCCTCAATCCTCAATGTTCAATCCGCAATACCCAATCCTCAATCTTCAATCCTCAATCCTCAATCCTCAACCCTCAATCCTTAATCCTCAATCCTCAATCTTCAGTCCTCAAACCTTAATCCTGAATCCACAATCCTGAATCCTCAATCTTCAGCCCTCAGTCCTCAACAATCAGTTGTCAATACTCAATCCTCAATGGAATATCGCCAATTCACAGTTTTCAATACTCCATACTCAATCTGCAATCTCCAAACCTCTATACACAAACATCAATACTCATAACTCAACACTCAACACTCCGTCCCCAGTCCTCAATCTTCAATCCTCAATCCTCAATCCACAATCCTCAATCCCCAATCCTCAATTTTCAAGCCTCAATACTGAATCTTCAATCCTCAATGCTTAATCCTCAATCCTCAATCCTCAGTCCTCAACCCACAATCCTGAATCCTCAAACCTCAATCCTCAATCGTCAGCCCTCGTCCTCAATCCTCAACACTCAATCCACAATCCTCAATCTTCAATCATCAATACTCAATCTTCAATCCTCAATCCTCAATCTTCAATCCTCAATCCTCAATTCTCACTCCTCAATACTCAATCCTCAATCGTCAATCCTCAATCCCCAATCGTCAATCCCGAATCCTCAATCCTCAATACTCAATCCTCAATCCTCAATCTTCGATCCTCAATACCCAATCTTCAATCTTCAATCCTCAATCCTCAATCCTCAATCCTCAATCCTCAGTCCTCAATCCTCAATCCTCAGTCCTCAAACCTCAATCCAGAATCCTCAATCCTGAATCCTCAATCCTCAATTCTCAATCCCCAATCCTCAATCCTCAATATTCAACACTCAAGCCTCAAACGTCAATCCTCAATACTCAATCATCAATCCTCAATTCTCAATACTCAATTCTGAATCCCCAATCCTGAATCCTCAATCTTCAGCCCTCAGTCCTCAACAATCAGTTGTCATACCACAATCCCCAATAGAATATCATCAATTCACAGTTTTCAATGCTCAATACTCAATCTACAATCTTCAAGTCTCTATCCACAAACATCAATTCTCATCACTCAACCCTCAACACTCAGTCCTCAATGTTCAATCCCCAATTCTCAATTCACAATCTTCAATCCTCAATACTGAACATTCAATCCTCAATCCTCAATCCTCAGTCCTCAATCCTCAATCCTCAATTCTCAATACTCAATAGAATATCCTGAATCCTGAGGATTTAATACTCAAACCTCAATCCTCAACCCTCAGCCCTCATGCTCCATCCTCAATACTCGATCCTCAATCCCCAATCCTCAATCCTCAATACTCAATCTTCAATCCTCAATCCTCAATCCTCAATCCTCAGTCCTCAATACTCAATCTACAATCCTCAATACTCAGTCTTCAATCCTCAATCCTCAATCCTCAACCCTCAATCCTCATTCTTCAATCATCAATACACAATCCTCAATATTCAATACTCAATCCTCAATATTCAATCCTTAATGCTCAATCCTCAATCCACAATCCTCAACATTCAATCCTCAATACTCAATCTTCAGTGCTCATTCCTCAATCCTCAATCCTCAATTCTCAATCCTCAATCGTCAATCTTCAATCCTCTATACTCGATCTTCAACCCTCAATCCTCAATCCTCAATCCTCAATCCGCACTATTCAATCCTCAATACCCAATCCTCAATCTATAATCCTGAATCCTCAATCCCCAATTCTCAATCCTCAATCCTCAGTCCTCAGCCCTCAAACCTCAATCCTCAACCCTCAGCCCTCATCCTCATTCCTCAATCCTCAATCCTCGATCCTCAAACTTCAATCATCAATATTAAATCTTCAATCCTCAATCCTCAATCCTCAATACTCAATCCTCAATTCTCAATGTTCAATCCTCAATACCCAATCCTCAGTCTTCAATCCTCAATCCTCAATCCTCAATCCTCAGACCACAAACCTCAATCCTGAATCCTCAGCCCTCATCCTCTATCGTCAATCCTCAATCCTCAATCCTCAATCTTCAATCCTCAATACTCAACCTTCAATAATCAATCCTCAATTCTCAATCTTCAATACTCAATCCTCAATCGTCAATCCTCAATCCCCAATCCTCAGCCTTCAGTCCACAATCCTCAATCCTCAATCCTCAACCCTCAATCTTCAATACTCAATACTCAATCTTCAATCCTCAATCCTCATTCCTCAATCCTCAATCCTCAGTCCTCAATACTCAATCTACAATCCTCAATACTCAGTCTTCAATCCTCAATCCTCAATCCTCAATCCTCAATCCTCATTCTTCAATCCTCAATACACAATCCTCAATATTCAATCCTCAATCCTCAATCCTCAATTCTCAATCCTCAATCCTCAATCCTCAATATTCAACACTCAAGCCTCAAACATCAATCCTCAATACTCAATCATCAATCCTCAATTCTCAATACGCAATAGAATATCCTGAATTCTCATGGTTCAATACTCAATCGACAATATTCAATAATCAAATCTCAATCCTCAAACATCAATTCTCAACACTCAATACTCAACACTCAGTCCTCTCTCTTCAATCCTCCATCCTCAACCCTCAATCCTCAAGCGTCAATCCTCAATACTCAATCCTCAACCCTCAATCCTCAGTCCTCAAACCTCAATCCCGAATCCTCAATCCTGAATCCTCTACCTTCAGCCCTCAGTCCTCAAAAATCAATTGTCAATCCTCAATCCTCAATAGAATATCCTCAATTCACAGTTTTCTATACTGAACCCCATTCTTCAATCTTCAAATCTCAATCCACAAACATCAATTCTCTTCACTCAACCATCTACACCCAGTCCTCAATCTTCAATCCTCAATCCTCAATCCTCAACCTTCAATCCTCAATACTCAATACTCAATCCTCAACCCTCAATCCTCAGTCCTCAATACTCAATCCTCAGTCGTGAATCCTCAATCCCCAATCCTCAATCTTCAATCCTCAATCCTCAATACTCAATCTTCGATCCTCAATATTCAACACACAACCCTCAATATTCAACACTCAAGCCTCAAACATCAATCCTCAATACCCAATCATCAATCCTCAATTCTCAATACTCAATAGAATATCCTGAATTCTCATGGTTCAATACTCAATCCACAATATTCAACAATCAAATCTCAATCCTCAAACATCAATTCTCAACACTCAATACTCAACACTCAGTCCTCTCTCTTCAATCCTCCATCCTCGACCCTCAATCCTCAAGCGTCAATCCTCAATCCTCAATCAACAATCCTCAATACTCAGTCTTTAATCCTCAATCCTCAATGCTCAATCCTCAATCCTCATTCTTCAATCCTTAACACACAATCCTCAATATTCAATCCTCAATACTCAATCCTCAATTCTCAATCCTCAATCCACAATCCTCAATATTCAACACTCAAGTCTCAAACATCAATCCTCAATACCCAATCATCAATCCTCAATTCTCAATACTCAATAGAATATCCTGAATTCTCATGGTTCAATACTCAATCCACAATATTCAGTAATCAAATCTCAATCCTCAAACATCAATTCTCAACACTCAATACTCAACACTCAGTCCTCTCTCTTCAATCCTCCATCCTCGACCCTCAATCCTCAAGCGTCAATCCTCAATCCTCAACCCTCAATCCTCAGTCCTCAAACCTCAATCCCGTATCCTCAATCCTGAATCCTCTATCTTCAGCCCTCCGTCCTCAAAAATCAATTGTCAATCCTCAATCCTCAATAGAATATCCTCAATTCACAGTTTTCAATACTGAACCCCATTCTTCAATCTTCAAATCTCAATCCACAAACATCAATTCTCATCACTCAACCATCAACACCCAGTCCTGAATCTTCAATCCTCAATCCTCAATCCTCAATCTTCAATCCTCAAAACTCAGTACTCAATCCTCAATCCTCAATTCTCAGTCCTCAATACTCGTTCCTCTATCCTCAATAGTAAATCCTCAATCCCCAATCCTCAATCTTCAATCCTCAATCATCAATCCTCAATCCTCAATCCTCAATATTCAACACACAACCCTCAACCATCAATCATCAATACTCAACCATCAATCCTCAATTCTCAATACTCAATAGAATATCCTGAATTCTCATGGTTCAATACTCAATCCACAAAATTCAATAATCAAATCTCAATCCTCAAACATCAATTCTCAACACTCAATCCTCAATACTCAGTCCTCTCTCTTCAATCCTCCATCCTCAATCCTCAACCCTCAATTCTCAGTCATCAATACTCAATCTTCAATACTCAATCCTCAATCCTCAATCCTCAATCCTCAATCCTCAATCCTCAACCCTCAATCCTCATTCCTCAAACCTCAATCCTCAACCCTCAGCCCTCATCCGCAATTCTCAATCCTCAATCCTCAATCCTCAATCCTCAATCCCCAATCTTCAATCCTCAATAATCAATCTCCAATCCCAGATCCTCAATCCCCAATCTTCAATCCTTAATCCTCAACCTTCAATCCTCATTCCCCAGTCCTCAATCTTCAATCCTCAACGCTCAATCCTCAATCCTCAATCATCACTCCTCAATCCTCAGCCCTCAACCCTCAAACCTCAATCCTCAACCGTCAGTCCTCGTCCTCAATCGTCAACCCTCAATCCTCAATCCTCAATCTTCAATCCTCAATACTCAATATTCAATACTCAATCCTCAATCTTCAATCCTCCATCCTCAACCCTCAATTCTCAAGCGTCAATCCTCAATCCTCAATCCTCAATCCTCAATCCTCAATCCGCAATCCTCAGTCCTCAATCCTCAATCTACAATCCTCAATACTCAGTCTTCAATCCTCAATCCTCAATCCTCAATCCTCAATCCTCATTCTTCAATCCTCAATACACAATCCTCAATATTCAATCCTAAATCCCCAATCCTCAATTCTCAATACTCAATCCTCAATCATCAATATTCAACACTCAAGCCTCAGCCTTCAATAATCAATCCTCAATTCTCAATCCTCAATACTCAATCCTCAATCCTCAGCCCTCAACCCTCAAACCTCAATCCTCAACCGTCAGTCCTCGTCCTCAATCGTCACACCTCAATCCTCAATCCTGAATCTTCAATCCTCAGTACTCAATATTCAATACTCAATCCTCAATCTTCAATCCTCAATCTTCAATCTTCAATCCTCAATTCTCAATCCTCAATCCTCAATCCTCAATCCTCATTCTTCAATCCTCAATACCCAATCCTCAATCTTCAATCCTCAATCCTCAATCCTCAATTCTCAATCCTCAATCCTCAGTCCTCAGTCCTCAAACCCCAATCCTCAATCCTCAGCCCTCATCCTCAATCGTCAATCCTCAATCCTCAATCCTCAATCATCAATCCTCAATACTCAACCTCCAATAATCAATCCTCAATTCTCAATCCTCAATACTCAATCCTCAATCGTCAATCCTCAATCCCCAATCCTCAATCTTCAGTCCACAATCCTCAATCCTCAATCCTGAATCCTCAACCCTCAATCATCAATACTCAATACTCAATCTTCAATCCTCAATCCTCATTCCGCAATCCTCAATCCTCAGTCCTCAATACTCAATCTACAATCCTCAAACATCAATCCTCAATACTCAATCATCAATCCTCAATTCTCAATACTCAATAGAATATCCTGAATTCTCATGGTTCAATACTCAATCCACAATATTCAATAATCAAATCTCAATCCTCAAACATCAATTCTCAACACTCAGTACTCAACACTCAGTCGTCTCTCTTCAATCCTCCATTCTCAACCCTCAATTCTCAAGCGTCAATCCTCAATCCTCAACCCTCAACCCTATATCCTCAGTCCTCAAACCTCAATCCCGAATCCTCAATCCTGAATCCTCTATCTTCAGCCCTCAGTCCTGAAAAATCAATTGTCAATCCTCAATCCTCAATAGAATATCCTCAATTCACAGTTTTCAATACTGAGCCCCATTCTTCAATCTTCAAATCTCAATCCACAAACATCAATTCTCATCAATCAACCATCAACACCCAGTCCTCAATCTTCAATCCTCAATCCTCAATCCTCAATCTTCAATCCTCAATACTCAATACTCAATCCTCAATCCTCAATTCTCAGTCCTCAATACTCAATCCTCAGTCGTCAATCCTCAATCCCCAATCCTCAATCTTCAATCCTCAATCCTCAATCCTCAATCCTCGATCCTCAATATTCAACACACAACCCTCAACCATCAATCATCAATACTCAACAATCTATCGTCAATCCCCAATCCTCAATAGAATATCCTCAATTCACAGTTTTCAATACTCAATCCCCATTCTTCAATCTTCAAATCTCAATCCACAAACATCAACTCTCATCACTCAACCCTCAGCACTCAGTCCTCAATCTTCAATCCACAATCCTCAATCCTCAATCCTCAATCCTCATTCTTCAATCCTCAATACCCAATCCTCAATTTTCAATCCTCAATCCTCAATCCTAAATCCTCAATCCTCAATCCTCAGTCCTCAATCTTCAATCCTCAGTCCCAAATCCTCAATCTTCAATACACAATCCTCAATCCTCAATCTTCAATCCTCAATACTCAATCTTCAATCATCAACCCTCAATCCTCAATTCTCAATACTCATTCTTCAATCCCCAATACCCAATCCTCAATCTTCAATCCTCAATCCTTAATCCTCACTTCTCAACCCTCAATCCTCAATCCTCAGACATCAAACATCAATACTCAACCCTCAATCCTCGTCCTCAATCCACAACCCTCAATCCTCGATCCTCAAACTTCAATCGTCAATATTCAATCTTCAATCCTCAATACTCAATCCTCAATACTCAATCCTCAATCCTCAATGTTCAATCCTCAATACCCAATCCTCAATCTTCAATCCTCAATCCTCAATCCTCAATCCTCAATCCTCAATCCTCAATCCTCAATGCTCAGTCCTCAACCCTCAATCCTGAATCCTCAATCCTGTATCCTCAATCTTCAGCCCTCAGTCCTCAACAATCAGTTGTCAATCCACAATCCCCAATAGAATATCATCAATTCACAGTTTTCAATACTCAATACTCAATCTACAATCTTCAAATCTCTATCCACAAACATCAATTCTCATCACTCAACCCTCAACACTCAGTCCTCAATGTTCAATCCCCAATTCTTAATTCACAATCTTCAATCCTCAATACTGAACATTCAATCCTCAATACTGAACATTCAATCCTCAATCCTCAATACTCAATCTTCAATCCTCAGTACCCAATCCTCAATATGCAACCCTCAATCCTCAACCCTCAATCCTCGATCCTCAGTCCTCAATCCTCAATCCTCAATCCTCAATGTTCAATCCGCAATACCCAATCCTCAATCTTCAATCCTCAATCCTCAATCCTGAACCCTCAATCCTTAATCCTCAATCCTCAATCTTCGGTCCTCAAACCTTAATCCTGAATCCACAATCCTGAATCCTCAACCTTCAGCCCTCAGTCCTCAACAATCAGTTGTCAATCCTCAATCCTCAATGGAATATCGTCAATTCACAGTTTTCAATACTCAATACTCAATCTGCAATCTTCAAACCTCTATACACAAACATCAATACTCATAACTCAACACTCAACACTCCGTCCCCAGTCCTCAATCTTCAATACTCAATCCTCAATCCTCAATCTTCGATCCTCAATACCCAATATTCAATCTTCAATCCTCAATCCTCAATCCTCAATCCTCAATCCTCAGTCCTCAATCCTCAATCCTCAATGTTCAATCCGCAATACCCAATCCTCAATCTTCAATCCTCAATCCTCAATCCTCAACCCTCAATCCTTAATCCTCAATCCTCAATCTTCAGTCCTCAAACCTTAATCCTGAATCCACAATCCTGAATCCTCAATCTTCAGCCCTCAGTCCTCAACAATCAGTTGTCAATACTCAATCCTCAATGGAATATCGCCAATTCACAGTTTTCAATACTCCATACTCAATCTGCAATCTCCAAACCTCTATACACAAACATCAATACTCATAACTCAACACTCAACACTCCGTCCCCAGTCCTCAATCTTCAATCCTCAATCCTCAATCCACAATCCTCAATCCCCAATCCTCAATTTTCAAGCCTCAATACTGAATCTTCAATCCTCAATGCTTAATCCTCAATCCTCAATCCTCAGTCCTCAACCCACAATCCTGAATCCTCAAACCTCAATCCTCAATCGTCAGCCCTCGTCCTCAATCCTCAACACTCAATCCACAATCCTCAATCTTCAATCATCAATACTCAATCTTCAATCCTCAATCCTCAATCTTCAATCCTCAATCCTCAATTCTTACTCCTCAATACTCAATCCTCAATCGTCAATCCTCAATCCCCAATCGTCAATCCCCAATCCTCAATCCTCAATACTCAATCCTCAATCCTCAATCTTCGATCCTCAATACCCAATCTTCAATCTTCAATCCTCAATCCTCAATCCTCAATCCTCAATCCTCAGTCCTCAATCCTCAATCCTCAGTCCTCAAACCTCAATCCAGAATCCTCAATCCTGAATCCTCAATCCTCAATTCTCAATCCCCAATCCTCAATCCTCAATATTCAACACTCAAGCCTCAAACGTCAATCCTCAATACTCAATCATCAATCCTCAATTCTCAATACTCAATTCTGAATCCCCAATCCTGAATCCTCAATCTTCAGCCCTCAGTCCTCAACAATCAGTTGTCATACCACAATCCCCAATAGAATATCATCAATTCACAGTTTTCAATGCTCAATACTCAATCTACAATCTTCAAGTCTCTATCCACAAACATCAATTCTCATCACTCAACCCTCAACACTCAGTCCTCAATGTTCAATACCCAATTCTCAATTCACAATCTTCAATCCTCAATACTGAACATTCAATCCTCAATCCTCAATCCTCAGTCCTCAATCCTCAATCCTCAATTCTCAATACTCAATAGAATATCCTGAATCCTGAGGATTTAATACTCAAACCTCAATCCTCAACCCTCAGCCCTCATGCTCCATCCTCAATACTCGATCCTCAATCCCCAATCCTCAATCCTCAATACTCAATCTTCAATCCTCAATCCTCAATCCTCAATCCTCAGTCCTCAATACTCAATCTACAATCCTCAATACTCAGTCTTCAATCCTCAATCCTCAATCCTCAACCCTCAATCCTCATTCTTCAATCATCAATACACAATCCTCAATATTCAATACTCAATCCTCAATATTCAATCCTTAATGCTCAATCCTCAATCCACAATCCTCAACATTCAATCCTCAATACTCAATCTTCAGTGCTCATTCCTCAATCCTCAATCCTCAATTCTCAATCCTCAATCGTCAATCTTCAATCCTCTATACTCGATCTTCAACCCTCAATCCTCAATCCTCAATCCTCAATCCGCACTATTCAATCCTCAATACCCAATCCTCAATCTATAATCCTGAATCCTCAATCCCCAATTCTCAATCCTCAATCCTCAGTCCTCAGCCCTCAAACCTCAATCCTCAACCATCAGCCCTCATCCTCATTCCTCAATCCTCAATCCTCGATCCTCAAACTTCAATCATCAATATTAAATCTTCAATCCTCAATCCTCAATCCTCAATACTCAATCCTCAATTCTCAATGTTCAATCCTCAATACCCAATCCTCAGTCTTCAATCCTCAATCCTCAATCCTCAATCCTCAGACCACAAACCTCAATCCTGAATCCTCAATCCTGAATCCTCAATCTTCAGCACTGGGTCCTCAACAATCAGTTGTCAATCTTCAATCCCCAATAGAATATCCTCAATTCACTGTTTTCAATACTCAATACTCAATCTGCAGTCTTCAGATCTCTATCCACAAACATCAATTCTCATCACTCAACCCTCAATACTCAGTCCCCTATCCTCAATCTTCAATCCTCAATCCTCAATCCTCAATCCTCAATCTTAATCTTCAATCCTCAGTACTCAATCTTCAATCCTCAATCCTCAATCCTTAATCCTCAGTCCTCAACCTTCAATCCTCAATACTCAATCTTCAATCCTCAATCCTCAATCCTCAATCCTCAATCATCAATCCTCAATCCTAAATCGTCAATCTTCAATCCTCAATACTCAATCTTCAATCCTCAATCCTCAATCCTCAATCCTCAATCCTCATTCATCAATCCTCAATACCCAATCCTCAATCTTCAATGCTCAATCCTCAATCCTCAATACTCAATCCTCAATCCTCAATCTTCGATCCTCAATACCCAATCTTCAATCTTCAATCCTCAATCCTCAATCCTCAATCCTCAATCCTCAGTCCTCAATACTCAATCCTCAATCTTCGATCCTCAATACCCAATCTTCAATCTTCAATCCTCAATCCTCAATCCTCAATCCTCAATCCTCAGTCCTCAATCCTCAAACCTCAGTCCTCAAACCTCAATCCAGAATCCTCAATCCTGAATCCTCAATCTTTAGCCCTCAGTCCTCAACAATCAGTTGTCAATCCTCAACCCTCAATAGAATATCCTCAATTCACAGGTTTCAATAGTCAATACTCAACCTGCAATCTTCAAATCTCTATCCACAAAATAAATTCTCATCACTCAACCCTCAACACTCAGTCCCCAATCCTCAATCTTCAATCCCCAATCCTCAACACTCAATCCTCAATAATCAATCTCCAATCCTAGATCCTCAATCCCCAATCTTCAATCCTTAATCCTCAACCTTCAATCCTCAATTCCCCAGTCCTCATTCTTCAATCCTCAATCCTCAATCCTCAATTCTCAATCCTCAATCCTCAGTCCTCAGTCCACAAACCTCAATCCTCAATCCTCAGCCCTCATCCTCTATCGTCAATCCTCAATCCTCAATCCTCAATCTTCAATCCTCAATACTCAACCTTCAATAATCAATCCTCAATTCTCAATCTTCAATACTCAATCCTCAATCGTCAATCCTCAATCCCCAATCCTCAGCCTTCAGTCCACAATCCTCAATCCTCAATCCTCAACCCTCAATCTTCAATACTCAATACTCAATCTTCAATCCTCAATCCTCATTCCTCAATCCTCAATCCTCAGTCCTCAATACTCAATCTACAATCCTCAATACTCAGTCTTCAATCCTCAATCCTCAATCCTCAATCCTCAATCCTCATTCTTCAATCCTCAATACACAATCCTCAATATTCAATCCTCAATCCTCAATCCTCAATTCTCAATCCTCAATCCTCAATCCTCAATATTCAACACTCAAGCCTCAAACATCAATACGCAATAGAATATCCTGAATTCTCATGGTTCAATACTCAATCGACAATATTCAATAATCAAATCCCAATCCTCAAACATCAATTCTCAACACTCAATACTCAACACTCAGTCCTCTCTCTTCAATCCTCCATCCTCAACCCTCAATCCTCAAGCGTCAATCCTCAATACTCAATCCTCAACCCTCAATCCTCAGTCCTCAAACCTCAATCCCGAATCCTCAATCCTGAATCCTCTACCTTCAGAACTCAGTCCTCAAAAATCAATTGTCAATCCTCAATCCTCAATAGAATATCCTCAATTCACAGTTTTCTATACTGAACCCCATTCTTCAATCTTCAAATCTCAATCCACAAACATCAATTCTCATCACTCAACCATCTACACCCAGTCCTCAATCTTCAATCCTCAATCCTCAATCCTCAATCTTCAATCCTCAATACTCAATACTCAATCCTCAACCCTCAATTCTCAGTCCTCAATACTCAATCCTCAGTCGTGAATCCTCAATCCCCAATCCTCAATCTTCAATCCTCAATCCTCAATACTCAATCTTCGATCCTCAATATTCAACACACAACCCTCAATATTCAACACTCAAGCCTCAAACATCAATCCTCAATACCCAATCATCAATCCTCAATTCTCAATACTCAATAGAATATCCTGAATTCTCATGGTTCAATACTCAATCCACAATATTCAACAATCAAATCTCAATCCTCAAACATCAATTCTCAACACTCAATACTCAACACTCAGTCCTCTCTCTTCAATCCTCCATCCTCGACCCTCAATCCTCAAGCGTCAATCCTCAATCCTCAATCAACAATCCTCAATACTCAGTCTTTAATCCTCAATCCTCAATGCTCAATTCTCCATCCTCATTCTTCAATCCTTAACACACAATCCTCAATATTCAATCCTCAATCCTCAATCCTCAATTCTCAATCCTCAATCCACAATCCTCAATATTCAACACTCAAGTCTCAAACATCAATCCTCAATACCCAATCATCAATCCTCAATTCTCAATACTCAATAGAATATCCTGAATTCTCATGGTTCAATACTCAATCCACAATATTCAATAATCAAATCTCAATCCTCAAACATCAATTCTCAACACTCAATACTCAACACTCAGTCCTCTCTCTTCAATCCTCCATCCTCGACCCTCAATCCTCAAGCGTCAATCCTCAATCCTCAATCCTCAACCCTCAATCCTCAGTCCTCAAACCTCAATCCCGTATCCTCAATCCTGAATCCTCTATCTTCAGCCCTCCGTCCCCAAAAATCAATTGTCAATCCTCAATCCTCAATAGAATATCCTCAATTCACAGTTTTCAATACTGAACCCCATTCTTCAATCTTCAAATCTCAATCCACAAACATCAATTCTCATCACTCAACCATCAACACCCAGTCCTGAATCTTCAATCCTCAATCCTCAATCCTCAATCTTCAATCCTCAAAACTCAGTACTCAATCCTCAATCCTCAATTCTCAGTCCTCAATACTCGTTCCTCTATCCTCAATAGTAAATCCTCAATCCCCAATCCTCAATCTTCAATCCTCAATCATCAATCCTCAATCCTCAATCCTCAATATTCAACACACAACCCTCAACCATCAATCATCAATACTAAACCATCAATCCTCAATTCTCAATACTCAATAGAATATCCTGAATTCTCATGGTTCAATACTCAATCCACAAAATTCAATAATCAAATCTCAATCCTCAAACATCAATTCTCAACACTCAATCCTCAATACTCAGTCCTCTCTCTTCAATCCTCCATCCTCAATCCTCAACCCTCAATTCTCAGTCATCAATACTCAATCTTCAATACTCAATCCTCAATCCTCAATCCTCAATCCTCAATCCTCAACCCTCAATCCTCATTCCTCAAACCTCAATCCTCAACCCTCAGCCCTCATCCGCAATTCTCAATCCTCAATCCTCAATCCTCAATCCTCAATCCCCAATCTTCAATCCTCAATAATCAATCTCCAATCCCAGATCCTCAATCCCCAATCTTCAATCCTTAATCCTCAACCTTCAATCCTCATTCCCCAGTCCTCAATCTTCAATCCTCAACGCTCAATCCTCAATCCTCAATCATCATTCCTCAATCCTCAGCCCTCAACCCTCAAACCTCAATCCTCAACCGTCAGTCCTCGTCCTCAATCGTCAACCCTCAATCCTCAATCCTCAATCTTCAATCCTCAATACTCAATATTCAATACTCAATCCTCAATCTTCAATCCTCCATCCTCAACCCTCAATTCTCAAGCGTCAATCCTCAATCCTCAATCCTCAATCCTCAATCCTCAATCCGCAATCCTCAGTCCTCAATCCTCAATCTACAATCCTCAATACTCAGTCTTCAATCCTCAATCCTCAATCCTCAATCCTCAATCCTCATTCTTCAATCCTCAATACACAATCCTCAATATTCAATCCTAAATCCCCAATCCTCAATTCTCAATACTCAATCCTCAATCATCAATATTCAACACTCAAGCCTCAGCCTTCAATAATCAATCCTCAATTCTCAATCCTCAATACTCAATCCTCAATCCTCAGCCCTCAACCCTCAAACCTCAATCCTCAACCGTCAGTCCTCGTCCTCAATCGTCACACCTCAATCCTCAATCCTGAATCTTCAATCCTCAGTACTCAATATTCAATACTCAATCCTCAATCTTCAATCCTCAATCTTCAATCTTCAATCCTCAATTCTCAATCCTCAATCCTCAATCCTCAATCCTCATTCTTCAATCCTCAATACCCAATCCTCAATCTTCAATCCTCAATCCTCAATCCTCAATTCTCAATGCTCAATCCTCAATCGTCAATCCTCAATCCCCAATCCTCAATCTTCATCCTCAATCCTCAATCCTCAATCCTCAATCCTCAATCTTCAATCCTCAATACTCAATATTCAATCCTCAATCCTCAATCGTCAATCTTCAATCCTCAATCCTCAATCCTCAACCCTCAATCCTTAATCCTCAATCCTCAATCTTCAGTCCTCAAACCCTAATCCTGAATCCACAATCCTGAATTCTCAATCTTCAGCCCTCAGTCCTCAACAATCAGTTGTCAATCCTCCATCCTCAATGGAATATCGTCAGTTCACAGTTTTCAATACTCAATACTCAATCTGCAATCTTCAAACCTCTATACACAAACATCAATACTCATAACTCAACACTCAACACTCCGTCCCCAGTCCTCAATCTTCAATACTCAATCCTCAATCCTCAATCCTCAATCCTCAATCCTCAATTTTCAAGCCTCAATACTGAATCTTCAATCCTCAATGCTTAATCCTCAATCCTCAATCCTCAGTCCTCAACCCACAATCCTCAATCCTCAAACCTCAATCCTCAATCGTCAGCCCTCGTCCTCAATCCTCAACACTCAATCCACAATCCTCAATCTTCAATCATCAATACTCAATCTTCAATCCTCAATCCTCAATCTTCAATCCTCAATCCTCAATTCTCACTCCTCAATACTCAAACCTCAATCGTCAATCCTCAATCCCCAATCCTCAATCTTCAATCCTCAATCCTCAATCCTCAATACTCAGTCATCAATCTTCAATCCTCAATACACAATCTTCAATCCACAATCTTCAATCCTCAATCCTCACTGCTCAATCCTCAATCCTCAATACTCAATCTTCAATCCTCAGTACCCAATCCTCAATCTGCAACCCTCAATCCTCAACCCTCAATCCTCGATCCTCAGTCCTCAATCCTCAATCCTGAATCCTCAATGTTCAATCCGCAATACCCAATCCTCAATCCTCAATCCTCAATCCTCAATCCTCAATCTTCAACCCTCAATACTCAATCTTCGATCCTCAATCCTCAATCCTCAATCCACAATCCTCAATCTTCAATCCTCAACACTAATCTTCAATCCTCAATCCTCAATCCTCAATCCTCAATACTCATTCTTCAATCCTCAATACCCAATCCTCAATCTTCAATCCTCAATCGTCAATCCTCAATCCTAATTCCTCAAACCTCATTCTTCAATCCTCAATACCCAATCCTCAATTTCAATCCTTAATCCTCAATCCTCACTTCTCAATCCTCAATCGTCCAACCTCAGCCCTCATCCTACATCCTCAATCCTCAATCCTCAATCCTCAATCCTAATTCCTCAATCCTCATTCTTCAATCCTCAATACCCAATCCTCAATTTCAATCCTCAATCCTCAATCCTCATTTCTCAATCCTCAATCCTCAACCCTCAGCCCTCATCCTCCATCCTCAGTACTCAATCCTCTATCCTCAATCTTCTATCCTCAATACTCAATCTTCAATCCTCATCCCTCAATCCTCAATCCTCAATCCTCAATCTTCAATCCTCAATAGTCAATCTGCAATCCTCAATCCTCAAACCTCAATCCTCAATCCTCATTCCTCTATCCTCAATACCCAATCCTCAATCGTCAATCTTCAATCCTCAATCCTCAATATTCAATCATCAATACTCAATATTCAATACTCAATCTTCAATCCTCAATACTCAATCTTCAATCCTCAATCCTCAATCCTCAATCCTCAATCCTCAATCCTCAGGCATCAATACTCAATCTACAATATTCAATCCTCAATCCTTAATCCTCAATCCACAATCCTCAACCTTCAATACTCAATACTCAATCTTCAATCCTCAATTCTCAGTCCTCAATCCTCAATCCACAATCCTCAATATTCAAACCTCAATACTCAATCTTCAATCATCATCCTCAATCCTCAATTCTCAGTCGTCAATCCTCAGTCGTCAATCCTCAATATTCAATACTCAATCGTCAATCCTTAGTCCTCAATCCTCAATCCTCAATCCTCGTTCCTCAAACCTCAATCCTCAACCCTCAGTCTTCATCCTCAATCCTCAAACCTCAATCCTCAATCCTCAATATTCAGTCATCAATACTCAATCTTCAATCCTCAATCCTCAAACCTCAATCCTCAATCCTCATTCTTCAATCCTAAATACCCAATCCTCAATCTTCAATCCCCAATCCTCAATCCTCAATTCTCAATCCTCAATCCTTAATCCTCAGACCTCAAACATCAATATTCAACCCTCAGTCCTCGTCCTCAATCCACAACACTCAATCCTCAGTCCTCAATATTCAATCATCAATATTCAATCTTCAGTCCTCACTCCTCAATCCTCAATTCTCAATCCTCAATCCTCAGTCCTCAGACCTCAAACCTCAATCCTCAACTCTCAGCCCCCATCCTCAATCCTCAATCCTCAATCTTCAATCCTCAATCCTCAATCCTCAAGCCTCAGTCCTCAATCCTCAATCCTCAATCCTCAGTCCTCAAACCTCAATCCTCAACAATCAATTCTCAATCCTCAATCTTCAATCCTCAATCCTCAATACACAATCCCCAATCCTCAATCCTCAGGCATCAATACTCAATCTTCAATACTCAATCCTCGATCCTCAATCCTCAATCCTCAATCCTCAACCCTCAATCCTCATACCTCAAACCTCAATCCTCAGCCCTCAGTCCTCATACTCAATACTCAATTCTCAATCCTCAATCCTCAATCCTCAATCTTCAATCCTCAATCTTCAATCCTCAATAATCAACCTCCAATCCTAGATCCTCAATCTCCAATCTTCAATCCTTAATCCTCAATCTTCAATCCTTAATTCTCAATCGTCAATCTTCAATCCTCAATATTCAATCTTCAATCCTCAATCCTCAATCCTAAATCCTCAATCCTTAATCCTCAATCGTCAATCTTCAATCCTCAATACTCAATCTTCAATCCTCAATCCTCAATCCTCAATCCTCAATCCTCAATCCTCAATCCTCAATATTCAATCCTCAATCCTCAATCCTCAATTCTCAATCCTCAATCCTCAATCCTCAATATTCAACACTCAAGCCTCAAACATCAATACGCAATAGAATATCCTGAATTCTCATGGTTCAATACTCAATCGACAATATTCAATAATCAAATCCCAATCCTCAAACATCAATTCTCAACACTCAATACTCAACACTCAGTCCTCTCTCTTCAATCCTCCATCCTCAACCCTCAATCCTCAAGCGTCAATCCTCAATACTCAATCCTCAACCCTCAATCCTCAGTCCTCAAACCTCAATCCCGAATCCTCAATCCTGAATCCTCTACCTTCAGAACTCAGTCCTCAAAAATCAATTGTCAATCCTCAATCCTCAATAGAATATCCTCAATTCACAGTTTTCTATACTGAACCCCATTCTTCAATCTTCAAATCTCAATCCACAAACATCAATTCTCATCACTCAACCATCTACACCCAGTCCTCAATCTTCAATCCTCAATCCTCAATCCTCAATCTTCAATCCTCAATACTCAATACTCAATCCTCAACCCTCAATTCTCAGTCCTCAATACTCAATCCTCAGTCGTGAATCCTCAATCCCCAATCCTCAATCTTCAATCCTCAATCCTCAATACTCAATCTTCGATCCTCAATATTCAACACACAACCCTCAATATTCAACACTCAAGCCTCAAACATCAATCCTCAATACCCAATCATCAATCCTCAATTCTCAATACTCAATAGAATATCCTGAATTCTCATGGTTCAATACTCAATCCACAATATTCAACAATCAAATCTCAATCCTCAAACATCAATTCTCAACACTCAATACTCAACACTCAGTCCTCTCTCTTCAATCCTCCATCCTCGACCCTCAATCCTCAAGCGTCAATCCTCAATCCTCAATCAACAATCCTCAATACTCAGTCTTTAATCCTCAATCCTCAATGCTCAATTCTCCATCCTCATTCTTCAATCCTTAACACACAATCCTCAATATTCAATCCTCAATCCTCAATCCTCAATTCTCAATCCTCAATCCACAATCCTCAATATTCAACACTCAAGTCTCAAACATCAATCCTCAATACCCAATCATCAATCCTCAATTCTCAATACTCAATAGAATATCCTGAATTCTCATGGTTCAATACTCAATCCACAATATTCAATAATCAAATCTCAATCCTCAAACATCAATTCTCAACACTCAATACTCAACACTCAGTCCTCTCTCTTCAATCCTCCATCCTCGACCCTCAATCCTCAAGCGTCAATCCTCAATCCTCAATCCTCAACCCTCAATCCTCAGTCCTCAAACCTCAATCCCGTATCCTCAATCCTGAATCCTCTATCTTCAGCCCTCCGTCCCCAAAAATCAATTGTCAATCCTCAATCCTCAATAGAATATCCTCAATTCACAGTTTTCAATACTGAACCCCATTCTTCAATCTTCAAATCTCAATCCACAAACATCAATTCTCATCACTCAACCATCAACACCCAGTCCTGAATCTTCAATCCTCAATCCTCAATCCTCAATCTTCAATCCTCAAAACTCAGTACTCAATCCTCAATCCTCAATTCTCAGTCCTCAATACTCGTTCCTCTATCCTCAATAGTAAATCCTCAATCCCCAATCCTCAATCTTCAATCCTCAATCATCAATCCTCAATCCTCAATCCTCAATATTCAACACACAACCCTCAACCATCAATCATCAATACTAAACCATCAATCCTCAATTCTCAATACTCAATAGAATATCCTGAATTCTCATGGTTCAATACTCAATCCACAAAATTCAATAATCAAATCTCAATCCTCAAACATCAATTCTCAACACTCAATCCTCAATACTCAGTCCTCTCTCTTCAATCCTCCATCCTCAATCCTCAACCCTCAATTCTCAGTCATCAATACTCAATCTTCAATACTCAATCCTCAATCCTCAATCCTCAATCCTCAATCCTCAACCCTCAATCCTCATTCCTCAAACCTCAATCCTCAACCCTCAGCCCTCATCCGCAATTCTCAATCCTCAATCCTCAATCCTCAATCCTCAATCCCCAATCTTCAATCCTCAATAATCAATCTCCAATCCCAGATCCTCAATCCCCAATCTTCAATCCTTAATCCTCAACCTTCAATCCTCATTCCCCAGTCCTCAATCTTCAATCCTCAACGCTCAATCCTCAATCCTCAATCATCATTCCTCAATCCTCAGCCCTCAACCCTCAAACCTCAATCCTCAACCGTCAGTCCTCGTCCTCAATCGTCAACCCTCAATCCTCAATCCTCAATCTTCAATCCTCAATACTCAATATTCAATACTCAATCCTCAATCTTCAATCCTCCATCCTCAACCCTCAATTCTCAAGCGTCAATCCTCAATCCTCAATCCTCAATCCTCAATCCTCAATCCGCAATCCTCAGTCCTCAATCCTCAATCTACAATCCTCAATACTCAGTCTTCAATCCTCAATCCTCAATCCTCAATCCTCAATCCTCATTCTTCAATCCTCAATACACAATCCTCAATATTCAATCCTAAATCCCCAATCCTCAATTCTCAATACTCAATCCTCAATCATCAATATTCAACACTCAAGCCTCAGCCTTCAATAATCAATCCTCAATTCTCAATCCTCAATACTCAATCCTCAATCCTCAGCCCTCAACCCTCAAACCTCAATCCTCAACCGTCAGTCCTCGTCCTCAATCGTCACACCTCAATCCTCAATCCTGAATCTTCAATCCTCAGTACTCAATATTCAATACTCAATCCTCAATCTTCAATCCTCAATCTTCAATCTTCAATCCTCAATTCTCAATCCTCAATCCTCAATCCTCAATCCTCATTCTTCAATCCTCAATACCCAATCCTCAATCTTCAATCCTCAATCCTCAATCCTCAATTCTCAATGCTCAATCCTCAATCGTCAATCCTCAATCCCCAATCCTCAATCTTCATCCTCAATCCTCAATCCTCAATCCTCAATCCTCAATCTTCAATCCTCAATACTCAATATTCAATCCTCAATCCTCAATCGTCAATCTTCAATCCTCAATCCTCAATCCTCAACCCTCAATCCTTAATCCTCAATCCTCAATCTTCAGTCCTCAAACCCTAATCCTGAATCCACAATCCTGAATTCTCAATCTTCAGCCCTCAGTCCTCAACAATCAGTTGTCAATCCTCCATCCTCAATGGAATATCGTCAGTTCACAGTTTTCAATACTCAATACTCAATCTGCAATCTTCAAACCTCTATACACAAACATCAATACTCATAACTCAACACTCAACACTCCGTCCCCAGTCCTCAATCTTCAATACTCAATCCTCAATCCTCAATCCTCAATCCTCAATCCTCAATTTTCAAGCCTCAATACTGAATCTTCAATCCTCAATGCTTAATCCTCAATCCTCAATCCTCAGTCCTCAACCCACAATCCTCAATCCTCAAACCTCAATCCTCAATCGTCAGCCCTCGTCCTCAATCCTCAACACTCAATCCACAATCCTCAATCTTCAATCATCAATACTCAATCTTCAATCCTCAATCCTCAATCTTCAATCCTCAATCCTCAATTCTCACTCCTCAATACTCAAACCTCAATCGTCAATCCTCAATCCCCAATCCTCAATCTTCAATCCTCAATCCTCAATCCTCAATACTCAGTCATCAATCTTCAATCCTCAATACACAATCTTCAATCCACAATCTTCAATCCTCAATCCTCACTGCTCAATCCTCAATCCTCAATACTCAATCTTCAATCCTCAGTACCCAATCCTCAATCTGCAACCCTCAATCCTCAACCCTCAATCCTCGATCCTCAGTCCTCAATCCTCAATCCTGAATCCTCAATGTTCAATCCGCAATACCCAATCCTCAATCCTCAATCCTCAATCCTCAATCCTCAATCTTCAACCCTCAATACTCAATCTTCGATCCTCAATCCTCAATCCTCAATCCACAATCCTCAATCTTCAATCCTCAACACTAATCTTCAATCCTCAATCCTCAATCCTCAATCCTCAATACTCATTCTTCAATCCTCAATACCCAATCCTCAATCTTCAATCCTCAATCGTCAATCCTCAATCCTAATTCCTCAAACCTCATTCTTCAATCCTCAATACCCAATCCTCAATTTCAATCCTTAATCCTCAATCCTCACTTCTCAATCCTCAATCGTCCAACCTCAGCCCTCATCCTACATCCTCAATCCTCAATCCTCAATCCTCAATCCTAATTCCTCAATCCTCATTCTTCAATCCTCAATACCCAATCCTCAATTTCAATCCTCAATCCTCAATCCTCATTTCTCAATCCTCAATCCTCAACCCTCAGCCCTCATCCTCCATCCTCAGTACTCAATCCTCTATCCTCAATCTTCTATCCTCAATACTCAATCTTCAATCCTCATCCCTCAATCCTCAATCCTCAATCCTCAATCTTCAATCCTCAATAGTCAATCTGCAATCCTCAATCCTCAAACCTCAATCCTCAATCCTCATTCCTCTATCCTCAATACCCAATCCTCAATCGTCAATCTTCAATCCTCAATCCTCAATATTCAATCATCAATACTCAATATTCAATACTCAATCTTCAATCCTCAATACTCAATCTTCAATCCTCAATCCTCAATCCTCAATCCTCAATCCTCAATCCTCAGGCATCAATACTCAATCTACAATATTCAATCCTCAATCCTTAATCCTCAATCCACAATCCTCAACCTTCAATACTCAATACTCAATCTTCAATCCTCAATTCTCAGTCCTCAATCCTCAATCCACAATCCTCAATATTCAAACCTCAATACTCAATCTTCAATCATCATCCTCAATCCTCAATTCTCAGTCGTCAATCCTCAGTCGTCAATCCTCAATATTCAATACTCAATCGTCAATCCTTAGTCCTCAATCCTCAATCCTCAATCCTCGTTCCTCAAACCTCAATCCTCAACCCTCAGTCTTCATCCTCAATCCTCAAACCTCAATCCTCAATCCTCAATATTCAGTCATCAATACTCAATCTTCAATCCTCAATCCTCAAACCTCAATCCTCAATCCTCATTCTTCAATCCTAAATACCCAATCCTCAATCTTCAATCCCCAATCCTCAATCCTCAATTCTCAATCCTCAATCCTTAATCCTCAGACCTCAAACATCAATATTCAACCCTCAGTCCTCGTCCTCAATCCACAACACTCAATCCTCAGTCCTCAATATTCAATCATCAATATTCAATCTTCAGTCCTCACTCCTCAATCCTCAATTCTCAATCCTCAATCCTCAGTCCTCAGACCTCAAACCTCAATCCTCAACTCTCAGCCCCCATCCTCAATCCTCAATCCTCAATCTTCAATCCTCAATCCTCAATCCTCAAGCCTCAGTCCTCAATCCTCAATCCTCAATCCTCAGTCCTCAAACCTCAATCCTCAACAATCAATTCTCAATCCTCAATCTTCAATCCTCAATCCTCAATACACAATCCCCAATCCTCAATCCTCAGGCATCAATACTCAATCTTCAATACTCAATCCTCGATCCTCAATCCTCAATCCTCAATCCTCAACCCTCAATCCTCATACCTCAAACCTCAATCCTCAGCCCTCAGTCCTCATACTCAATACTCAATTCTCAATCCTCAATCCTCAATCCTCAATCTTCAATCCTCAATCTTCAATCCTCAATAATCAACCTCCAATCCTAGATCCTCAATCTCCAATCTTCAATCCTTAATCCTCAATCTTCAATCCTTAATTCTCAATCGTCAATCTTCAATCCTCAATATTCAATCTTCAATCCTCAATCCTCAATCCTAAATCCTCAATCCTTAATCCTCAATCGTCAATCTTCAATCCTCAATACTCAATCTTCAATCCTCAATCCTCAATCCTCAATCCTCAATCCTCAATCCTCAATCCTCAATCCTCAATTCTCAATCGTCAATCTTCAATCTTCAACCGTCAGTCCTCGTCCTCAATCCTCAACCCTCAATCCTCAATCCTCAATCTTCAATCATTAATACTCAATCTTCAATCCCCAATTCTCATTCCTAAATCCTCAACCCTCAATCCTCAATATTCAACACACAACCATCAACCATCAATTCTCAATACTCAACCATCAATCCTCAATCCTCAATCCTCAATCCTCAATCCACAATCCTCAACCTTCTATACTCAATAATCAATCTCCAATCCTAGATCCTCAATCCTCAATCCTCAATCCTCAATCTTCCACCCTGAATCCTCAATCCTCAATACTCAATCCTCAACCTTCAATCCTCAATACTCAATCTTCATTCCTCAATCCTCAATCCTCAATCCTCAATCCTCAATCTTCAACCCTCAACACTCAATCTTCGATCCTCAATCCTCAATCCTCAATCCACAATCCTCAATCTTCAATCCTCAACACTAATCTTCAATCCTCAATCCTCAATCCTCAATCCTCAATACTCATTCTTCAATCCTCAATACCCAATCCTCAATCTTCAATCCTCAATCGTCAATCCTCAATCCTAATTCCTCAAACCTCATTCTTCAATCCTC
This sequence comes from Calliopsis andreniformis, assembly GCF_051401765.1. Classification (NCBI taxonomy): domain Eukaryota; kingdom Metazoa; phylum Arthropoda; class Insecta; order Hymenoptera; family Andrenidae; genus Calliopsis; species Calliopsis andreniformis. The sequence continues at coordinate 2,472,731 of NW_027480438.1, forward strand.
AATACCCAATCCTCAATTTCAATCCTCAATCCTCAATCCTCACTTCTCAATCCTCAATCGTCAACCCTCAGCCCTCATCCTACATCCTCAATCCTCAATCCTCAATCCTCAATCCTAATTCCTCAATAATCATTCTTCAATCCTCAATACCCAATCCTCAATTTCAATCCTCAATCCTCAATCCTCATTTCTCAATCCTCAATCCTCAACCCTCAGCCCTCATCCTCCATCCACAGTACTCAATCCTCTATCCTCAATCTTCTATCCTCAATGCTCAATCTTCAATCCTCATCCCTCAATCCTCAATCCTCAATCCTCAATCTTCAATCCTCAATAGTCAATATGCAATCCTCAATCCTCAAACCTCAATCCTCAATCCTCATTCCTCTATCCTCAATACCCAATCCTCAATCGTCAATCTTCAATCCTCAATCCTCAATATTCAATCATCAATACTCAATATTCAATCCTCAATCTTCAATCCTCAATACTCAATCTTCAATCCTCAATCCTCAATCCTCAATCCTCAATCCTCAATCCTCAATCCTCAGGCATCAATACTCAATCTACAATATTCAAACCTCAATCCTTAATACTCAATCCACAATCCTCAACCTTCAATACTCAATACTCAATCTTCAATCCTCAATTCTCAATCCTCAATCCTCAATCCACAATCCTCAATATTCAAACCTCAATACTCAATCTTCAATCATCATCCTCAATCCTTAATTCTCAGTCGTCAATCCTCAGTCGTCAATCCTCAATATTCAATACTCAATCGTCAATCCTTAGTCCTCAATCCTCAATCCTCAATCCTCGTTCCTCAAACCTCAATCCTCAACCCTCAGTCTTCATCCTCAATCCTCAAACCTCAATCCTCAATCCTCAATATTCAGTCATCAATACTCAATCTTCAATCCTCTATCCTCAAACCTCAATCCTCAATCCTCATTCTTCAATCCTAAATACCCAATCCTCAATCTTCAATCCCCAATCCTCAATCCTTAATCCTCAATTCTCAATCCTCAATCCTCAGTCCTCAGACCTCAAACCTCAATCCTCAACTCTCAGCCCCCATCCTCAATCCTCAATCCTCAATCTTCAATCCTCAATCCTCAATCCTCAAGCCTCAGTCCTCAATCCTCAATCCTCAATCCTCAGTCCTCAAACCTCAATCCTCAACACTCAATTCTCAATCCTCAATCTTCAATCCTCAATCCTCAATCCACAATCCCCAATCCTCAATCCTCAGGCATCAATACTCAATCTTCAATACACAATCCTCGATCCTCAATCCTCAATCCTCAATCCTCAACCCTCAATCCTCATACCTCAAACCTCAATCCTCAGCCCTCAGTCCTCATACTCAATTCTCAATTCTCAATCCTCAATCCTCAATCCTCAATCTTCAATCCTCAATAATCAACCTCCAATCCTAGATCCTCAATCCCCAATCTTCAATCCTTAATCCTCAATCTTCAATCCTTAATTCTCAATCGTCAATCTTCAATCCTCAATACTCAATCTTCAATCCTCAATCCTCAATCCTAAATCCTCAATCCTTAATCCTCAATCGTCAATCTTCAATCCTCAATACTCAATCTTCAATCCTCAATCATCAATCCTCAATCCTCAATCCTCAATCCTCAATCCTCAGTCCTCAATTCTCAATCGTCAATCTTCAATCCTCAACCGTCAGTCCTCGTCCTTAATCCTCAACCCTCAATCCTCAATCCTCAATCTTCAATCATTAATACTCAATCTTCAATCCCCAATTCTCATTCCTAAATCCTCAACCCTCAATCCTCAATATTCAACACACAACCATCAACCATCAATTCTCAATACTCAACCATCAATCCTCAATTCTCAATACTCAATAGAATATCCCGAATTATCATGATTCAATACGCAATCCACAATATTCAATAATCAAATCTCAATCCTCAAACATCAATTCTCAACACTCAATCCTCAACACTCGGTCCTCTCTCTTCAATCCTCCATCCTCAATCCTCTATCCTCAAGCGTCAATCCTCAATCATCAATCCACAACCCTCAATCCTCAGACCTCAAACCTCAATTCCGAATCCTCAGTCCTGAATGCTCAATCTTCATCCCTCAGTACGCAACAATCAATTGTCAATCCTCAATCCTCAATAGAATATCCTCAATTCACAGTTTTCAATACGCAATACCCAATCTTCAAACTTCAAATCTCAATCCACAGACATCAATTCTCATCACTCAACCCTCAACACTCAGTCCTCAATCTTCAATCCGCAGTCCTCAATCCTCAATCCTAGATCCTCAATTCGCAATCCTCAATCCTTAATCCTCAATCTTCAATCCTCAATAACCAGTCCTCAAGCTTCAATCCTCAATGCTCAATCTTCAATCCTCAGTCCTCAATCCTCAATCCTCAATCATCAATCCTCAATCCTCAACCGTCAGTCCTCGTCCTCAATCCTCAGCCCTCAATCCTCAATCCTCAATCCTCAAACCTCAATCTTCAATCCTCGATACTCAATCTTCGATCCTCAATCCTCAATCCTCAATCCTCAATCCCCAATCCTCAATCTTCAATCGTCAATCCTCAATCCTCAATCCTCAATCCTCAATCTGCAATCATCAATCCTCAATCTTCAACACTCAATCCTCAACCCTCAATCCTCAATCTTCAATCCTCAATCCTCAATCCTCAATTCTCAATCCTCAATCTTCAATCCTCAATACTCAGTCTTCAACCCTCAATCCTCAATCCTCAACCCTCAATCCTCAATACTCAGTCTTCAATCCTCAATCCTCAATCCTCAACCCTCAGCCCTCATCCTCAACCCTCAATCCTCAATCCTCAAACCTCAACCTTCAATCCTCAATACTCAATCTTCGATCCTCAATCCTCAACTCCAGTCCTCAATCTTCAATCCTCAATGCTGAATCCTCAGTCCTCAATCCCCAATCCTCAGTCCTCAATCCTCAATCATCAAACCTCAAACCTCAATCCTCAACCCTCAGCCCTCATCCTCAATCCTCAATCCTGAATCCTCAATCCTCAATCTTAAATCCTCAATACTCGGTCTTCAATCATCAATCCTCAATCCTCAATCCTCAATCCTCAATCCTCAATCCTCAATCTTCAATCCTCAATAGTCAGTCTTCAATCATCAATCCTCAATCCTCAATCCTCAATCCTCAATCCTCAATCATCAATCCTCAATATTCAATCATCAACCTTCAATCCTCAATACTCAATCTTCAATCCTCAATACTCGAACCTCAATCGTCAATCCTCATTCTTCAATCCTCAATACACAATCCTCAATCCTCAATCCTCAATCCTCCATCCTCAATTCTCAATCCTCAATCCTCTGTCCTCAGTCCTCAAACCTCAATCCTCAACCCTCAGCCCTCATCCTCAATCCTCAATCCTGAATCATCAACCTTCAATCCTCAATACTCAATCTTCAATCCTCAATACTCAATCCTCAATCGTCAATCCTCATTCTTCAATCATCAATACCCAATCCTCAATCCTCAATCCTCAATCCTCCATCCTCAATTCTCAATCCTCAATCCTCAGTCCTCAGTCCTCAAACCTCAATCCTCAACCCTCAGCCCTCATTCTCAATCCTCAATCCTGAGTCCTCAATCCTCAATCTTCAATCCTCAATCCTCAGTTCTCAATCACCAATCATCAATCCTCAATCCTCAATCCTCAATCCTCAATAATCAATTCTCAATCATCAACCTTCAAACCTCAATACTCAATCTTCAAACCTCAATGCTCAATCCACAATCGTCAATTCTCATTCTTCAATCCTCAATACCCAATCCTCAATCATCAATCCTCTATCCTCCATCCTTAATCCTCAATCCTCAATCCTCTGTCCTCAGTCCTCAAACGTCAACCCTCAACCCTCAGCCCTCAGCCCTCATCCTCAATCCTCAATCCTGAATCCTCAATCCTCAATCTTCAATCCTCAATCTTCAATCCTGAATAATCAATCTCCAATCCTGGATCCTCAATCCCCAATCCTCAATCCTTAATCCTCAATCTTCAATCCACAATCCCCAGTCCTCAATCTTCAATCCTCAATGCTGAATTCTCAGTCCTCAATCGCCAATCCTCAGTCCTCAATCCTCAATCATCAAACCTTAAACCTCAATCCTCAACCCTCAGCCCTCATCCTCAATCCTCAATCCTGAATCCTCAATCCTCAATCTTAAATCCTCAATACTCAGTCTTCAATCATCAATCCTCAATCCTCAATCCTCAATCCTCAATCCTCAATCTTCAATCCACAATCCCCAGTCCTCAATCTTCAATCCTCAATGCTGAATCCTCAGTCCTCAATCCCCAATCCTCAGTCCTCAATCCCCAATCATCAAACCTCAAACCTCAATCCTCAACCCTCAGCCCTCATCCTCAATCCTCAATCCTGAATCCTCAATCCTCAATCTTAAATCCTCAATACTCAGTCTTCAATCATCAATCCTCAATCCTCAATCCTCAATCCTCAATCCTCAATCATCAATCCTCAATATTCAATCATCAACCTTCAATCCTCAATACTCAATCTTCAATCCTCAATACTCGAACCTCAATCGTCAATCCTCATTCTTCAATCCTCAATACACAATCCTCAATCCTCAATCCTCAATCCTCCATCCTCAATTCTCAATCCTCAATCCTCTGTCCTCAGTCCTCAAACCTCAATCCTCAACCCGCAGCCCTCATCCTCAATCCTCAATCCTGAATCATCAACCTTCAATCCTCAATACTCAATCTTCAATCCTCAATACTCAATCCTCAATCGTCAATCCTCATTCTTCAATCATCAATACCCAATCCTCAATCCTCAATCCTCAATCCTCCATCCTCAATTCTCAATCCTCAATCCTAAGTCCTCAGTCCTCAAATCTCAATCCTCAACCCTCAGCCCTCATTCTCAATCCTCAATCCTGAATCCTCAATCCTCAATCTTCAATCCTCAATCCTCAGTTCTCAATCATCAATCCTCAATCCTCAATCCTCAATCCTCAATCCTCAATCATCAATCCTCAATCCTGAATCATCAACCTTCAATCCTCAATACTCAATCTTCAAACCTCAATACTCAATCCACAATCGTCAATTTTCATTCTTCAATCCTCAATACCCGATCCTCAATCCTCAATCCTCTATGCTCCATCCTCAATTCTCAACCCTCAATCCTCTGTCCTCAGTCCTCAAACCTCAAACCTCAACCCTCAGCCCTCACCCTCAATCCTCAATACTCAATCTTCAATCCTCAATCCTCAATCCACAATCCCCAATCCTCAATCCTCAGGCATCAATACTCAATCTTCAATACTCAATCCTCGATCCTCAATCCTCAATCCTCAATCCTCAACCCTCAATCCTCATACCTCAAACCTCAATCCTCAGCCCTCAGTCCTCATACTCAATTCTCAATTCTCAATCCTCAATCCTCAATCCTCAATCTTCAATCCTCAATAATCAACCTCCAATCCTAGATCCTCAATCCCCAATCTTCAATCCTTAATCCTCAATCTTCAATCCTTAATTCTCAATCGTCAATCTTCAATCCTCAATACTCAATCTTCAATCCTCAATCCTCAATCCTAAATCCTCAGTCCTTAATCCTCAATCGTCAATCTACAATCCTCAATACTCAGTCTTCAATCCTCAATCCTCAATCCTCAATCCTCAATCCTCATTCTTCAATCCTCAATACACAATCCTCAATATTCAATCCTAAATCCCCAATCCTCAATTCTCAATACTCAATCCTCAATCATCAATATTCAACACTCAAGCCTCAGCCTTCAATAATCAATCCTCAATTCTCAATCCTCAATACTCAATCCTCAATCCTCAGCCCTCAACCCTCAAACCTCAATCCTCAACCGTCAGTCCTCGTCCTCAATCGTCACACCTCAATCCTCAATCCTGAATCTTCAATCCTCAGTACTCAATATTCAATACTCAATCCTCAATCTTCAATCCTCAATCTTCAATCTTCAATCCTCAATTCTCAATCCTCAATCCTCAATCCTCAATCCTCATTCTTCAATCCTCAATACCCAATCCTCAATCTTCAATCCTCAATCCTCAATCCTCAATTCTCAATGCTCAATCCTCAATCGTCAATCCTCAATCCCCAATCCTCAATCTTCATCCTCAATCCTCAATCCTCAATCCTCAATCCTCAATCTTCAATCCTCAATACTCAATATTCAATCCTCAATCCTCAATCGTCAATCTTCAATCCTCAATCCTCAATCCTCAACCCTCAATCCTTAATCCTCAATCCTCAATCTTCAGTCCTCAAACCCTAATCCTGAATCCACAATCCTGAATTCTCAATCTTCAGCCCTCAGTCCTCAACAATCAGTTGTCAATCCTCCATCCTCAATGGAATATCGTCAGTTCACAGTTTTCAATACTCAATACTCAATCTGCAATCTTCAAACCTCTATACACAAACATCAATACTCATAACTCAACACTCAACACTCCGTCCCCAGTCCTCAATCTTCAATACTCAATCCTCAATCCTCAATCCTCAATCCTCAATCCTCAATTTTCAAGCCTCAATACTGAATCTTCAATCCTCAATGCTTAATCCTCAATCCTCAATCCTCAGTCCTCAACCCACAATCCTCAATCCTCAAACCTCAATCCTCAATCGTCAGCCCTCGTCCTCAATCCTCAACACTCAATCCACAATCCTCAATCTTCAATCATCAATACTCAATCTTCAATCCTCAATCCTCAATCTTCAATCCTCAATCCTCAATTCTCACTCCTCAATACTCAAACCTCAATCGTCAATCCTCAATCCCCAATCCTCAATCTTCAATCCTCAATCCTCAATCCTCAATACTCAGTCATCAATCTTCAATCCTCAATACACAATCTTCAATCCACAATCTTCAATCCTCAATCCTCACTGCTCAATCCTCAATCCTCAATACTCAATCTTCAATCCTCAGTACCCAATCCTCAATCTGCAACCCTCAATCCTCAACCCTCAATCCTCGATCCTCAGTCCTCAATCCTCAATCCTGAATCCTCAATGTTCAATCCGCAATACCCAATCCTCAATCCTCAATCCTCAATCCTCAATCCTCAATCTTCAACCCTCAATACTCAATCTTCGATCCTCAATCCTCAATCCTCAATCCACAATCCTCAATCTTCAATCCTCAACACTAATCTTCAATCCTCAATCCTCAATCCTCAATCCTCAATACTCATTCTTCAATCCTCAATACCCAATCCTCAATCTTCAATCCTCAATCGTCAATCCTCAATCCTAATTCCTCAAACCTCATTCTTCAATCCTCAATACCCAATCCTCAATTTCAATCCTTAATCCTCAATCCTCACTTCTCAATCCTCAATCGTCCAACCTCAGCCCTCATCCTACATCCTCAATCCTCAATCCTCAATCCTCAATCCTAATTCCTCAATCCTCATTCTTCAATCCTCAATACCCAATCCTCAATTTCAATCCTCAATCCTCAATCCTCATTTCTCAATCCTCAATCCTCAACCCTCAGCCCTCATCCTCCATCCTCAGTACTCAATCCTCTATCCTCAATCTTCTATCCTCAATACTCAATCTTCAATCCTCATCCCTCAATCCTCAATCCTCAATCCTCAATCTTCAATCCTCAATAGTCAATCTGCAATCCTCAATCCTCAAACCTCAATCCTCAATCCTCATTCCTCTATCCTCAATACCCAATCCTCAATCGTCAATCTTCAATCCTCAATCCTCAATATTCAATCATCAATACTCAATATTCAATACTCAATCTTCAATCCTCAATACTCAATCTTCAATCCTCAATCCTCAATCCTCAATCCTCAATCCTCAATCCTCAGGCATCAATACTCAATCTACAATATTCAATCCTCAATCCTTAATCCTCAATCCACAATCCTCAACCTTCAATACTCAATACTCAATCTTCAATCCTCAATTCTCAGTCCTCAATCCTCAATCCACAATCCTCAATATTCAAACCTCAATACTCAATCTTCAATCATCATCCTCAATCCTCAATTCTCAGTCGTCAATCCTCAGTCGTCAATCCTCAATATTCAATACTCAATCGTCAATCCTTAGTCCTCAATCCTCAATCCTCAATCCTCGTTCCTCAAACCTCAATCCTCAACCCTCAGTCTTCATCCTCAATCCTCAAACCTCAATCCTCAATCCTCAATATTCAGTCATCAATACTCAATCTTCAATCCTCAATCCTCAAACCTCAATCCTCAATCCTCATTCTTCAATCCTAAATACCCAATCCTCAATCTTCAATCCCCAATCCTCAATCCTCAATTCTCAATCCTCAATCCTTAATCCTCAGACCTCAAACATCAATATTCAACCCTCAGTCCTCGTCCTCAATCCACAACACTCAATCCTCAGTCCTCAATATTCAATCATCAATATTCAATCTTCAGTCCTCACTCCTCAATCCTCAATTCTCAATCCTCAATCCTCAGTCCTCAGACCTCAAACCTCAATCCTCAACTCTCAGCCCCCATCCTCAATCCTCAATCCTCAATCTTCAATCCTCAATCCTCAATCCTCAAGCCTCAGTCCTCAATCCTCAATCCTCAATCCTCAGTCCTCAAACCTCAATCCTCAACAATCAATTCTCAATCCTCAATCTTCAATCCTCAATCCTCAATACACAATCCCCAATCCTCAATCCTCAGGCATCAATACTCAATCTTCAATACTCAATCCTCGATCCTCAATCCTCAATCCTCAATCCTCAACCCTCAATCCTCATACCTCAAACCTCAATCCTCAGCCCTCAGTCCTCATACTCAATACTCAATTCTCAATCCTCAATCCTCAATCCTCAATCTTCAATCCTCAATCTTCAATCCTCAATAATCAACCTCCAATCCTAGATCCTCAATCTCCAATCTTCAATCCTTAATCCTCAATCTTCAATCCTTAATTCTCAATCGTCAATCTTCAATCCTCAATATTCAATCTTCAATCCTCAATCCTCAATCCTAAATCCTCAATCCTTAATCCTCAATCGTCAATCTTCAATCCTCAATACTCAATCTTCAATCCTCAATCCTCAATCCTCAATCCTCAATCCTCAATCCTCAATCCTCAATCCTCAATTCTCAATCGTCAATCTTCAATCTTCAACCGTCAGTCCTCGTCCTCAATCCTCAACCCTCAATCCTCAATCCTCAATCTTCAATCATTAATACTCAATCTTCAATCCCCAATTCTCATTCCTAAATCCTCAACCCTCAATCCTCAATATTCAACACACAACCATCAACCATCAATTCTCAATACTCAACCATCAATCCTCAATCCTCAATCCTCAATCCTCAATCCACAATCCTCAACCTTCTATACTCAATAATCAATCTCCAATCCTAGATCCTCAATCCTCAATCCTCAATCCTCAATCTTCCACCCTGAATCCTCAATCCTCAATACTCAATCCTCAACCTTCAATCCTCAATACTCAATCTTCATTCCTCAATCCTCAATCCTCAATCCTCAATCCTCAATCTTCAACCCTCAACACTCAATCTTCGATCCTCAATCCTCAATCCTCAATCCACAATCCTCAATCTTCAATCCTCAACACTAATCTTCAATCCTCAATCCTCAATCCTCAATCCTCAATACTCATTCTTCAATCCTCAATACCCAATCCTCAATCTTCAATCCTCAATCGTCAATCCTCAATCCTAATTCCTCAAACCTCATTCTTCAATCCTCAATACCCAATCCTCAATTTCAATCCTCAATCCTCAATCCTCACTTCTCAATCCTCAATCGTCAACCCTCAGCCCTCATCCTACATCCTCAATCCTCAATCCTCAATCCTCAATCCTAATTCCTCAATAATCATTCTTCAATCCTCAATACCCAATCCTCAATTTCAATCCTCAATCCTCAATCCTCATTTCTCAATCCTCAATCCTCAACCCTCAGCCCTCATCCTCCATCCACAGTACTCAATCCTCTATCCTCAATCTTCTATCCTCAATGCTCAATCTTCAATCCTCATCCCTCAATCCTCAATCCTCAATCCTCAATCTTCAATCCTCAATAGTCAATATGCAATCCTCAATCCTCAAACCTCAATCCTCAATCCTCATTCCTCTATCCTCAATACCCAATCCTCAATCGTCAATCTTCAATCCTCAATCCTCAATATTCAATCATCAATACTCAATATTCAATCCTCAATCTTCAATCCTCAATACTCAATCTTCAATCCTCAATCCTCAATCCTCAATCCTCAATCCTCAATCCTCAATCCTCAGGCATCAATACTCAATCTACAATATTCAAACCTCAATCCTTAATACTCAATCCACAATCCTCAACCTTCAATACTCAATACTCAATCTTCAATCCTCAATTCTCAATCCTCAATCCTCAATCCACAATCCTCAATATTCAAACCTCAATACTCAATCTTCAATCATCATCCTCAATCCTTAATTCTCAGTCGTCAATCCTCAGTCGTCAATCCTCAATATTCAATACTCAATCGTCAATCCTTAGTCCTCAATCCTCAATCCTCAATCCTCGTTCCTCAAACCTCAATCCTCAACCCTCAGTCTTCATCCTCAATCCTCAAACCTCAATCCTCAATCCTCAATATTCAGTCATCAATACTCAATCTTCAATCCTCTATCCTCAAACCTCAATCCTCAATCCTCATTCTTCAATCCTAAATACCCAATCCTCAATCTTCAATCCCCAATCCTCAATCCTTAATCCTCAATTCTCAATCCTCAATCCTCAGTCCTCAGACCTCAAACCTCAATCCTCAACTCTCAGCCCCCATCCTCAATCCTCAATCCTCAATCTTCAATCCTCAATCCTCAATCCTCAAGCCTCAGTCCTCAATCCTCAATCCTCAATCCTCAGTCCTCAAACCTCAATCCTCAACACTCAATTCTCAATCCTCAATCTTCAATCCTCAATCCTCAATCCACAATCCCCAATCCTCAATCCTCAGGCATCAATACTCAATCTTCAATACACAATCCTCGATCCTCAATCCTCAATCCTCAATCCTCAACCCTCAATCCTCATACCTCAAACCTCAATCCTCAGCCCTCAGTCCTCATACTCAATTCTCAATTCTCAATCCTCAATCCTCAATCCTCAATCTTCAATCCTCAATAATCAACCTCCAATCCTAGATCCTCAATCCCCAATCTTCAATCCTTAATCCTCAATCTTCAATCCTTAATTCTCAATCGTCAATCTTCAATCCTCAATACTCAATCTTCAATCCTCAATCCTCAATCCTAAATCCTCAATCCTTAATCCTCAATCGTCAATCTTCAATCCTCAATACTCAATCTTCAATCCTCAATCATCAATCCTCAATCCTCAATCCTCAATCCTCAATCCTCAGTCCTCAATTCTCAATCGTCAATCTTCAATCCTCAACCGTCAGTCCTCGTCCTTAATCCTCAACCCTCAATCCTCAATCCTCAATCTTCAATCATTAATACTCAATCTTCAATCCCCAATTCTCATTCCTAAATCCTCAACCCTCAATCCTCAATATTCAACACACAACCATCAACCATCAATTCTCAATACTCAACCATCAATCCTCAATTCTCAATACTCAATAGAATATCCCGAATTATCATGATTCAATACGCAATCCACAATATTCAATAATCAAATCTCAATCCTCAAACATCAATTCTCAACACTCAATCCTCAACACTCGGTCCTCTCTCTTCAATCCTCCATCCTCAATCCTCTATCCTCAAGCGTCAATCCTCAATCATCAATCCACAACCCTCAATCCTCAGACCTCAAACCTCAATTCCGAATCCTCAGTCCTGAATGCTCAATCTTCATCCCTCAGTACGCAACAATCAATTGTCAATCCTCAATCCTCAATAGAATATCCTCAATTCACAGTTTTCAATACGCAATACCCAATCTTCAAACTTCAAATCTCAATCCACAGACATCAATTCTCATCACTCAACCCTCAACACTCAGTCCTCAATCTTCAATCCGCAGTCCTCAATCCTCAATCCTAGATCCTCAATTCGCAATCCTCAATCCTTAATCCTCAATCTTCAATCCTCAATAACCAGTCCTCAAGCTTCAATCCTCAATGCTCAATCTTCAATCCTCAGTCCTCAATCCTCAATCCTCAATCATCAATCCTCAATCCTCAACCGTCAGTCCTCGTCCTCAATCCTCAGCCCTCAATCCTCAATCCTCAATCCTCAAACCTCAATCTTCAATCCTCGATACTCAATCTTCGATCCTCAATCCTCAATCCTCAATCCTCAATCCCCAATCCTCAATCTTCAATCGTCAATCCTCAATCCTCAATCCTCAATCCTCAATCTGCAATCATCAATCCTCAATCTTCAACACTCAATCCTCAACCCTCAATCCTCAATCTTCAATCCTCAATCCTCAATCCTCAATTCTCAATCCTCAATCTTCAATCCTCAATACTCAGTCTTCAACCCTCAATCCTCAATCCTCAACCCTCAATCCTCAATACTCAGTCTTCAATCCTCAATCCTCAATCCTCAACCCTCAGCCCTCATCCTCAACCCTCAATCCTCAATCCTCAAACCTCAACCTTCAATCCTCAATACTCAATCTTCGATCCTCAATCCTCAACTCCAGTCCTCAATCTTCAATCCTCAATGCTGAATCCTCAGTCCTCAATCCCCAATCCTCAGTCCTCAATCCTCAATCATCAAACCTCAAACCTCAATCCTCAACCCTCAGCCCTCATCCTCAATCCTCAATCCTGAATCCTCAATCCTCAATCTTAAATCCTCAATACTCGGTCTTCAATCATCAATCCTCAATCCTCAATCCTCAATCCTCAATCCTCAATCCTCAATCTTCAATCCTCAATACTCAGTCTTCAATCATCAATCCTCAATCCTCAATCCTCAATCCTCAATCCTCAATCATCAATCCTCAATATTCAATCATCAACCTTCAATCCTCAATACTCAATCTTCAATCCTCAATACTCGAACCTCAATCGTCAATCCTCATTCTTCAATCCTCAATACACAATCCTCAATCCTCAATCCTCAATCCTCCATCCTCAATTCTCAATCCTCAATCCTCTGTCCTCAGTCCTCAAACCTCAATCCTCAACCCTCAGCCCTCATCCTCAATCCTCAATCCTGAATCATCAACCTTCAATCCTCAATACTCAATCTTCAATCCTCAATACTCAATCCTCAATCGTCAATCCTCATTCTTCAATCATCAATACCCAATCCTCAATCCTCAATCCTCAATCCTCCATCCTCAATTCTCAATCCTCAATCCTCAGTCCTCAGTCCTCAAACCTCAATCCTCAACCCTCAGCCCTCATTCTCAATCCTCAATCCTGAGTCCTCAATCCTCAATCTTCAATCCTCAATCCTCAGTTCTCAATCACCAATCATCAATCCTCAATCCTCAATCCTCAATCCTCAATAATCAATTCTCAATCATCAACCTTCAAACCTCAATACTCAATCTTCAAACCTCAATGCTCAATCCACAATCGTCAATTCTCATTCTTCAATCCTCAATACCCAATCCTCAATCATCAATCCTCTATCCTCCATCCTTAATCCTCAATCCTCAATCCTCTGTCCTCAGTCCTCAAACGTCAACCCTCAACCCTCAGCCCTCAGCCCTCATCCTCAATCCTCAATCCTGAATCCTCAATCCTCAATCTTCAATCCTCAATCTTCAATCCTGAATAATCAATCTCCAATCCTGGATCCTCAATCCCCAATCCTCAATCCTTAATCCTCAATCTTCAATCCACAATCCCCAGTCCTCAATCTTCAATCCTCAATGCTGAATTCTCAGTCCTCAATCGCCAATCCTCAGTCCTCAATCCTCAATCATCAAACCTTAAACCTCAATCCTCAACCCTCAGCCCTCATCCTCAATCCTCAATCCTGAATCCTCAATCCTCAATCTTAAATCCTCAATACTCAGTCTTCAATCATCAATCCTCAATCCTCAATCCTCAATCCTCAATCCTCAATCTTCAATCCACAATCCCCAGTCCTCAATCTTCAATCCTCAATGCTGAATCCTCAGTCCTCAATCCCCAATCCTCAGTCCTCAATCCCCAATCATCAAACCTCAAACCTCAATCCTCAACCCTCAGCCCTCATCCTCAATCCTCAATCCTGAATCCTCAATCCTCAATCTTAAATCCTCAATACTCAGTCTTCAATCATCAATCCTCAATCCTCAATCCTCAATCCTCAATCCTCAATCATCAATCCTCAATATTCAATCATCAACCTTCAATCCTCAATACTCAATCTTCAATCCTCAATACTCGAACCTCAATCGTCAATCCTCATTCTTCAATCCTCAATACACAATCCTCAATCCTCAATCCTCAATCCTCCATCCTCAATTCTCAATCCTCAATCCTCTGTCCTCAGTCCTCAAACCTCAATCCTCAACCCGCAGCCCTCATCCTCAATCCTCAATCCTGAATCATCAACCTTCAATCCTCAATACTCAATCTTCAATCCTCAATACTCAATCCTCAATCGTCAATCCTCATTCTTCAATCATCAATACCCAATCCTCAATCCTCAATCCTCAATCCTCCATCCTCAATTCTCAATCCTCAATCCTAAGTCCTCAGTCCTCAAATCTCAATCCTCAACCCTCAGCCCTCATTCTCAATCCTCAATCCTGAATCCTCAATCCTCAATCTTCAATCCTCAATCCTCAGTTCTCAATCATCAATCCTCAATCCTCAATCCTCAATCCTCAATCCTCAATCATCAATCCTCAATCCTGAATCATCAACCTTCAATCCTCAATACTCAATCTTCAAACCTCAATACTCAATCCACAATCGTCAATTTTCATTCTTCAATCCTCAATACCCGATCCTCAATCCTCAATCCTCTATGCTCCATCCTCAATTCTCAACCCTCAATCCTCTGTCCTCAGTCCTCAAACCTCAAACCTCAACCCTCAGCCCTCACCCTCAATCCTCAATACTCAATCTTCAATCCTCAATCCTCAATCCACAATCCCCAATCCTCAATCCTCAGGCATCAATACTCAATCTTCAATACTCAATCCTCGATCCTCAATCCTCAATCCTCAATCCTCAACCCTCAATCCTCATACCTCAAACCTCAATCCTCAGCCCTCAGTCCTCATACTCAATTCTCAATTCTCAATCCTCAATCCTCAATCCTCAATCTTCAATCCTCAATAATCAACCTCCAATCCTAGATCCTCAATCCCCAATCTTCAATCCTTAATCCTCAATCTTCAATCCTTAATTCTCAATCGTCAATCTTCAATCCTCAATACTCAATCTTCAATCCTCAATCCTCAATCCTAAATCCTCAGTCCTTAATCCTCAATCGTCAATCTTCAATCCTCAATCTTCAATCTTCAATCCTCAATCCTCAATCCTCAATCCTCAATCCTCAATCCTCAATCCTCAATCCTCAATTCTCAATCGTCAATCTTCAATCCTCAACCGTCAGTCCTCGTCCTTAATCCTCAACCCTCAATCCTCAATCCTCAATCTTCAATCATTAATACTCAACCTTCAATCCCCAATTCTCATTCCTAAATCCTCAACCCTCAATCCTCAATATTCAACACGCAACCATCAACCATCAATTCTCAATACTCAACCATCAATCCTCAATCCTCAATCCTCAATCCTCAATCCGCAATCCTCAACCTTCTATACTCAATAATCAATCTCCAACCCTAGATCCTCAATCCTCAATCCTCAATCCTCAATCTTCCACCCTGAATCCTCAATCCTCAATACTCAATCCTCAATCTTCAATCCTCAATACTCAATCTTCATTCCTCAATCCTCAATCCTCAATCCTCAATCCTCAATCTTCAACCCTCAACACTCAATCTTCGATCCTCAATCCTCAATCCTCAATCCACAATCCTCAATCTTCAATCCTCAACACTAATCTTCAATCCTCAATCCTCAATCCTCAATCCTCAATACTCATTCTTCAATCCTCAATACCCAATCCTCAATCTTCAATCCTCAATCGTCAATCCTCAATCCTAATTCCTCAATCCTCATTCTTCAATCCTCAATACCCAATCCTCAATTTCAATCCTCAATCCTCAATCTTCATTTCTCAATCCTCAATCCTCAACCCTCAGCCCTCATCCTCCATCCTCAGTACTCAATCCTCTATCCTCAATCTTCTATCCTTAATACTCAATCTTCAATCCTCATCCCTCAATCCTCAATCCTCAATCCTCAATCTTCAATCCTCAATAGTCAATCTGCAATCCTCAATCCTCAAACCTCAATCCTCAATCCTCATTCCTCTATCCTCAATACCCAATCCTCAATCGTCAATCTTCAATCCTCAATCCTCAATATTCAATCATCAATACTCAATATTCAATCCTCAATCCTCAATCCTCCATCCTCAATTCTCAATCCTCAATCCTAAGTCCTCAGTCCTCAAATCTCAATCCTCAACCCTCAGCCCTCATTCTCAATCCTCAATCCTGAATCCTCAATCCTCAATCTTCAATCCTCAATCCTCAGTTCTCTATCATCAATCCTCAATCCTCAATCCTCAATCCTCAATCCTCAATCATCAATCCTCAATCCTGAATCATCAACCTTCAATCCTCAATACTCAATTTTCAAACCTCAATACTCAATCCACAATCGTCAATTCTCATTCTTCAATCATCAATACCCAATCCTCAATCCTCAATCCTCTATCCTGCATCCTCAATTCTCAATCCTCAATCCTCTGTCCTCAGTCCTCAAATCTCAAACCTCAACCCTCAGCCCTCATCCTAAATCCTCAATACTCAATCTTCAATCCTCAATCCTCAATCCTCAATCCTCAATCCTCAATCCTCAGTCATCAATCCTCAATCTTCAATACTCAATCGTCAATCCTCAATCCTCATTCCTCAATTCTCAATCCTCAATCCTCGTTCCTCATACCTCAATCCTCAACCCTCAGTCCTCATACTCAATTCTCAATTCTCAATCCTCAAACCTCAATCTTGAATCCTCAATACTCAATCCTCAATCCTCAATACTCAACCATCAATGCTCAATTCTCAATACTCAATAGAATATCCTGAATTCTCAGTATTCAATACTGAAACCTCAATCCTCAACCCTCAGCCCTCATCCTCCATCCTCAATCCTCAATCCTCAATCCTCAAACCTCAATCTTCAATCCTCGATACTCAATCCTCAATCCTCAATCCTCAATTTTCAATCCTCAATCCCCAATCCTCAATACTCAGTCTTCAACCCTCAATCCTCAATCCTCAATCATCAATCCTCAACCCTCAATTCTCAATCTTCAACACTCAATCCTCAACCCTCAATCCTCAATCTTCAATCCTCAATCATCAATCCTCAATCTTCAATACTCAGTCCTCAATCCTCAATCCTCAAACCTCAATTCCGAATCCTCAGTCCTGAATGCTCAATCTTCATCCCTCAGTCCGCAACAATCAATTGTCAATCCTCAATCCTCAATAGAATATCCTCAACTCACAGTTTTCAATACTCAATCCCCAATCTTCAAACTTCAAATCTCAATCCACAGACATCAATTCTCATCACTCAACCCTCAACACACAGTCCTCAATCTTCAATCCGCAGTCCTCAATCCTCAATCCTAGATCCTCAATCCCCAATCCTCAATCCTTAATCCTCAATCTTCAATCCTCAATAACCAGTCCTCAATCTTCAATCCTCAATGCTCAATCTTCAATCCTCAATCCTCAGTCCGCAATCCTCAATCCGCATTCATCAATCCTCAATCCTCAACCGTCTGTCCTCGTCCTCAATCCTCAGCCCTCAATCCACAATCTCAAACCTCAATCCTCAACCGTCAGCCCTCGTCCTCAATCCTCAACCCTCAACCCTCAATCCTCAATCATCAATACTCAATCTTCAATCCTCAATCCACAATCCTCAATCCTCAATATTCAACACTCAACCCTCAACCATCAATCATCAATATTCAAACATCAATCCTCAATTCTCGATACTCAATAGAATATCCTGAATTCTCATGGTTCAATGCTAAATCCCCAATCTCAATCTTCAAATCTCAATCCACAAACATCAATTCTCATCACTCAACCCTCAACACTCAGTCCTCAATCTTCAATCCTCAACCCTTAATCCTCAATCCTCAATCTTCAATCCTCAATCCTCAATCATCAATCCTCAATCCTCAATCCTCACTCTTCAATCCTCAATAATCAATCTCCTGTCCTAGATCCTCAATCTCCGATACTCTATCCTTAATCATCAATATTCAATCCTCTATCCCCAGTCCACAATCTTCAATCCCCAAAGCTCAATAACCAATCGTCAATCCTCAATCCTCAATCCCCAATCCTCAGTCCTCAATCCTCAATCCTCAATACTCAAACCTCAATCCTCAATCCTCAATCATCAATCCTCAATCTTCAACAATCAATCCTCAATCCTCAGTCCTCAATCCTCAATCCTCAATCATCAATCCTCAATCTTCAATACTCAATCCTCAATCCTCAATCCTCAATCCTCAATACTGAACCATCAATCCTCAATTCTCAATACTCAATAGAATATCCTGAATTCTCAGTATTCAATACTCAAACCTCAATCCTCAACCCTCAGCCCTCATCCTCCACCCTCAATCCTCAATCCTCAAACCTCAACCTTCAATCCTCAATACTCAATCTTCGATCCACAATCCTCAGCCATCAACCCTCAATCCTCAATCCTCAGTTATGAATACTCAATCTTCAATACTCAATCCTAAATCCTCAATCCTCAATCCTCAATCCTCAATCCTCAATCCTCAATCCTCAATCCTCAATCCTCAATCCTCAATCCTCAATCGTCAATCCTCAATCCCCATTCCTCAATCTTCAATCCTCAATCCTCAATCCTCAAGCCTCAATACTCAATCCTCAATCCTCAATCCTCAATCCTCAATCCTCAATCATCAATCCTCAATCTTCAATACTCAGTCCTCAATCCTCAATCCTCAATACTCAACCATCAATCCTCAAATCTCAATACTCAATAGAATATCCTGAATACTCAGGATTCAATACTCAAACCTCAATCCTCAACCCTCAGCCGTCATCCTCCATCCTCAAACCTCAATCCTAAATCCTCAATCCTCAGTCATCAATCCTCAATCTTCAATACTCAATCGTCAATCTTCAATCCTCAATCCTCAATACTCAACCATCAATCCTCAAATCTCAGTACTCAATAGAATATCCTGAATACTCAGGATTCAATACTCAAATCTCAATCCTCAATTATCAATCCTCATTCCTCATGCCTCAAACCTCCATCCTCAGCCCTCAGTCCTCATCCTCAATTCTCAATTCTCAATTCTCAAACCTCAATCCTCATTCTTCAATCCTCAATTATCAATCTCGTATCCTAGATCATCAATCCCCAATACTCTATCCTTAATCCTCAATATTCAATCCTCTATCCCCAGTCCACAATCTTCAATCCCCAAAGCTCAATAATCAATCGTCAATCCTCAGTCCTCAATCCCCAATCCTCAGTCCTCAATCCTCAATCCTCAATACTCAATCCTCAATCCTCAACCGTCAGTCCTCGTCCTCAATCCGCAACCCTCAATCCTCAATCCTCAATCTTCAATCATCAATACTCAATCTTCAATCCTCAATCCTCAATCCTCAATCCTCAATCCTCAATCCTCAATATTCAATACACAACCCTCACACATCAATCCTCAAAACTCAATCATCAATCCTCAATTCTCAATTCTCAATAGAATAACCTGAATTCTCAGTTTTCAATACTCAATCCTCAATCGTCAATCTTCAAGTCTCCATCTAACAAACATCAATTCTCATTACTCAACCCACAACACTCAATCCTCAATCCTCAATCCTCAATCTTCAATCCTCAATCCTCAATCCTCAATCCTCAATCCTCAATCCTCAATCATCAATCCTCAATCTTCAACACTCAATCCTCAATCCTCAGTCCTCAATCCTCAATCCTCAATCATCAATCCTCAATCTTCAATACTCAATCCTCAATCCTCAATCCTCAATCCTCAATACTCAACCATCAATCCTCAATTCTCAGTACTCAATAGAATATCCTGAATTCTCGGTATTCAATACCCAAACCTCAATCCTCAACCCTCAGCCCTCATCCTCCACCCTCAATCCTCAATCCTCAAACCTCAACCTTCAATCCTCAATACTCAATCTTCGATCCACAATCCTCAGCCCTCAACCCTCAATCCTCAATCCTCAGTCATGAATACTCAATCTTCAATACTCAATCCTCAATCCTCAATCCTCAATCCTCAATCCTCAATCCTCAATACTCAATCCTCAATCCTCAATCCTCAATCGTCAATCCTCAATCCCCAATCCTCAATCTTCAATCCTCAATCCTCAATCCTCAAGCCTCAATACTCAATCCTCAATCCTCAATCCTCAATCCTCCATCCTCAATCATCAATCCTCAATCTTCAATACTCAGTCCTCAATCCTCAATCCTCAATACTCAACCATCAATCCTCAAATCTCAATACTCAATAGAATATCCTGAATACTCAGGATTCAATACTCAAACCTCAATCCTCAACCCTCAGCCGTCATCCTCCATCCTCAATCCTCAATCCTAAATCCTCAATCCTCAGTCATCAATCCTCAATCTTCAATACTCAATCGTCAATCTTCAATCCTCAATCCTCAATCCTCGATCCTCAATCCTCAATCCTCAATCATCAATCCTCAATCTCCAACACTCAATCCACAATCCTCAATCCTCAATCCTCATTCCTCAAACCTCCATCCTCAACCCTCAGTCCTCATCCTCAATTCTCAATTCTCAATCCTCAATCCTCAATCCTCAATCTTCAATCCTCAATAATCAATCTCGTATCCTAGATCCTCAATCCCCAATACTCTATCCTTAATCCTCAACATTCAATCCTCTATCCCCAGTCCACAATCTTCAATCCCCAAAGCTCAATAATCAATCCTCAACCCTCAGTCCTCAATCCCCAATCCTCAGTCCTCAATTCTCAATCCTCAATACTCAAACCTCAATCCTCAACCGTCAGTCCTCGTCCTCAATCCTCAAACCTCAATCCTCAATCCTCAATCATCAATCCTCAATTCTCAATTCTCAATAGAATATCCTGAATTCTCAGTTTTCAATACTCAATCCTCAATCTTCAATATTCAAGTCTCCATCCACAAACATCAATTCTCATCACTCAACCCTCAACACTCAATCCTCAATCCTCAATCATCAATCCACAACCCTCAACCCTCAGACCTCAAACCTCAATTCCGAATCCTCAGTCCTGAATGCTCAATCTTCATCCCTCAGTCCGCAACAATCAATTGTCAATCCTCAATCCTCAATAGAATATCCCCAATTCACAGTTTTCAATACGCAATACCCAATCTTCAAACTTCAAATCTCAATCCACAGACATCAATTCTCATCACTCAACCCTCAACACTCAGTCCTCAATCTTCAATCCGCAGTACTCAATCCTCAATCCTAGATCCTCAATCCGCAATCCTCAATCCTTAATCCTCAATCTTCAATCCTCAATAACCAGTCCTCAATCTTCAATCCTCAATGCTCAATCTTCAATCCTCAATCCTCAGTCCTCAATCCGCAATCCTCA
This sequence comes from Calliopsis andreniformis, assembly GCF_051401765.1. Classification (NCBI taxonomy): domain Eukaryota; kingdom Metazoa; phylum Arthropoda; class Insecta; order Hymenoptera; family Andrenidae; genus Calliopsis; species Calliopsis andreniformis. The sequence goes on from NW_027480438.1 coordinate 2,494,494, forward strand.
ATCATCAATCCTCAATCCTCAACCGTCAGTCCTCGTCCTCAATCCTCAGCCCTCAATCCTCAATCCTCAAACCTCAATCCTCAACCGTCAGCCCTCCTCCTCAATCCTCAACCCTCAACCCTCAATCCTCAATCATCAATACTCAATCTTCAATCCTCAATCCACAAACCTCAATCCTCAATATTCAACACACAACCCTCAACCATCAGTCACCAATATTCAACCATCAACCCTCAATTCTCAATACTCAATAGAATATCCTGAATTCTCATGGTTCATTGCTAAATCCCCAATCTTCAATCTTCAAATCTCAATCCACAAACATCAATCCTCATCACTCAACCCACAACACTCAGTCCTCAATCTTCAATCATCAATCCTTAATCCTCAATCCTCAACCTTCAATCCTCCATACTCAATCTTCAATCCTCAATCCTCAATCATCAATCCTCAATCCTCAATCCTCAGTCATCAATACTCAATCTTCAATACTCAATCCTCAATCCTCAATCCTCAATCCTCAATCCTCAATCCTCATTCCTCAAACCTCCGACCTCAGCCCTCAGTCCTCATCCTCAATTCTCAATTCTCAATCCTCAAACCTCAATCCTCAATCTTCAATCCTCAATTATCAATCTCGTATCCTAGTTCCTCAATCCCCAATACTCTATCCTTAATCCTCAATATTCAATCCTCTATCCCCAGTCCACAATCTTCAATCCCCAAAGCTCAATAATCAATCCTCAATCCTCAGTCCTCAATGCCCAATCCTCAGTCCTCAATCCTCAATCCTCAATACTCAAACCTCAATCCTCAACCGTCAGTCCTCGTTCTCAATCCTCAACCCTCAATCCTCAATCCTCAATCTTCAATCATCAATACTCAATCTTCAATCCTCAATCCTCAATCCTCAATCCTCAATCCTCAATCCTCAATATTCAATACACAACCCTCAAACATCAATCCTCAAAACTCAATAATCAATCCTCAATTCTCAATTCTCAGTAGAATATCCTGAATTCTCAGTTTTCAATACTCAATCCTCAATCTTCAATCTTCAAGTCTCCATCTAACAAACATCAATTCTCATTACTCAACCCACAACACTCAATCCTCAATCCTCAATCCTCAATCTTCAATCCCCAATCCTCAATCCTCAATCCTCGATCCTCAATCCTCAATCATCAATCCTCAATCTTCAACACTCAATCCTCAATCGTCAGTCCTCAATCCTCAATCCTCAATCATCAATCCTCAATCTTCAATACTCAATCCTCAATCCTCAATCCTCAATCCTCAATACTCAACCATCAATCCTCAATTCTCAATACTCAATAGAATATCCTGAATTCTCAGTATTCAATACTCAAACCTCAATCCTCAACCCTCAGCCCTCATCCTCCACCCTCAATCCTCAATCCTCAAACCTCAACCTTCAATCCTCAATACTCAATCTTCGATCCTCAATCCTCAACTCTCAATCCTCAATCCTCAATCCTCAGTCATGAATACTCAATCTTCAATACTCAATCCTCAATCCTCAATCCTCAATCCTCAATACTCAATCTTCAATCCTCAATCCTCAAACCTCAATCCTTAATATTCAATCATCAATACTCAATCTTCAATCCTCAATCCTCAATCCTCAATTCTCAATCCTCAATCCTCAATCCTCAATCCTCAATCCTCAATCCTCAATCCTCAATCCACAATCCTCAACCTTCTATACTTAATAATCAATCTCCAATCCTAGATCCTCAATCATCAATCCTCAATCCTCAATCTTCCACCCTGAATCCTCAATCCTCAATACTCAATCCTCAATCTTCAATCCTCAATACTCAATCTTCATTCCTCAATCCTCAATCCTCAATCCTCAATCCTCAATCTTCAACCCTCAATACTCAATCTTCGATCCTCAATCCTCAATCCTCAATCCACAATCCTCAATCTTCATTCCTCAACACTAATCATCAATCCTCAATCCTCAATCCTCAATCCTCAATACTCATTCTTCAATCCTCAATACCCAATCCTCAATCTTCAATCCTCAATCGCCAATCCTCAATCCTAATTCCTCAAACCTCATTCTTCAATCCTCAATACCCAATCCTCAATTTCAATCCTCAATCCTCAATCCTCACTTCTCAATCCTCAATCGTCAACCCTCAGCCCTCATCCTACATCCTCAATCCTCAATCCTCAATCCTCAATCCTAATTCCTCAAACCTCATTCTTCAATCCTCAATACCCAATCCTCAATTTCAATCCTCAATCCTCAATCCTCATTTCTCAATCCTCAATCCTCAACCCTCAGCCCTCATCCTCCATCCTCAGTACTCAATCCTCTATCCTCAATCTTCTATCCTCAATACTCAATCTTCAATCCTCATCCCTCAATCCTCAATCCTCAATCCTCAATCTTCAATCCTCAATAGTCAATCTGCAATCCTCAATCCTCAAACCTCAATCCTCAATCCTCATTCCTCTATCCTCAATACCCAATCCTCAATCGTCAATCTTCAATCCTCAATCCTCAATATTCAATCATCAATACTCAATATTCAATCCTCAATCTTCAATCCTCAATACTCAATCTTCAATCCTCAATCCTCAATCCTCAATCCTCAATCCTCAATCCTCAGGCATCAATACTCAATCTACAATATTCAATCCTCAATCCTTAATCCTCAATCCACAATCCTCAACCTTCAATACTCAATACTCAATCTTCAATCCTCAATTCTCAGTCATCAATCCTCAATCGACAATCCTCAATATTCAAACCTCAATACTCAATCTTCAATCATCATCCTCAATCCTCAATTCTCAGTCGTCAATCCTCAGTCGTCAATCCTCAATATTCAATACTCAATCGTCAATCCTTAGTCCTCAATCCTCAATCCTCAATCCTCGTTCCTCAAACCTCAATCCTCAACCCTCAGTCTTCATCCTCAATCCTCAAACCTCAATCCTCAATCCTCAATATTCAGTCATCAATACTCAATCTTCAATCCTCAATCCTCAAACCTCAATCCTCAATCCTCATTCTTCAATCCTAAATACCCAATCCTCAATCTTCAATCCCCAATCCTCAATCCTCAATTCTCAATCCTCAATCCTTAATCCTCAGACCTCAAACATCAATATTCAACCCTCAGTCCTCGTCCTCAATCCACAACACTCAATCCTCAGTCCTCAATATTCAATCATCAATATTCAATCTTCAGTCCTCACTCCTCAATCCTCAATTCTCAATCCTCAATCCTCAGTCCTCAGACCTCAAACCTCAATCCTCAACTCTCAGCCCCCATCCTCAATCCTCAATCCTCAATCTTCAATCCTCAATCCTCAATCCTCAAGCCTCAGTCCTCAATCATCAATCCTCAATCCTCAGTCCTCAAACCTCAATCCTCAACACTCAATTCTCAATCCTCAATCTTCAATCCTCAATCCTCAATCCACAATCCCCAATCCTCAATCCTCAGGCATCAATACTCAATCTTCAATACTCAATCCTCGATCCTCAATCCTCAATCCTCAATCCTCAACCCTCAATCCTCATACCTCAAACCTCAAACCTCAGCCCTCAGTCCTCATACTCAATTCTCAATTCTCAATCCTCAATCCTCAATCCTCAATCTTCAATCCTCAATAATCAACCTCCAATCCTAGATCCTCAATCTCCAATCTTCAATCCTTAATCCTCAATCTTCAATCCTTAATTCTCAATCGTCAATCTTCAATCCTCAATACTCAATCTTCAATCCTCAATCCTCAATCCTAAATCCTCAATCCTTAATCCTCAATCGTCAATCTTCAATCCTCAATACTCAATCTTCAATCCTCAATCCTCAATCCTCAATCCTCAATCCTCAATCCTCAATCCTCAATCCTCAATTCTCAATCGTCAATCTTCAATCCTCAACCGTCAGTCCTCGTCCTTAATCCTCAACCCTCAATCCTCAATCCTCAATCTTCAATCATTAATACTCAATCTTCAATCCCCAATTCTCATTCCTAAATCCTCAACCCTCAATCCTCAATATTCAACACACAACCATCAACCATCAATTCTCAATACTCAACCATCAATCCTCAATCCTCAATCCTCAATCCTCAATCCACAATCCTCAACCTTCTATACTCAATAATCAATCTCCAATCCTAGATCCTCAATCCTCAATCCTCAATCCTCAATCTTCCACCCTGAATCCTCAATCCTCAATACTCAATCCTCAATCTTCAATCCTCAATACTCAATCTTCATTCCTCAATCCTCAATCCTCAATCCTCAATCCTCAATCTTCAACCCTCAACACTCAATCTTCGATCCTCAATCCTCAATCCTCAATCCACAATCCTCAATCTTCAATCCTCAACACTAATCTTCTATCCTCAATCCTCAATCCTCAATCCTCAATACTCATTCTTCAATCCGCAATACCCAATCCTCAATCTTCAATCCTCAATCGTCAATCCTCAATCCTAATTCCTCAAACCTCATTCTTCAATCCTCAATACCCAATCCTCAATTTCAATCCTCAATCCTCAATCCTCACTTCTCAATCCTCAATCGTCAACCCTCAGCCCTCATCCTACATCCTCAATCCTCAATCCTCAATCCTCAATCCTAATTCCTCAATAATCATTCTTCAATCCTCAATACCCAATCCTCAATTTCAATCCTCAATCCTCAATCCTCATTTCTCAATCCTCAATCCTCAACCCTCAGCCCTCATCCTCCATCCACAGTACTCAATCCTCTATCCTCAATCTTCTATCCTCAATGCTCAATCTTCAATCCTCATCCCTCAATCCTCAATCCTCAATCCTCAATCTTCAATCCTCAATAGTCAATATGCAATCCTCAATCCTCAAACCTCAATCCTAAATCCTCATTCCTCTATCCTCAATACCCAATCCTCAATCGTCAATCTTCAATCCTCAATCCTCAATATTCAATCATCAATACTCAATATTCAATCCTCAATCTTCAATCCTCAATACTCAATCTTCAATCCTCAATCCTCAATCCTCAATCCTCAATCCTCAATCCTCAGGCATCAATACTCAATCTACAATATTCAAACCTCAATCCTTAATACTCAATCCACAATCCTCAACCTTCAATACTCAATACTCAATCTTCAATCCTCAATTCTCAATCCTCAATCCTCAATCCACAATCCTCAATATTCAAACCTCAATACTCAATCTTCAATCATCATCCTCAATCCTCAATTCTCAGTCGTCAATCCTCAGTCGTCAATCCTCAATATTCAATACTCAATCGTCAATCCTTAGTCCTCAATCCTCAATCCTCAATCCTCGTTCCTCAAACCTCAATCCTCAACCCTCAGTCTTCATCCTCAATCCTCAAACCTCAATCCTCAATCCTCAATATTCAGTCATCAATACTCAATCTTCAATCCTCTATCCTCAAACCTCAATCCTCAATCCTCATTCTTCAATCCTAAATACCCAATCCTCAATCTTCAATCCCCAATCCTCAATCCTTAATCCTCAATTCTCAATCCTCAATCCTCAGTCCTCAGACCTCAAACCTCAATCCTCAACTCTCAGCCCCCATCCTCAATCCTCAATCCTCAATCTTCAATCCTCAATCCTCAATCCTCAAGCCTCAGTCCTCAATCCTCAATCCTCAATCCTCAGTCCTCAAACCTCAATCCTCAACACTCAATTCTCAATCCTCAATCTTCAATCCTCAATCCTCAATCCACAATCCCCAATCCTCAATCCTCAGGCATCAATACTCAATCTTCAATACTCAATCCTCGATCCTCAATCCTCAATCCTCAATCCTCAACCCTCAATCCTCATACCTCAAACCTCAATCCTCAGCCCTCAGTCCTCATACTCAATTCTCAATTCTCAATCCTCAATCCTCAATCCTCAATCTTCAATCCTCAATAATCAACCTCCAATCCTAGATCCTCAATCCCCAATCTTCAATCCTTAATCCTCAATCTTCAATCCTTAGTTCTCAATCGTCAATCTTCAATCCTCAATACTCAATCTTCAATCCTCAATCCTCAATCCTAAATCCTCAATCCTTAATCCTCAATCGTCAATCTTCAATCCTCAATACTCAATCTTCAATCCTCAATCATCAATCCTCAATCCTCAATCCTCAATCCTCAATCCTCAATCCTCAATTCTCAATCGTCAATCTTCAATCCTCAACCGTCAGTCCTCGTCCTTAATCCTCAACCCTCAATCCTCAATCCTCAATCTTCAATCATTAATACTCAATCTTCAATCCCCAATTCTCATTCCTAAATCCTCAACCCTCAATCCTCAATATTCAACACACAACCATCAACCATCAATTCTCAATACTCAACCATCAATCCTCAATTCTCAATACTCAATAGAATATCCCGAATTATCATGATTCAATACTCAATCCACAATATTCAATAATCAAATCTCAATCCTCAAACATCAATTCTCAACACTCAATCCTCAACACTCGGTCCTCTCTCTTCAATCCTCCATCCTCAATCCTCTATCCTCAAGCGTCAATCCTCAATCATCAATCCACAACCCTCAATCCTCAGACCTCAAACCTCAATTCCGAATCCTCAGTCCTGAATGCTCAATCTTCATCCCTCAGTACGCAACAATCAATTGTCAATCCTCAATCCTCAATAGAATATCCTCAATTCACAGTTTTCAATACGCAATACCCAATCTTCAAACTTCAAATCTCAATCCACAGACATCAATTCTCATCACTCAACCCTCAACACTCAGTCCTCAATCTTCAATCCGCAGTCCTCAATCCTCAATCCTAGATCCTCAATTCGCAATCCTCAATCCTTAATCCTCAATCTTCAATCCTCAATAACCAGTCCTCAAGCTTCAATCCTCAATGCTCAATCTTCAATCCTCAGTCCTCAATCCTCAATCCTCAATCATCAATCCTCAATCCTCAACCGTCAGTCCTCGTCCTCAATCCTCAGCCCTCAATCCTCAATCCTCAATCCTCAAACCTCAATCTTCAATCCTCGATACTCAATCTTCGATCCTCAATCCTCAATCCTCAATCCTCAATCCCCAATCCTCAATCTTCAATCGTCAATCCTCAATCCTCAATCCTCAATCCTCAATCTGCAATCATCAATCCTCAATCTTCAACACTCAATCCTCAACCCTCAATCCTCAATCTTCAATCCTCAATCCTCAATCCTCAATTCTCAATCCTCAATCTTCAATCCTCAATACTCAGTCTTCAACCCTCAATCCTCAATCCTCAACCCTCAATCCTCAATACTCAGTCTTCAATCCTCAATCCTCAATCCTCAACCCTCAGCCCTCATCCTCAACCCTCAATCCTCAATCCTCAAACCTCAACCTTCAATCCTCAATACTCAATCTTCGATCCTCAATCCTCAACTCCAGTCCTCAATCTTCAATCCTCAATGCTGAATCCTCAGTCCTCAATCCCCAATCCTCAGTCCTCAATCCTCAATCATCAAACCTCAAACCTCAATCCTCAACCCTCAGCCCTCATCCTCAATCCTCAATCCTGAATCCTCAATCCTCAATCTTAAATCCTCAATACTCAGTCTTCAATCATCAATCCTCAATCCTCAATCCTCAATCCTCAATCCTCAATCCTCAATCTTCAATCCTCAATACTCAGTCTTCAATCATCAATCCTCAATCCTCAATCCTCAATCCTCAATCCTCAATCATCAATCCTCAATATTCAATCATCAACCTTCAATCCTCAATACTCAATCTTCAATCCTCAATACTCGAACCTCAATCGTCAATCCTCATTCTTCAATCCTCAATACACAATCCTCAATCCTCAATCCTCAATCCTCCATCCTCAATTCTCAATCCTCAATCCTCTGTCCTCAGTCCTCAAACCTCAATCCTCAACCCTCAGCCCTCATCCTCAATCCTCAATCCTGAATCATCAACCTTCAATCCTCAATACTCAATTTTCAATCCTCAATACTCAATCCTCAATCGTCAATCCTCATTCTTCAATCATCAATACCCAATCCTCAATCCTCAATCCTCAATCCTCCATCCTCAATTCTCAATCCTCAATCCTCAGTCCTCAGTCCTCAAACCTCAATCCTCAACCCTCAGCCCTCATTCTCAATCCTCAATCCTGAGTCCTCAATCCTCAATCTTCAATCCTCAATCCTCAGTTCTCAATCATCAATCATCAATCCTCAATCCTCAATCCTCAATCCTCAATAATCAATTCTCAATCATCAACCTTCAAACCTCAATACTCAATCTTCAAACCTCAATGCTCAATCCACAATCGTCAATTCTCATTCTTCAATCCTCAATACCCAATCCTCAATCATCAATCCTCTATCCTCCATCCTTAATCCTCAATCCTCAATCCTCTGTCCTCAGTCCTCAAACGTCAACCCTCAACCCTCAGCCCTCAGCCCTCATCCTCAATCCTCAATCCTGAATCCTCAATCCTCAATCTTCAATCCTCAATCTTCAATCCTGAATAATCAATCTCCAATCCTGGATCCTCAATCCCCAATCCTCAATCCTTAATCCTCAATCTTCAATCCACAATGCCCAGTCCTCAATCTTCAATCCTCAATGCTGAATTCTCAGTCCTCAATCGCCAATCCTCAGTCCTCAATCCTCAATCATCAAACCTTAAACCTCAATCCTCAACCCTCAGCCCTCATCCTCAATCCTCAATCCTGAATCCTCAATCCTCAATCTTAAATCCTCAATACTCAGTCTTCAATCATCAATCCTCAATCCTCAATCCTCAATCCTCAATCCTCAATCTTCAATCCACAATCCCCAGTCCTCAATCTTCAATCCTCAATGCTGAATCCTCAGTCCTCAATCCCCAATCCTCAGTCCTCAATCCCCAATCATCAAACCTCAAACCTCAATCCTCAACCCTCAGCCCTCATCCTCAATCCTCAATCCTGAATCCTCAATCCTCAATCTTAAATCCTCAATACTCAGTCTTCAATCATCAATCCTCAATCCTCAATCCTCAATCCTCAATCCTCAATCATCAATCCTCAATATTCAATCATCAACCTTCAATCCTCAATACTCAATCTTCAATCCTCAATACTCGAACCTCAATCGTCAATCCTCATTCTTCAATCCTCAATACACAATCCTCAATCCTCAATCCTCAATCCTCCATCCTCAATTCTCAATCCTCAATCCTCTGTCCTCAGTCCTCAAACCTCAATCCTCAACCCGCAGCCCTCATCCTCAATCCTCAATCCTGAATCATCAACCTTCAATCCTCAATACTCAATCTTCAATCCTCAATACTCAATCCTCAATCGTCAATCCTCATTCTTCTATCATCAATACCCAATCCTCAATCCTCAATCCTCAATCCTCCATCCTCAATTCTCAATCCTCAATCCTAAGTCCTCAGTCCTCAAATCTCAATCCTCAACCCTCAGCCCTCATTCTCAATCCTCAATCCTGAATCCTCAATCCTCAATCTTCAATCCTCAATCCTCAGTTCTCAATCATCAATCCTCAATCCTCAATCCTCAATCCTCAATCCTCAATCATCAATCCTCAATCCTGAATCATCAACCTTCAATCCTCAATACTCAATCTTCAAACCTCAATACTCAATCCACAATCGTCAATTTTCATTCTTCAATCCTCAATACCCAATCCTCAATCCTCAATCCTCTATGCTCCATCCTCAATTCTCAACCCTCAATCCTCTGTCCTCAGTCCTCAAACCTCAAACCTGAACCCTCAGCCCTCACCCTCAATCCTCAATACTCAATCTTCAATCCTCAATCCTCAATCCACAATCCCCAATCCTCAATCCTCAGGCATCAATACTCAATCTTCAATACTCAATCCTCGATCCTCAATCCTCAATCCTCAATCCTCAACCCTCAATCCTCATACCTCAAACCTCAATCCTCAGCCCTCAGTCCTCATACTCAATTCTCAATTCTCAATCCTCAATCCTCAATCCTCAATCTTCAATCCTCAATAATCAACCTCCAATCCTAGATCCTCAATCCCCAATCTTCAATCCTTAATCCTCAATCTTCAATCCTTAATTCTCAATCGTCAATCTTCAATCCTCAACACTCAATCTTCAATCCTCAATCCTCAATCCTAAATCCTCAATCCTTAATCCTCAATCGTCAATCTTCAATCCTCAATACTCAATCTTCAATCCTCAATCCTCAATCCTCAATCCTCAATCCTCAATCCTCAATCCTCAATCCTCAATTCTCAATCGTCAATCTTCAATCCTCAACCGTCAGTCCTCGTCCTTAATCCTCAACCCTCAATCCTCAATCCTCAATCTTCAATCATTAATACTCAACCTTCAATCCCCAATTCTCATTCCTAAATCCTCAACACTCAACCCTCAATATTCAACACGCAACCATCAACCATCAATTCTCAATACTCAACCATCAATCCTCAATCCTCAATCCTCAATCCTCAATTCGCAATCCTCAACCTTCTATACTCAATAATCAATCTCCAACCCTAGATCCTCAATCCTCAATCCTCAATCCTCAATCTTCCACCCTGAATCCTCAATCCTCAATCCTCAATCTTCCACCCTGAATCCTCAATCCTCAATACTCAATCCTCAATCTTCAATCCTCAATACTCAATCTTCATTCCTCAATCCTCAATCCTCAATCCTCAATCCTCAATCTTCAACCCTCAACACTCAATCTTCGATCCTCAATCCTCAATCCTCAATCCACAATCCTCAATCTTCAATCCTCAACACAAATCTTCAATCCTCAATCCTCAATCCTCAATCCTCAATACTCATTCTTCAATCCTCAATACCCAATCCTCAATCCTCAATCCTCAATCTTCAATCCTCAATAGTCAATCTGCAATCCTCAATCCTCAAACCTCAATCCTCAATCCTCATTCCTCTATCATCAATACCCAATCCTCAATCGTCAATCTTCAATCCTCAATCCTCAATATTCAATCATCAATACTCAATATTCAATCCTCAATCTTCAATCCTCAATACTCAATCTTCAGTCCTCAATCCTCAATCCTCAATCCTCAATCCTCAATCCTCAGGCATCAATACTCAATCTACAATATTCAATCCTCAATCCTTAATCCTCAATCCACAATCCTCAACCTTCAATACTCAATACTCAATCTTCAATCCTCAATTCTCAATCCTCAATCCTCAATCCACAATCCTCAATATTCAAACCTCAATACTCAATCTTCAATCATCATCCTCAATCCTCAATTCTCAGTCGTCAATCCTCAGTCGTCAATCCTCAATATTCAATACTCAATCGTCAATCCTTAGTCCTCAATCCTCAATCCTCAATCCTCGTTCCTCAAACCTCAATCCTCAACCCTCAGTCTTCATCCTCAATCCTCAAACCTCAATCCTCAATCCTCAATATTCAGTCATCAATACTCAATCTTCAATCCTCAATCCTCGAACCTCAATCCTCAATCCTCATTCTTCAATCCTAAATACCCAATCCTCAATCTTCAATCCCCAATCCTCAATCCTCAATTCTCAATCCTCAATCCTTAATCCTCAGACCTCAAACATCAATATTCAACCCTCAGTCCTCGTCCTCAATCCACAACACTCAATCCTCAGTCCTCAATATTCAATCACCAATATTCAATCTTCAATCCTCACTCCTCAATCCTCAATTCTCAATCCTGAATCCTCAGTCCTCAGACCTCAAACCTCAATCCTCAACTCTCAGCCCCCATCCTCAATCCTCAATCCTCAATCTTCAATCCTCAATCCTCAATCCTCAAGCCTCAGTCCTCAATCCTCAATCCTCAATCCTCAGTCCTCAAACCTCAATCCTCAACACTCAATTCTCAATCCTCAATCTTCAATCCTCAATCCTCAATCCACAATCCCCAATCCTCAATCCTCAGGCATCAATACTCAATCTTCAATACTCAATCCTCGATCCTCAATCCTCAATCCTCAATCCTCAACCCTCAATCCTCATACCTCAAACCTCAATCCTCAGCCCTTAGTCCTCATACTCAATTCTCAATTCTCAATCCTCAATCCTCAATCCTCAATCTTCAATCCTCAATAATCAACCTCCAATCCTAGATCCTCAATCCCCAATCTTCAATCCTTAATCCTCAATCTTCAATCCTTAATTCTCAATCGTCAATCTTCAATCCTCAATACTCAATCTTCAATCCTCAATCCTCAATCCTAAATCCTCAGCCCTTAATCCTCAATCGTCAATCTTCAATCCTCAATCTTCAATCTTCAATCCTCAATCCTCAATCCTCAATCCTCAATCCTCAATCCTCAATCCTCAATCCTCAATTCTCAATCGTCAATCTTCAATCCTCAACCGTCAGTCCTCGTCCTTAATCCTCAACCCTCAATCCTCAATCCTCAATCTTCAATCATTAATACTCAACCTTCAATCCCCAATTCTCATTCCTAAATCCTCAACCCTCAATCCTCAATATTCAACACGCAACCATCAACCATCAATTCTCAATACTCAACCATCAATCCTCAATCCTCAATCCTCAATCCTCAATCCGCAATCCTCAACCTTCTATACTCAATAATCAATCTCCAACCCTACATCCTCAATCCTCAATCCTCAATCCTCAATCTTCCACCCTGAATCCTCAATCCTCAATACTCAATCCTCAATCTTCAATCCTCAATACTCAATCTTCATTCCTCAATCCTCAATCCTCAATCCTCAATCCTCAATCTTCAACCCTCAACACTCAATCTTCGATCCTCAATCCTCAATCCTCAATCCACAATACTCAATCTTCAATCCTCAACACTAATCTTCAATCCTCAATCCTCAATCCTCAATCCTCAATACTCATTCTTCAATCCTCAATACCCAATCCTCAATCTTCAATCCTCAATCGTCAATCCTCAATCCTAATTCCTCAATCCTCATTCTTCAATCCTCAATACCCAATCCTCAATTTCAATCCTCAATCCTCAATCTTCATTTCTCAATCCTCAATCCCCAACCCTCAGCCCTCATCCTCCATCCTCAGTACTCAATCCTCTATCCTCAATCTTCTATCCTTAATACTCAATCTTCAATCCTCATCCCTCAATCCTCAATCCTCAATCCTCAATCTTCAATCCTCAATAGTCAATCTGCAATCCTCAATCCTCAAACCTCAATCCTCAATCCTCATTCCTCTATCCTCAATACCCAATCCTCAATCGTCAATCTTCAATCCTCAATCCTCAATATTCAATCATCAATACTCAATATTCAATCCTCAATCCTCAATCCTCCATCCTCAATTCTCAATCCTCAATCCTAAGTCCTCAGTCCTCAAATCTCAATCCTCAACCCTCAGCCCTCATTCTCAATCCTCAATCCTGAATCCTCAATCCTCAATCTTCAATCCTCAATCCTCAGTTCTCTATCATCAATCCTCAATCCTCAATCCTCAATCCTCAATCCTCAATCATCAATCCTCAATCCTGAATCATCAACCTTCAATCCTCAATACTCAATTTTCAAACCTCAATACTCAATCCACAATCGTCAATTCTCATTCTTCAATCATCAATACCCAATCCTCAATCCTCAATCCTCTATCCTGCATCCTCAATTCTCAATCCTCAATCCTCTGTCCTCAGTCCTCAAATCTCAAACCTCAACCCTCAGCCCTCATCCTAAATCCTCAATACTCAATCTTCAATCCTCAATCCTCAATCCTCAATCCTCAATCCTCAATCCTCAGTCATCAATCCTCAATCTTCAATACTCAATCGTCAATCCTCAATCCTCATTCCTCAATTCTCAATCCTCAATCCTCGTTCCTCATACCTCAATCCTCAACCCTCAGTCCTCATACTCAATTCTCAATTCTCAATCCTCAAACCTCAATCTTGAATCCTCAATACTCAATCCTCAATCCTCAATACTCAACCATCAATGCTCAATTCTCAATACTCAATAGAATATCCTGAATTCTCAGTATTCAATACTGAAACCTCAATCCTCAACCCTCAGCCCTCATCCTCCATCCTCAATCCTCAATCCTCAATCCTCAAACCTCAATCTTCAATCCTCGATACTCAATCCTCAATCCTCAATCCTCAATTTTCAATCCTCAATCCCCAATCCTCAATACTCAGTCTTCAACCCTCAATCCTCAATCCTCAATCCTCAATCCTCAACCCTCAATCCTCAATCTTCAACACTCAATCCTCAACCCTCAATCCTCAATCTTCAATCCTCAATCATCAATCCTCAATCTTCAATACTCAGTCCTCAATCCTCAATCCTCAAACCTCAATTCCGAATCCTCAGTCCTGAATGCTCAATCTTCATCCCTCAGTCCGCAACAATCAATTGTCAATCCTCAATCCTCAATAGAATATCCTCAACTCACAGTTTTCAATACTCAATCCCCAATCTTCAAACTTCAAATCTCAATCCACAGACATCAATTCTCATCACTCAACCCTCAACACACAGTCCTCAATCTTCAATCCGCAGTCCTCAATCCTCAATCCTAGATCCTCAATCCCCAATCCTCAATCCTTAATCCTCAATCTTCAATCCTCAATAACCAGTCCTCAATCTTCAATCCTCAATGCTCAATCTTCAATCCTCAATCCTCAGTCCGCAATCCTCAATCCGCATTCATCAATCCTCAATCCTCAACCGTCTGTCCTCGTCCTCAATCCTCAGCCCTCAATCCACAATCTCAAACCTCAATCCTCAACCGTCAGCCCTCGTCCTCAATCCTCAACCCTCAACCCTCAATCCTCAATCATCAATACTCAATCTTCAATCCTCAATCCACAATCCTCAATCCTCAATATTCAACACTCAACCCTCAACCATCAATCATCAATATTCAAACATCAATCCTCAATTCTCGATACTCAATAGAATATCCTGAATTCTCATGGTTCAATGCTAAATCCCCAATCTCAATCTTCAAATCTCAATCCACAAACATCAATTCTCATCACTCAACCCTCAACACTCAGTCCTCAATCTTCAATCCTCAACCCTTAATCCTCAATCCTCAATCTTCAATCCTCAATCCTCAATCATCAATCCTCAATCCTCAATCCTCACTCTTCAATCCTCAATAATCAATCTCCTGTCCTAGATCCTCAATCTCCGATACTCTATCCTTAATCATCAATATTCAATCCTCTATCCCCAGTCCACAATCTTCAATCCCCAAAGCTCAATAACCAATCGTCAATCCTCAATCCTCAATCCCCAATCCTCAGTCCTCAATCCTCAATCCTCAATACTCAAACCTCAATCCTCAACCGTCAGTCCTCGTCCTCAATCCTCAAACCTCAATCCTCAATCCTCAATCAACAATCCTCAATTCTCAATTCTCAATAGAATATCCTGAATTCTCAGTTTTCAATACTCAATCCTCAATCTTCAATCTTCAAGTCTCCATCCACAAACATCAATTCTCATCACTCAACCCTCAACACTCAATCCTCAATCCTCAATCCTCAATCTTCAATCCTCAATCCTCAATCTTCAATCCTCAATCCTCAATCCTCAATCATCAATCCTCAATCTTCAAAACTCAATCCTCAATCCTCAATCCTCAATCCTCAGTCCTCAATCATCAATCCTCAATCTTCAATACTCAATCCTCAATCCTCAATCCTCAATACTCAATACTCAATACTCAATAGAATATCCTGAATTCTCAGTTTTCAATACTCAATCCTCAATCTTCAATCTTCATGTCTCCATCCACAAACATCAATTATCATCACTCAACCCTCAACACTCAGTCCTCAATCTTCAATCCTCAATCCTCAATATTCAATCCTCAATCATCAATACTCAATCTTCAAAACTCAATCCTCAATCCTCAATTCTCAATCCTCAATACTCAACCATCAATCCTCAATTCTCAATACTCAATAGAATATCCTGAATTCTCAGGATTCAATGCTCAAACCCCAATCCTCAACCCTCAGCCCTCATTCTCCGTCATCAATACTCAATCCTCAATCCTCAACCTTCAATCCTCAATACTCAATCTTCAATCTTCAATCCTCAATCCTCAAACCTCAATCCTCAATCCACAATCCTCAGTCATCAATCCTCAATCTTCAATACTCAATCGTCATTCCGCAGTCCTCAATCCTCAATCCTAGATCCTCAATCCCCGGTCCTCAATCCTTAATCCTCAATCTTCAATCCTCAATCCCCAGTCCACAACCCTCTATCCTCAATCCTCAATCCTCAATCCTCAATCCTCAATCTTCAATCCTCAATCCTCAATTCTCAATCATCAATCCTCAATCTTCAATACTCAGTCCTCAATCCTCAATCCTCAATACTCAACCATGAATCCTCAAATCTCAATACTCAATAGAATATCCTGAATACTCAGGATTCAATACTCAAACCTCAATCCTCAACCCTCAGCCCTCAACCTCCATCCTCAAACCTCAATCCAAAATCCTCAATCCTCAGTCCTCATGCTCCATCCTCAATCCTCAATCCTCAATCCTCAACCTTCAATCCTCAATACTCAACATTCGATCCTCAATACTCAGTCCTCAATCCTCAAACCTGAGCCCTAGGTCCTCAATCCTCAATCCTCAATCCTCATACCTCAATCCTCAACCGTCAGTCCTCGTCCTCAAGCCTCAACTACGAATCCTCAATCCTCAATATTCAATCATCAATACTCAATCTTCAATCCTCAATACTCAATCTTCAATCCTCAATCCTCAATCCCCAATCCTCAATCCTCAATCCTCAAGCGTCAGTCTTCAATCCTCAATACTCAATCTGCAATCCTCAGTCCTCAATCCTCAATCCTGTTTCTTCAATACTCAATACCCATTCCTCAAGCTTCAGCCCTCAATCCTCAATCCTCAATCCTCAATCCTCAATCCTCAATCCTCAATTCTCAATGGTCAAACTTCAATCCTCAACCGTCAGTCCTCGTCCTTAATCCTCAACCCTCAATCCTCAATCCTCAATCTTCAATCATTAATACTCAATCTTCAATCCTCAATTCTCAATCCTAAATCCTCAAACCTCAATCCTCAATATTCAACACACAACCGTCAACCATCAATTCTCAATACTCAACCATCAATCCTCAATTCTCAATACTCAATAGAATATCCCGAATTCTCATGATTCAATACTCAATCCACAATATTCAATAATCAAATCTCAACCCTCAAACATCAATTCTCAAGACTCAATCCTCAACAGTCGGTCCTCTCTCTTCAATCCTCCATTCTCAATCCTCTATCCTCAAGCGTCAATCCTCAATCCTCAATCCTCAACCCTCAATCCTCAGTCCTCAAACCTCAACCCTCAACCCTCAGCCCTCATCCTCAATCCTCAATACTCAATCTTCAATCCTCAATCCTCAATCCTCAATCCTCAATCCTCTATCCTCCATCCTCAATTCTCAATCCTCAATCCTCTGTCCTCAGTCCTCAAACCTCAACCCTCAACCCTCGGCCCTCATCCTCAATCCTCAATACTCAATCTACAATCCTCAATCCTCAATCCTCAATCCTCAATCCTCAGTCATCAATCCTCAATCTTCAATACTCAATCGTCAATTCTCAGTCCTCAATTCTCAATCCTCAATCCTGGTTCCTCATACCTCAATCATCAACCCTCAGTCCTCATACTCAATTCTCAATTCTCAATCCTCAAACCTCAATCTTCAATCCTCAATACCCAATCCTCAATCCTCAATTCTCAATACTCAATAGAATATCCTGAATTCTCAGTATTCAATACTCAAACCTCAATCCTCAACCCTCAGCCCTCATCCTCCATCCTCAATCCTCAACCCTCAATCCTCAAACCTCAATCTTCAATCCTCGATACTCAATCTTGGATCCTCAATTCTCAATCCTCAATCTTCAATCCTCAATACTCAGTCTTCAATCATCAATCCGCAATCCCCAATCCTCAATCCTTAATCCTCAATCTTCAATCCTCAATAACCAGTCCTCAATCTTCAATCCTCAATGCTCAATCTTCAATCCTCAATACTCAGTCCGCAATCCTCAATCCTCAATCATCAATCCTCAATCCTCAACCGTCTGTCCTCGTCCTCAATCCTCAGCCCTCAATCCTCAATCTCTAACCTCAATCCTCAACCGTCAGCCCTCGTCCTCAATCCTCAACCCTCAACCGTCAATCCTCAATCATCAATACTCAATCTTCAATCCTCAATCCACAATCCTCAATCCTCAATATTCAACACTCAAACCTCAACCATCAATCACCAATATTCAAACATCAATCCTCAATTCTCGATACTCAATAGAATATCCTGAATTCTCATGGTTCAATGCTAAATCCCCAATCTCAATCTTCAAATCTCAATCCACAAACATCAATTCCCATCACTCAACCCTCAACACTCAGTCCTCAATCTTCAATCCTCAATCCTTAATCCTCAATCCTCAATCTTCAATCCTCCATACTCAATCTTCAATCCTCAATCCTCAATCATCAATCCTCAATCCTCAATCCTCACTCTTCAATCCTCAATAATCAATCTCCTGTCCTAGATCCTCAATCTCCGATACTCTATCCTTAATCTTCAATATTCAATCCTCTATCCCCAGTCCACAATCTTCAATCCCCAAAGCTCAATAATCAATCGTCAATCCTCAGTCCTCAATCCCCAATCCTCAGTCCTCAATCCTCAATCCTCAATACTGAAACCTCAATCCTCAACCGTCAGTCCTCGTCCTCAATCCTCAATCCTCAATACTCAATACTCAATACTCAATAGAATATCCTGAATTCTCAGTTTTCAATACTCAAACCTCAATCCTCAACCCTCAGCCCTCATCCTCCATCCTCAATCCTCAATCCAAAATCCTCAATCCCCAGTCCTCATGCTCCATCCTCAATCCTCAATCCTCAATCCTCAACCTTCAATCCTCAATACTCAACATTCGATCCTCAATCCTCAGTCCTCAATCCTCAAACCTGAGTCCTCAGTCCTCAATCCTCAATCCTCAATCCTCATACCTCAATCCTCAATCCTCTATACTCAATCATCAATCCTGAATTTTCAACACTCAATCCTCAATCCTCAGTCCTCAATCCTCAATCCTCAATATTCAACACACATCCCTCAACCATCAATCACCAATATTCAAACATCAATCCTCAATTCTCAATACTCAATAGAATATCCTGAATTCTCATGGTTCAATGCTAAATCCCCAATCTCAATCTTCAAATCTCAATCCACAAGCATCAATTCTCATCACTCAACCCTCAACACTCAGTCCTCAATCTTCAATCCTCAATCCTTCATCCTCAATCCTCAGTCTTCAATCCTCCATACTCAATCTTCAATCCTCAATCCTCAATGATCAATCCTCAATCCTCAATCCTCACTCTTCAATCCTCAATAATCAATCTCCTGTCCTAGATCCTCAATCTCCAATACTCTATCCTTAATCCTCAATATTCAATCCTCTATCCCCAGTCCACAATCTTCAATCCCCAAAGCTCAATAATCAATCGTCAATCCTCAGTCCTCAATCCCCAATCCTCAGTCCTTAATCCTCAATCCTCTATACTCAAACCTCAATCCTCAACCGTCAGTCCTCGTCCTCAATCCTCAAACCTCAATCCTCAATCCTCAATCATCAATACTCAATTCTCAATTCTCAATAGAATATCCTGAATTCTCAGTTTTCAATACTCAATCCTCAATCTTCAATCTTCAAGTCTCCATCCACAAACATCAATTCTCATCACTCAACCCTCAACACTCAATCCTCAATCCTCAATCCTCAATCTTCAATCCTCAATCCTCAATCCTCAATCCTCAATCCTCACTCTTCAATCCTCAATAATCAATCTCCTGTCCTAGATCCTCAATCTCCAATACTCTATCCTTAATCCTCAATATTCAATCCTCTATCCCCAGTCCACAATCTTCAATCCCCAAAGCTCAATAATCAATCGTCAATCCTCAGTCCTCAATCCCCAATCCTCAGTCCTCAATCCTCAATCCTCAATACTCAAACCTCAATCCTCAACCGTCAGTCCTCGTCCTCAATCCTCAAACCTCAATCCTCAATCCTCAATCATCAATCCTCAATTCTCAATTCTCAATAGAATATCCTGAATTCTCAGTTTTCAATACTCAATCCTCAATCTTCAATCCTCAATCCTCAATCCTCAATCCTCAATCCTCAATCATCAATCCTCAATCTTCAACACTCAATCCTCAATCCTCAGTCCTCAATCCTCAATCCTCAATCATCAATCCTCAATCTTCAATACTCAATCCTCAATCCTCAATCCTCAATCCTCAATACTGAACCATCAATCCTCAATTCTCAATACTCAATAGAATATCCTGAATTCTCATGGTTCATTGCTAAATCCCCAATCTTCAATCTTCAAATCTCAATCCACAAACATCAATCCTCATCACTCAACCCACAACACTCAGTCCTCAATCTTCAATCATCAATCCTTAATCCTCAATCCTCAACCTTCAATCCTCCATACTCAATCTTCAATCCTCAATCCTCAATCATCAATCCTCAATCCTCAATCCTCAGTCATCAATACTCAATCTTCAATACTCAATCCTCAATCCTCAATCCTCAATCCTCAATCCTCAATCCTCATTCCTCAAACCTCCGACCTCAGCCCTCAGTCCTCATCCTCAATTCTCAATTCTCAATCCTCAAACCTCAATCCTCAATCTTCAATCCTCAATTATCAATCTCGTATCCTAGTTCCTCAATCCCCAATACTCTATCCTTAATCCTCAATATTCAATCCTCTATCCCCAGTCCACAATCTTCAATCCCCAAAGCTCAATAATGAATCCTCAATCCTCAGTCCTCAATGCCCAATCCTCAGTCCTCAATCCTCAATCCTCAATACTCAAACCTCAATCCTCAACCGTCAGTCCTCGTTCTCAATCCTCAACCCTCAATCCTCAATCCTCAATCTTCAATCATCAATACTCAATCTTCAATCCTCAATCCTCAATCCTCAATCCTCAATCCTCAATCCTCAATATTCATTACACAACCCTCAAACATCAATCCTCAAAACTCAATAATCAATCCTCAATTCTCAATTCTCAGTAGAATATCCTGAATTCTCAGTTTTCAATACTCAATCCTCAATCTTCAATCTTCAAGTCTCCATCTAACAAACATCAATTCTCATTACTCAACCCACAACACTCAATCCTCAATCCTCAATCCTCAATCTTCAATCCCCAATCCTCAATCCTCAATCCTCGATCCTCAATCCTCAATCATCAATCCTCAATCTTCAACACTCAATCCTCAATCGTCAGTCCTCAATCCTCAATCCTCAATCATCAATCCTCAATCTTCAATACTCAATCCTCAATCCTCAATCCTCAATCCTCAATACTCAACCATCAATCCTCAATTCTCAATACTCAATAGAATATCCTGAATTCTCAGTATTCAATACTCAAACCTCAATCCTCAACCCTCAGCCCTCATCCTCCACCCTCAATCCTCAATCCTCAAACCTCAACCTTCAATCCTCAATACTCAATCTTCGATCCTCAATCCTCAACTCTCAATCCTCAATCCTCAATCCTCAGTCATGAATACTCAATCTTCAATACTCAATCCTCAATCCTCAATCCTCAATCCTCAATCCTCAGTCATCAATCCTCAATCTTCAATACTCAATCGTCAATCTTCAATCCTCAATCCTCAATCCTCGATCCTCAATCCTCAATCCTCAATCATCAATCCTCAATCTCCAACACTCAATCCACAATCCTCAATCCTCAATCCTCATTCCTCAAACCTCCATCCTCAAACCTCAGTCCTCATCCTCAATTCTCAATTCTCAATCCTCAATCCTCAACCTTCAATCCTCAATACTCAATCTCCAATCTTCAATCCTCAATCCTCATTCCTCAATCCTCATTCCTCAAACCTCCATCCTCAACCCTCAGTCCACATCCTCAATTCTCAATTCTCAATCCTCAAACCTCAATCCTCAATCTTCAATCCTCAATTATCAATCCTCAATCTCCAACACTCAATCCACAATCCTCAATCCTCAATCCTCATTCCTCAAACCTCCATCCTCAACCCCCAGTCCTCATCCTCAATTCTCAATTCTCAATCCTCAATCCTCAATCCTCAATCTTCAATCCTCAATAATCAATCTCGTATCCTAGATCCTCAATCCCCAATACTCTATCCTTAATCCTCAATATTCAATCCTCTATCCCCAGCCCACAATCTTCAATCCCCAAAGCTCAATAATCAATCCTCAACCCTCAGTCCTCAATCCTCAATCCTCAATACTCAACCATCAATCCTCAAATCTCAATACTCAATAGAATATCCTGAATGCTCAGGATTCAATACTCAAACCTCAATCCTCAACCCTCAGCCGTCATCCTCCATCCTCAATCCTCAATCCTAAAACCTCAATCCTCAGTCATCAATCCTCAATCTTCAATACTCAATCGTCAATCTTCAATCCTCAATCCTCAATCCTCGATCCTCAATCCTCAATCCTCAATCACCAATCCTCAATCTCCAACACTCAATCCACAATCCTCAATCCTCAATCCTCATTCCTCAAACCTCCATCCTCAACCCTCAGTCCTCATCCTCAATTCTCAATTCTCAATCCTCAATCCTCAATCCTCAATCTTCAATCCTCAATAATCAATCTCGTATCATAGATCCTCAATCCCCAATACTCTATCCTTAATCCTCAATATTCGTTCCTCTATCCCCAGCCCACAATCTTCTAGCCCCAAAGCTCAATAATCAATCCTCAACCCTCAGCCTTCAATCCCCAATCCTCAGTCCTCAATCCTCAATCCTCAATACTCAAACCTCAATCCTCAACCGTCAGTCCTCGTCCTCAATCCTCTAACCTCAATCCTCAATCCTCAATCATCAATCCTCAATTCTCAATTCTCAATAGAATATCGTGAATTCTCAGTTTTCAATACTCAATCCTCAATCTTCAATCTTCAAGTCTCCATCCACAAACATCAATTCTCATCACTCAACCCTAAACACTCAATCCTCAATCCTCAATCCTCAATCTTCAATTCTCAATCCTCAATACTCAATCCTCAATCCTCAATCCTCAATCATCAATTCTCAATCTGCAAAACTCAATCCTCAATCCTCAATCCTCAATCCTCAGTCCTCAATCATCAATCCTCAATCTTCAATATTCAATCCTCAATCCTCAATCCTCAATACTCAATACTCAATACTCAATAGAATATCCTGAATTCTCAGTTTTCAATACTCAATCCTCAATCTTCAATCTTCATGTCTCCATCCACAAACATCAATTATCATCACTCAACCCTCATCACTCAGTCCTCAATCTTCAATCCTCAATCCTCAATACTCAATCCTCAATCATCAATCCTCAATCTTCAAAACTCAATCCTCAATCCTCAATTCTCAGTCCTCAATACTCAACCATCAATCCTCAATTCTCAATACTCAATAGAATATCGTGAATTCTCAGTATTCAATACTCAAACCCCAATCCTCAACCCTCAGCCCTCATTCTCCAGCCTCAATACTCAATCCTCAATCCTCAACCTTCAATCCTCAATACTCAATTTTCAATCTTCAATCCTCAATCCTCATTCCTCAATCCTCATTCCTCAAACCTCCATCCTCAACCCTCAGTCCACATCCTCAATTCTCAATTCTCAATCCTCAAACCTCAATCCTCAGTCTTCAATCCTCAATTATCAATCCTCAATCTCCAACACTCAATCCACAATCCTCAATCCTCAATCCTCATTCCTCAAACCTCCATCCTCAACCCTCAGTCCTCATCCTCAATTCTCAGTTCTCAATCCTCAATCCTCAATCCTCAATCATCAATCCTCAATCTCCAACACTCGATCCACAATCCTCAATCCTCAATCCTCATTCCTCAAACCTCCATCCTCAACCCTGAGTCCTCATCCTCAATTCTCAATTCTCAATCCTCAATCCTCAATCCTCAATCTTCAATGCTCAATAATCAATCTCGTATCTTAGATCATCAATCCCCAATACTCTATCCTTAATCCTCAATATTCAATCCTCTATCCCCAGTCCACAATCTTCATTCCCCAAAGCTCAATAATCAATCCTCAACCCCCAGGCCTCAATCCCCAATCCTCAGTCTTCAATCCTCAATCCTCAATACTCAAACCTCAATCCCCAACCGTCAGTCCTCGTCCTCAATCCTCAAACCTCAATCCTCAATCCTCAATCATCAATCCTCAATTCTCAATTCTCAATAGAATATCCTGAATTCTCAGTTTTCAATACTCAATCCTCAATCTTCAAACTTCAAGTCTCCATCCACAAACATCAATTCTCATCACTGAACCCTCAACACTCAATCCTCAATCCTCAATCCTCAATCTTCAATCCTCAATCCTCAATCCTCAATCCTCAATCCTCAATCCTCAATCATCAATCCTCAATCTTCAAAACTCAATCCTCAATCCTCAATCCTCAATCCTCAGTACTCAATCATCAATCTTCACTCTTCAATACTCAATCCTCAATCCTCAATCCTCAATACTCAATACTCAATACTCAAAAGAGTATACTGAATTCTCAGTTTTCAATACTCAATCCTCAATCTTCAATCTTCATGTCTCCATCCACAAACATCAATTCTCAACACTCAATCCCCAACACTCGGTCCTCTCTCTTCAATCCTCCATCCTCAATCCTCTATCCTCAAGCGTCAATCCTCAATCCTCAGTCCTCAACCCTCAATCCTCAGTCCTCAAACCTCAATTCCGAATCCTCAGTCCTGAATGCTCAATCTTCATCCCTCAGTCCGCAACAATCAATTGTCAATCCTCAATCCTCAATAGAATATCCTCAATTCACAGTTTTCAATACTCAATCCCCAATCTTCAAACTTCAAATCTCAATCCACAGACATCAATTCTCATCACTCAACCCTCAACACTCAGTCCTCAATCTTCAATCCGCAGTCCTCAATCCTCAATCCTAGATCCCCAATCCGCAATCCTCAATCCTTAATCCTCAATCTTCAATCCTCAATAACCAGTCCTCAATCTTCAATCCTCAATGCTCGATCTTCAATCCTCAATCCTCAGTCCTCAATCCTCAATCCTCAATCATCAATTCTCAATCCTCAACCGTCAGTCCTCGTCCTCAATCCTCAGCCCTCAATCCTCAATCCTCAAACCTCAATCCTCAACCGTCAGCCCTCGTCCTCAATCCTCAACCCTCAACCCTCAATCCTCAATCATCATTACTCAATCTCCAATCCTCAATCCACAATCCTCAATCCTCAATATTCAACACACAACCCTCAACCATCAATCACCAATATTCAACCATCAATCCTCAATTCTCAATACTCAATAGAATATCCTGAATTCTCATGGTTCACTGCTAAATCCCCAATCTTCAATCTTCAAATCTCAATCCACAAACATCAATTCTCATCACTCAACCCTCAACACTCAGTCCTCAATCTTCAATCCTCAATCCTTAATCCTCAATCCTCAATCTTCAATCCTCCATACTCAATCCTCAATCCTCAATCCTCAATCATCAATCCTCAATCCTCAATCCTCAGTCATCAATTCTCAATCTTCAATACTCAATCCTCAATCCTCAGTCCTCAATCCTCAATCCTCAATCCTCATTCCTCAAACCTCCATCCTCAGCCCTCAGTCCTCATTCCTCAACCCTCAGTCCTGATCCTCAATTCTCAATTCTCAATCATCAATACTCAATCTTCAATCCTCAATCCACAATCCTCAATCCTCAATATTCAACACACAGCTCTCAACCATCAATCACCAATATTCAACCATCAATCCTCAATTCTCAATACTGAATAGAATATCCTGAATTCTCATGGTTCAATGCTAAATCCCCAATCTCAATCTTCAAATCTTAATCCACAAACATCAATTCTCATCACTCAACCCTCAACACTCTGTCCTCAATCTTCAATCATCAATCCTTAATCCTCAATCCTCAATCTTCAATCCTCCATACTCAATCTTCAATCCTCAATCCTCAATCATCAATCCTCAATCCTCAATCCTCACTCTTCAGTCCTCAATAATCAATCTCCTGTCCTAGATCCTCAATCCCCAATACTCTATCCTTAAACCTCAATATTCAATCCTCTATCCCCAGTCCACAATATTCAATCCCCAAAGCTCAATAATCAATCGTCAATTCTCAGTCCTCAATCCCCAATCCTCAGTCCTCAGTCCTCAATCCTCAATACTCAAACCGCAATCCTCAACCGTCAGTCCTCGTCGTCAATCCTCAACCCTCAATCCTCAATCCTCAATCTTCAATCACCAACACTCAATCTTCAATCCTCAATCCTCAATCCTCAATCCTCAATCCTCAATCCTCAATATTCAATACACAACCCTCAAACATCAATCCTCAAAACTCAATCATCAACCCTCAACTCTCAATTCTCAATAGAATATCCTGAATTCTCAGTTTTCAATACTCAATCCTCAATCTTCAATCTTCAAGTCTCCATCTAACAAACATCAATTCTCATTACTCAACCCACAACACTCAATCCTCAATCCTCAATCCTCAATCTTCAATCCTCAATCCTCAATCCTCAATCCTCAGTCCTCAATCCTCAATCCTCAATCATCAATCCTCAATCTTCAATACTCAATCCTCAATCCTCAATCCTCAATCCTCAATACTCAACCATCAATCCTCAATTCTCAATACTCAATAGGATATCCTGAATTCTCAGTATTCAATACTCAAACCTCAATCCTCAACCCTCAGCCCTCATCCTCCACCCTCAATCCTCAATCCTCAAACCTCAACCTTCAATCCTAAATACTCAATCTTCGATACTCAATCCTCAACCCTCAATCCTCAATCCTCAATCCTCAGTCATGATTACTCAATCTTCAATACTCAATCCTCAATCCTCAATCCTCAATCGTGTAATCCTCAATCCCCAATCCTCAATCTTCTATCCTCAATCCTCAATCCTCAAGCCTCAATATTTAATCCTCAATCGTCAATCCTCAATCCTCAATCCTCAATCATCAATCCTCAATCTTCAATACTCAGTCCTCAATCCTCAATCCTCAATACTCAACCATCAATCCTCAAATCTCAATACTCAATAGAATATCCTGAATACTCAGGATTCAATACCCAAACCTCAATCCTCAACCCTCAGCCGTCAGCCTCCATCCTCAATCCTCAATCCTAAATCCTCAATCCTCAGTCATCAATCCTCAATCTTCAATACTCAATCGTCAATCTTCAATCCTCAATCCTCAATCCTCGATCCTCAATCCTCAATCCTCAATCATCAATCCTCAATCTCCAACACTCAATCCACAATCCTCAATCCTCAATCCTCATTCCTCAAACCTCCATCCTCAACCCTCAGTCCTCATCCTCAATTCTCAATTCTCAATCCTCAATCCTCAATCCTCAATCTTCAATCCTCAATAATCAATCTCGTATCCTAGATCCTCAATCCCCAATACTCTATCCTTAATCCTCAATATTCAATCCTCTATCCCCAGTCCACAATCTTCAATCCCCAAAGCTCAATAATCAATCCTCAACCCTCAGTCCTCAATCCCCAATCCTCAGTCCTCAATCCTCAATCCTCAATACTCAAACCTCAATCCTCAACCGTCAGTCCTCGTCCTCAATCCTGAAACCTCAATCCTCAATCCTCAATCATCAATCCTCAATTCTCAATTCTGAATAGAATATCCTGAATTCTCAGTCTTCAATACTCAATCCTCAATCTTCAATCCTCAATCATCAATCCTCAATCTGCAAAACTCAATCCTCAATCCTCAATCCTCAATCCTCAGTCCTCAATCATCAATCCTCAATCTTCAATACTCAATCCTCAATCCTCAATCCTCAATACTCAATACTCAATACTCAATAGAATATCCTGAATTCTCAGTTTTCAATACTCAATCCTCAATCTTCAATCTTCATGTCTCCATCCACAAAAATCAATTATCATCACTCAACCCTCAACACTCAGTCCTCAATCTTCAATCCTCAATCCTCAATACTCAATCCTCAATCATCAATCCTCAATCTTCAAAACTCAATCCTCAATCCTCAATTCTCAATCCTCAATACTCAACCATCAATCCTCAATTCTCAATACTCAATAGAATATCCTGAATTCTCAGGGTTCAATACTCAAACCCCAATCCTCAACCCTCAGCCCTCATTCTCCATCCTCAATACTCAATCCTCAATCCTCAACCTTCAATCCTCAATACTCAATCTTCAATCTTCAATCCTCAATCCTCAAACCTCAATCCTCAATCCTCAATCCTCAGTCATCAATCCTCAATCTTCAATACTCAATCGTCAATCCGCAGTCCTCAATACTCAATCCTAGATCCTCAATCCCCAATCCTCAATCCTTAATCCTCAATCGTCAATCCTCAATCGCCAATCCTCAATCTTCAATCCTCAATCCTCAATCCTCAAGCCTCAATACTCAATCCTCAATCCTCAATCCTCAATCCTCTATCCTCAATCATCAATCCTCAATCTTCAATACTCAGTCCTCAATCCTCAATCCTCAATACTCAACCATCAATCCTCAAATCTCAATACTCAATAGAATATCCTGAATACTCAGGATTCAATACTCAAACCTCAATCCTCAACCCTCAGCCGTCATCCTCCATCCTCAATCCTCAATCCTAAAACCTCAATCCTCAGTCATCAATCCTCAATCTTCAATACTCAATCGTCAATCTTCAATCCTCAATCCTCAATCCTCGATCCTCAATCCTCAATCCTCAATCATCAATCCTCAATCTCCAACACTCAATCCACAATCCTCAATCCTCAATCCTCATTCCTCAAACCTCCATCCTCAACCCTCGGTCCTCATCCTCAATTCTCAATTCTCAATCCTCAATCCTCAATCCTCAATCTTCAATCCTCAATAATCAATTTCGTATCCTAGATCCTCAATCCCCAATACTCTATCCTTAATCCTCAATATTCAATCCTCTATCCCCAGGCCACAATCTTCAATCCCCAAAGCTCAATAATCAATCCTCAACCCTCAGCCTTCTATCCCCAATCCTCAGTCCTCAATCCTCAATCCTAGATCCTCAATCCCCAATCCTCAATCCTTAATCCTCAATCTTCAATCCTCAATCCCCAGTCCTCAATCTTCAATCCTCAATGCTCAATCCTCAATCCTCAATCCGCAGTCCTCAATCCTCAATCCTCAACCATCAATCCTCAATCCTCAACCGTCAGCCCTCGTCCTCAGTCCACAACCCTCAATCCTCAATCCTCAATCCTCAATCCTCAATCCTCAATCCTCAATCCTCAATCCTCAATCATCAATCCTCAATCTTCAATACTCAGTCCTCAATCCTCAATCCTCAATACTCAACCAACAATCCTCAAATCTCAATACTCAATAGAATATCCTGAATACTCAGGATTCAATACTCAAACCTCAATCCTCAAACCTCAGCCCTCATCGTCCATCCTCAATCCTCAATCCTATATCCTCAATCCTCAGTCCTCATCCTCCATCCTCAATCCTCAATCCTCAATCCTCAACCTTCAATCCTCAATACTCAACATTCGATCCTCAATCCTCAGTCCTCAATCCTCAAACCTGAGTCCTCAGTCCTCAATCCTCAATCCTCAATCCTCATACCTCAATCCTCAAACGTCAGTCCTCGTCCTCAATACCTCAACAATGAACCCTCAATCCTCAATATTCAATCATCAATACTCAATCTTCAATCCTCAATACTCAATCTTCAATCCTCAATCCTCAATCCCCAATCCTCAATCCTCAATCGTCAATCGTCAGTTTTCAATCCTCAATACTCAATCTGCAATCCTCAGTCCTCAATCCTCAATCCTGTTTCTTCAATACTCAATACCCAATCCTCAATCTTCAGCCCTCAATCCTCAATCCTCAATCCTCAATCCTCAATCCTCAATCCTCATTCCTCAAACCTCCATCCTCAACCCCCAGTCCTCATCCTCAATTCTCAATTCTCAATCCTCAATCCTCAATCCTCAATCTTCAATCCTCAATAATCAATCTCGTATCCTAGATCCTCAATCCCCAATACTCTATCCTTAATCCTCAATATTCAATCCTCTATCCCCAGCCCACAATCTTCAATCCCCAAAGCTCAATAATCAATCCTCAACCCTCAGTCCTCAATCCTCAATCCTCAATACTCAACCATCAATCCTCAAATCTCAATACTCAATAGAATATCCTGAATACTCAGGATTCAATACTCAAACCTCAATCCTCAACCCTCAGCCGTCATCCTCCATCCTCAATCCTCAATCCTAAAACCTCAATCCTCAGTCATCAATCCTCAATCTTCAATACTCAATCGTCAATCTTCAATCCTCAATCCTCAATCCTCGATCCTCAATCCTCAATCCTCAATCATCAATCCTCAATCTCCAACACTCAATCCACAATCCTCAATCCTCAATCCTCATTCCTCAAATCTGCATCCTCAACCCTCAGTCCTCATCCTCAATTCTCAATTCTCAATCCTCAATCCTCAATCCTCAATCTTCAATCCTCAATAATCAATCTCGTATCATAGATCCTCAATCCCCAATACTCTATCCTTAATCCTCAATATTCGTTCCTCTATCCCCAGCCCACAATCTTCTAGCCCCAAAGCTCAATAATCAATCCTCAACCCTCAGCCTTCAATCCCCAATCCTCAGTCCTCAATCCTCAATCCTCAATACTCAAACCTCAATCCTCAACCGTCAGTCCTCGTCCTCAATCCTCTAACCTCAATCCTCAATCCTCAATCATCAATCCTCAATTCTCAATTCTCAATAGAATATCGTGAATTCTCAGTTTTCAATACTCAATCCTCAATCTTCAATCTTCAAGTCTCCATCCACAAACATCAATTCTCATCACTCAACCCTAAACACTCAATCCTCAATCCTCAATCCTCAATCTTCAATTCTCAATCCTCAATACTCAATCCTCAATCCTCAATCCTCAATCATCAATTCTCAATCTGCAAAACTCAATCCTCAATCCTCAATCCTCAATCCTCAGTCCTCAATCATCAATCCTCAATCTTCAATATTCAATCCTCAATCCTCAATCCTCAATACTCAATACTCAATACTCAATAGAATATCCTGAATTCTCAGTTTTCAATACTCAATCCTCAATCTTCAATCTTCATGTCTCCATCCACAAACATCAATTATCATCACTCAACCCTCATCACTCAGTCCTCAATCTTCAATCCTCAATCCTCAATACTCAATCCTCAATCATCAATCCTCAATCTTCAAAACTCAATCCTCAATCCTCAATTCTCAGTCCTCAATACTCAACCATCAATCCTCAATTCTCAATACTCAATAGAATATCGTGAATTCTCAGTATTCAATACTCAAACCCCAATCCTCAACCCTCAGCCCTCATTCTCCAGCCTCAATACTCAATCCTCAATCCTCAACCTTCAATCCTCAATACTCAATTTTCAATCTTCAATCCTCAATCCTCATTCCTCAATCCTCATTCCTCAAACCTCCATCCTCAACCCTCAGTCCACATCCTCAATTCTCAATTCTCAATCCTCAAACCTCAATCCTCAGTCTTCAATCCTCAATTATCAATCCTCAATCTCCAACACTCAATCCACAATCCTCAATCCTCAATCCTCATTCCTCAAACCTCCATCCTCAACCCTCAGTCCTCATCCTCAATTCTCAGTTCTCAATCCTCAATCCTCAATCCTCAATCTTCAATCCTCAATTATCAATCTCGTATCCTAGATCCTCAATCCCCAATACTCTATCCTTAATCCTCAATATTCAATCGTCTATCCCCAGCCCACAATCTTCAATCCCCAAAGCTCAATAATCAATCCTCAACCCTCAGTCCTCAATCCTCAATCCTCAATACTCACCCATCAATCCTCAAATCTCAATACTCAATAGAATATTCTGAATACTCAGGATTCAATACTCAAACCTCAATCCTCCACCCTCAGCCGTCATCCTCCATCCTCAATCCTCAATCCTAAATCCTCAATCCTCAGTCATCAATCCTCAATCTTCAATACTCAATCCTCAATCTTCAATCCTCAATCCTCAATCCTCGATCCTTAATCCTCAATCCTCAATCATCAATCCTCAATCTCCAACACTCAATCCACAATCCTCAATCCTCAATCCTCATTCCTCAAACCTCCATCCTCAACCCTGAGTCCTCATCCTCAATTCTCAATTCTCAATCCTCAATCCTCAATCCTCAATCTTCAATGCTCAATAATCAATCTCGTATCTTAGATCATCAATCCCCAATACTCTATCCTTAATCCTCAATATTCAATCCTCTATCCCCAGTCCACAATCTTCATTCCCCAAAGCTCAATAATCAATCCTCAACCCCCAGGCCTCAATCCCCAATCCTCAGTCTTCAATCCTCAATCCTCAATACTCAAACCTCAATCCCCAACCGTCAGTCCTCGTCCTCAATCCTCAAACCTCAATCCTCAATCCTCAATCATCAATCCTCAATTCTCAATTCTCAATAGAATATCCTGAATTCTCAGTTTTCAATACTCAATCCTCAATCTTCAATCTTCAAGTCTCCATCCACAAACATCAATTCTCATCACTGAACCCTCAACACTCAATCCTCAATCCTCAATCCTCAATCTTCAATCCTCAATCCTCAATCCTCAATCCTCAATCCTCAATCCTCAATCATCAATCCTCAATCTTCAAAACTCAATCCTCAATCCTCAATCCTCAATCCTCAGTCCTCAATCATCAATCTTCACTCTTCAATACTCAATCCTCAATCCTCAATCCTCAATACTCAATACTCAATACTCAAAAGAGTATACTGAATTCTCAGTTTTCAATACTCAATCCTCAATCTTCAATCTTCATGCCTCCATCCACAAACATCAATTCTCAACACTCAATCCTCAACACTCGGTCCTCTCTCTTCAATCCTCCATCCTCAATCCTCTATCCTCAAGCGTCAATCCTCAATCCTCAGTCCTCAACCCTCAATCCTCAGTCCTCAAACCTCAATTCCGAATCCTCAGTCCTGAATGCTCAATCTTCATCCCTCAGTCCGCAACAATCAATTGTCAATCCTCAATCCTCAATAGAATATCCTCAATTCACAGTTTTCAATACTCAATCCCCAATCTTCAAACTTCAAATCTCAATCCACAGACATCAATTCTCATCACTCAACCCTCAACACTCAGTCCTCAATCTTCAATCCGCAGTCCTCAATCCTCAATCCTAGATCCCCAATCCGCAATCCTCAATCCTTAATCCTCAATCTTCAATCCTCAATAACCAGTCCTCAATCTTCAATCTTCAATGCTCGATCTTCAATCCTCAATCCTCAGTCCTCAATCCTCAATCCTCAATCATCAATTCTCAATCCTCAACCGTCAGTCCTCGTCCTCAATCCTCAGCCCTCAATCCTCAATCCTCAAACCTCAATCCTCAACCGTCAGCCCTCGTCCTCAATCCTCAACCCTCAACCCTCAATCCTCAATCATCATTACTCAATCTCCAATCCTCAATCCACAATCCTCAATCCTCAATATTCAACACACAACCCTCAACCATCAATCACCAATATTCAACCATCAATCCTCAATTCTCAATACTCAATAGAATATCCTGAATTCTCATGGTTCACTGCTAAATCCCCAATCTTCAATCTTCAAATCTCAATCCACAAACATCAATTCTCATCACTCAACCCTCAACACTCAGTCCTCAATCTTCAATCCTCAATCCTTAATCCTCAATCCTCAATCTTCAATCCTCCATACTCAATCCTCAATCCTCAATCCTCAATCATCAATCCTCAATCCTCAATCCTCAGCCATCAATTCTCAATCTTCAATACTCAATCCTCAATCCTCAGTCCTCAATCCTCAATCCTCAATCCTCATTCCTCAAACCTCCATCCTCAGCCCTCAGTCCTCATTCCTCAACCCTCAGTCCTGATCCTCAATTCTCAATTCTCAATCATCAATACTCAATCTTCAATCCTCAATCCACAATCCTCAATCCTCAATATTCAACACACAGCTCTCAACCATCAATCACCAATATTCAACCATCAATCCTCAATTCTCAATACTGAATAGAATATCCTGAATTCTCATGGTTCAATGCTAAATCCCCAATCTCAATCTTCAAATCTCAATCCACAAACATCAATTCTCATCACTCAACCCTCAACACTCTGTCCTCAATCTTCAATCATCAATCCTTAATCCTCAATCCTCAATCTTCAATCCTCCATACTCAATCTTCAATCCTCAATCCTCAATCATCAATCCTCAATCCTCAATCCTCACTCTTCAGTCCTCAATAATCAATCTCCTGTCCTAGATCCTCAATCCCCAATACTCTATCCTTAAACCTCAATATTCAATCCTCTATCCCCAGTCCACAATATTCAATCCCCAAAGCTCAATAATCAATCGTCAATTCTCAGTCCTCAATCCCCAATCCTCAGTCCTCAGTCCTCAATCCTCAATACTCAAACCTCAATCCTCAACCGTCAGTCCTCGTCGTCAATCCTCAACCCTCAATCCTCAATCCTCAATCTTCAATCACCAACACTCAATCTTCAATCCTCAATCCTCAATCCTCAATCCTCAATCCTCAATCCTCAATATTCAATACACAACCCTCAAACATCAATCCTCAAAACTCAATCATCAACCCTCAACTCTCAATTCTCAATAGAATATCCTGAATTCTCAGTTTTCAATACTCAATCCTCAATCTTCAATCTTCAAGTCTCCATCTAACAAACATCAATTCTCATTACTCAACCCACAACACTCAATCCTCAATCCTCAATCCTCAATCTTCAATCCTCAATCCTCAATCCTCAATCCTCAATCCTCAATCATCAATCCTCAATCTTCAACACTCAATCCTCAATCCTCAGTCCTCAATCCTCAATCCTCAATCATCAATCCTCAATCTTCAATACTCAATCCTCAATCCTCAATCCTCAATCCTCAATACTCAACCATCAATCCTCAATTCTCAATACTCAATAGGATATCCTGAATTCTCAGTATTCAATACTCAAACCTCAATCCTCAACCCTCAGCCCTCATCCTCCACCCTCAATCCTCAATCCTCAAACCTCAACCTTCAATCCTAAATACTCAATCTTCGATACTCAATCCTCAACCCTCAATCCTCAATCCTCAATCCTCAGTCATGATTACTCAATCTTCAATACTCAATCCTCAATCCTCAATCCTCAATCGTGTAATCCTCAATCCCCAATCCTCAATCTTCTATCCTCAATCCTCAATCCTCAACCTTCAATCCTCAATCCTCAATCCTCAATCCTCATTCTTCAATCCTCAATCCTCAGTCATCAATCCTCAATCCTCAATACTCAATCGTGAATCCTCAGTCCTCAATTCTCAATCTTCAATCCTCAACCCTCAATCCCCAATCCACAATTCTCAATCCTCAATCCTCAATTCTCAATACTCAATAGAATATCCTGAATTCTCAGCATTCAATACTCAAACCTCAATCCTCAACCCTCAGCCCTCATCCTCCATCCACAATCCTCAATCCTCAAACCTCAATCTTCAATCCTCAATACTCAATCCTCAACCCTCAATCCTCAATCCTCAATCCTTAGTCCTGAATATTCAATCTTCAATACTCAATCCTCAATCTTCAATCGTCAATCCTCAATCCTCAATCTTCAATCCTCCATACTGAATCTTCTATCCTCAATCCTCAATCATCAATCCTCAATCCTCAATCCTCAGTCATCAATCCTCAATCCTCAATCATCAATCCTTTGTCCTGAATACTCGATCTTCAATACTCAATCCTCAGTCCTCAAACCTCAATTCTGAATCCTCAATCCTGAATCCTCAATCTTCAGCTCTCAGTCCTCAACAATCTGTTGTCAATCCTCAATCCTCAATCCCCAATCCTCAACCTTCAATCCTCAATCCTCAATCCTCAAGCCTCAATCCTCTATCCTCAATCCTCAATCCTCAATACTCAATCTTCAATCCTCAATCCTCAATCCTCATTCCTCAATCCTCAATCCTCAGTCATCAATCCTCAGTCCTCAATACTCAATCGTCAATCCTCAGTCCTCAATTCTCAATCCTCCATCCTCGTTCCTCAAACCTCAATCCTCATTCTTCAATCCTCAATACCCAATCCTCAATCTTCAATCCTGAATCCTCAATCTTCAGACCTCAGTCCTCAACAATCAGTTGTCAATTCTCAATCCTCAATACAATATCACCAATTCACAGTTTTCAATATTCAATACTCAATCTGCAATCTTCAAATCTCTATGCACAAACATCAATTCTCATCACTGAACCCTCAACACTCAGTCCCCAATCCTCAATCTTCAATCCTCAATCCTCAATTCTCGATCCTCAATCCTCAACCTACAATCCTCAATACTCAACCTTCAATCCTCAATCCTCAATCCCCAATCCTCAATCCTCAATCCTCAATCGTCAGTCTTCATTCCTCAATACCCAATCTGCAATAATCAGTCCTCAGCCCTCAACCCTCAATCCTCATTCTTCAATCCTCAATACCCAATCTGCAATCCTCAGTCCTCAGCCCTCAACCCTCAATCCTCATTCTTCAACCCTCAATACCCAATTCTCAATCCTCAATCCTCAATCCTCAATCCTCAATACTCAATCTTCAATCCTCAATCCTCAATCCTCATTCCTCAATCATCAATCCTCAGTCATCAATCCTCAATCCTCAATACTCAATCGTCAATCCTCAGTCCTCAATTCTCAATCCTCAATCCTCGTTCCTCAAACCTCAATCCTCATTCTTCAATCCTCAATACCCAATCCTCAATCATCAATCCTCAATGCTCAATCCTCAATCCTCAGTCCTCAAACCTCAATCCTGAATCTTCAATCCTGAATCCTCAATCTTCAGACATCAGTCCTCAACAATCTGTTGTCAATTCTCAATCCTCAATACAATATCATCAATTCACAGTTTTCAATAATCAATACTCAATCTGCAATCTTCAAATCTCTATGCACAATCTTCAATTCTCATCACTGAACCCTCAACACTCAGTCCCCAATCCTCAATCTTCAATCCTCAATCCTCAATCCTCAATCCTCAATCCTCAACCTTCAATCCTCAATACTCAACCTTCAATCCTCAATCCTCAATCCCCAATCCTCAATCCTCAATCCTCAATCGTCAGTCTTCAATCCTCAATACCCAATCTGCAACCCTCAGTCCTCAGCCCTCAACCCTCAATCCTCATTCTTCAATCCTCAATACCCAATCCTCAATCTTCAACCCTCAATCCTCAATCCTCAAATCTCAATTCTCAATCCTCAATCCTCAATCCTCTATATTCAAGACACAACCATCAGCCATCAATTCTCAATACTCAACCATCAATCCTCAATTCTTAATACTCAATAGAATATCCTGAATTCTCGTGATTCAATACTCAATCCGCAATATTCAATAATCAAATCTCGACCCTCAAACATCAATCCTCAACACTCGGACCTCTCTTCAATGCTCCATCCTCAATCCCCTATCCTCATGCGTCAATCCTCAATCCTCAATCCTCAGCCCTCAATCCTCAGTCCTCAAACCTCAATTCCGAATCCACAATCCTGAATGCTCAATCTTCATCCCTCAGTCCGCAACAATCAATTGTCAATCCTCAATCCTCAATAGAATATCCTCAATTCACAGTTTTCAATACTCAATCCCCAATCTTCAATCTTCAAATCTCAATCCACAGACATCAATTCTCATCACTCAACCCTCAACACTCAGTTCTCAATTTTCAATCCTCAACCCTCAATCCTCAATATTCAATCCTCCATACTCAATCTTCAATCCTCAATCCTCAATCATCAATCCTCAATCCTCAATCCACAGTCATCAATCCTCAATCTTCAATACTCAATCCTCAATCCTCAATCCTCAATCCTCAATCCTCAATCCTCATTCCTCAAACCTCAATCCTCAACCCTCAGTCCTCATCCTCAATTCTCAATTCTCAATCCTCAATCCTCAATCCTCAATCTTCAATCCTCAATCCTCAATCTTCAAACCTCAATCCTCAATCCTCAATTCTCAATCCTCAATCCTCGGTCCTCTGTCCTCAAACCTCAACCCTCAACCCTCAGCCCTCATCATCCTCAATCCTCAATCCTCAATCCTCAATCCTCAATTTTCAATCCTCAATACTCAATCTTCAATCCTCAATCCTCAGTCCTCAAACCTCAATTCTGAATCCTCAATCCTGAATCCTCAATCTTCAGCTCTCAGTCCTCAACAATCAGTTGTCAATCCTCAATCCTCAATCCCCAATCCTCAATCTTCAATCCTCAATACTCAATCTTCAATCCTCAATCCTCAATCCTGAATCGTCAATCCTCATTCTTCAATCCTCAATACCCAATCCTCAATCCTCAATCCTCAATCCTCAATCCTCAATACTCAATCTTCAATCCTCAATCCTCAATGCTCAATCTTCAATCCTCAATCCTCAATCCTGAATCGTCAATCCTCATTCTTCAATCCTCAATACCCAATCCTCAATCCTCAATCCTCAATCCTCAATCCTCAATACTCAATCTTCAATCCTCAATCCTCAATGCTCAATCATCAATCCTCAATCCTCAGTCATCAATCCTCAATCCTCAGTACTCAATCGTTAATCCTCAGTCCTCAATTCTCAATCCTAAATCCTCGTTCCTCAAACCTCAATCCTCAACCCTCAGTCCTCATTCTCAATTCTCAATCCTCACTCCTCAAACCTCAATCTTCAATCCTCAAAACTCAATCCTCAATCCTCAATACTCAACCATCAATCCTCAATTCTCAATACTCAATAGAATATCCTGAATTCTCAGTATTCAATACTCAAACCTCAATCCTCAACCCTCAGCCCTCATCCTCCATCCTCAATCCTCATTCCTCAAACCTCAATCTTCAATCCTCAATGCTCAATCTTCGATCCTCAATTCTCAATCCTCAATCCTCAATCCGCAATACTCAATCTTCAATCCTCAATACTCAATCTCAATTCTCATTCCTCAAACCTCAATCCTCAACCCTCAGTCCTCATCCTCAATTGTCAACTCTCAATCCTCAATCCTCAATTCTCAACCTTCAATCCTCAATAGTCGATCTCCAATCCTAGATCCTCAGTCACCAATCCTCAATTGTTAATCCTAAATCTTCAATCCTCTATCCCCAGTCCTCAATCCTCAATACTCAATCCTCAATACCCAATCCTCAATCTTCAATCCTCAATACCCAATCCTCAATCTTCAATCCTCAATCTCCAATCATCAATTCTCAATCCTCAATCCACAATCCTCAGGCCTCAAACATCAATATTCAGCCCTCAGTCCTCGTTCTCAATCCATAACACTCAATCCTCAATCCTCAATCTTCAATCATCAATATTCAATCTTTAATCCTCAATCCTCAATCCTCAATCCTCAATCCTCAATCCTCAATCCTCAATCCTCAATCCTCAATCCTCAATCCTCAATCCTCAATCTTCAACCCTCAATCCTCAATCCTCAATCCTCAATGCTCAATCCACAATCCTCAATGTTCAATCCTCAATACCCAATCCTCAATCTTCAATCCTCAATCCTCAATTCTCAATCCTCAACACTCAATCCTCAATCCTCAATCCTCAGTCCTCAATATTCAACACACAACCCTCAGCCAAGAACCCTCAATACTCAACCATCAATCCTCAGTTCTCAATACTCAATAGAATATCCTGAATTCGCATGGTTCAACACTCAATCAACAATATTCAATAATCAAATCTCAATCCTCAATCTTCAATCCTCAATACGCAATTTCGATCCTCAATTCTCAATCCTCAATCCTCAGTCCTCAGTCGTCAAACCTCAATCCCCGAACCTCAGCCCTCATCCTCAATCCTCAGTCCTCAATCCCCAGTCCTCAGTCCTCAAACCTCAATCCTGAACCCTCAGACATTATCCTCAACCCTCAATCCTCAATCCTCAATCCTCAATCTTCAATCCTCAATACTCAATCTTTAATCCTCAATGCTCAGTCCTCAAACCTCAATTCTGAATCCTCAGTACTCAAACATCAATCCTCAATCCTCAGTCCTCAGTACTCAACCATCCTCAACTCTCAATACTCAATAGAATATCCTGAATTCACAGGATTCAACACACAAACCTCAACACTCAACACTCAGCCCTCATCCTCCATCCTCAATCCTCAATCCTCAATCCTCAATCTTCAATCCTCAATCCTCAATCCTCAATCCTCAATCCTCAATCTTCAATACTCAATACTCAATCTTCAATCCTCAATCCTCAATCCTCAATCCTCAATCCTCAATCTTCAATCCTCAATACTCAATTTTCAATCCTCAATCCTCAATTCTCAATCCTCAATCCTCATTCTTCAGTCCTCAATACCCAATCCTCAAACTTCAATCCTCAACCCTCAATCCTCAATTCTCAATCTTCAATCCTCAGTCCTCAGTCCTCAAACCTCAATCCTCAACCATCAGCCCTCATCCTCCATCCTCAATCCTTAATTATCAATCCTCAATCTTCAATCCTCAATATCAATCTTCAACCCTCAATCATCAATCCTCAATTCTCAATCCTCAATCCTCAACCCCAATCCTCAATCCTCAACTATCGACCCTCAATCCTCAGTCCTCAGTCCTCAAACCTCAATCCTCAACCCTCAGCCCACATCCTCCATCCTCAACACGCCATCCTCAATCCTCAATCCTCAATTCTCAATACTCAATCTTCAATCTTCAATCCTCAATCCTCAATCCTCATTTCTCAAACCTCAATCCTCAACACTCAGTCCTCATCCTCAATCTCTCAATTCTCAATCCTCAATCCTCAATCCTCAATCTTCAATTCTCAATAATCAATCTCCAATCCTAGATCCTCAATCCTCAATCGTCAATCCCCATTCTTCAATCCTCAATAATCAATCTCCAATCCTAGATCCTCAACCCTCAATCCTCAATCCTCAATCCTCAATCCTCATTCTTCAATCCTCAATACCCAATCCTCAATCTTCAATCCTCTATCAACAATCCTTAATTCTCAATCCTCAATCCTCAATCCTCAATCTTCAATCCTCAATACTCAATCTTCAATCCTCAATCCTCAATCCTCAATCCTCAATCCTCAATTTTCTGTCCTCAATCCTCAATCGTCAGACCTGAATCATCAATATT
This sequence comes from Calliopsis andreniformis, assembly GCF_051401765.1. Lineage (NCBI taxonomy): Eukaryota > Metazoa > Arthropoda > Insecta > Hymenoptera > Andrenidae > Calliopsis > Calliopsis andreniformis. The sequence continues at coordinate 2,535,887 of NW_027480438.1, forward strand.
CAACCCTCAGTACTCGTCCTCAATCCACAACACTCAATCCTCAATCCTCAATCTTCAATCATCAATATTCAATCTTCAATCCTCTATGCTCAATCCTCAATCCTCAATCCTCAATCCTCTATCTTCAATCCTCAATCCTCAATCCTCAATCCTCAATCCGCAATCTTCAATCCTCATTACTCAATCTTCAATCCTCAATCCTCAATCCTCAATCCTCAATCCTCAATCTTCAATCCTCAATACTCAATTTTCAATCCTCAATCCTCAATCCTCAATCCTCAATCCTCATTCTTCAATCCTCAATACCCAATCCTCAAACTTCAATCCTCAACCCTCAATCCTCAATTCTCAATCTTCAATCTTCAATCCTCAATCCTCAATCCTCATTTCCCAAACCTCAATCCTCAACCCTCAGTCCTCATCCTCAATTCTCAATTCTCAATCCTCAATCATCAATCCTCAATCTTCAATCCTCCATACTCAATCTTCAATCCTCAATCCTCAATCATCAATCCTCAATCCTCAATCCTCACTCTTCAACCCTCAATAATCAATCTCCTGTCCTAGATCCTCAATCCCCAATACTCTATCCTTAATCCTCAATATTCAATCCTCTATCCCCAGGCCACATTCTTCAATCCCCAAAGCTCAATAATCAATCCTCAATCCTCAGTCCTCAATCGTCAATCATCAATCCACAATCTTCAATACTCAATCCTCAATCCTCAATCCTCAATCCTCAATCCTCAATCATCAATCCTCAATCTTCAATACTCAATCCTCAAACGTCAACCCTCAATCCTCCATCCACAATTCTCAATCTTCAATCCTCTGTCCTGAGGCCTCAAACCTCAACCCTCAACCCTCAGCCCTCATCCTCAATCCTCAATCCTGAATCCTCAATCCTCAACCTTCAATCCTCAATACTCAATCTTCAATCCTCAATCCTCAATCCTCAATCCTCAACCCTCAGCCCTCATCCTCAATCCTCAAGCCTGAATCCTCAACCCTCAATCTTCAATCCTCAATACTCAGCCTTCAATCCTCCATCCTCGATCCTCTATCCTCAATCCTCAATCCTCAATCATCAATCCTCAATCTTCAATACTCAGTCCTCAATCCTCAGTCCTCAATACTCAACCATCAATCCTCAAATCACAGTACTCAATAGAATATCCTGAATACTCAGGATTCAATACTCAAACCTCAATCCTCAACCCTCAGCCGTCATCCTCCATCCTCAATCCTCAATCCTAAATCCTCAATCCTCAGTCATCAATCCTCAATCTTCAATACTCAATCGTCAATCTTCAATCCTCAATCCTCAATCCTCGATCCTCAATCCTCAATCCTCAATCATCAATCCTCAATCTCCAACACTCAATCCACAATCCTCAATCCTCAATCCTCATTCCTCAAACCTCCATCCTCAACCCTGAGTCCTCATCCTCAATTCTCAATTCTCAATCCTCAATCCTCAATCCTCAATCTTCAATGCTCAATAATCAATCTCGTATCTTAGATCCTCAATCCCCAATACTCTATCCTTAATCCTCAATATTCAATCCTCTATCCCCAGTCCACAATCTTCATTCCCCAAAGCTCAGTAATCAATCCTCAACCCCCAGGCCTCAATCCCCAACCCTCAGTCCTCAATCCTCAGTCCTCAATACTCAAACCTCAATCCCCAACCGTCAGTCCTCGTCCTCAATCCTCAAACCTCAATCCTCAATCCTCAATCATCAATCCTCAATTCTCAATTCTCAATAGAATATCCTGAATTCTCAGTTTTCAATACTCAATCCTCAATCTTCAATCTTCAAGTCTCCATCCACAAACATCAATTCTCATCACTCAACCCTCAACACTCAATCCTCAATCCTCAATCCTCAATCTTCAATCCTCAATCCTCAATCCTCAATCCTCAATCCTCAATCATCAATCCTCAATCTTCAAAACTCAATCCTCAATCCTCAATCCTCAATCCTCAGTCCTCAATCATCAATCTTCAATCTTCAATACTCAATCCTCAATCCTCAATCCTCAATACTCAATACTCAATACTCAAAAGAGTATACTGAATTCTCAGTTTTCAATACTCAATCCTCAATCTTCAAACTTCATGTCTCCATCCACAAACATCAATTCTCAACACTCAATCCTCAACACTCGGTCCTCTCTCTTCAATCCTCCATCCTCAATCCTCTATCCTCAAGCGTCAATCCTCAATCCTCAGTCCTCAACCCTCAATCCTCAGTCCTCAAACCTCAATTCCGAATCCTCAGTCCTGAATGCTCAATCTTCATCCCTCAGTCCGCAACAATCAATTGTCAATCCTCAATCCTCAATAGAATATCCTCAATTCACAGTTTTCAATACTCAATCCCCAATCTTCAAACTTCAAATCTCAATCCACAGACATCAATTCTCATCACTCAACCCTCAACACTCAGTCCTCAATCTTCAATCCGCAGTCCTCAATCCTCAATCCTAGATCCCCAATCCGCAATCCTCAATCCTTAATCCTCAATCTTCAATCCTCAATAACCAGTCCTCAATCTTCAATCCTCAATGCTCGATCTTCAATCCTCAATCCTCAGTCCTCAATCCTCAATCCTCAATCATCAATTCTCAATCCTCAACCGTCAGTCCTCGTCCTCAATCCTCAGCCCTCAATCCTCAATCCTCAAACCTCAATCCTCAACCGTCAGCCCTCGTCCTCAATCCTCAACCCTCAACCCTCAATCCTCAATCATCATTACTCAATCTCCAATCCTCAATCCACAATCCTCAATCCTCAATATTCAACACACAACCCTCAACCATCAATCACCAATATTCAACCAGCAATCCTCAATTCTCAATACTCAATAGAATATCCTGAATTCTCATGGTTCACTGCTAAATCCCCAATCTTCAATCTTCAAATCTCAATCCACAAACATCAATTCTCATCACTCAACCCTCAACACTCAGTCCTCAATCTTCAATCCTCAATCCTTAATCCTCAATCCTCTATCTTCAATCCTCCATACTCAATCTTCAATCCTCAATCCTCAATCATCAATCCTCAATCCTCAATCCTCAGTCATCAATTCTCAATCTTCAATACTCAATCCTCAATCCTCAGTCCTCAATCCTCAATCCTCAATCCTCATTCCTCAAACCTCCATCCTCAGCCCTCAGTCCTCATTCCTCAACCCTCAGTCCTGATCCTCAATTCTCAATTCTCAATCATCAATACTCAATCTTCAATCCTCAATCCACAATCCTCAATCCTCAATATTCAACACACAGCTCTCAACCATCAATCACCAATATTCAACCATCAATCCTCAATTCTCAATACTGAATAGAATATCCTGAATTCTCATGGTTCAATGCTAAATCCCCAATCTCAATCTTCAATCCTCAATCCTTAATCATCAATCCTCAATCTTCAATCCTCCATACTCAATCTTCAATCCTCAATACTCAATCATCAATCCTCAATCCTCAATCCTCACTCTTCAGTCCTCAATAATCAATCTCCTGTCCTAGATCCTCAATCCCCAATACTCTATCCTTAAACCTCAATATTCAATCCTCTATCCCCAGTCCACAATATTCAATCCCCAAAGCTCAATAATCAATCGTCAATCCTCAGTCCTCAATCCCCAATCCTCAGTCCTCAGTCCTCAATCCTCAATACTCAAACCTCAATCCTCAACCGTCAGTCCTCGTCGTCAATCCTCAACCCTCAATCCTCAATCCTCAATCTTCAATCACCAATACTCAATCTTCAATCCTCAATCCTCAATCCTCAATCCTCAATCCTCAATCCTCAATATTCAATACACAACCCTCAAACATCAATCCTCAAAACTCAATCATCAACCCTCAATTCTCAATTCTCAATAGAATATCCTGAATTCTCAGTGTTCAATACTCAATCCTCAATCTTCAATATTCAAGTCTCCATCTAACAAACATCAATTCTCATTACTCAACCCACAACACTCAATCCTCAATCCTCAATCCTCAATCTTCAATCCTCAATCCTCAATCCTCAATCCTCAATCCTCAATCCTCAATCATCAATCCTCAATCTTCAACACTCAATCCTCAATCCTCAGTCCTCAATCCTCAATCCTCAATCATCAATCCTCAATCTTCAATACTCAATCGTCAATCTTCAATCCTCAATCCTCAATCCTCGGTCCTCAATCCTCAATCCTCAATCATCAATCCTCAATCTCCAACACTCAATCCACAATCCTCAATCCTCAATCCTCATTCCTCAAACCTCCGTCCTCAACCCTCAGTCCTCATCCTCAATTCTCAATTCTCAATCCTCAATCCTCAATCCTCAATCTTCAATCCTCAATAATCAATCTCGTATCCTAGATCCTCAATCCCCAATACTCTATCCTTAATCCTCAATATTCAATCCTCTATCCCCAGTCCATAATCTACAATCCCCAAAGCTCAATAATCAATCCTCAACCCTCAGTCCTCAATCCCCAATCCTCAGTGCTCAATCCTCAATCCTCAATACTCAAACCTCAATCCTCAACCGTCAGTCCTCGTCCTCAATCCTGAAACCTCAATCCTCAATCCTCAATCATCAATCCTCAATTCTCAATTCTCAATAGAATATCCTGAATTCTCAGTCTTCAATACTCAATCCTCAATCTTCAATCTTCAAGTCTCCATCCACAAACATCAATTCTCATCACTCAACCCTCAACACCCAATCCTCAATCCTCAATCCTCAATCTTCAATCCTCAATCCTCAATCCTCAATCCTCAATCCTCAATCCTCAATCATCAATCCTCAATCTGCAAAACTCAATCCTCAATCCTCAATCCTCAATCCTCAGTCCTCAATCATCAATCCTCAATTTTCAATACTCAATCCTCAATCCTCAATCCTCAATACTCAATACTCAATACTCAATAGAATATCCTGAATTCTCAGTTTTCAATACTCAATCTTCAATCCTCAATCCTCAATCCTGAATCGTCAATCCTCATTCTTCAATCCTCAATCCTCAGTCATCAATCCTCAATCCTCAATACTCAATCGTCAATCCTCAGTCCTCAATTCTCAATCTTCAATCCTCAACCCTCAATCCCCAATCCACAATTCTCAATCCTCAATCCTCAATTCTCAATCTTCAATCCTCAATCCTCAATCCTGAATCGTCAATCCTCATTCTTCAATCCTCAATACCAAATCCTCAATCCTCAATCCTCAATCCTCAGTCATCAATCCTCAATCCTCAATACTCAATCGTCAATCCTCAGTCCTCAATTCTCAATCCTCAATCCTCGTTCCTCAATCCTCGATACTCAATCGTCAGTCCCCAGTCCTCAATTCTCAATCCTCAATCCTCGTTCCTCAAACCTCAATCCTCAACGCCCAGTCCTCATCCTCGATTCTCAATCCTCAATCCTCAAACCTCACTCTTCAATCCTCAATACTCAACCCTCAATCCTCAATACTCAACCATCAATCCTCAACTCTCAATACTCAATAGAATATCCTGAATTCTCAGTATTCAATACTCAAACCTCAATCCTCAACCCTCAGCCCTCATCCTCCATGCTCAATCCTCAATCCTCAAACCTCAATCTTCAATCCTCAATACTCAATCTTCGATTCTCAATTCTCAATCCTCAATCCTCAATCCCCAATCCTCAATCTTCAATCCTCAATCCTCAATCCTCAATCCCCAATCCTCAATCTTCAATCCTCAATCCTCAATCCTCAAGCCTCAATCCTCAATCCTCAACCCTCAGTCCACATCCTCAATTCTCAATTCTCAATCCTCAATCCTCAAACCTCAATCTTCAATCCTCAATACTCAGTCTTCAATCATCAATCCTCAATACTCAATCCTCAATACTCAATCCTCAATCATCAATCCTCAATCCTCAATCATCAACCTTCAATCCTCAATACTCAATCCTCAATCCTCAATCTTCAATCCTCAGTCATCAATCCTCAATCCTCAATACTCAATCGTCAACCCTCAGTCCTCAATTCTCAATCTTCAATCCTCAACCCTCAACCCCCAATCCACAATTCTCAATCCTCAATCCTCAATTCTCAATACTCAATAGAATATCCTGAATTCTCTGCATTCAATACTCAAACCTCAATCCTCAACCCTCAGCCCTCATCCTCCATCCACAATCCTCAATCCTCAAACCTCAATCTTCAATCCTCAATACTCAATCCTCAACCCTCAATCCTCAATCCTCAATCCTTAGTCCTGAATACTCAATCTTCAATACTCAATCCTCAATCTTCAATCGTCAATCCTCAATCCTCAATCTTCAATCCTCCATACTGAATCTTCAATCCTCAATCCTCAATCCTCAACCCTCAGTCCTCATCCTTAATTCTCAATTCTCAATCCTCAATCCTCAAACCTCAATCTTCAATCCTCAATCCTCAGTCCTCAAACCTCAATTCTGAAACCTCAATCCTGAATCCTCAATCTTCAGCTCTCAGTCCTCAACAATCTGTTGTCAATCCTCAATCCTCAATCCCCAATCCTCAACCTTCAATCCTCAATCCTCAATCCTCAAGCCTCAATCCTCAATCCTCAATCCCCAATACTCAATCTTCAATCCTCAATCATCAATCCTCAATCCTCAACCCTCAGCCCTTATCCTCAATCCTCAATCCTGAATCCTCAATCCTCAATCTTCAATCCTCAATAGTCAATCTCCAATCCTCAATCCTCAATCCAAAATCCTCAATCTTCAATCCTCATCCTCAATCCTCAAGCCTCAATCCTCAATCATCATTCTTCAATCCTCAATACCCAATCCTCAATCTTCAATCCTCAATCCTCAATCCTCAATTCTCAATCCTCAATCCTCGGTCCTCTGTCCTCAAACCTCAATCCTCAACCCTCAGCCCTCATTCTCAATCCTCAATCCTCAATCCTCAATCCTCAATTTTCAATCCTCAATACTCAATCTTCAATCCTCAATCCTCAGTCCTCAAACCTCAATTCTGAATCCTCAATCCTGAATCCTCAATCTTCAGCTCTCAGTCCTCAACAATCTGTTGTCAATCCTCAATCCTCAATCCCCAATCCTCAATCTTCAATCCTCAATCCTCAATCCTCAAGCCTAAATCCTTAATCCTCAATCTTCAATCCTGAATACTCAGTCTTCAATCCTCAATACTCAATCCTCAATCATCAATCCTCAATCCTCAATCATCAACCTTCAATCTTCAATCCTCAATCCTCAACCCTGAATCGTCAATCCTCATTCTTCAATCCTCAATACCCAATCCTCAATCCTCAATCCTCAATCCTCAATCCTCAATACTCAATCTTCAATCCTCAATCCTCAATCCTCATTCCTCAATCCTCAATCCTCAGTCATCAATCCTCAGTCCTCAATACTCAATCGTCAATCCTCAGTCCTCAATTCTCAATCCTCAATCCTCGTTCCTCAAACCTCAATCCTCATTCTTCAATCCTCAATACCCAATCCTCAATCTTCAATCCTGAATCCTCAATCTTCAGACCTCAGTCCTCAACAATCAGTTGTCAATTCTCAATCCTCAATACAATATCACCAATTCACAGTTTTCAATAATCAATACTCAATCTGCAATCTTCAAATCTCTATGCACAAACATCAATTCTCATCACTGAACCCTCAACACTCAGTCCCCAATCCTCAATCTTCAATCCTCAATCCTCAATTCTCGATCCTCAATCCTCAACCTTCAATCCTCAATACTCAACCTTCAATCCTCAATCCTCAATCCCCAATCCTCAATCCTCAATCCTCAATCGTCAGTTTTCATTCCTCAATACCCAATCTGCAATAATCAGTCCTCAGCCCTCAACCCTCGATCCTCATTCTTCAATCCTCAATACCCAATCTGCAATCCTCAGTCCTCAGCCCTCAACCCACAATCCTCATTCTTCAATCCTCAATACCCAATTCTCAATCCTCAATCCTCAATCCTCAATCCTCAATACTCAATCTTCAATCCTCAATCCTCAATCCTCATTCCTCAATCCTCAATCCTCAGTCATCAATCCTCAATCCTCAATACTCAATCGTCAATCCTCAGTCCTCAATTCTCAATCCTCAATCCTCGTTCCTCAAACCTCAATCCTCATTCTTCAATCCTCAATACCCAATCCTCAATCTTCAATCCTCAATCCTCAATATTCAATCATCAATACGCAATCTTCAATCCTCAATCCTCAATCATCAATCCTCAATGCTCAATCCTCAATCCTCAGTCCTCAAACCACAATCCTGAATCTTCAATCCTGAATCCTCAATCTTCAGACATCAGTCCTCAACAATCAGTTGTCAATTCTCAATCCTCAATACAATATCATCAATTCACAGTTTTCAATAATCAATACTCAATCTGCAATCTTCAAATCTCTATGCACAAACATCAATTCTCATCACTGAACCCTCAACACTCAGTCCCCAATCCTCAATCTTCAATCCTCAATCTTCAATCCTCAATCCTCAATCGTCAACCTTCAATCCTCAATACTCAACCTTCAATCCTCAATCCTCAATCCCCAATCCTCAATCCTCAACCCTCAATCGTCAGTCTTCAATCCTCAATACCCAATCTGCAACCCTCAGTCCTCAGCCCTCAACCCTCAATCCTCATTCTTCAATCCTCAATACCCAATCCTCAATCTTCAACCCTCAATCCTCAATCCTCAAATCTCAATTCTCAATCCTCAATCCTCAATCCTCTATATTCAAGACACAACCATCAGCCATCAATTCTCAATACTCAACCATCAATCCTCAATTCTTAATACTGAATAGAATATCCTGAATTCTCATGATTCAATACTCAATCCGCAATATTCAATAATCAAATCTCGACCCTCAAACATCAATTCTCAACACTCAATCCTCAACACTCGGACCTCTCTCTTCAATGCTCCATCCTCAATCCCCTATCCTCATGCGTCAGTCCTCAATCCTCAATCCTCAGCCCTCAATCCTCAGTCCTCAAACCTCAATTCCGAATCCACAATCCTGAATGCTCAATCTTCATCCCTCAGTCCGCAACAATCAATTGTCAATCCTCAATCCTCAATAGAATATCCTCAATTCACAGTTTTCAATACTCAATCCCCAATCTTCAATCTTCAAATCTCAATCCACAGACATCAATTCTCATCACTCAACCCTCAACACTCAGTTCTCAATTTTCAATCCTCAACCCTCAATCCTCAATCTTCAATCCTCCATACTCAATCTTCAATCCTCAATCCTCAATCATCAATCCTCAATCCTCAATCCACAGTCATCAATCCTCAATCTTCAATACTCAATCCTCAATCCTCAATCCTCAATCCTCAATCCTCATTCCTCAAACCTCAATCCTCAACCCTCAGTCCTCATCCTCAATTCTCAATTCTCAATCCTCAATCCTCAATCCTCAATCTTCAATCCTCAATCCTCAATCTTCAAACCTCAATCCTCAATCCTCAATTCTCAATCCTCAATCCTCGGTCCTCTGTCCTCAAACCTCAACCCTCAACCCTCAGCAATCATCCTCAATCCTCAATCCTCAATCCTCAATTTTCAATCCTCAATACTCAATCTTCAATCCTCAATCCTCAGTCCTCAAACCTCAGTTCTGAATCCTCAATCCTGAAACCTCAATCTTCAGCTCTCAGTCCTCAACAATCAGTTGTCAATCCTCAATCCTCAATCCCCAATCCTCAATCTTCAATCCTCAATACTCAATCTTCAATCCTCAATCCTCAATCCTGAATCGTCAATCCTCATTCTTCAATCCTCAATACCCAATCCTCAATCCTCAATCCTCAATCCTCAATCCTCAATACTCAATCTTCAATCCTCAATCCTCAATGATCAATCCTCAATCCTCAATCCTCAATCCTCAATCCTCAATTTTCAATCCTCAATACTCAATCTTCAATCCTCAATCCTCAGTCCACAAACCTCAATTCTGAATCCTCAATCCTGAATCCTCAATCTTCAGCTCTCAGTCCTCAACAATCAGTTGCCAATCCTCAATCCGCAATCCTGATTCCTCAAACCTCAATTCTCAACCCTCAGTCGTCATCCTCAATTCTCAATCCTCAATCCTTAATCCTCAATCTTCAATCCTCAATAATCAATCTCCTATCCTAGATCCTCAATCCCCAATACTCTATCCTTAATCCTCAATATTCAATCCTCTATCCCCGGTCCACAATCTTCAATTCCCAAAGCTCAATAATCAATCCTCAATCCTCAGTCCTCAATCGTCAATCATCAATCCACAATCTTCAATACTCAATCCTCAGTCCTCAATCCTCAATCCTCAATCCTCAATCACCAATCCTCAATCTTCAATACTCAATCGTTAATCCTCAATCCTCAATCCCCAATACACAGTCTTCAATCCTCAATCCTCAATCCTCAATCCTCAACCCTCTGCCCTCATCCTCAATCCTCAATCCTGAATCCTCAATCCTCAATCTTCAATCCTCAATACTCAGTCTTCAATCAGCAATCCTCAATATTCAACCCTCAATCCTCAATCCTCAATCATCAATACTCAATCCTCAATCATCAACCTTCAATCCTCAATACTCAATCCTCAATCCTCAATACTCAATCTTCAATCCTCCATACTCAATCTTCAATCCTCAATCCTCAACCATCAATCCTCAAACCTCATCCTCAGTCATCAATCCTCAATCTTCAATACTCAACCCTCAATCCTCAATCCTCAATCCTCTATACTCAACCATCAATCCTCAATTCTCAATACTCAATAGAATATCCCGAATTCTCATGATTCAATACTCAATCCACAATATTCATTAATCAAATCTCGATCCTCAAACATCAATTCTCAACACTCAATCCTCAACACTCGGTCCTCTCTCTTCAATCCTCAATACTCAATCTTCGATTCTCAATTCTCAATCCTCAATCCTCAATCCCCAATCCTCAATCTTCAATCCTCAATCCTCAATCCTCAATCCTCAATCCTCAATCCTCAATCATCAATACTCAGTCTTCAATCCTCAATCCTCAAACCTCAAACTTCAATCCTCAACCCTTGATCCTCAATCCTCTATCCTCAATCCTCAATCCTCAATCCTGAATCATCAGTCATGAATACTCAATCTTCATAACTCAATCCTCAATGCTCAATCCTCAATCCTCAATCCTCAATCCTCAATCCTCATTCTTCAAACCTCAATCCTCAACCCTCAGTCCTCATCCTCAATTCTCAATTCTCAATCCTCAATCCTCAATCCTCAATCTTCAATACTCAATCCTCTCTACCCAATCTGCAATCCTCAGTCCTCAACCCTCAACCCTCAATCCTTATTCTTCAATCCTCAATACCCAATCCTCAATCTTCAACCCTCAATCCTCAATCCTCAATTCTCAATCCTCAATCCTGAGTCCTCAGTCCTCAAACCTCAATCCTCAACACTCAGCCATCATCCTCAATCCTCAATCCTCAATCCTCAATCCTCAATCCTCAGTCATCAATCTTCAATACTCAATACTCAATCGTCAATACTCAATCGTCAATCCTCAGTCCTCAATTCTCAATCCTCAATCCTCGTTCCTCAAACCTCAATCCTCAACCCTCAGTCCTCATACTCAATTCTCAATCCTCAATCCTCAAACCTCAATCTTCAATCCTCAATACTCAATCCTCAATCCTCAATACTCAACCATCAATACTCAATTCTCAATACTCAATAGAATATCCTGAATTCTCAGTATTCAATACTCAAACCTCAATCATAAACCCTCAGCCCTCATCCTCCATCCTCAATCCTCAACCCTCAATCCCCAATCTTCAATCCTCAATACTCAATCTTCAATCTTCAATCTTCAATCCTCAATCCTCAATCCTCAATCCTCAATCCTCAGTCATCAATCCTCAATCTTCAATACTCAATCGTAAATCCGCAGTCCTCAATCCTCAATCCTCAATCCTCAATCATCAATTCTCAATCTTCAATCCTCAATCCTCAATCCTCAATCCTCAATCCTCAATCCTCAATCCTCAATCATCAGTCATGAATACTCAATCTTCATAACTCAATCTTCAATACTCAATCCTCAATCCTCAATCCTCAATCCTCAATCCTCATTCTTCAAACATCAATCCTCAACCCTCAGTCCTCATCCTCAATTCTCAATTCTCAATCCTCAATCCTCAATCCTCAATCTTCAATCCTGAATAATCAATGTCCAATCCTAGATCCTCAATCCCCAATCCTCAATCCTTAATCCTCAATCTTCAAACCTCAATACACAGTCCTCAATCCTCAATACTCGATACTCAATCGTCAATCTTCAATCCTCAATACTCAATTCTCAATCCTCAATCCTCAGTCCTCAGTCCTCAAACCTCAATCCTCAACACTCAGCCATCATCCTCAATCCTCAATCCTCAATCCTCAATCCTCAATCCTCAATCCTCAATACGCAACCATCAATCCTCAATTCTCAATACCCAATAGAATATCCTGAATTCTCAGTATTCAATACTCAAACCTCAATCCTCGACCCTCAGCCCTCATCCTCCATCCTCAATCCTCAATCCTCAAACCTCAATCTTCAATCCTCAATACTCAATCTTCGATTCTCAATTCTCAATCCTCAATCCTCAATCCCCAATCCTGAATCTTCAACTCTCAATACTCAATACTCAATCCTCAATCCTCAGCTCGCAACCATCAATACTCAATTCTCAATACTCAATAGAATATCCTGAATTCTCAGTATTCAATACTCAAACCTCAATCCTCAACACTCAGCCCTCATCCTCCATCCTCAATCCTCAATCCTCAAACCTCTATCTTCAATCCTCAATACTCAATCTTCGATTCTCAATTCTCAATGCTCAATCCTCAATTCTCAATCCTCAATACTCAATCCTCAATCCTCAATCCTCAATCCCCAATCCTCAATCTTCAATCCTCAATCCTCAATCCTCGTTCCTCAATCCTCGATACTCAATCGTCAATCCCCAGTCCTCAATTCTCAATCCTCAATCCTCGTTCCTCAAACCTCAATCCTCAACCCTCAGTCCTCATCCTCAATTCTCAACCCTCAATCCTCAAACCTCACTCTTCAATCCTCAATACTCAACCCTCAATCCTCAATACTCAACCATCAGTCCTCAACTCTCAATACTCAGTCTTCAATCCTCAATCCTCAATCCTCAATCCTCAATCCTCAATCCTGAATCATCAGTCATGAATACTCAATCTTCATAACTCAATCCTCAATGCTCAATCCTCAATCCTCAATCCTCAATCCTCAATCCTCATTCTTCAAACCTCAATCCTCAACCCTCAGTCCTCATCCTCAATTCTCAATTCTCAATCCTCAATCCTCAATCCTCAATCCTCAATCTTCAATCCTCAATCCTCTCTACCCAATCTGCAATCCTCAGTCCTCAACCCTCAACCCTCAATCCTTATTCTTCAATCCTCAATACCCAATCCTCAATCTTCAACCCTCAATCCTCAATCCTCAATTCTCAATCCTCAATCCTCAGTCCGCAGTCCTCAAACCTCAATCCTCAACACTCAGCCATCATCCTCAATCCTCAATCCTCAATCCTCAATCCTCAATCCTCAGTCATCAATCTTCAATACTCAATACTCAATCGTCAATACTCAATCGTCAATCCTCAGTCCTCAATTCTCAATCCTCAATCCTCGTTCCTCAAACCTCAATCCTCAACCCTCAGTCCTCATCCTCAATTCTCAATCCTCAATCCTCAATCCTCAATCCCCAATCCTCAATCTTCAATCCTCAATACTCAATCTTCAATCCTCAATCCTCAATCCTGAATCGTCAATCCTCATTCTTCAATCCTCAATACCCAATCTTCAATCCTCAATCCTCAATCCTCAATCCTCAATACTCAATCTTCAATCCTCAATCCTCAATGATCAATCCTCAATCCTCAATCCTCAATCCTCAATCCTCAATTTTCAATCCTCAATACTCAATCTTCAATCCTCAATCCTCAGTCCACAAACCTCAATTCTGAATCCTCAATCCTGAATCCTCAATCTTCAGCTCTCAGTCCTCAACAATCAGTTGCCAATCCTCAATCCGCAATCCTGATTCCTCAAACCTCAATTCTCAACCCTCAGTCGTCATCCTCAATTCTCAATCCTCAATCCTTAATCCTCAATCTTCAATCCTCAATAATCAATCTCCTATCCTAGATCCTCAATCCCCAATACTCTATCCTTAATCCTCAATATTCAATCCTCTATCCCCGGTCCACAATCTTCAATTCCCAAAGCTCAATAATCAATCCTCAATCCTCAGTCCTCAATCGTCAATCATCAATCCACAATCTTCAATACTCAATCCTCAGTCCTCAATCCTCAATCCTCAATCCTCAATCACCAATCCTCAATCTTCAATACTCAATCGTTAATCCTCAATCCTCAATCCCCAATACACAGTCTTCAATCCTCAATCCTCAATCCTCAATCCTCAACCCTCTGCCCTCATCCTCAATCCTCAATCCTGAATCCTCAATCCTCAATCTTCAATCCTCAATACTCAGTCTTCAATCAGCAATCCTCAATATTCAACCCTCAATCCTCAATCCTCAATCATCAATACTCAATCCTCAATCATCAACCTTCAATCCTCAATACTCAATCCTCAATCCTCAATACTCAATCTTCAATCCTCCATACTCAATCTTCAATCCTCAATCCTCAACCATCAATCCTCAAACCTCATCCTCAGTCATCAATCCTCAATCTTCAATACTCAACCCTCAATCCTCAATCCTCAATCCTCTATACTCAACCATCAATCCTCAATTCTCAACACTCAATAGAATATCCCGAATTCTCATGATTCAATACTCAATCCACAATATTCATTAATCAAATCTCGATCCTCAAACATCAATTCTCAACACTCAATCCTCAACACTCGGTCCTCTCTCTTCAATCCTCAATACTCAATCTTCGATTCTCAATTCTCAATCCTCAATCCTCAATCCCCAATCCTCAATCTTCAATCCTCAATCCTCAATCCTCAATCCTCAATCCTCAATCCTCAATCATCAATACTCAGTCTTCAATCCTCAATCCTCAAACCTCAAACTTCAATCCTCAACCCTTGATCCTCAATCCTCTATCCTCAATCCTCAATCCTCAATCCTGAATCATCAGTCATGAATACTCAATCTTCATAACTCAATCCTCAATGCTCAATCCTCAATCCTCAATCCTCAATCCTCAATCCTCATTCTTCAAACCTCAATCCTCAACCCTCAGTCCTCATCCTCAATTCTCAATTCTCAATCCTCAATCCTCAATCCTCAATCTTCAATCCTCAATCCTCTCTACCCAATCTGCAATCCTCAGTCCTCAACCCTCAACCCTCAATCCTTATTCTTCAATCCTCAATACCCAATCCTCAATCTTCAACCCTCAATCCTCAATCCTCAATTCTCAATCCTCAATCCTCAGTCCTCAGTCCTCAAACCTCAATCCTCAACACTCAGCCATCATCCTCAATCCTCAATCCTCAATCCTCAATCCTCAATCCTCAGTCATCAATCTTCAATACTCAATACTCAATCGTCAATACTCAATCGTCAATCCTCAGTCCTGAATTCTCAATCCTCAATCCTCGTTCCTCAAACCTCAATCCTCAACCCTCAGTCCTCATACTCAATTCTCAATCCTCAATCCTCAAACCTCAATCTTCAATCCTCAATACTCAATCCTCAATCCTCAATACTCAACCATCAATACTCAATTCTCAATACTCAATAGAATATCCTGAATTCTCAGTATTCAATACTCAAACCTCAATCATAAACCCTCAGCCCTCATCCTCCATCCTCAATCCTCAACCCTCAATCCCCAATCTTCAATCCTCAATACTCAATCTTCAATCTTCAATCTTCAATCCTCAATCCTCAATCCTCAATCCTCAATCCTCAGTCATCAATCCTCAATCTTCAATACTCAATCGTAAATCCGCAGTCCTCAATCCTCAATCCTCAATCCTCAATCATCAATTCTCAATCTTCAATCCTCAATCCTCAATCCTCAATCCTCAATCCTCAATCCTCAATCCTCAATCATCAGTCATGAATACTCAATCTTCATAACTCAATCTTCAATACTCAATCCTCAATCCTCAATCCTCAATCCTCAATCCTCATTCTTCAAACATCAATCCTCAACCCTCAGTCCTCATCCTCAATTCTCAATTCTCAATCCTCAATCCTCAATCCTCAATCTTCAATCCTGAATAATCAATCTCCAATCCTAGATCCTCAATCCCCAATCCTCAATCCTTAATCCTCAATCTTCAAACCTCAATACACAGTCCTCAATCCTCAATACTCGATACTCAATCGTCAATCTTCAATCCTCAATACTCAATTCTCAATCCTCAATCCTCAGTCCTCAGTCCTCAAACCTCAATCCTCAACACTCAGCCATCATCCTCACTCCTCAATCCTCAATCCTCAATCCTCAATCCTCAGTCCTCAATTCTCAATCCTCAAACCTCGTTCCTCAAACCTCAATCCTCAACCCTCAGTCCTCATCCTCAATTCTCAATCCTCAATCCTCAACCTCAATCTTCAATCCTCAATACTCAATACTCAATCCTCAATCCTCAATACGCAACCATCAATCCTCAATTCTCAATACCCAATAGAATATCCTGAATTCTCAGTATTCAATACTCAAACCTCAATCCTCGACCCTCAGCCCTCATCCTCCATCCTCAATCCTCAATTGTCAAACCTCAATCTTCAATCCTCAATACTCAATCTTCGATTCTCAATTCTCAATCCTCAATCCTCAATCCCCAATCCTGAATCTTCAACTCTCAATACTCAATACTCAATCCTCAATCCTCAGCACGCAACCATCAATACTCAATTCTCAATACTCAATAGAATATCCTGAATTCTCAGTATTCAATACTCAAACCTCAATCCTCAACACTCAGCCCTCATCCTCCATCCTCAATCCTCAATCCTCAAACCTCTATCTTCAATCCTCAATACTCAATCTTCGATTCTCAATTCTCAATGCTCAATCCTCAATTCTCAATCCTCAATACTCAATCCTCAATCCTCAATCCTCAATCCCCAATCCTCAATCTTCAATCCTCAATCCTCAATCCTCGTTCCTCAATCCTCGATACTCAATCGTCAATCCCCAGTCCTCAATTCTCAATCCTCAATCCTCGTTCCTCAAACCTCAATCCTCAACCCTCAGTCCTCATCCTCAATTCTCAACCCTCAATCCTCAAACCTCACTCTTCAATCCTCAATACTCAACCCTCAATCCTCAATACTCAACCATCAGTCCTCAACTCTCAATACTCAATAGAATATCCTGAATTCTCAGTATTCAATACTCAAACCTCAATCCTCAACCCTCAGCCCTCATCCTCCATGCTCAATCCTCAATCCTCAAACCTCAATCTTCAATCCTCAATACTCAATCTTCGATTCTCAATTCTCAATCCTCAATCCTCAATCCCCAATCCTCAATCTTCAATCCTCAATCCTCAATCCTCAATCCTCAATCCTCAATCCTCAATCATCAATACTCAGTCTTCAATCCTCAATCCTCAATCCTCAATCCTCAATCCTCAATCCTGAATCATCAGTCATGAATACTCAATCTTCATAACTCAATCCTCAATGCTCAATCCTCAATCCTCAATCCTCAATCCTCAATCCTCATTCTTCAAACCTCAATCCTCAACCCTCAGTCCTCATCCTCAATTCTCAATTCTCAATCCTCAATCCTCAATCCTCAATCCTCAATCTTCAATCCTCAATCCTCTCTACCCAATCTGCAATCCTCAGTCCTCAACCCTCAACCCTCAATCCTTATTCTTCAATCCTCAATACCCAATCCTCAATCTTCAACCCTCAATCCTCAATCCTCAATTCTCAATCCTCAATCCTCAGTCCGCAGTCCTCAAACCTCAATCCTCAACACTCAGCCATCATCCTCAATCCTCAATCCTCAATCCTCAATCCTCAATCCTCAGTCATCAATCTTCAATACTCAATACTCAATCGTCAATACTCAATCGTCAATCCTCAGTCCTCAATTCTCAATCCTCAATCCTCGTTCCTCAAACCTCAATCCTCAACCCTCAGTCCTCATCCTCAATTCTCAATCCTCAATCCTCAAACCTCAATCTTCAATCCTCAATACTCAATCCTCAATCCTCAATACTCAACCATCAATACTCAATTCTCAATACTCAATAGAATATCCTGAATTCTCAGTATTCAATACTCAAACCTCAATCATAAACCCTCAGCCCTCATCCTCCATCCTCAATCCTCAACCCTCAATCCTCAATCTTCAATCCTCAATACTCAATCTTCAATCTTCAATCTTCAATCCTCAATCCTCAATCCTCAATCCTCAATCCTCAGTCATCAATCCTCAATCTTCAATACTCAATCGTAAATCCGCAGTCCTCAATCCTCAATCCTCAATCCTCGTTCCTCAAACATCAATCCTCAACACTCAGCCATCATCCTCAATCCCCAATCCTCGTTCCTTAATCCTCAATACTCAATCCTCAATCCTCAATAGTCAATCTCCAATCCTAGATGCTCAATCCCCAATCCTCAATCCTTAATCCTCAATCTTCAATCCTCAATCCTCAATTCTGAATCCTCAATACTCAATCCTCAATCCTCAATCCTCAATCCCCAATCCTCAATCTTCAATCCTCAATCCTCAATCCTCAAGTCTCAATCCTCAATCCTCAATCTTCAATCCTGAATACTCAATCTTCAATCCTCAATACTCAATCTTCAATACTCAACTCTCAATCCACAATCCACAATCCTCAATCCTCAATCATCAACCTTCAATCCTCAATACTCAATCCTCAATCCTCAATCCTCAATCCTCAATCCTCAATCATCAGTCATGAATACTCAATCTTCATAACTCAATCTTCAATACTCAATCCTCAATCCTCAATCCTCAATCCTCAATCCTCATTCTTCAAACATCAATCCTCAACCCTCAGTCCTCATCCTCAATTCTCAATTCTCAATCCTCAATCCTCGTTCCTCAATCCTAGATACTCAATCGTCAATCCCCAGTCCTCAATTCTCAATCCTCAATCCTCGTTCCTCAAACCTCAATCCTCAACGCTCAGTCCTCATCCTCAATTCTCAATCCTCAATCCTCAAACCTCACTCTTCAATCCTCAATACTCAACCCTCAGTCCTCAATACTCAACCATCAATCCTCAACTCTCAATACTCAATAGAATATCCTGAATTCTCAGTAGTCAATACTCAAACCTCAGTCCTAAACCCTCAGCCCTCATCCTCCATGCTCAATCCTCAATCCTCAAACCTCAATTTCAATCCTCAATACTCAATCTTCGATTCTCAATTCTCAATCCTCAATCCTCAATCCCCAATCCTCAATCTTCAATCCTTAATCCTCAATCCTCAATCCTCAATCCTCAATCCTCAATCATCAATTCTCAATCTTCAATCCTCAATCCTCAATCCTCAATCCTCAATCCTCAATCCTCAATCCTCAATCATCAGTCATGAATACTCAATCTTCATAACTCAATCTTCAATACTCAATCCTCAATCCTCAATCCTCAATCCTCAATCCTCATTCTTCAAACATCAATCCTCAACCCTCAGTCCTCATCCTCAATTCTCAATTCTCAATCCTCAATCCTCAATCCTCAATCTTCAATGCTGAATAATCAATCTCCAATCCTAGATCCTCAATCCCCAATCCTCAATCCTTAATCCTCAATCTTCAAACCTCAATACACAGTCCTCAATCCTCAATACTCGATACTCAATCGTCAATCTTCAATCCTCAATACTCAATTCTCAATCCTCAATCCTCAGTCCTCAGTCCTCAAACCTCAATCCTCAACACTCAGCCATCATCCTCAATCCTCAATCCTCAATCCTCAATCCTCAATCCTCAGTCCTCAATTCTCAATCCTCAAACCTCGTTCCTCAAACCTCAATCCTCAACCCTCAGTCCTCATCCTCAATTCTCAATCCTCAATCCTCAACCTCAATCTTCAATCCTCAATACTCAATACTCAATCCTCAATCCTCAATACGCAACCATCAATCCTCAATTCTCAATACCCAATAGAGTATCCTGAATTCTCAGTATTCAATACTCAAACCTCAATCCTCGACCCTCAGCCCTCATCCTCCATCCTCAATCCTCAATCCTCAAACCTCAATCTTCAATCCTCAATACTCAATCTTCGATTCTCAATTCTCAATCCTCAATCCTCAATCCCCAATCCTCAATTTTCAACTCTCAATACTCAATACTCAATCCTCAATCCTCAGCACGCAACCATCAATACTCAATTCTCAATACTCAACAGAATATCCTGAATTCTCAGTATTCAATACTCAAACCTCAATCCTCAACACTCAGCCCTCATCCTCCATCCTCAATCCTCAATCCTCAAACCTCTATCTTCAATCCTCAATACTCAATCTTCGATTCTCAATTCTCAATGCTCAATCCTCAATCCCCAATCCTCAATCTTCAATCCTCAATCCTCAATCCTCAATCCTCAATCCTCAATCCTCAATCCTCAATCATCAATTCTCAATCTTCAATCCTCAATCGTCAATCCTCAATCCTCAATCCTCAATCATCAGTCATGAATACTCAATCTTCATAACTCAATCCTCAATACTCAATCCTCAATCCTCAATCCTCAATCCTCAATCCTCAATCCTCATTCTTCAAACCTCAATCCTCAACCCTCAGTCCTCATCCTCAATTCTCAATTCTCAATCCTCAATCCTCAATCCTCAATCTTCAATCCTGAATAATCAATCTCCAATCCTAGATACTCAATCCCCAATCCTCAATCCTTAATCCTCAATCTTCAATCCTCAATCCCCAGTCCCCAATCTTCAATCCTCAATGCTCAATCCTCAATCCTCAATCCTCAAACCTCAATCCTCAATCCTCAATCCTCAATCCACAATCATCAATACTCAATCTTCAATCCTCAGTCCTCAATCCTCAATCCTCAATCCTCAATCATCAGTCATGAATACTCAATCTTCATAAATCAATCCTCAATCCTCAATCCTCAATCCTCAATCCTCAATCCTCAAACCTCAATCCTCATTCTTCAAACCTCAATCCTCAACCCTCAGTCCTCATTCTCAATTCTCAATTCTCAATCCTCAATCCTCAATCCTCAACCCTCAGTCCTCAATCATCAGTCATGAATACTCAATCTTCATAACTGAATCCTCAATCCTCAATCCTCAATACTCAATAGAATATCCTGAATTCTCAGTGTTCAATACTCAAACCTCAATCCTCAACCCTCAGCCCTCATCCTCCATCCTCAATCCTCAATCCTCCAACCTCAATCTTCAATCCTCAATACTCAATCTTCGATTCTCAATTCTCAATCCTCAATCCTCAATCCCCAATCCTCAATCTTCAATCCTCAATACTCAATCCTCAATCCTCAATCCTCAATCCTCAATCCTCAATCATCAATTCTCAATCTTCAATCCTCAATCCTCAATCCTCAATCCTCAATCCTCAATCATCAGTCATGAATACTCAACCTTCATTCCTCAATCCTCAATCCTCAATCCTCTATACTCAATCCTCAATCCTCAATCCTCAATCCTCATTCTTCAAACCTCAATCCTCAACCCTCAGTCCTCATCCTCAATTCTCAATTCTCAATACTCAATCCTCAATCCTAAATCTTCAATCCTGAATAATCAATCTCCAATCCTAGATCCTCAATCCCCAATCCTCAATCCTTAATCCTCAATCTTCAAACCTCAATCCCCAGTCCTCAATCTTCAATCCTCAATCCTCAATCCTCAATCCTCAATCCTCAAACCTCAATCCTCAATCCTCAATCATCAATTCTCATTCTTCAATCCTCAATCCTTAATCCTCAATCCTCAATCCTCAATCATCAGTCATTGATACTCAATCTTCATAACTCAATCCTCAATACTCAATCCTCATTCCTCAATCCTCAATATTCAATCCTCAATCCTCATTCTTCAAACCTCAATCCTCAACCCTCAGTCCTCATCCTCAATTCTCAATTCTCAATCCTCAATCCTCAATCCTCAATCTTCAATCCCGAATAATCAATCTCCAATCCTAGATACTCAATCCCCAATCCCTAATCCATAATCCTCAATCTTCAATCCTCAATCCCCAGTCCTCAATCTTCAATCCTCAATGCTCAATCCTCAATCCTCAATCCTCAATCCTCAGTCCTCAATCCTCAATCATCGAACCTCAAACCTCAATACTCAATACGCAATCCTCAGTCCTCAATACGCAACCAACAATCCTCAATTCTCAATACTCAATAGAATATCCTGAATTCTCAGTATTCAATACTCAAACCTCAATCCTCAACCCTCAGCCTCATCCTCCATGCTCAATCCTCAATCCTCAAACCTCAATCTTCAATCCTCAATACTCAATCTTCGATTCTCAGTTCTCAATCCTCAATCCTCAATCCCCAATCCTCAATCTTCAATCCTCATTCCTCAATCCTCAATCCTCAATCCTCAATCCTCAATCATCAATACTCAATCTTCAATCCTCAATCCTCAATCCTCAATCCTCAATCCTCAATCCTCAATCCTCAGTCATCAGTCATGAATACTCAATCTTCATAACTCAATCCTCAATGCTCAATCCTCAATCCTCAATCCTCAATCCTCAATCCTCATTCTTCAAACCTCAATCCTCAACCCTCAGTCCTCATCCTCAATTCTCAATTCTCAATCCTCAAACCTCAATCCTCAATCTTCAATCCTCAATCCTCACTACCCAATCTGCAATCCTCAGACCTCAACCCTCAACCCTCAATCCTCATTCTTCAATCCTCAATACCCAATCCTCAATCTTCAACCCTCAATCCTCAATCCTCAATTCTCAATCCTCAATCCTCAGTCCTCAGTCCTCAAATCTCAATCCTCAATCCTCAAACCTCAATCCTCAATCCTCAATACTCAATCCTCAATCCTCAATACTCAACCATCAATCCTCAATTCTCAATACTCAATAGAATATCCTGAATTCTCAGTATTCAATGCTCAAACCTCAATCCTCAACCCTCAGCCCTCATCCTCCATCCTCAGTCCTCAATCCTCAAACCTCAATCTTCAATCCTCAATACTCAATCTTCGATTCTCAATCCTCAATACTCAATCCTCAATCCCCAATCCTCAATCTTCAATCCTCTATCCTCAATCCTCAATCCTCAATCCTCAATCCTCAATCCTCAACCCTCAATCATCAATTCTCATTCTTCAATCCTCAATCCTCAATCCTCAATCCTCAATCCTCAATCCTCAATCATTAGTCATGGATACTCAATCTTCATAACTCAATCCTCAATACTCAATCCTCAATCCTCAATCCTCAATACTCAATCCTCAATCCTCATTCTTCAAACCTCAATCCTCAACCCTCAGTCCTCATCCTCAATTCTCAATTCTCATTCCTCAATCCTCAATCCTCAATCTTCAATCCTGAATAATCAATCTCCAATCCTAGATACTCAATCCCCAATTCTCAATCCTTAATCCTCAATCTTCAATCCTCAATCCCCAGTCCTCAATCTTCAATCCTCAATGCTCAATCCTCAATCCTCAATCCTCAATCCTCAGTCCTCAATCCTCAATCATCGAACCTCATACCTCAATACTCAATACTCAATCCTCAGTCCTCAATACGCAACCAACAATCCTCAATTCTCAATACTCAATAGAATATCCTGAATTCTCAGTATTCAATACTCAAACCTCAATCCTCAACCCTCAGCCCTCATCCTCCATCCTCAATCCTCGTTCCTGAATCCTCAATACACAATCCTCAATCCTCAATAGTCAATCTCCAATCCTAGATCCTCAATCACCAATCCTCAATCCTTAATCCTCAATCTTCAATCCTCAATCCTCAATTCTCAATACTCAATACTCAATCTTCGATTCTCAATTCTCAATCCTCAATCCTCAATCCCCAATCCTCAATCCTCAGTCATCAATCCTCAATCTTCAATACTCAATCGTTAATCCGCAGTCCTCAATCCTCAATCCTCAATCCTCGTTCCTCAAACATCAATCCTCAACCCTCAGCCATCATCCTCAATCCTCAATACTCGTTCCTCAATCCTCAATACTCAATCCTCAATCCTCAATAGTCAATCTCCAATCCTAGATCCTCAATCCCCAATCCTCAATCCTTCATCCTCAATCTTCAATCCTCAATCCTCAATTCTCAATCCTCAATACTCAACCCTCAATCCTCAATACTCAACCATCAATCCGCAACTCTCAATACTCAATAGAATATCCTGAATTCTCAGTATTCAATACTCAAACCTCAATCCTCAACACTCAGCCCTCATCCTCCATGCTCAATCCTCAATCCTCAAACCTCAATCTTCAATCCTCAATCCTCAATCCTCAATCCTCAATCCTCAATCCTCAATCATCAGTCATGAATACTCAATCTTCATAACTCAATCCTCAATGCTCAATCCTCAATCCTCAATCCTCAATCCTCAATCCTCATTCTTCAAACCTCAATCCTCAACCCTCAGTCCTCATCCTCAATTCTCAATTCTCAATCCTCAATCCTCAATCCTCAATCTTCAATCCTCAATCCTCACTACCCAATCTGCAATCCTCAGTCCTCAACCCTCAACCCTCAATCCTCATTCTTCAATCCTCAATACCCAATCCTCAATCTTCAACCCTCAATCCTCAATCCTCAATTCTCAATCCTCAATCCTCAGTCCTCAGTCCTCAAACCTCAATCCTCAACACACAGCCATCATCCTCAATCCTCAATCCTCAATCCTCAATCCTCAATCCTCAGTCATCAATCCTCAATACTCAATAATCAATACTCAAACCTCAATCCTCAATCCTCAGTCCTCGATTCTCAATCCTCAATCCTCGTTCCTCAAACCTCAATCCTCAACCCTCAGTCCTCATCCTCAATTCTCAATCCTCAATCCTCAAACCTCAATCTTCAATCCTCAATACTCAATACTAAATCCTCAATCCTCAATACGCAACCATCAAACCTCAATTCTCAATACTCAATAGAATATCCTGAATTCTCAGTATTCAATACTCAAACCTCAATCCTCAACCCTCAGCCCTCATCCTCCATCCTCAATCCTCAATCCTCAAACCTCAATCTTCAATCCTCAATACTCAATCTTCGATTCTCAATTCTCAATCCTCAATCCTCAATCCCCAATCCTCAATCTTCAATCCTCAATCCTCAATCCTCAATCCTCAATCCTCAAACCTCAATCCTCAATCCTCAATCATCAATTCTCATTCTTCAATCCTCAATCCTTAATCCTCAATCCTCAATCCTCAATCATCAGTCATTGATACTCAATCTTCATAACTCAATCCTCAATACTCAATCCTCATTCCTCAATCCTCAATATTCAATCCTCAATCCTCATTCTTCAAACCTCAATCCTCAACCCTCAGTCCTCATCCTCAATTCTCAATTCTCAATCCTCAATCCTCAATCCTCAATCTTCAATCCCGAATAATCAATCTCCAATCCTAGATACTCAATCCCCAATCCCTAATCCTTAATCCTCAATCTTCAATCCTCAATCCCCAGTCCTCAATCTTCAATCCTCAATGCTCAATCCTCAATCCTCAATCCTCAATCCTCAGTCCTCAATCCTCAATCATCGAACCTCAAACCTCAATACTCAATACGCAATCCTCAGTCCTCAATACGCAACCAACAATCCTCAATTCTCAATACTCAATAGAATATCCTGAATTCTCAGTATTCAATACTCAAACCTCAATCCTCAACCCTCAGCCTCATCCTCCATGCTCAATCCTCAATCCTCAAACCTCAATCTTCAATCCTCAATACTCAATCTTCGATTCTCAGTTCTCAATCCTCAATCCTCAGTCCCCAATCCTCAATCTTCAATCCTCATTCCTCAATCCTCAATCCTCAATCCTCAATCCTCAATCATCAATACTCAATCTTCAATCCTCAATCCTCAATCCTCAATCCTCAATCCTCAATCCTCAATCCTCAGTCATCAGTCATGAATACTCAATCTTCATAACTCAATCCTCAATGCTCAATCCTCAATCCTCAATCCTCAATCCTCAATCCTCATTCTTCAAACCTCAATCCTCAGCCCTCAGTCCTCATCCTCAATTCTCAATTCTCAATCCTCAAACCTCAATCCTCAATCTTCAATCCTCAATCCTCACTACCCAATCTGCAATCCTCAGACCTCAACCCTCAACCCTCAATCCTCATTCTTCAATCCTCAATACCCAATCCTCAATCTTCAACCCTCAATCCTCAATCCTCAATTCTCAATCCTCAATCCTCAGTCCTCAGTCCTCAATTCTCAATCCTCAATCCTCGTTCCTCAAACCTCAATCCTCAACCCTCAGTCCTCATCCTCAATTCTCAATCCTCAATCCTCAAACCTCAATCCTCAATCCTCAATACTCAATCCTCAATCCTCAATACTCAACCATCAATCCTCAATTCTCAATACTCAATAGAATATCCTGAATTCTCAGTATTCAATACTCAAACCTCAATCATAAACCCTCAGCCCTCATACTCCATCCTCAATCCTCAATCCTCAATCCTCAATCTTCAATCCTCAATACTCAATCTTCAATCTTCAATCTTCAATCTTCAATCCTCAATCCTCAATCCTCAATCCTCAGTCATCAATCCTCAATCTTCAATACTCAATCGTCAATCCGCAGTCCTCAATCCTCAATCCTCAATCCTCGTTCCTCAAACATCAATCCTCAACCCTCAGCCATCATCCTCAATCCTCAATCCTCATTCCTTAATCCTCAATACTCAATCCTCAATCCTCAATAGTCAATCTCCAATCCTAGATCCTCAATCCCCAATCCTCAATCCTTAATCCTCAATCTTCAATCCTCAATCCTCAATACTCAATCCTCAATGCTCAATCCTCAATCTTCAATCCTCAATCCCCAATCCTCAATCTTCAATCCTCAATCCTCAATCCTCAAGCCTCAATCCTCAATCCTCAATCTTCAATCCTGAATACTCAATCTTCAATCCTCAATACTCAATCTTCAATCCTCAACCATCAATCCACAATCCACAATCCACAATCCTCAATCCTCAATCATCAACCTTCAATCCTCAATACTCAATCTTCAATCCTCAATACCCAATCCTCAATACTCAATCCTCAATCCTCAGTCATCAATCCTCAATCCTCAATACTCAATCGTCAATCCTCAGTCCTCAATTCTCAATCCTCAATCCTCGTTCCTCAATCCTAGATACTCAATCGTCAATCCCCAGTCCTCAATTCTCAATCCTCCATCCTCGTTCCTCAAACCTCAATCCTCAACGCTCAGTCCTCATCCTCAATTCTCAATCCTCAATCCTCCAACCTCACTCTTCAATCCTCAATACTCAACCCTCAGTCCTCAATACTCAACCATCAATCCTCAACTCTCAATACTCAATAGAATATCCTGAATTCTCAGTATTCAATACTCAAACCTCAGTCCTCAACCCTCAGCCCTCATCCTCCATGCTCAATCCTCAATCCTCAAACCTCAATCTTCAATCCTCAATACTCAATCTTCGATTCTCAATTCTCAATCCTCAATCCTCAATCCCCAATCCTCAATCTTCAATCCTCAATCCTCAATCCTCAATCCTCAATCCTCAATCCTCAATCGTCAATACTCAATCTTCAATCCTCAATCCTCAATCCTCAATCCTCAATCCTCAATCCTCAATCATCAGTCATGAATACTCAATCTTCATAACTCAATCTTCAATCCTCAATCCTCAATCCTCAATCCTCAATCCTCAATCCTCAATCCTCATTCTTCAAACCTCAATCCTCAACCCTCAGTCCTCATCCTCAATTCTCAATTCTCAATCCTCAATCCTCAATCCTCAATTTTCAATCGTGAATAATCAATCTCCAATCCTAGATCCTCAATCCCCAATCCTCAATCCTTAATCCTCAACCTTCAAACCTCAATACACAGTCCTCAATCCTCAATACTCAATACTCAATCGTCAATCTTCAATCCTCAATACTCAATTCTCAATCCTCAATCCTGAGTCCTCAAACCTCAATCCTCAACACTCAGCCATCATCCTCAATCCTCAATCCTCAATCCTCAATCCTCAATCCTCAGTCCTCAATTCTCAATCCTCAATCCTCGTTCCTCAAACCTCAATCCTCAACCCTCAGTCCTCATCCTCAATTCTCAATCCTCAATCCTCAAACCTCAATCTTCAATCCTCAATACACAATACTCAATCCTCAATCCTCAATACGCAACCATCAATCCTCAATTCTCAATACTCAATAGAATATCCTGAATTCTCAGTATTCAATACTCAAACCTCAATCCTCGACACACAGCCCTCATCCTCCATCCTCAATCCTCAATCCTCAAACCTCAATCTTCAATCCTCAATACTCAATCTTCGATTCTCAATTCTCAATCCTCAATCCTCAATCCCCAATCCTCAATCTTCAACTCTCAATACTCAATACTCAATCCTCAATCCTCAATACGCAACCATCAATCCTCAATTCTCAATACTCAATAGAATATCCTGAAGTCTCAGTATTCAATACTCAAACCTCAATCCTCAACCCTCAGCCCTCATCCTCCATCCTCAATCCTCAATCCTCAAACCTCTATCTTCAATCCTCAATACTCAATCTTCGGTTCTCAATTCTCAATGCTCAATCCTCAATCCCCAATCCTCAATCTTCAATCCTCAATCCTCAATCCTCAATCCTCAATCCTCAATAGAATATCCTGAATTCTCAGTATTCAATACTCAAACCTCAATCCTCAACCCTCAGCCCTCATCCTCCATCCTCAATCCTCAATCCTCAAACCTCAATCTTCAATCCTCAATACTCAATCTTCGATTCTCAATTCTCAGTCCTCAATTCTCAATCCTCAATCCTCGTTCCTCAAACCTCAATCCTCAACCCTCAGTCCTCATCCTCAATTCTCAATCCTCAATCCTCAAACCTCAATCTTCAA
This sequence comes from Calliopsis andreniformis, assembly GCF_051401765.1. Classification (NCBI taxonomy): domain Eukaryota; kingdom Metazoa; phylum Arthropoda; class Insecta; order Hymenoptera; family Andrenidae; genus Calliopsis; species Calliopsis andreniformis. The sequence goes on from NW_027480438.1 coordinate 2,565,063, forward strand.
CCCTCAATACTCAATACTCATGACTCAATCCTCAATACGCAACCATCAATCCTCAATTCTCAATACTCAATAGAATATCCTGAATTCTCAGTATTCAATACTCAAACCTCAATCCTCAACCCTCAGCCCTCATCCTCCATCCTCAATCCTCAATCCTCAAAACTCAATCTTCAATCCTCGCTACTCAATCTTCGATTCTGAATTCTCAATCCTCAATCCTCAATCCCCAATCCTCAATCTTCAACCCTCAATACTCAATACTCAATCCTCAATCCTCAATACGCAACCATCAATCCTCAATTCTCAATACTCAATAGAATATCCTGAATTCTCAGTATTCAATGCTCAAACCTCAATCCTCAACCCTCAGCCCTCATCCTCCATCCTCAATCCTCAATCCTCAAACCTCAATCTACAATCCTCAATACTCAATCTTCGATTCTCAATACTCAATCCTCAATCCTCAATCCCCAATCTTCAATCTTCAGTCCTCAATCCTCAATCCTCAATCCTCAATCCTCAATCCTCAATACTCAATCATCAATTCTCATTCTTCAATCCTCAATCCTCAATCCTCAATCCTCAATCCTCAATCCTCAATCATCAGTCATGGATACTCAATCTTCATAACTCAGTCCTCAATACTCAATCCTCAATCCTCAATCCTCAATACTCAATCCTCAATCCTCATTCTACAAACCTCAATCCTCAACCCTCAGTCCTCATCCTCAATTCCCAATCCCCAATCCTCAATCCTTAATCCTCAATCTTCAATCCTCAATCCCCAGTCCTCAATCTTCAATCCTCAATGCTCAATCCTCAATCCTCAATCCTCAATCCTCAGTCCTCAATCCTCAATCATCGAACATCAAACCTCAATACTCAATACTCAATCCTCAGTCCTCAATACGCAACCAACAATCCTCAATTCTCAATACTCAATAGAATATCCTGAATTCTCAGTATTCAATACTCAAACCTCAATCCTCAACCCTCAGCCCTCATCCTCCATGCTCAATCCTCAATCCTCAAACCTCAATCTTCAATCCTCAATACTCAATCTTCGATTCTCAATTCTCAATCCTCAATCCTCAATCCCCAATCCTCAATCTTCAATCCTCAATCCTCAATCCTCAACCCTCAATCCTCAATCCTCAATCATCAATACTCAATCTTCAATCCTCAATCCTCAATCCTCAATCCTCAATCCTCAATCCTCAATCATCAGTCATGAATACTCAATCTTCATAACTCAATCCTCAATGCTCAATCCTCAATCCTCAATCCTCAATCCTCCATCCTCATTCTTCAAACCTCAATCCTCAACCCTCAGTCCTCATCCTCAATTCTCAATTCTCAATCCTCAATCCTCAATCCTCAATCTTCAATCCTCAATCCTCACTACCCAATCTGCAATCCTCAGTCCTCAACCCTCTACCCTCAATCCTCATTCTTCAATCCTCAATACCCAATCCTCAATCTTCAACCCTCAATCCTCAATCCTCAATTCTCAATCCTCAATCCTCAGTCCTCAGTCCTCAAACCTCAATCCTCAACACTCAGCCATCATCCTCAATACTCAATCCTCAATCCTCAATCCTCAATCCTCAGTCATCAATCTTCAATACTCAATACTCAATCGTCAATGCTCAATCGTCAATCCTCAGTCCTCAATTCTCAATCCTCAATCCTCGTTCCTCAAACCTCAATCCTCAACCCTCAGTCCTCATCCTCAATTCTCAATCCTCAATCCTCAAACCTCAATCCTCAATCCTCAATACTCAATCCTCAATCCTCAATACTCAACCATCAATCCTCAATTCTCAATACTCAATAGAATATCCTGAATTCTCAGTATTCAATACTCAAACCTCAATCATAAACCCTCAGCCCTCATCCTCCATCCTCAATCCTCAATCCTCAATCCTCAATCTTCAATCCTCAATACTCAATCTTCAATCTTCAATCTTCAATCCTCAATCCTCAATCCTCAATCCTCAATCCTCAGTCATCAATCCTCAATCTTCAATACTCAATCGTCAATCCGCAGTCCTCAATCCTCAATCCTCAATCCTCGTTCCTCAAACATCAATCCTTAACCCTCAGCCATCATCCTCAATCCTCAATCCTCGTTCCTTAATCCTCAATACTCAATCCTCAATCCTCAATAGTCAATCTCCAATCCTAGATCCTCAATCCCCAATCCTCAATCCTTAATCCTCAATCTTCAATCCTCAATCCTCAATTCTCAATTCTCAATCCTCAATACTCAATCCTCAATCCTCAATCCTCAATCCCCAATCCTCAACCTTCAATCCTCAATCCTCAATCCTCAAGCCTCAATCCTCAATCCTCAATCTTCAATCCTGAATACTCAATCTTCAATCCTCAATCCTCAATCCTCAATCCTCAATCCTCAATCCTCAATCATGAGTCATGGATACTCAATCTTCATAACTCAATCCTCAATCCTCAATCCTCAATCCTCAATCCCCAATCCTCAACCTTCAATCCTCAATCCTCAATCCTCAAGCCTCAATCCTCAATCCTCAATCTTCAATCCAGAATACTCAATCTTCAATCCTCAATACTCAATCTTCAATCCTCAATCCACAATCCACAATCCTCAATCCTCAATCATCAACCTTCAATCCTCAATACTCAATCTTCAATCCTCAATCCTCAATCCTGAATCGTCAATCCTCATTCTTCAATCCTCAATACCCAATCTTCAATACTCAATCCTCAATCCTCAGTCATCAATCCTCAATCCTCAATACTCAATCGTCAATCCTCAGTCCTCAATTCTCAATCCTCAATCCTCGTTCCTCAATCCTCGATACTCAATCGTCAATCCCCAGTCCTCAATTCTCAATCCTCAATCCTCGTTCCTCTAACCTCAATCCTCAACCCTCAGTCCTCATCCTCAATTCTCAATCCTCAATCCTCAAACCTCAATGTTCAATCTTCAATACTCAATCCTCAATCCTCAATACTCAACCATCAATCCTCAATTCTCAATACTCAATCGAATATCCTGAATTCTCAGTATTCAATACTCAAACCTCAATCCTCAACCCTCAGCCCTCATCCTCCATCCTCAATCCTGAATCCTCAATCCTCAATCTTCAATCCTCAATACTCAATCATCAATCTTCAATCCTCAATCCTCAATGCTCAATACTCAATCCTCAATCGTCAGTCATCAACCCTCAATCTTCAGTACTCAATCGTCAATCCGCAGTCCTCAATCCTCAATCCTCAATCCTCGTTCCTCAAACATCAATCCTCATCCCTCAGCCATCATCCTCAATCCTCAATCCTCGTTCCTCATTCCTCAAACCTCAATCCTCAATCCTCAATGGTCAATCTCCAATCCTAGATCCTCAATCGCCAATCCTCAATCCTTAATCCTCAATTTTCAATCCTCAATCCTCAATTCTCAATCCTCAATCCTCAATCTTCAATCCTCAATCCTCAATCCTCAAGCCTCAATCTTCATTCCTCAAACCTCAATCCTGAATCGTCAATCCTCATTCTTCAATCCTCAATACCCAATCCTCAATCCTCAATCCTCTATCCTCAGTCATCAATCCTCAATCCTCAATACTCAATCGTCAATCCTCAGTCCTCAATTCTCAATCCTCAATCCTCGTTCCTCAAACCTCAATCCTCAACCCACAGTCCTCATCCTCAATTCTCAATCCTCAATCCTCAAACCTCAATCTTCAATCCTCAATACTCAATCCTCAATCCGCAATACTCGACCATCAATCCTCAATTCACAATACTCAATAGAATATCCTGAATTCTCAGTATTCAATACTCAAACCTCAATCCTCAACCCTCAGCCCTCATCCTCCATCCTCAATCCTCAACCCTCAGCCTTCATCCTCCATCCTCAATCCTCAATCCTCAATCCTCAATCATCAATTCTCAATCTTCAATCCTCAATCCTCAATCCTCAATCCTCAATCCTCAATCATCAGTCATGAATACTCAACCTTCATACCTCAATCCTCAATCCTCAATCCTCAATACTCAATCCTCAATCCTCAATCCTCAATCCTCATTATTCAAACCTCAATCCTCAACCCTCAGTCCTCATCCTCAATTCTCAATTCTCAATACTCAATCCTCAATCCTCAATCTTCAATCCTGAATAATCAATCTCCAATCCTAGATCCTCAATCCCCAATCCTCAATCCTTAATCCTCAATCTTCAAACCTCAATCCCCAGTCCTCAATCTTCAATCCTCAATGCTCAATCCTCAATCGACAATCCTCAATCCTCAGTCCTCAATCCTCAATCATCAAACCTCAAACCTCAATCCTCAACCGTCAGTCCTCGTCCTCAATCCTCAACCCTCAATCCTCAGTCCTCAACCTCAATTCTCCATCCTCAATCCTCAAACCTCACTCTTCAATCCTCAATCCCCAATCCTCAATCTTCAATCCTCAATCCTCAATCCTCAAGTCTCAATCCTCAATCCTCAATCTTCAATCCTGAATACTCATACTTCAATCCTCAATACTCAATCTTCAATCCTCAACCCTCAATCCACAATCCACAATCCTCAATCCTCAATCATGAACCTTCAAACCTCAATACTCAATCTTCAATCCTCAATACCCAATCCTCAATACTCAATCCTCAATCCTCAGTCATCAATCCTCAATCCTCAATACTCAATCGTCAATCCTCAGTCCTCAATTCTCAATCCTCAATCCTCGTTCCTCAATCCTAGATACTCAATCGTCAATGCCCAGTCCTCAATTCTCAATCCTCAATCCTCGTTCCTCAAACCTCAATCCTCAACGCTCAGTCCTCATCCTCAATTCTCAATCCTCAATCCTCAAACCTCACTCTTCAATCCTCAATACTCAACCCTCAGTCCTCAATACGCAACCATCAATCCTCAGTTCTCAATACTCAATAGAATATCCTGAATTCTCAGTATTCAATACTCAAACATCAATCCTCAACCCTCAGCCCTCATCCTCCATCCTCAATCCTCAATCCTCAAACCTCAATCTTCAATCCTCAATACTCAATCTTCGATTCTCAATTCTCAGTCCTCAATTCTCAATCCTTAATCCTCGTTCCTCAAACCTCAATCCTCAACCCTCAGTCCTCATCCTCAATTCTCAATCCTCAATCCTCAAACCTCAATCTTCAATCATCAATACTCAATCTTCGATTCTCAATTCTCAATCCTCAATCCTCAATCCCCAATCCTCAATCTTCAACCCTCAATACTCAATACTCAATCCTCAATCCTCAATACGCAACCATCAATCCTCAATTCTCAATACTCAACAGAATATCCTGAATTCTCAGTATTCAATGCTCAAACCTCAATCCTCAAACCTCAGCCCTCATCCTCCATCCTCAATCCTCAATCCTCAAACCTCAATCTTCAATCCTCAATACTCAATCTTCGATTCTCAATTCTCAATCCTCAATCCTCAATCCCCAATCCTCAATCTTCAATCCTCAATCCTCAATCCTCAATCCTCAATCCTCAATCCTCAATCCTCAATCCTCAATCATCAATTCTCATTCTTCAATCCTCAATCCTCAATCCTCAATCCTCAATCCTCAATCATCAGTCATGGATACTCAATCTTCATAACTCAATCCTCAATACTCAATCCTCAATCCTCAATCCTCAATACTCAATCCTCAATCCTCATTCTTCAAACCTCAATCCTCAACCCTCAGACCTCATCCTCAATTCTCAATTCTCTATCCTCAATTCTCAATCCTCAATGTTCAATCCTGAATAATCAATCTCCAATCCTAGATACTCAATCCCCAATCCTCAGTCCTTAATCCTCAATCTTCAATCCTCAATCCCCAGTCCTCAATCTTCAATCCTCAATTCTCAATCCTCAATCCTCAATCCTCAATCCTCAGTCCTCAATCCTCAATCATCGAACCTCAAACCTCAATACTCAATACTCAATCCTCAGTCCTCAATACGCAACCAACAATACTCAATTCTCAATACTCAATAGAAAATCCTGAATTCTCAGTATTCAATACTCAAACCTCAATCCTCAACCCTCAGCCCTCATCCTCCATGCTCAATCCTCAATCCTCAAACCTCAATCTTCAATCCTCAATACTCAATCTTCGATTCTCAATTCTCAATCCTCAATCCTCAATCCCCAATCCTCAATCTTCAATACTCAATCGTCAATCCGCAGTCCTCAATCCTCAATCCTCAATCCTCGTTCCTCAAACCTCAATCCTCAACCCTCAGCCCTCATCCTCCATCCTCAATCCTCAATCCTCAAACCTCAATCTTCAATCCTCAATACTCAATCTTCGATTCTCAATTCTCAATCCTCAATCCAAAATCCCCAATCCTCAATCTTCAACCCTCAATACTCAATACTCAATCCTCAATCCTCAATACGCAACCATCAATCCTCAATTCTCAATACTCAATCCTCAATCCTCAATACGCAACCATCAATCCTCAATTCTCAATACTCAACAGAATATCCTGAATTCTCAGTATTCAATGCTCAAACCTCAATCCTCAAACCTCAGCCCTCATCCTCCATCCTCAATCCTCAATAATCAAAACCTCAATATTCAATCCTCAACACTCAATCTACGCATCTCAATTCTCAATCCTCAATCCTCAATCCCCAATCCTCAATCTTCAATCCTCAATCGTCAATCCTCAATCCTCAATCCTCAATCCTCAATCATCAATACTCAACCTTCAATCCTCAATCCTCAATCCTCAATCCTGAATCCTCAATCCTCAATCATGAGTCATGAATACTCAATCTTCATAACTCAATCCTCAATCCTCAATCCTCAATCCTCAATCCTCAATCCTCAATCCTCATTCTTCAAACCTCAATCCTCAACCCTCAGTCCTCATCCTCAATTCTCAATTCTCAATCCTCAATCCTCAATCCTAAATCTTCAATCCTGAATAATCAATCTCCAATCCTAGATACTCAATCCCCAATCCAGATCCTTAATCCTCAATCTTCAATCCTCAATCCCCACTCCTCAATCTTCAATCCTCAATGCTCAATCCTCAATCCTCAATCCTCAATCCTCAGTCCTCAATCCTCAATCATCGAACCTCAAACCTCAATACTCAATACTCAATCCTCAGAGCTCAATACACAACCATCAATCCTCAATTCTCAATACTCAATAGAATATCCTGAATTCTCAGTATTCAATACTCAAACCTCAATCCTCAAACCTCAGCCCTCATCCTCCAGCCTCAATCCTCAATCCTCAAACCTCAATCTTCAATCCTCAATACTCAATCTTCGATTCGCAATTCTCAATCCTCAATCCTCAGTCCCCAATCCTCAATCTTCAATCCTCAATCCTCAATCCTCAATCCTCAATCCTCAATCCGCAATCATCAATACTCAATCTTCAATCATCAGTCCTCAATCCTCAATCCTCAATCCTCAATCATAAGTCATGAATACTCAATCTTCATAACTCAATCCTCAATCCTCAACCCTCAATCCTCATTCTTCAAACCTCAATCCTCAACCCTCAGTCCTCATCCTCAATACTCAATACTCAATCGTCAAGACTCAATCGTCAATCCTCAGTCCTCAATTCTCAATCCTCAATCCTCGTTCCTCAAACCTCAATCCTCAACCCTCAGTCCTCATCCTCAATTCTCAATCCTCAATCCTCAAACCTCAATCTTCAATCCTCAATACTCAATCCTCAATCCTCAATACTCGACCATCAATCCTCAATTCACAATACTCAATAGAATATCCTGAATTCTCAGTATTCAATACTCAAACCTCAATCCTCAACCCTCAGCCCTCATCCTCCATCCTCAATCCTCAACCCTCAGCCTTCATCCTCCATCCTCAATCCTCAATCCTCAATCCTCAATCATCAATTCTCAATCTTCAATCCTCAATCCTCAATCCTCAATCCTCAAACCTCAATCTTCAATCCTCAATACTCAATCTTCAATCCTCAATCCTCAATCCTCAATCCTCAATCCTCTACCCTCAACCGTCAGCCTTCAATCCTCAATACTCAACATTTAATCCTCAATTCTCAAACCTCAATCCTCAACCCACAGTCCTCAATCATCAATAGTCAATCCTGAATCCTCATTCCTCAAACTTCAATCCTCAATATTCAATGCTCAATCCTCAACTCACAACACTCAACCCTCAACTATCAGAACACAATACTCAATTATCTATCCTGGATCCTCAATCTTCAATCCTCAATACTCAACCATCAATCCTCAATCCTCAATCCTCAATCCTCAATCCTCAGTAGAATATCCTCAATTCTCTGTTTTCGATACTCAATCCACAAACTTCAATCTTCAAATCTCAAACATCAAACATCAATTCGCGACACTCGCACCTCAACCCACAGTCCTCAGGGTTCAATCCTAAATGCTCAATCCACAATCTTCAATCTTAAATCATCAACCGTCAATCCTCAATCCTCAATCCTCAATCCTCAATCCTCAATCCTCAATCCTCAATCCTCAATCCTCAGTCCTCAAGCCTCAATCCTCAATATTCAATTATCAATCCTCAATCCTCAACTCTCAATACTCAACACTCAGTCCTCAATCCTGAATCCACAGTCCTCAATCCGCAATCCTCAATCCTCAATCCTCAATCCTCAATCCTCAATCCTCAAGCCTCAATCCTCAGTCCTCAAGCCTCAATCCTCAATATTCAATTGTCTATCCTCAATTCTCAAACCTCAATCCTCAACCCGCAGTCCTCAATCCTCAATCATCAATCCTCAATCCTCATTCCTCAAACTTCAATTCTCAATATTCAATGCTCAATCCTCAACTCACACACTCAACCCTCAACTGTCAGTACACAATGCTCAATGCTCAATCCTGAGTCCTTAATCTTCAATCCTTAATCCCCAACCTTCAATCCTCAATCCTCAATCCTCAATCCTCAATCTTCAATACTCAATCCCCAGTCCTCAATCTTCAATCCTCAATGCTCAATCCTCAATTCTCAATCCACAATCCTCAAACCTCAATCTTCAATCCTCAATGCTCAATCCTCAATCCTCAATACTCAACCATCAATCCTCAATTCTCAATACTCCATAGAATATCCTGAATTCTCAGTATTCAATACTCAAACCTCAATCCTCAACCCTCAGCCCTCATCCTCCTTCCTCAATCCTCAATCCTCAAACCTCAATCCTCAATCTTCAATCCTCAATACTCAATCTTCTATCTTCAATCCTCAATCCTCAATCCTCAATCCTCAATCCTCAATCCTCAGTCATCAATCCTCAATCTTCAATACTCAATCGTCAATCCGCAGTCCTCAATCCTCAATCCTCAATCCTCGTTCCTCATACATCAATCCTCAACCCTCAGCCGTCATCCTCAATCCTCAATCCTCAATCCCCAATCCTCAATATTCAATCCTCAATCGTCAATCCACAAGCCTCAATCCTCAATCCCCAATCCTCAATCCTTAATCCTCAATCTTCAAACCTCAATCCTTAATTCTCAATCTTCAATCCTCAATCCCCAGTCCTCAATCTTCAATCCTCAATGCTCAATCCTCAATCCTCAATCCTCAAACCTCAATCCTCAATCCTCAATCCTCAATCCACAATCATCAATACTCAATCTTCAATCCTCAGTCCTCAATCCTCAATCCTCAATCCTCAATCATCAGTCATGAATACTCAATCTTCATAAATCAATCCTCAATCCTCAATCCTCAATCCTCAATCCTCATTCTTCAAACCTCAATGCTCAACACTCAGTCCTCATTCTCAATTCTCAATTCTCAATCCTCAATCCTCAATCCTCAATCCTCAATCCTCAATCATCAGTCATGAATACTCAATCTTCATAACTCAATCCTCAATGCTCAATCCTCAATCCTCAATCCTCAATCCTCAATCCTCAACCCTCGGTCCTCATCCTCAATTCTCAATTCTCAATTCTCAATCCTCAATCCTCAATCTTCAATCCTCAATACTCAATCCTCAATCCTCAATCCTCAGTCATCAATCCTCAATACTCAATACTCAATCGTCAATATTCAATCGTCAATCCTCAGTCCTCAATTCTCAATCCTCAATCCTCGTTCCTCAAACCTCAATCCTCAACCCTCAGTCCTCATCCTCAATTCTCAATTCTCAATCCTCACTCCTCAATCCTCAATCTTCAATCCTCAATCCTCACTGCCCAATCTGCAATCCTCAGTCTTCAACCCTCAACCCTCAATCCTCATTCTTCAATCCTCAGTACCCAATCCTCAATCTTCAACTCTCAATCCTCAATCCTCAATTCTCAATCCTCAATCCTCAGTCCTCAGTCCTCAAACCTCAATCCTCAACACTCAGCCATCATCCTCAATCCTCAATCCTCAATCCTCAATCCTCAATCCTCAGTCATCAATCTTCAATACTCAATACTCAATCGTCAATACTCAATCGTCAATCCTCAGTCCTCAATTCTCAATCCTCAATCCTCGTTCCTCAAACCTCAATCCTCAACCCTCAGTCCTCATCCTCAATTCTCAATCCCCAATCCTCAATCTTCAATCCTCAATCCTCAATCCTCAATCCTCAATCCTCAATACGCAACCATCAATCCTCAATTCTCAATACTCAATAGAATATCCTGAATTCTCAGTATTCAATACTCAAACCTCAATCCTCAACCCTCAGCCCTCATCCTCCATCCTCAATCCTCAATCCTCAAACCTCAATCTTCAATCCTCAATACTCAATCTTCGATTCTCAATTCTCAATCCTCAATCCTCAATCCCCAATCCTCAATCTTCAATCCTCAATCCTCAATCCTCAATCCTCAATCCTCAATCCTCAATACTCAGTCCTCAATCCTCAATCCTCAATCCTCATTCTTCAAACCTCAAACCTCAACCCTCAGTCCTCATCCTCAATTCTCAATTCTCAATACTCAATCCTCAATCCTCAATCTTCAATCCTGAATAAACGATCTCCAATCCTAGATCCTCAATCCCCAATCCTCAATCCTTAATCCTCAATCTTCAAACCTCAATCCCCAGTCCTCAATCTTCAATCCTCAATGCTCAATCCTCAATCGACAATCCTCAATCCTCAGTCCTCAATCCTCAATCATCAAACCTCAAACCTCAATCCTCAACCGTCAGTCCTCGTCCTCAATCCTCAACCCTCAATCCTCAGTCCTCAACCTCAATTCTCCATCCTCAATCCTCAAACCTCACTCTTCAATCCTCAATCCCCAATCCTCAATCTTCAATCCTCAATCCTCAATCCTCAAGTCTCAATCCTCAATCCTCATTCTTCAATCCTGAATACTCAATCTTCAATCCTCAATACTCAATCTTCAATCCTCAACCCTCAATCCACAATCCACAATCCTCAATCCTCAATCATCAACCTTCAAACCTCAATACTCAATCTTCAATCCTCAATACCCAATCCTCAATACTCAATCCTCAATCCTCAGTCATCAATCCTCAATCCTCAATACTCAATCGTCAATCCTCAGTCCTCAATTCTCAATCCTCAATCCTCGTTCCTCAATCCTAGATACTCAATCGTCAATGCCCAGTCCTCAATTCTCAATCCTCAATCCTCGTTCCTCAAACCTCAATCCTCAACGCTCAGTCCTCATCCTCAATTCTCAATCCTCAATCCTCAAACCTCACTCTTCAATCCTCAATACTCAACCCTCAGTCCTCAATACGCAACCATCAATCCTCAGTTCTCAATACTCAATAGAATATCCTGAATTCTCAGTATTCAATACTCAAACATCAATCCTCAACCCTCAGCCCTCATCCTCCATCCTCAATCCTCAATCCTCAAACCTCAATCTTCAATCCTCAATACTCAATCTTCGATTCTCAATTCTCAATCCTCAATCCTCAATCCCCAATCCTCAATCTTCAATCCACAATCCTCAATCCTCAATCCTCAATCCTCAATCCTCAATCCTCAATCCTCAATCATCAATTCTCATTCTTCAATCCTCAATCCTCAATCCTCAATCCTCAATCCTCAGTCATCAGTCATGGATACTCAATCTTCATAACTCAATCCTCAATACTCAATCCTCAATCCTCAATCCTCAATACTCAATCCTCAATCCTCAATCCTCAATCCTCAGTCCTCAATTCTCAATCCTCAATCCTCGTTCCTCAAACCTCAATCCTCAACCCTCAGTCCTCATCCTCAATTCTCAATCCTCAATCCTCAATCCTCAATCTTCAATCCTCAATACACAATACTCAATCCTCAATCCTCAATACGCAACCATCAATCCTCAATTCTCAATACTCAATAGAATATCCTGAATTCTCAGTATTCAATACTCAAACCTCAATCCTCGACACACAGCCCTCATCCTCCATCCTCAATCCTCAATCCTCAAACCTCAATCTTCAATCCTCAATACTCAATCTTCGATTCTCAATTCTCAATCCTCAATCCTCAATCCCCAATCCTCAATCTTCAACTCTCAATACTCAATACTCAATCCTCAATCCTCAATACGCAACCATCAATCCTCAATTCTCAATACTCAATAGAATATCCTGAATTCTCAGTATTCAATACTCAAACCTCAATCCTCAACCCTCAGCCCTCATCCTCCATCCTCAATCCTCAATCCTCAAACCTCTATCTTCAATCCTCAATACTCAATCTTCGGTTCTCAATTCTCAATGCTCAATCCTCAATCCCCAATCCTCAATCTTCAATCCTCAATCCTCAATCCTCAATCCTCAATCCTCAATAGAATATCCTGAATTCTCAGTATTCAATACTCAAACCTCAATCCTCAACCCTCAGCCCTCATCCTCCATCCTCAATCCTCAATCCTCAAACCTCAATCTTCAATCCTCAATACTCAATCTTCGATTCTCAATTCTCAGTCCTCAATTCTCAATCCTCAATCCTCGTTCCTCAAACCTCAATCCTCAACCCTCAGTCCTCATCCTCAATTCTCAATCCTCAATCCTCAAACCTCAATCTTCAACCCTCAATACTCAATACTCATGACTCAATCCTCAATACGCAACCATCAATCCTCAATTCTCAATACTCAATAGAATATCCTGAATTCTCAGTATTCAATACTCAAACCTCAATCCTCAACCCTCAGCCCTCATCCTCCATCCTCAATCCTCAATCCTCAAAACTCAATCTTCAATCCTCGCTACTCAATCTTCGATTCTGAATTCTCAATCCTCAATCCTCAATCCCCAATCCTCAATCTTCAACCCTCAATACTCAATACTCAATCCTCAATCCTCAATACGCAACCATCAATCCTCAATTCTCAATACTCAATAGAATATCCTGAATTCTCAGTATTCAATGCTCAAACCTCAATCCTCAACCCTCAGCCCTCATCCTCCATCCTCAATCCTCAATCCTCAAACCTCAATCTACAATCCTCAATACTCAATCTTCGATTCTCAATACTCAATCCTCAATCCTCAATCCCCAATCTTCAATCTTCAGTCCTCAATCCTCAATCCTCAATCCTCAATCCTCAATCCTCAATACTCAATCATCAATTCTCATTCTTCAATCCTCAATCCTCAATCCTCAATCCTCAATCCTCAATCCTCAATCATCAGTCATGGATACTCAATCTTCATAACTCAGTCCTCAATACTCAATCCTCAATCCTCAATCCTCAATACTCAATCCTCAATCCTCATTCTACAAACCTCAATCCTCAACCCTCAGTCCTCATCCTCAATTCCCAATCCCCAATCCTCAATCCTTAATCCTCAATCTTCAATCCTCAATCCCCAGTCCTCAATCTTCAATCCTCAATGCTCAATCCTCAATCCTCAATCCTCAATCCTCAGTCCTCAATCCTCAATCATCGAACATCAAACCTCAATACTCAATACTCAATCCTCAGTCCTCAATACGCAACCAACAATCCTCAATTCTCAATACTCAATAGAATATCCTGAATTCTCAGTATTCAATACTCAAACCTCAATCCTCAACCCTCAGCCCTCATCCTCCATGCTCAATCCTCAATCCTCAAACCTCAATCTTCAATCCTCAATACTCAATCTTCGATTCTCAATTCTCAATCCTCAATCCTCAATCCCCAATCCTCAATCTTCAATCCTCAATCCTCAATCCTCAACCCTCAATCCTCAATCCTCAATCATCAATACTCAATCTTCAATCCTCAATCCTCAATCCTCAATCCTCAATCCTCAATCCTCAATCATCAGTCATGAATACTCAATCTTCATAACTCAATCCTCAATGCTCAATCCTCAATCCTCAATCCTCAATCCTCCATCCTCATTCTTCAAACCTCAATCCTCAACCCTCAGTCCTCATCCTCAATTCTCAATTCTCAATCCTCAATCCTCAATCCTCAATCTTCAATCCTCAATCCTCACTACCCAATCTGCAATCCTCAGTCCTCAACCCTCTACCCTCAATCCTCATTCTTCAATCCTCAATACCCAATCCTCAATCTTCAACCCTCAATCCTCAATCCTCAATTCTCAATCCTCAATCCTCAGTCCTCAGTCCTCAAACCTCAATCCTCAACACTCAGCCATCATCCTCAATACTCAATCCTCAATCCTCAATCCTCAATCCTCAGTCATCAATCTTCAATACTCAATACTCAATCGTCAATGCTCAATCGTCAATCCTCAGTCCTCAATTCTCAATCCTCAATCCTCGTTCCTCAAACCTCAATCCTCAACCCTCAGTCCTCATCCTCAATTCTCAATCCTCAATCCTCAAACCTCAATCCTCAATCCTCAATACTCAATCCTCAATCCTCAATACTCAACCATCAATCCTCAATTCTCAATACTCAATAGAATATCCTGAATTCTCAGTATTCAATACTCAAACCTCAATCATAAACCCTCAGCCCTCATCCTCCATCCTCAATCCTCAATCCTCAATCCTCAATCTTCAATCCTCAATACTCAATCTTCAATCTTCAATCTTCAATCCTCAATCCTCAATCCTCAATCCTCAATCCTCAGTCATCAATCCTCAATCTTCAATACTCAATCGTCAATCCGCAGTCCTCAATCCTCAATCCTCAATCCTCGTTCCTCAAACATCAATCCTTAACCCTCAGCCATCATCCTCAATCCTCAATCCTCGTTCCTTAATCCTCAATACTCAATCCTCAATCCTCAATAGTCAATCTCCAATCCTAGATCCTCAATCCCCAATCCTCAATCCTTAATCCTCAATCTTCAATCCTCAATCCTCAATTCTCAATTCTCAATCCTCAATACTCAATCCTCAATCCTCAATCCTCAATCCCCAATCCTCAACCTTCAATCCTCAATCCTCAATCCTCAAGCCTCAATCCTCAATCCTCAATCTTCAATCCTGAATACTCAATCTTCAATCCTCAATCCTCAATCCTCAATCCTCAATCCTCAATCCTCAATCATGAGTCATGAATACTCAATCTTCATAACTCAATCCTCAATCCTCAATCCTCAATCCTCAATCCCCAATCCTCAACCTTCAATCCTCAATCCTCAATCCTCAAGCCTCAATCCTCAATCCTCAATCTTCAATCCAGAATACTCAATCTTCAATCCTCAATACTCAATCTTCAATCCTCAATCCACAATCCACAATCCTCAATCCTCAATCATCAACCTTCAATCCTCAATACTCAATCTTCAATCCTCAATCCTCAATCCTGAATCGTCAATCCTCATTCTTCAATCCTCAATACCCAATCTTCAATACTCAATCCTCAATCCTCAGTCATCAATCCTCAATCCTCAATACTCAATCGTCAATCCTCAGTCCTCAATTCTCAATCCTCAATCCTCGTTCCTCAATCCTCGATACTCAATCGTCAATCCCCAGTCCTCAATTCTCAATCCTCAATCCTCGTTCCTCTAACCTCAATCCTCAACCCTCAGTCCTCATCCTCAATTCTCAATCCTCAATCCTCAAACCTCAATGTTCAATCTTCAATACTCAATCCTCAATCCTCAATACTCAACCATCAATCCTCAATTCTCAATACTCAATCGAATATCCTGAATTCTCAGTATTCAATACTCAAACCTCAATCCTCAACCCTCAGCCCTCATCCTCCATCCTCAATCCTGAATCCTCAATCCTCAATCTTCAATCCTCAATACTCAATCATCAATCTTCAATCCTCAATCCTCAATGCTCAATACTCAATCCTCAATCGTCAGTCATCAACCCTCAATCTTCAGTACTCAATCGTCAATCCGCAGTCCTCAATCCTCAATCCTCAATCCTCGTTCCTCAAACATCAATCCTCATCCCTCAGCCATCATCCTCAATCCTCAATCCTCGTTCCTCATTCCTCAAACCTCAATCCTCAATCCTCAATGGTCAATCTCCAATCCTAGATCCTCAATCGCCAATCCTCAATCCTTAATCCTCAATTTTCAATCCTCAATCCTCAATTCTCAATCCTCAATCCTCAATCTTCAATCCTCAATCCTCAATCCTCAAGCCTCAATCTTCATTCCTCAAACCTCAATCCTGAATCGTCAATCCTCATTCTTCAATCCTCAATACCCAATCCTCAATCCTCAATCCTCTATCCTCAGTCATCAATCCTCAATCCTCAATACTCAATCGTCAATCCTCAGTCCTCAATTCTCAATCCTCAATCCTCGTTCCTCAAACCTCAATCCTCAACCCACAGTCCTCATCCTCAATTCTCAATCCTCAATCCTCAAACCTCAATCTTCAATCCTCAATACTCAATCCTCAATCCGCAATACTCGACCATCAATCCTCAATTCACAATACTCAATAGAATATCCTGAATTCTCAGTATTCAATACTCAAACCTCAATCCTCAACCCTCAGCCCTCATCCTCCATCCTCAATCCTCAACCCTCAGCCTTCATCCTCCATCCTCAATCCTCAATCCTCAATCCTCAATCATCAATTCTCAATCTTCAATCCTCAATCCTCAATCCTCAATCCTCAATCCTCAATCATCAGTCATGAATACTCAACCTTCATACCTCAATCCTCAATCCTCAATCCTCAATACTCAATCCTCAATCCTCAATCCTCAATCCTCATTATTCAAACCTCAATCCTCAACCCTCAGTCCTCATCCTCAATTCTCAATTCTCAATACTCAATCCTCAATCCTCAATCTTCAATCCTGAATAATCAATCTCCAATCCTAGATCCTCAATCCCCAATCCTCAATCCTTAATCCTCAATCTTCAAACCTCAATCCCCAGTCCTCAATCTTCAATCCTCAATGCTCAATCCTCAATCGACAATCCTCAATCCTCAGTCCTCAATCCTCAATCATCAAACCTCAAACCTCAATCCTCAACCGTCAGTCCTCGTCCTCAATCCTCAACCCTCAATCCTCAGTCCTCAACCTCAATTCTCCATCCTCAATCCTCAAACCTCACTCTTCAATCCTCAATCCCCAATCCTCAATCTTCAATCCTCAATCCTCAATCCTCAAGTCTCAATCCTCAATCCTCAATCTTCAATCCTGAATACTCATACTTCAATCCTCAATACTCAATCTTCAATCCTCAACCCTCAATCCACAATCCACAATCCTCAATCCTCAATCATGAACCTTCAAACCTCAATACTCAATCTTCAATCCTCAATACCCAATCCTCAATACTCAATCCTCAATCCTCAGTCATCAATCCTCAATCCTCAATACTCAATCGTCAATCCTCAGTCCTCAATTCTCAATCCTCAATCCTCGTTCCTCAATCCTAGATACTCAATCGTCAATGCCCAGTCCTCAATTCTCAATCCTCAATCCTCGTTCCTCAAACCTCAATCCTCAACGCTCAGTCCTCATCCTCAATTCTCAATCCTCAATCCTCAAACCTCACTCTTCAATCCTCAATACTCAACCCTCAGTCCTCAATACGCAACCATCAATCCTCAGTTCTCAATACTCAATAGAATATCCTGAATTCTCAGTATTCAATACTCAAACATCAATCCTCAACCCTCAGCCCTCATCCTCCATCCTCAATCCTCAATCCTCAAACCTCAATCTTCAATCCTCAATACTCAATCTTCGATTCTCAATTCTCAGTCCTCAATTCTCAATCCTTAATCCTCGTTCCTCAAACCTCAATCCTCAACCCTCAGTCCTCATCCTCAATTCTCAATCCTCAATCCTCAAACCTCAATCTTCAATCATCAATACTCAATCTTCGATTCTCAATTCTCAATCCTCAATCCTCAATCCCCAATCCTCAATCTTCAACCCTCAATACTCAATACTCAATCCTCAATCCTCAATACGCAACCATCAATCCTCAATTCTCAATACTCAACAGAATATCCTGAATTCTCAGTATTCAATGCTCAAACCTCAATCCTCAAACCTCAGCCCTCATCCTCCATCCTCAATCCTCAATCCTCAAACCTCAATCTTCAATCCTCAATACTCAATCTTCGATTCTCAATTCTCAATCCTCAATCCTCAATCCCCAATCCTCAATCTTCAATCCTCAATCCTCAATCCTCAATCCTCAATCCTCAATCCTCAATCCTCAATCCTCAATCATCAATTCTCATTCTTCAATCCTCAATCCTCAATCCTCAATCCTCAATCCTCAATCATCAGTCATGGATACTCAATCTTCATAACTCAATCCTCAATACTCAATCCTCAATCCTCAATCCTCAATACTCAATCCTCAATCCTCATTCTTCAAACCTCAATCCTCAACCCTCAGACCTCATCCTCAATTCTCAATTCTCTATCCTCAATTCTCAATCCTCAATGTTCAATCCTGAATAATCAATCTCCAATCCTAGATACTCAATCCCCAATCCTCAGTCCTTAATCCTCAATCTTCAATCCTCAATCCCCAGTCCTCAATCTTCAATCCTCAATTCTCAATCCTCAATCCTCAATCCTCAATCCTCAGTCCTCAATCCTCAATCATCGAACCTCAAACCTCAATACTCAATACTCAATCCTCAGTCCTCAATACGCAACCAACAATACTCAATTCTCAATACTCAATAGAAAATCCTGAATTCTCAGTATTCAATACTCAAACCTCAATCCTCAACCCTCAGCCCTCATCCTCCATGCTCAATCCTCAATCCTCAAACCTCAATCTTCAATCCTCAATACTCAATCTTCGATTCTCAATTCTCAATCCTCAATCCTCAATCCCCAATCCTCAATCTTCAATACTCAATCGTCAATCCGCAGTCCTCAATCCTCAATCCTCAATCCTCGTTCCTCAAACCTCAATCCTCAACCCTCAGCCCTCATCCTCCATCCTCAATCCTCAATCCTCAAACCTCAATCTTCAATCCTCAATACTCAATCTTCGATTCTCAATTCTCAATCCTCAATCCAAAATCCCCAATCCTCAATCTTCAACCCTCAATACTCAATACTCAATCCTCAATCCTCAATACGCAACCATCAATCCTCAATTCTCAATACTCAATCCTCAATCCTCAATACGCAACCATCAATCCTCAATTCTCAATACTCAACAGAATATCCTGAATTCTCAGTATTCAATGCTCAAACCTCAATCCTCAAACCTCAGCCCTCATCCTCCATCCTCAATCCTCAATAATCAAAACCTCAATATTCAATCCTCAACACTCAATCTACGCATCTCAATTCTCAATCCTCAATCCTCAATCCCCAATCCTCAATCTTCAATCCTCAATCGTCAATCCTCAATCCTCAATCCTCAATCCTCAATCATCAATACTCAACCTTCAATCCTCAATCCTCAATCCTCAATCCTGAATCCTCAATCCTCAATCATGAGTCATGAATACTCAATCTTCATAACTCAATCCTCAATCCTCAATCCTCAATCCTCAATCCTCAATCCTCAATCCTCATTCTTCAAACCTCAATCCTCAACCCTCAGTCCTCATCCTCAATTCTCAATTCTCAATCCTCAATCCTCAATCCTAAATCTTCAATCCTGAATAATCAATCTCCAATCCTAGATACTCAATCCCCAATCCAGATCCTTAATCCTCAATCTTCAATCCTCAATCCCCACTCCTCAATCTTCAATCCTCAATGCTCAATCCTCAATCCTCAATCCTCAATCCTCAGTCCTCAATCCTCAATCATCGAACCTCAAACCTCAATACTCAATACTCAATCCTCAGAGCTCAATACACAACCATCAATCCTCAATTCTCAATACTCAATAGAATATCCTGAATTCTCAGTATTCAATACTCAAACCTCAATCCTCAAACCTCAGCCCTCATCCTCCAGCCTCAATCCTCAATCCTCAAACCTCAATCTTCAATCCTCAATACTCAATCTTCGATTCGCAATTCTCAATCCTCAATCCTCAGTCCCCAATCCTCAATCTTCAATCCTCAATCCTCAATCCTCAATCCTCAATCCTCAATCCGCAATCATCAATACTCAATCTTCAATCATCAGTCCTCAATCCTCAATCCTCAATCCTCAATCATAAGTCATGAATACTCAATCTTCATAACTCAATCCTCAATCCTCAACCCTCAATCCTCATTCTTCAAACCTCAATCCTCAACCCTCAGTCCTCATCCTCAATTCTCAATTCTCAATCCTCAATCCTCAATCTTCAATCCTCAATACTCAATAATCAATCCTCAAACCTCAATCTTCAATCCTCAATACTCAATCCTCAATTCTCAATACTCAACCATCAATCCTCAATTCTCAATACTCAATAGAATATCCTGAATTCTCAGTATTCAATACTCAAATCTCAATCCTCTACCCTCAGCCCTCATCCTCCATCCTCAATCCTTAGTCCTCAATCCTCAATCTTCAATCCTCAATACTCAATCCTCAATCCTCAGTCCTCAATCCTCAATCCTCAATCCTCAGTCATCAATCCTCAATACTCAATACTCAATCGTCAAGACTCAATCGTCAATCCTCAGTCCTCAATTCTCAATCCTCAATCCTCGTTCCTCAAACCTCAATCCTCAACCCTCAGTCCTCATCCTCAATTCTCAATCCTCAATCCTCAAACCTCAATCTTCAATCCTCAATACTCAATCCTCAATCCTCAATACTCGACCATCAATCCTCAATTCACAATACTCAATAGAATATCCTGAATTCTCAGTATTCAATACTCAAACCTCAATCCTCAACCCTCAGCCCTCATCCTCCATCCTCAATCCTCAACCCTCAGCCTTCATCCTCCATCCTCAATCCTCAATCCTCAATCCTCAATCATCAATTCTCAATCTTCAATCCTCAATCCTCAATCCTCAATCCTCAAACCTCAATCTTCAATCCTCAATACTCAATCTTCAATCCTCAATCCTCAATCCTCAATCCTCAATCCTCTACCCTCAACCGTCAGCCTTCAATCCTCAATACTCAACATTTAATCCTCAATTCTCAAACCTCAATCCTCAACCCACAGTCCTCAATCATCAATAGTCAATCCTGAATCCTCATTCCTCAAACTTCAATCCTCAATATTCAATGCTCAATCCTCAACTCACAACACTCAACCCTCAACTATCAGAACACAATACTCAATTATCTATCCTGGATCCTCAATCTTCAATCCTCAATACTCAACCATCAATCCTCAATCCTCAATCCTCAATCCTCAATCCTCAGTAGAATATCCTCAATTCTCTGTTTTCGATACTCAATCCACAAACTTCAATCTTCAAATCTCAAACATCAAACATCAATTCGCGACACTCGCACCTCAACCCACAGTCCTCAGGGTTCAATCCTAAATGCTCAATCCACAATCTTCAATCTTAAATCATCAACCGTCAATCCTCAATCCTCAATCCTCAATCCTCAATCCTCAATCCTCAATCCTCAATCCTCAATCCTCAGTCCTCAAGCCTCAATCCTCAATATTCAATTATCAATCCTCAATCCTCAACTCTCAATACTCAACACTCAGTCCTCAATCCTGAATCCACAGTCCTCAATCCGCAATCCTCAATCCTCAATCCTCAATCCTCAATCCTCAATCCTCAAGCCTCAATCCTCAGTCCTCAAGCCTCAATCCTCAATATTCAATTGTCTATCCTCAATTCTCAAACCTCAATCCTCAACCCGCAGTCCTCAATCCTCAATCATCAATCCTCAATCCTCATTCCTCAAACTTCAATTCTCAATATTCAATGCTCAATCCTCAACTCACACACTCAACCCTCAACTGTCAGTACACAATGCTCAATGCTCAATCCTGAGTCCTTAATCTTCAATCCTTAATCCCCAACCTTCAATCCTCAATCCTCAATCCTCAATCCTCAATCTTCAATCCTCAATCCCCAGTCCTCAATCTTCAATCCTCAATGCTCAATCCTCAATTCTCAATCCACAATCCTCAAACCTCAACCTTCAATCCTCAATGCTCAATCCTCAATCCTCAATACTCAACCATCAATCCTCAATTCTCAATACTCCATAGAATATCCTGAATTCTCAGTATTCAATACTCAAACCTCAATCCTCAACCCTCAGCCCTCATCCTCCTTCCTCAATCCTCAATCCTCAAACCTCAATCCTCAATCTTCAATCCTCAATACTCAATCTTCTATCTTCAATCCTCAATCCTCAATCCTCAATCCTCAATCCTCAATCCTCAGTCATCAATCCTCAATCTTCAATACTCAATCGTCAATCCGCAGTCCTCAATCCTCAATCCTCAATCCTCGTTCCTCATACATCAATCCTCAACCCTCAGCCGTCATCCTCAATCCTCAATCCTCAATCCCCAATCCTCAATATTCAATCCTCAATCGTCAATCCACAAGCCTCAATCCTCAATCCTCAATCTTCAATCCTCAATACTAAATCTTCAATCCTCAATACTCAATCTTCAATTCTCAACCCTCAATCCACAATCCACAATCCTCAATCCTCAATCATCAACCTTCAATCCTCAATACTCAATCTTCAATCCTCAATCCTCAATCCTGAATAGTCAATCCTCATTCTTCAATCCTCAATACCCAATCCTCAATCCCCAATCCTCAATCCTCATTCTTCAAACCTCAATCCTCAACCCTCAGTCCTCATCCTCAATACTCAATTCTCAATACTCAATCCTCAATCCTAAATCTTCAATCCTGAATAATCAATCTCCAATCCTAGATCCTCAATCCCCAATCCTCAATCCTTAATCCTCAATCTTCAAACCTCAATACCCAGTCCTCAATCCTCAATACTCAATACTCAATCGTCAATCTTCAATCCTCAATACTCTATTCTCAATCCTCAATCCTCAGTCCTCAGTCCTCAAACCTCAATCCTCAACACTCAGCCATCATCCTCAATCCTCAATCCTCAATCCTCAATCCTCAATCCTCAATCCTCAATCATCAGTCATGAATACTCAATCTTCATAACTCAATCCTCAATCCTCAATCCTCAATCCTCAATACTCAATCCTCAATCCTCAATCCTCAATACTCAATCCTCAATCCTCATTCTTCAAACCTCAATCCTCAACCCTCAGTCCTCATCCTCAATTCTCAATTCTCAATCCTCAATCCTCAATCCTCAATCTTCAATCCTGAATAATCAATCTCCAATCCTAGATACTCAATCCCCAATCCTCAGTCCTTAATCCTCAATCTTCAATCCTCAATCCCCAGTCCTCAATCTTCAATCCTCAATGCTCAATCCTCAATCCTCAATCCTCAATCCTCAGTCCTCAATCCTCAATCATCGAACCTCAAACCTCAATACTCAATACACAATCCTCAGTCCTCAATACGCAACCAACAATACTCAATTCTCAATACTCAATAGAATATCCTGAATTCTCAGTATTCAATACTCAAACCTCAATCCTCAACCCTCAGCCCTCATCCTCCAGCCTCAATCCTCAATCCTCAAACCTCAATCTTCAATCCTTAATACTCAATCTTCGATTCGCAATTCTCAATCCTCAATCCTCAGTCCCCAATCCTCAATCTTCAATCCTCAATCCTCAATCCTCAATCCTCAATCCTCAATCCACAATCATCAATACTCAATCTTCAATCATGAGTCCTCAATCCTCAATCCTCAATCCTCAATCATAAGTCATGAATACTCAATCTTCATAACTCAATCCTCAATCCTCAACCCTCAATCCTCATTCTTCAAACCTCAATCCTCAACCCTCAGTCCTCATCCTCAATTCTCAATTCTCAATCCTCAATCCTCAATCTTCAATCCTCAATACTCAATAATCAATCCTCAAACCTCAATCTTCAATCCTCAATACTCAATCCTCAATTCTCAATTCTCAATACTCAACCATCAATCCTCAATTCTCAATACTCAATAGAATATCCTGAATTCTCAGTATTCAATACTCAAATCTCAATCCTCAACCCTCAGCCCTCATCCTCCATCCTCAATCCTCAGTCCTCAATCCTCAATCTTCAATCCTCAATACTCAATCCTCAATCCTCAGTCCTCAATCCTCAATCCTCAACCCTCAGTCATCAATCCTCAATACTCAGTACTCAATCGTCAATACTCAATCGTCAATCCTCAGTCCTCAATTCTCAATCCTCAATCCTCGTTCCTCAAACCTCAATCCTCAACCCTCAGTCCTCATCCTCAATTCTCAATCCTCAATCCTCAAACCTCAATCTTCAATCTTCAATACTCAATCCTCAATCCTCAATACTCAACCATCAATCCTCAATTCTCAATACTCAATCGAATATCCTGAATTCTCAGTATTCAATACTCAAACCTCAATCCTCAACCCTCAGCCCTCATCCTCCATCCTCAATCCTGAATCCTCAATCCTCAATCTTCAATCCTCAATACTGAATCATCAATCTTCAATCCTCAATCCTCAATCCTCAATACTCAATCCTCAATTCTCAGTCATCAATCCTCAATCTTCAGTACTCAATCGTCAATCCGCAGTCCTCAATCCTCAATTCTCAATTCTCAATACTCAATCCTCAATCCTAAATCTTCAATCCTGAATAATCAATCTCCAATCCTAGATCCTCAATCCCCAATCCTCAATCCTTAATCCTCAATCTTCAAACCTCAATCCTTAATTCTCAATCTTCAATCCTCAATCCCCAGTCCTCAATCTTCAATCCTCAATGCTCAATCCTCAATCCTCAATCCTCAAACCTCAATCCTCAATCCTCAATCCTCAATCCACAATCATCAATACTCAATCTTCAATCCTCAGTCCTCAATCCTCAATCCTCAATCCTCAATCATCAGTCATGAATACTCAATCTTCATAAATCAATCCTCAATCCTCAATCCTCAATCCTCAATCCTCATTCTTCAAACCTCAATGCTCAACACTCAGTCCTCATTCTCAATTCTCAATTCTCAATCCTCAATCCTCAATCCTCAATCCTCAATCCTCAATCATCAGTCATGAATACTCAATCTTCATAACTCAATCCTCAATGCTCAATCCTCAATCCTCAATCCTCAATCCTCAATCCTCAACCCTCGGTCCTCATCCTCAATTCTCAATTCTCAATTCTCAATCCTCAATCCTCAATCTTCAATCCTCAATACTCAATCCTCAATCCTCAATCCTCAGTCATCAATCCTCAATACTCAATACTCAATCGTCAATATTCAATCGTCAATCCTCAGTCCTCAATTCTCAATCCTCAATCCTCGTTCCTCAAACCTCAATCCTCAACCCTCAGTCCTCATCCTCAATTCTCAATTCTCAATCCTCACTCCTCAATCCTCAATCTTCAATCCTCAATCCTCACTGCCCAATCTGCAATCCTCAGTCTTCAACCCTCAACCCTCAATCCTCATTCTTCAATCCTCAGTACCCAATCCTCAATCTTCAACTCTCAATCCTCAATCCTCAATTCTCAATCCTCAATCCTCAGTCCTCAGTCCTCAAACCTCAATCCTCAACACTCAGCCATCATCCTCAATCCTCAATCCTCAATCCTCAATCCTCAATCCTCAGTCATCAATCTTCAATACTCAATACTCAATCGTCAATACTCAATCGTCAATCCTCAGTCCTCAATTCTCAATCCTCAATCCTCGTTCCTCAAACCTCAATCCTCAACCCTCAGTCCTCATCCTCAATTCTCAATCCCCAATCCTCAATCTTCAATCCTCAATCCTCAATCCTCAATCCTCAATCCTCAATACGCAACCATCAATCCTCAATTCTCAATACTCAATAGAATATCCTGAATTCTCAGTATTCAATACTCAAACCTCAATCCTCAACCCTCAGCCCTCATCCTCCATCCTCAATCCTCAATCCTCAAACCTCAATCTTCAATCCTCAATACTCAATCTTCGATTCTCAATTCTCAATCCTCAATCCTCAATCCCCAATCCTCAATCTTCAATCCTCAATCCTCAATCCTCAATCCTCAATCCTCAATCCTCAATACTCAGTCCTCAATCCTCAATCCTCAATCCTCATTCTTCAAACCTCAAACCTCAACCCTCAGTCCTCATCCTCAATTCTCAATTCTCAATACTCAATCCTCAATCCTCAATCTTCAATCCTGAATAAACGATCTCCAATCCTAGATCCTCAATCCCCAATCCTCAATCCTTAATCCTCAATCTTCAAACCTCAATCCCCAGTCCTCAATCTTCAATCCTCAATGCTCAATCCTCAATCGACAATCCTCAATCCTCAGTCCTCAATCCTCAATCATCAAACCTCAAACCTCAATCCTCAACCGTCAGTCCTCGTCCTCAATCCTCAACCCTCAATCCTCAGTCCTCAACCTCAATTCTCCATCCTCAATCCTCAAACCTCACTCTTCAATCCTCAATCCCCAATCCTCAATCTTCAATCCTCAATCCTCAATCCTCAAGTCTCAATCCTCAATCCTCATTCTTCAATCCTGAATACTCAATCTTCAATCCTCAATACTCAATCTTCAATCCTCAACCCTCAATCCACAATCCACAATCCTCAATCCTCAATCATCAACCTTCAAACCTCAATACTCAATCTTCAATCCTCAATACCCAATCCTCAATACTCAATCCTCAATCCTCAGTCATCAATCCTCAATCCTCAATACTCAATCGTCAATCCTCAGTCCTCAATTCTCAATCCTCAATCCTCGTTCCTCAATCCTAGATACTCAATCGTCAATGCCCAGTCCTCAATTCTCAATCCTCAATCCTCGTTCCTCAAACCTCAATCCTCAACGCTCAGTCCTCATCCTCAATTCTCAATCCTCAATCCTCAAACCTCACTCTTCAATCCTCAATACTCAACCCTCAGTCCTCAATACGCAACCATCAATCCTCAGTTCTCAATACTCAATAGAATATCCTGAATTCTCAGTATTCAATACTCAAACATCAATCCTCAACCCTCAGCCCTCATCCTCCATCCTCAATCCTCAATCCTCAAACCTCAATCTTCAATCCTCAATACTCAATCTTCGATTCTCAATTCTCAGTCCTCAATTCTCAATCCTTAATCCTCGTTCCTCAAACCTCAATCCTCAACCCTCAGTCCTCATCCTCAATTCTCAATCCTCAATCCTCAAACCTCAATCTTCAACCCTCAATACTCAATACTCAATCCTCAATCCTCAATACGCAACCATCAATCCTCAATTCTCAATACTCAACAGAATATCCTGAATTCTCAGTATTCAATGCTCAAACCTCAATCCTCAAACCTCAGCCCTCATCCTCCATCCTCAATCCTCAATCCTCAAACCTCAATCTTCAATCCTCAATACTCAATCTTCGATTCTCAATTCTCAATCCTCAATCCTCAATCCCCAATCCTCAATCTTCAATCCACAATCCTCAATCCTCAATCCTCAATCCTCAATCCTCAATCCTCAATCCTCAATCATCAATTCTCATTCTTCAATCCTCAATCCTCAATCCTCAATCCTCAATCCTCAGTCATCAGTCATGGATACTCAATCTTCATAACTCAATCCTCAATACTCAATCCTCAATCCTCAATCCTCAATACTCAATCCTCAATCCTCATTCTTCAAACCTCAATCCTCAACCCTCAGTCCTCATCCTCAATTCTCAATTCTCTATCCTCAATTCTCAATCCTCAATGTTCAATCCTGAATAATCAATCTCCAATCCTAGATACTCAATCCCCAATCCTCAGTCCTTAATCCTCAATCTTCAATCCTCAATCCCCAGTCCTCAATCTTCAATCCTCAATTCTCAATCCTCAATCCTCAATCCTCAATCCTCAGTCCTCAATCCTCAATCATCGAACCTCAAACCTCAATACTCAATACTCAATCCTCAGTCCTCAATACGCAACCAATAATACTCAATTCTCAATACTCAATAGAAAATCCTGAATTCTCAGTATTCAATACTCAAACCTCAATCCTCAACCCTCAGCCCTCATCTTCCATGCTCAATCCTCAATCCTCAAACCTCAATCTTCAATCCTCAATACTCAATCTTCGATTCTCAATTCTCAATCCTCAATCCTCAATCCCCAATCCTCAATATTCAATACTCAATCGTCAATCCGCAGTCCTCAATCCTCAATCCTCAATCCTCGTTCCTCAAACCTCAATCCTCAACCCTCAGCCCTCATCCTCCATCCTCAATCCTCAATCCTCAAACCTCAATCTTCAATCCTCAATACTCAATCTTCGATTCTCAATTCTCAATCCTCAATCCTCAATCCCCAATCCTCAATCTTCAACCCTCAATACTCAATACTCAATCCTCAATCCTCAATACGCAACCATCAATCCTCAATTCTCAATACTCAATCCTCAATCCTCAATACGCAACCATCAATCCTCAATTCTCAATACTCAACAGAATATCCTGAATTCTCAGTATTCAATGCTCAAACCTCAATCCTCAAACCTCAGCCCTCATCCTCCATCCTCAATCCTCAATAATCAAAACCTCAATATTCAATCCTCAACACTCAATCTTCGCATCTCAATTCTCAATCCTCAATCCTCAATCCCCAATCCTCAATCTTCAATCCTCAATCGTCAATCCTCAATCCTCAATCCTCAATCCTCAATCATCAATACTCAACCTTCAATCCTCAATCCTCAATCCTCAATCCTGAATCCTCAATCCTCAATCATGAGTCATGAATACTCAATCTTCATAACTCAATCCTCAATCCTCAATCCTCAATCCTCAATCCTCAATCCTCAATCCTCAATCCTCAATCCTCATTCTTCAAACCTCAATCCTCAACCCTCAGTCCTCATCCTCAATTCTCAATTCTCAATCCTCAATCCTCAATCCTAAATCTTCAATCCTGAATAATCAATCTCCAATCCTAGATACTCAATCCCCAATCCAGATCCTTAATCCTCAATCTTCAATCCTCAATCCCCACTCCTCAATCTTCAATCCTCAATGCTCAATCCTCAATCCTCAATCCTCAATCCTCAGTCCTCAATCCTCAATCATCGAACCTCAAACCTCAATACTCAATACTCAATCCTCAGAGCTCATTACACAACCATCAATCCTCAATTCTCAATACTCAATAGAATATCCTGAATTCTCAGTATTCAATACTCAAACCTCAATCCTCAAGCCTCAGCCCTCATCCTCCAGCCTCAATCCTCAATCCTCAAACCTCAATCTTCAATCCTCAATACTCAATCTTCGATTCGCAATTCTCAATCCTCAATCCTCAGTCCCCAATCCTCAATCTTCAATCCTCAATCCTCAATCCTCAATCCTCAATCCTCAATCCACAATCATCAATACTCAATCTTCAATCATCAGTCCTCAATCCTCAATCCTCAATCCTCAATCATAAGTCATGAATACTCAATCTTCATAACTCAATCCTCAATCCTCAACCCTCAATCCTCATTCTTCAAACCTCAATCCTCAACCCTCAGTCCTCATCCTCAATTCTCAATTCTCAATCCTCAATCCTCAATCTTCAATCCTCAATACTCAATAATCAATCCTCAAGCCTCAATCTTCAATCCTCAATACTCAATCCTCAATTCTCAATACTCAACCATCAATCCTCAATTCTCAATACTCAATAGAATATCCTGAATTCTCAGTATTCAATACTCAAATCTCAATCCTCTACCCTCAGCCCTCATCCTCCATCCTCAATCCTCAGTCCTCAATCCTCAATCTTCAATCCTCAATACTCAATCCTCAATCCTCAGTCCTCAATCCTCAATCCTCAATCCTCAGTCATCAATCCTCAATACTCAATACTCAATCGTCAAGACTCAATCGTCAATCCTCAGTCCTCAATTCTCAATCCTCAATCCTCGTTCCTCAAACCTCAATCCTCAACCCTCAGTCCTCATCCTCAATTCTCAATCCTCAATCCTCAAACCTCAATCTTCAATCCTCAATACTCAATCCTCAATCCTCAATACTCGACCATCAATCCTCAATTCACAATACTCAATAGAATATCCTGAATTCTCAGTATTCAATACTCAAACCTCAATCCTCAACCCTCAGCCCTCATCCTCCATCCTCAATCCTCAACCCTCAGCCTTCATCCTCCATCCTCAATCCTCAATCCTCAATCCTCAATCATCAATTCTCAATCTTCAATCCTCAATCCTCAATCCTCAATCCTCAAACCTCAATCTTCAATCCTCAATACTCAATCTTCAATCCTCAATCCTCAATCCTCAATCCTCAATCCTCTACCCTCAACCGTCAGCCTTCAATCCTCAATACTCAACATTTAATCCTCAATTCTCAAACCTCAATCCTCAACCCACAGTCCTCAATCATCAATAGTCAATCCTCAATCCTCATTCCTCAAACTTCAATACTCAATATTCAATGCTCAATCCTCAACTCACAACACTCAACCCTCAACTATCAGAACACAATACTCAATTATCTATCCTGGATCCTCAATCTTCAATCCTCAATACTCAACCATCAATCCTCAATCCTCAATCCTCAATCCTCAATCCTCAGTAGAATATCCTCAATTCTCAGATTTCAATGCTCAATCCACAATCTTCAATCTTCAACTATCAATCCTCAAACATCAATTCTCAACATTCAATCATCAACTCTCCGTTCACAATCTTCAATCCTCAATCCTCAATTCTCAGTCCTCAATCCTCAATCATCGATACTCAATGTTCAATCCTCAATACTCAACATTCAATCCTCAACTCTCAATCCTCAGTCCACAATCCTCAATACTCAATCATCAACCTTCAATCCTCAATACTCAATCTTCAGTCCTCAATTCCCAATCCTCAATCGTCAATCCTCATTCTTCAATCCTCAACACCCAATCCTCAATCCTCAATCCTCTATCCTCCATCCTCAATTCTCAATTCTCAATCCTCAAACCTCAATCTTCAATCCTCAATACTCAATCCTCAATCCTCAATACTCATCCATCAATCCTCAATTCTCAATACTCAATAGAATATCCTGAATTCTCAATATTCAATACTCAAACCTCAATCCTCAACCCTCAGCCCTCATCCTCCATCCTCAATCCTCAATCCTCAATCCTCAATCTTCAACCCTCAATCCTCAATCTTCAATCTTCAATCCTCAATCCTCAATCCTCAATCCTCAATCCTCAATCCTCAGTCATCAATCCCCAATCTTCAATACTCAATCGTCAATCTTCAATCCTGAATACTCAACCTTCAATCCTCAATACTCAATCTTCAATCCTCAACACTCAATCCACAATCCACAATCCTCAATCCTCAATCCTCAATACTCAATCCTCAATCCTCAATCCTCAATCTTCAATCCTCAATCCTCAATCTTCAATCTTCAATCCTCAATCCTCAATCCTCAATCCTCAATCCTCAATCCTCAGTCATCAATCCTCAATCTTCAATACTCAATCGTCAACCGTCAATCCTGAATACTCAACCTTCAATCCTCAATACTCAATCTTCAATCCTCGACACTCAATCCACAATCCACAACCCTCAATCCTCAATCCTCAATACTCAATCCTCAATCCTCAATCCTCAATCCCCAATCCTCAATCTTCAATCCTCAATCCTCAATCCTCAAGTCTCAATCCTCAATCCTGAATACTCAATCTTCAATCCTCAATCCTCAATCCTCAGTCATCGATCCTCAATCCTCAATACTCAATCTTCAACATCAATCCTCAATCCTCAATCTTCAAACCTCAATCCTCAATTTTCAATCCTCAATCCTCAACGCTCAATCCTCAACCCACAGTCTCAACCACTAATACTCAATCCTCAATCCTCAAACCTCAGTCCTCAGTAGAATATCCTCAATTCTCAGTTACGATTACTCAATCCACAATCTTCAATCTTCAAATCTCAAACCTCAAACATCAATTCTTAACACTCGAACCTGAACCCACAGTCCTGAATATTTATCCCTCAATGCTCAATACTCAATCTTCAATCTTAAATCAACTACCGTCAATCCTCAATCCTCAATCCTCAATCCTCAGTCCTCAAGTCTCAATCCTCAATATTCAATAATCGATCCTCAATCCTCAATCCTCAATTCTCAATCCTCAATCCTCAAACCTCAATCTTCAACCCTCAATACTCAATACTCAATCCTCAATCCTCAATACGCAACCATCAATCCTCAATTCTCAATACTCAACAGAATATCCTGAATTCTCAGTATTCAATGCTCAAACCTCAATCCTCAAACCTCAGCCCTCATCCTCCATCCTCAATCCTCAATCCTCAAACCTCAATCTTCAATCCTCAATACTCAATCTTCGATTCTCAATTCTCAATCCTCAATCCTCAATCCCCAATCCTCAATCTTCAATCCACAATCCTCAATCCTCAATCCTCAATCCTCAATCCTCAATCCTCAATCCTCAATCATCAATTCTCATTCTTCAATCCTCAATCCTCAATCCTCAATCCTCAATCCTCAATCATCAGTCATGGATACTCAATCTTCATAACTCAATCCTCAATACTCAATCCTCAATCCTCAATCCTCAATACTCAATCCTCAATCCTCATTCTTCAAACCTCAATCCTCAACCCTCAGTCCTCATCCTCAATCCTCAATTCTCTATCCTCAATTCTCAATCCTCAATGTTCAATCCTGAATAATCAATCTCCAATCCTAGATACTCAATCCCCAATCCTCAGTCCTTAATCCTCAATCTTCAATCCTCAATCCCCAGTCCTCAATCTTCAATCCTCAATTCTCAATCCTCAATCCTCAATCCTCAATCCTCAGTCCTCAATCCTCAATCATCGAACCTCAAACCTCAATACTCAATACTCAATCCTCAGTCCTCAATACGCAACCAATAATACTCAATTCTCAATACTCAATAGAAAATCCTGAATTCTCAGTATTCAATACTCAAACCTCAATCCTCAACCCTCAGCCCTCATCCTCCATGCTCAATCCTCAATCCTCAAACCTCAATCTTCAATCCTCAATACTCAATCTTCGATTCTCAATTCTCAATCCTCAATCCTCAATCCCCAATCCTCAATCTTCAATACTCAATCGTCAATCCGCAGTCCTCAATCCTCAATCCTCAATCCTCGTTCCTCAAACCTCAATCCTCAACCCTCAGCCCTCATCCTCCATCCTCAATCCTCAATCCTCAAACCTCAATCTTCAATCCTCAATACTCAATCTTCGATTCTCAATTCTCAATCCTCAATCCTCAATCCCCAATCCTCAATCTTCAACCCTCAATACTCAATACTCAATCCTCAATCCTCAATACGCAACCATCAATCCTCAATTCTCAATACTCAATCCTCAATCCTCAATACGCAACCATCAATCCTCAATTCTCAATACTCAACAGAATATCCTGAATTCTCAGTATTCAATGCTCAAACCTCAATCCTCAAACCTCAGCCCTCATCCTCCATCCTCAATCCTCAATAATCAAAACCTCAATATTCAATCCTCAACACTCAATCTTCGCATCTCAATTCTCAATCCTCAATCCTCAATCCCCAATCCTCAATCTTCAATCCTCAATCGTCAATCCTCAATCCTCAATCCTCAATCCTCAATCATCAATACTCAACCTTCAATCCTCAATCCTCAATCCTCAATCCTGAATCCTCAATCCTCAATCATGAGTCATGAATACTCAATCTTCATAACTCAATCCTCAATCCTCAATCCTCAATCCTCAATCCTCAATCCTCAATCCTCAATCCTCATTCTTCAAACCTCAATCCTCAACCCTCAGTCCTCATCCTCAATTCTCAATTCTCAATCCTCAATCCTCAATCCTAAATCTTCAATCCTGAATAATCAATCTCCAATCCTAGATACTCAATCCCCAATCCAGATCCTTAATCCTCAATCTTCAATCCTCAATCCCCACTCCTCAATCTTCAATCCTCAATGCTCAATCCTCAATCCTCAATCCTCAATCCTCAGTCCTCAATCCTCAATCATCGAACCTCAAACCTCAATACTCAATACTCAATCCTCAGAGCTCATTACACAACCATCAATCCTCAATTCTCAATACTCAATAGAATATCCTGAATTCTCAGTATTCAATACTCAAACCTCAATCCTCAAGCCTCAGCCCTCATCCTCCAGCCTCAATCCTCAATACTCAAACCTCAATCTTCAATCCTCAATACTCAATCTTCGATTCGCAATTCTCAATCCTCAATCCTCAGTCCCCAATCCTCAATCTTCAATCCTCAATCCTCAATCCTCAATCCTCAATCCTCAATCCACAATCATCAATACTCAATCTTCAATCATCAGTCCTCAATCCTCAATCCTCAATCCTCAATCATAAGTCATGAATACTCAATCTTCATAACTCAATCCTCAATCCTCAACCCTCAATCCTCATTCTTCAAACCTCAATCCTCAACCCTCAGTCCTCATCCTCAATTCTCAATTCTCAATCCTCAATCCTCAATCTTCAATCCTCAATACTCAATAATCAATCCTCAAGCCTCAATCTTCAATCCTCAATACTCAATCCTCAATTCTCAATACTCAACCATCAATCCTCAATTCTCAATACTCAATAGAATATCCTGAATTCTCAGTATTCAATACTCAAATCTCAATCCTCTACCCTCAGCCCTCATCCTCCATCCTCAATCCTCAGTCCTCAATCCTCAATCTTCAATCCTCAATACTCAATCCTCAATCCTCAGTCCTCAATCCTCAATCCTCAATCCTCAGTCATCAATCCTCAATACTCAATACTCAATCGTCAAGACTCAATCGTCAATCCTCAGTCCTCAATTCTCAATCCTCAATCCTCGTTCCTCAAACCTCAATCCTCAACCCTCAGTCCTCATCCTCAATTCTCAATCCTCAATCCTCAAACCTCAATCTTCAATCCTCAATACTCAATCCTCAATCCTCAATACTCGACCATCAATCCTCAATTCACAATACTCAATAGAATATCCTGAATTCTCAGTATTCAATACTCAAACCTCAATCCTCAACCCTCAGCCCTCATCCTCCATCCTCAATCCTCAACCCTCAGCCTTCATCCTCCATCCTCAATCCTCAATCCTCAATCCTCAATCATCAATTCTCAATCTTCAATCCTCAATCCTCAATCCTCAATCCTCAAACCTCAATCTTCAATCCTCAATACTCAATCTTCAATCCTCAATCCTCAATCCTCAATCCTCAATCCTCTACCCTCAACCGTCAGCCTTCAATCCTCAATACTCAACATTTAATCCTCAATTCTCAAACCTCAATCCTCAACCCACAGTCCTCAATCATCAATAGTCAATCCTCAATCCTCATTCCTCAAACTTCAATCCTCAATATTCAATGCTCAATCCTCAACTCACAACACTCAACCCTCAACTATCAGAACACAATACTCAATTATCTATCCTGGATCCTCAATCTTCAATCCTCAATACTCAACCATCAATCCTCAAACCTCAATCCTCAATCCTCAATCCTCAGTAGAATATCCTCAATTCTCAGATTTCAATGCTCAATCCACAATCTTCAATCTTCAACTATCAATCCTCAAACATCAATTCTCAACATTCAATCATCAACTCTCCGTTCACAATCTTCAATCCTCAATCCTCAATTCTCAGTCCTCAATCCTCAATCATCGATACTCAATGTTCAATCCTCAATACTCAACATTCAATCCTCAACTCTCAATCCTCAGTCCACAATCCTCAATACTCAATCATCAACCTTCAATCCTCAATACTCAATCTTCAGTCCTCAATTCCCAATCCTCAATCGTCAATCCTCATTCTTCAATCCTCAACACCCAATCCTCAATCCTCAATCCTCTATCCTCCATCCTCAATTCTCAATTCTCAATCCTCAAACCTCAATCTTCAATCCTCAATACTCAATCCTCAATCCTCAATACTCATCCATCAATCCTCAATTCTCAATACTCAATAGAATATCCTGAATTCTCAATATTCAATACTCAAACCTCAATCCTCAACCCTCAGCCCTCATCCTCCATCCTCAATCCTCAATCCTCAATCCTCAATCTTCAATCCTCAATCCTCAATCTTCAATCTTCAATCCTCAATCCTCAATCCTCAATCCTCAATCCTCAATCCTCAGTCATCAATCCCCAATCTTCAATACTCAATCGTCAATCTTCAATCCTGAATACTCAACCTTCAATCCTCAATACTCAATCTTCAATCCTCAACACTCAATCCACAATCCACAATCCTCAATCCTCAATCCTCAATACTCAATCCTCAATCCTCAATCCTCAATCTTCAATCCTCAATCCTCAATCTTCAATCTTCAATCCTCAATCCTCAATCCTCAATCCTCAATCCTCAATCCTCAGTCATCAATCCTCAATCTTCAATACTCAATCGTCAACCGTCAATCCTGAATACTCAACCTTCAATCCTCAATACTCAATCTTCAATCCTCGACACTCAATCCACAATCCACAACCCTCAATCCTCAATCCTCAATACTCAATCCTCAATCCTCAATCCTCAATCCCCAATCCTCAATCTTCAATCCTCAATCCTCAATCCTCAAGTCTCAATCCTCAATCCTGAATACTCAATCTTCAATCCTCAATCCTCAATCCTCAGTCATCGATCCTCAATCCTCAATACTCAATCTTCAACATCAATCCTCAATCCTCAATCTTCAAACCTCAATCCTCAATTTTCAATCCTCAATCCTCAACGCTCAATCCTTAACCCACAGTCTCAACCACTAATACTCAATCCTCAATCCTCAAACCTCAGTCCTCAGTAGAATATCCTCAATTCTCAGTTACGATTACTCAATCCACAATCTTCAATCTTCAAATCTCAAACCTCAAACATCAATTCTTAACACTCGAACCTGAACCCACAGTCCTGAATATTTATCCCTCAATGCTCAATACTCAATCTTCAATCTTAAATCAACTACCGTCAATCCTCAATCCTCAATCCTCAATCCTCAGTCCTCAAGTCTCAATCCTCAATATTCAATAATCGATCCTCAATCCTCAATCCTGAATCCTCAATCCTCAATCCTCAATCCTCAATCGTAAATCCTCAATCCTCAACCATCAATCCACACTCCTCAATCCCCAATCCTCAATCCTCCATCGCCAATCCTCAAACATCAACCTTCAATCCTCAACTCTTGATCCTCAACCCTCAATCCTCAGTCCTGAATTTTCAATCCTCAATATAATATCCTCAATTCTCAGTTTTCAGTACTCAGTCCTCAATCTTCAATCGTCAGTCCTCAATCCTCAATCTTCAAACCTCAATCGTCAATCCTGAATCCTCAACCACCAATCCTCAATCCTCAATCCTCAATCCTCAATTCTCTGCCCTCAATAGAAAATCCTCAATTCTCAGTTTTCAATACTCAATCCTCAATCTACAATCTTCAAATCTCAGTTCCCAAACATCAATTCGCAACACTCTATCCTCAATACTCAGTCCTTAATCTTCAATCTTCAATCCTCGGCCCTCAATACTCAATCCTCAATCCTCAGTCCTCAAGTCTCAATCCTCAATATTCAATAATCGATCCTCAATCCTCAATCCTCAATCCTCAATCCTCAATCCTCAATCCTCAATCGTCAATCCTCAATCCTCAACCATCAATCCACAATCCTCAATCCCCAATCCTCAATCCTCAATCGCCAATCCTCAAACATCAATCTTCAATCCTCAACCCTTGATCCTCAATCCTCAATCCTCAGTCCTCAATTTTCAATCCTCAATATAATATCCTCAATTCTCAGTTTTCAGTACTCAGTCCTCAATCTTCAATCGTCAGTCTTCAATCCTCAATCTTCAAACCTCAATCGTCAATCCTAAATCCTCAACCATCAATCCTCAATCCTCAATCCTCAATCCTCAATTCTCAGCCCTCAATAGAAAATCCTCAATTCTCAGTTTTCAATACTCAATCCTCAATCTACAATCTTCAAATCTCAGTTCCCAAACATCAATTCGCAACACTCTATCCTCAATACTCAGTCCTTAATCTTCAATCTTCAATCCTCGGCCCTCAATACTCAATCCTCAATCCTCATTCCGCAATCCTCAACCATCTATCCTCAATCCTCAATCCTCAATCCTCAAGCCTCAATCCTCAGTCCTCGAGCCTCAATCCTCAATATTCAATTGTCTATCCTCAATTCTCAAACCTCAATCCTCAACCCGCAGTCCTCAATCCTCAATCCTCAATCCTCAATCCTCATTCCTCAAACTTCAATTCTCAATATTCAATGCTCAATCCTCAACTCACAACACTCAACCCTCAACTATCAGTACACAATACTCAATGATCAATCCTGAGTCCTCAATCTTCAATCCTTAATCCTCAACCTTCAATCCTCAATCCTCAATCCCCAATCCTCAATCCTCAATCCTCAATCCTCAATTCTCAGCCCTCAATAGAAAATCCTCAGTTCTCAGTATTCTATACACAATCCTCAACCTTCAATCTTCAAATCTCACGTCCCAAACATCAGTTCGCAATACTCTACCCTCAACACTCTGTCCTCAATCTTCAATCTACAATCCTCAAACCTCAATCTTCTATCTTCAACACTCGACCCTCAATTCTCAATTCTTAATCCTCAATCCGCAATACTCAATCCTCATTTCTCAAACCTCAATCCTCAACCCTCAGTCCACAGTCCTCAATCCTCAATCTTCAGTCCTCAATCCTCAATCCTCAATCGTCAATCATCAGTCATCAATCCTCAATCCTCAATACTCAATCGTCAATCCTCAGTCCTCAATTCTCAATCTTCAATCCTCGTTCCTCAAACCTCAATCCTCAACCCTCAGACCTCATCCTCAATTCTCAATCCTCAATCCTCAAACCTCAATCTTCAATCCTCAATCCTCAATACTCAATCCTCAATCATCAATACTCAATCTTCAATCCTCAATCCTCAATCCTCAATCCTCAATCCTCAATCATCAGCTATGAATACTCAATCTTCATAACTCAATCCTCAATCCTTAATCCTCAATCCTCAATCCTCAATCCTCATTCCTCAAACCTCAATCCTCAAGCCTCAGTCCTCATCCTCAATTCACAATTATCAATCCTCAATCATCAATCCTCAATCTTCAATCCTGAATAATCAATCTCCAATCCTAGATCCTCAATCCCCAATCCTCAATCCTTAATCTTCAATCTTCAATCCTCAATCCCCAGTCCTCAATCTTCAATCCTCAATGCTCAATCCTCAATCCTCAATCCTCAATCCTCAGTCCTCAATCCTCAATCATCAAACCTCAAACCTCAATCCTCAACCGTCAGTCCTCGTCCTCAATCCTCAAACCTCAATCCTCAATTCTCAATTCTCAATCCTCAATCCTCAATCGTCAATCTTCAATCCTCAATAGTCAATCTCCAATCCTAGATCCTCAATCCCCAATCCCCAATCCTTGATACTCAATCTTCAATCCTTAATCCCCAGTCCTCAATCTTCAATCCTCAATGCTCAATCCTCAATCGTCAATCCTCAGTCGTCAGTCCTCAATCCTCAATTCTCAAACCTCAATCCTCAACCGTCGGTCCTCGTCCTCAAACCTCAATCCCGAATCCTCAGTCCTGAATCCTCAATCTTCAGCCCTCAGTCCTCAACAATCAATTGTATATCCTCAGTCCTCATTAGAATATCCTCAATTCACAGTTTTGAGTACTCAATCCCCATTCTTCAATCTTCAAATCTCAGTCTACAAACATCAATTCGCATCACTCAACACTCAACACTCAGTCCTCAATCTTCAGTCCTCAATCCTCAATCCTCAATCTTTAATCCACAATACTCAATCTTCAATCCTCAATCCTCTATTCTCAATGCTCAGTCCTCAATCCTCAATCGCCAATCCTCAATCCCCAATCCTCAACCTTCAATCCTCAACCTTCAATCCTCAGTCCTCAATCCTCAATCATCGATACTCAATGTTCAATCCTCAATACTCAACCTTCAATCCTCAACCCTCAATCCTCAATCCACAATCCTCAATACTCAATCATCAACCTTCAATCCTCAACACTCAATCTTCAGTCCCCAAGTCCCAATCCTCAATCGTCAATCCTCATTCTTCAATCCTCAATACCCAATCCTCAATCCCCAATCCTCTATCCTCCATCCTCAATTCTCAATTCTCAATCCTCAAACCTCAATCTTCAATCCTCAATACTCAATCCTCAATCCTCAATACTCATCCATCAATCCTCAATTCTCAATACTCAATAGAATATCCGGAATTCTCAGTATTCAATACTCAGACCTCAATCCTCAGCCCTCAGCCCTCATCATCCATCCTCAATCCTCAATCCTCAAACCTCAGTCCTCAATCCTCAATCGTCAAACCTCAAACCTCAAACCTCAACCGTCAGTCCTCGTCCTCAATCCTCAACCCTCAATCCTCAATTCTCAATCCTCAATCCTCAAACGTCAATCTTCAATCCTCAATACTCAACCTTCAATCCTCAATCCTCAATCCCCGATCCTCAATCCTTAATCCTCAATCTTCAACCATCAATCCTCAATACCCAATCTGCAATCCTCAGTCCTCAACACTCAACACTCAATCCTCATTCTTCAATCCTCAGTAACCAATCCTCAATCTTCAACCCTCAATCCTCAATCCTCAATCCTCAATTCACAATCCTCAATCCTCAGTCCTCAGTCCGCAAACCTCAATCCTCAGCCCTCAGCAATCATCCTCAATCCTCAATCCTCAATCCTCAATCCTCAATCCTCAGTCATCAATCCTCAATCCTCAATACTCAATCGTCAATACTCAATCGTCAATCCTCAGTCCTCAATTCTCAATCCTCCATTCTCGTTCCTCAAACCTCAATCTTCAACCCTCAGTCCTCATCCGCAATTCTCAATCCTCAATCCTCAAACCTCAATCCTCAGTCATCAATCCTCAATCTTCAATGCTCAATCGTCAATCTTCAATCCTGAATACTCAACCTTCAATCCTCAATACTCAACCTTCAATCCTCAACACTCAATCCACAATCCACAATCCTCAATCCTCAATCCTCAATACTCAATCCTCAATCCTCAATCCTCAATCCCCAATCCTCAATCTTCAATCCTCAATCCTCAATCCTCAAGCCTCAATCCTCAATCCTGAATACTCAACCTTCAATCCTCAATCCTCAATCCTCAATCATCAATCCTCAATCCTCAATAATCAATCTTCAACATCAATCCTCAATCCTCAATCTTCAATCCTCAATCCTCAATATTCAATATTCAATCCTCAACGCTCAATCCTCAACCCACAGTCTCAACCATCAATCCTCAATCCTCAATTCTCAAACCTCAGTCCTCAGTAGAATATCCTCAATTCTCAGTTATGAATACTCAATCCACAATCTTCAATCTTCAAATCTCAAACCTCAAACATCAGTTCTTAACACTCGAACCTCAACCCACAGTCCTGAATATTTAACCCTCAATGCTCAATCCTCTATCTTCAATCTTAAATCAACAACTGTCAATCCTCAATCCTCAATCCTCAATCCTCAGTCCTCAAGTCTCAATTCTCAATATTCAATAATCGATCCTGAATCCTCAATCCTCAATCCTCAATCCTCAATCGTCAATCCTCAATCCTCAACCATCAATCCACAATCCTCAATCCCCAATCCTCAATCCTCAATCGCCAATCCTCAAACATCAATCTTCAATCCTCAACCCTTGATCCTCAATTCTCAATCCTCAGTCCTCAATTTTCAATCCTCAATATAATATCCTCAATTCTCAGTTTTCAGTACTTAGTCCTCAATCTTCAATCGTCAGTCCTCAATCCTCAATCTTCAAACCTCAATCGTCAATCCTAAATCCTCAACCATCAATCCTCAATCCTCAATCCTCAATCCTCAATTCTCAGCCCTCAATAGAAAATCCTCAATTCTCCGTTTTCAATACTCAATCCTCAATCTACAATCTTCAAATCTCAGTTCCCAAACATCAATTCGCAACACTCTATCCTCAATACTCAGTCCTTAATCTTCAATCTTCAATCCTCGGCCCTCAATACTCAATCGTCAATCCTCATTCTTCAATCCTCAACACCCAATC
The DNA here is from genome assembly GCF_051401765.1 of Calliopsis andreniformis. NCBI lineage: Eukaryota > Metazoa > Arthropoda > Insecta > Hymenoptera > Andrenidae > Calliopsis > Calliopsis andreniformis. The sequence continues at coordinate 2,607,576 of NW_027480438.1, forward strand.
CTCAATCCTCAATCCTCTATCCTCCATCCTCAATTCTCAATTCTCAATCCTCAAACCTCAATCTTCAATCCTCAATACTCAATCCTCAATACTCAATACTCATCCATCAATCCTCAATTCTCAATACTCAATAGAATATCCTGAATTCTCAATATTCAATACTCAAACCTCAATCCTCAACCCTCAGCCCTCATCCTCCATCCTCAATCCTCAATCCTCAATCCTCAATCTTCAATCCTCAATCCTCAATCTTCAATCTTCAATCCTCAATCCTCAATCCTCAATCCTCAATCCTCAATCCTCAGTCATCAATCCCCAATCTTCAATACTCAATCGTCAATCTTCAATCCTGAATACTCAACCTTCAATCCTCAATACTCAATCTTCAATCCTCAACACTCAATCCACAATCCACAATCCTCAATCCTCAATCCTCAATACTCAATCCTCAATCCTCAATCCTCAATCTTCAATCCTCAATCCTCAATCTTCAATCTTCAATCCTCAATCCTCAATCCTCAATCCTCAATCCTCAATCCTCAGTCATCAATCCTCAATCTTCAATACTCAATCGTCAACCGTCAATCCTGAATACTCAACCTTCAATCCTCAATACTCAATCTTCAATCCTCGACACTCAATCCACAATCCACAACCCTCAATCCTCAATCCTCAATACTCAATCCTCAATCCTCAATCCTCAATCCCCAATCCTCAATCTTCAATCCTCAATCCTCAATCCTCAAGTCTCAATCCTCAATCCTGAATACTCAATCTTCAATCCTCAATCCTCAATCCTCAGTCATCGATCCTCAATCCTCAATACTCAATCTTCAACATCAATCCTCAATCCTCAATCTTCAAACCTCAATCCTCAATTTTCAATCCTCAATCCTCAACGCTCAATCCTCAACCCACAGTCTCAACCACTAATACTCAATCCTCAATCCTCAAACCTCAGTCCTCAGTAGAATATCCTCAATTCTCAGTTACGATTACTCAATCCACAATCTTCAATCTTCAAATCTCAAACCTCAAACATCAATTCTTAACACTCGAACCTGAACCCACAGTCCTGAATATTTATCCCTCAATGCTCAATACTCAATCTTCAATCTTAAATCAACTACCGTCAATCCTCAATCCTCAATCCTCAATCCTCAGTCCTCAAGTCTCAATCCTCAATATTCAATAATCGATCCTCAATCCTCAATCCTGAATCCTCAATCCTCAATCCTCAATCCTCAATCGTAAATCCTCAATCCTCAACCATCAATCCACACTCCTCAATCCCCAATCCTCAATCCTCCATCGCCAATCCTCAAACATCAACCTTCAATCCTCAACTCTTGATCCTCAACCCTCAATCCTCAGTCCTGAATTTTCAATCCTCAATATAATATCCTCAATTCTCAGTTTTCAGTACTCAGTCCTCAATCTTCAATCGTCAGTCCTCAATCCTCAATCTTCAAACCTCAATCGTCAATCCTGAATCCTCAACCACCAATCCTCAATCCTCAATCCTCAATCCTCAATTCTCTGCCCTCAATAGAAAATCCTCAATTCTCAGTTTTCAATACTCAATCCTCAATCTACAATCTTCAAATCTCAGTTCCCAAACATCAATTCGCAACACTCTATCCTCAATACTCAGTCCTTAATCTTCAATCTTCAATCCTCGGCCCTCAATACTCAATCCTCAATCCTCAGTCCTCAAGTCTCAATCCTCAATATTCAATAATCGATCCTCAATCCTCAATCCTCAATCCTCAATCCTCAATCCTCAATCCTCAATCGTCAATCCTCAATCCTCAACCATCAATCCACAATCCTCAATCCCCAATCCTCAATCCTCAATCGCCAATCCTCAAACATCAATCTTCAATCCTCAACCCTTGATCCTCAATCCTCAATCCTCAGTCCTCAATTTTCAATCCTCAATATAATATCCTCAATTCTCAGTTTTCAGTACTCAGTCCTCAATCTTCAATCGTCAGTCTTCAATCCTCAATCTTCAAACCTCAATCGTCAATCCTAAATCCTCAACCATCAATCCTCAATCCTCAATCCTCAATCCTCAATTCTCAGCCCTCAATAGAAAATCCTCAATTCTCAGTTTTCAATACTCAATCCTCAATCTACAATCTTCAAATCTCAGTTCCCAAACATCAATTCGCAACACTCTATCCTCAATACTCAGTCCTTAATCTTCAATCTTCAATCCTCGGCCCTCAATACTCAATCCTCAATCCTCATTCCGCAATCCTCAACCATCTATCCTCAATCCTCAATCCTCAATCCTCAAGCCTCAATCCTCAGTCCTCGAGCCTCAATCCTCAATATTCAATTGTCTATCCTCAATTCTCAAACCTCAATCCTCAACCCGCAGTCCTCAATCCTCAATCCTCAATCCTCAATCCTCATTCCTCAAACTTCAATTCTCAATATTCAATGCTCAATCCTCAACTCACAACACTCAACCCTCAACTATCAGTACACAATACTCAATGATCAATCCTGAGTCCTCAATCTTCAATCCTTAATCCTCAACCTTCAATCCTCAATCCTCAATCCCCAATCCTCAATCCTCAATCCTCAATCCTCAATTCTCAGCCCTCAATAGAAAATCCTCAGTTCTCAGTATTCTATACACAATCCTCAACCTTCAATCTTCAAATCTCACGTCCCAAACATCAGTTCGCAATACTCTACCCTCAACACTCTGTCCTCAATCTTCAATCTACAATCCTCAAACCTCAATCTTCTATCTTCAACACTCGACCCTCAATTCTCAATTCTTAATCCTCAATCCGCAATACTCAATCCTCATTTCTCAAACCTCAATCCTCAACCCTCAGTCCACAGTCCTCAATCCTCAATCTTCAGTCCTCAATCCTCAATCCTCAATCGTCAATCATCAGTCATCAATCCTCAATCCTCAATACTCAATCGTCAATCCTCAGTCCTCAATTCTCAATCTTCAATCCTCGTTCCTCAAACCTCAATCCTCAACCCTCAGACCTCATCCTCAATTCTCAATCCTCAATCCTCAAACCTCAATCTTCAATCCTCAATCCTCAATACTCAATCCTCAATCATCAATACTCAATCTTCAATCCTCAATCCTCAATCCTCAATCCTCAATCCTCAATCATCAGCTATGAATACTCAATCTTCATAACTCAATCCTCAATCCTTAATCCTCAATCCTCAATCCTCAATCCTCATTCCTCAAACCTCAATCCTCAAGCCTCAGTCCTCATCCTCAATTCACAATTATCAATCCTCAATCATCAATCCTCAATCTTCAATCCTGAATAATCAATCTCCAATCCTAGATCCTCAATCCCCAATCCTCAATCCTTAATCTTCAATCTTCAATCCTCAATCCCCAGTCCTCAATCTTCAATCCTCAATGCTCAATCCTCAATCCTCAATCCTCAATCCTCAGTCCTCAATCCTCAATCATCAAACCTCAAACCTCAATCCTCAACCGTCAGTCCTCGTCCTCAATCCTCAAACCTCAATCCTCAATTCTCAATTCTCAATCCTCAATCCTCAATCGTCAATCTTCAATCCTCAATAGTCAATATCCAATCCTAGATCCTCAATCCCCAATCCCCAATCCTTGATACTCAATCTTCAATCCTTAATCCCCAGTCCTCAATCTTCAATCCTCAATGCTCAATCCTCAATCGTCAATCCTCAGTCGTCAGTCCTCAATCCTCAATCCTCAAACCTCAATCCTCAACCGTCGGTCCTCGTCCTCAAACCTCAATCCCGAATCCTCAGTCCTGAATCCTCAATCTTCAGCCCTCAGTCCTCAACAATCAATTGTATATCCTCAGTCCTCATTAGAATATCCTCAATTCACAGTTTTGAGTACTCAATCCCCATTCTTCAATCTTCAAATCTCAGTCTACAAACATCAATTCGCATCACTCAACACTGAACACTCAGTCCTCAATCTTCAGTCCTCAATCCTCAATCCTCAATCTTTAATCCACAATACTCAATCTTCAATCCTCAATCCTCTATTCTCAATGCTCAGTCCTCACTCCTCAATCGCCAATCCTCAATCCCCAATCCTCAACCTTCAATCCTCAACCTTCAATCCTCAGTCCTCAATCCTCAATCATCGATACTCAATGTTCAATCCTCAATACTCAACCTTCAATCCTCAACCCTCAATCCTCAATCCACAATCCTCAATACTCAATCATCAACCTTCAATCCTCAACACTCAATCTTCAGTCCCCAAGTCCCAATCCTCAATCGTCAATCCTCATTCTTCAATCCTCAATACCCAATCCTCAATCCCCAATCCTCTATCCTCCATCCTCAATTCTCAATTCTCAATCCTCAAACCTCAATCTTCAATCCTCAATACTCAATCCTCAATCCTCAATACTCATCCATCAATCCTCAATTCTCAATACTCAATAGAATATCCGGAATTCTCAGTATTCAATACTCAGACCTCAATCCTCAGCCCTCAGCCCTCATCATCCATCCTCAATCCTCAATCCTCAAACCTCAGTCCTCAATCCTCAATCGTCAAACCTCAAACCTCAAACCTCAACCGTCAGTCCTCGTCCTCAATCCTCAACCCTCAATCCTCAATTCTCAATCCTCAATCCTCAAACGTCAATCTTCAATCCTCAATACTCAACCTTCAATCCTCAATCCTCAATCCCCGATCCTCAATCCTTAATCCTCAATCTTCAACCATCAATCCTCAATACCCAATCTGCAATCCTCAGTCCTCAACACTCAACACTCAATCCTCATTCTTCAATCCTCAGTAACCAATCCTCAATCTTCAACCCTCAATCCTCAATCCTCAATCCTCAATTCACAATCCTCAATCCTCAGTCCTCAGTCCGCAAACCTCAATCCTCAGCCCTCAGCAATCATCCTCAATCCTCAATCCTCAATCCTCAATCCTCAATCCTCAGTCATCAATCCTCAATCCTCAATACTCAATCGTCAATACTCAATCGTCAATCCTCAGTCCTCAATTCTCAATCCTCCATTCTCGTTCCTCAAACCTCAATCTTCAACCCTCAGTCCTCATCCGCAATTCTCAATCCTCAATCCTCAAACCTCAATCCTCAGTCATCAATCCTCAATCTTCAATGCTCAATCGTCAATCTTCAATCCTGAATACTCAACCTTCAATCCTCAATACTCAACCTTCAATCCTCAACACTCAATCCACAATCCACAATCCTCAATCCTCAATCCTCAATACTCAATCCTCAATCCTCAATCCTCAATCCCCAATCCTCAATCTTCAATCCTCAATCCTCAATCCTCAAGCCTCAATCCTCAATCCTGAATACTCAACCTTCAATCCTCAATCCTCAATCCTCAATCATCAATCCTCAATCCTCAATAATCAATCTTCAACATCAATCCTCAATCCTCAATCTTCAATCCTCAATCCTCAATATTCAATATTCAATCCTCAACGCTCAATCCTCAACCCACAGTCTCAACCATCAATCCTCAATCCTCAATTCTCAAACCTCAGTCCTCAGTAGAATATCCTCAATTCTCAGTTATGAATACTCAATCCACAATCTTCAATCTTCAAATCTCAAACCTCAAACATCAGTTCTTAACACTCGAACCTCAACCCACAGTCCTGAATATTTAACCCTCAATGCTCAATCCTCTATCTTCAATCTTAAATCAACAACTGTCAATCCTCAATCCTCAATCCTCAATCCTCAGTCCTCAAGTCTCAATTCTCAATATTCAATAATCGATCCTGAATCCTCAATCCTCAATCCTCAATCCTCAATCGTCAATCCTCAATCCTCAACCATCAATCCACAATCCTCAATCCCCAATCCTCAATCCTCAATCGCCAATCCTCAAACATCAATCTTCAATCCTCAACCCTTGATCCTCAATTCTCAATCCTCAGTCCTCAATTTTCAATCCTCAATATAATATCCTCAATTCTCAGTTTTCAGTACTTAGTCCTCAATCTTCAATCGTCAGTCCTCAATTCTCAATCTTCAATCCTCGTTCCTCAAACCTCAATCCTCAACCCTCAGACCTCATCCTCAATTCTCAATCCTCAATCCTCAAACCTCAATCTTCAATCCTCAATCCTCAATACTCAATCCTCAATCATCAATACTCAATCTTCAATCCTCAATCCTCAATCCTCAATCCTCAATCCTCAATCATCAGCTATGAATACTCAATCTTCATAACTCAATCCTCAATCCTTAATCCTCAATCCTCAATCCTCAATCCTCATTCCTCAAACCTCAATCCTCAAGCCTCAGTCCTCATCCTCAATTCACAATTATCAATCCTCAATCATCAATCCTCAATCTTCAATCCTGAATAATCAATCTCCAATCCTAGATCCTCAATCCCCAATCCTCAATCCTTAATCTTCAATCTTCAATCCTCAATCCCCAGTCCTCAATCTTCAATCCTCAATGCTCAATCCTCAATCCTCAATCCTCAATCCTCAGTCCTCAATCCTCAATCATCAAACCTCAAACCTCAATCCTCAACCGTCAGTCCTCGTCCTCAATCCTCAAACCTCAATCCTCAATCCTCAATTCTCAATCCTCAATCCTCAATCGTCAATCTTCAATCCTCAATAGTCAATCTCCAATCCTAGATCCTCAATCCCCAATCCCCAATCCTTGATACTCAATCTTCAATCCTTAATCCCCAGTCCTCAATCTTCAATCCTCAGTCCTCAATCCTCAATCATCGATACTCAATGTTCAATCCTCAATACTCAACCTTCAATCCTCAACCCTCAATCCTCAATCCACAATCCTCAATACTCAATCATCAACCTTCAATCCTCAACACTCAATCTTCAGTCCCCAAGTCCCAATCCTCAATCGTCAATCCTCATTCTTCAATCCTCAATACCCAATCCTCAATCCCCAATCCTCTATCCTCCATCCTCAATTCTCAATTCTCAATCCTCAAACCTCAATCTTCAATCCTCAATACTCAATCCTCAATCCTCAATACTCATCCATCAATCCTCAATTCTCAATACTCAATAGAATATCCGGAATTCTCAGTATTCAATACTCAGACCTCAATCCTCAGCCCTCAGCCCTCATCATCCATCCTCAATCCTCAATCCTCAAACCTCAGTCCTCAATCCTCAATCGTCAAACCTCAAACCTCAAACCTCAACCGTCAGTCCTCGTCCTCAATCCTCAACCCTCAATCCTCAATTCTCAATCCTCAATCCTCAAACGTCAATCTTCAATCCTCAATACTCAACCTTCAATCCTCAATCCTCAATCCTCAATCCCCGATCCTCAATCCTTAATCCTCAATCTTCAACCATCAATCCTCAATACCCAATCTGCAATCCTCAGTCCTCAACACTCAACACTCAATCCTCATTCTTCAATCCTCAGTAACCAATCCTCAATCTTCAACCCTCAATCCTCAATCCTCAATCCTCAATTCACAATCCTCAATCCTCAGTCCTCAGTCCGCAAACCTCAATCCTCAGCCCTCAGCAATCATCCTCAATCCTCAATCCTCAATCCTCAATCCTCAATCCTCAGTCATCAATCCTCAATCCTCAATACTCAATCGTCAATACTCAATCGTCAATCCTCAGTCCTCAATTCTCAATCCTCCATTCTCGTTCCTCAAACCTCAATCTTCAACCCTCAGTCCTCATCCGCAATTCTCAATCCTCAATCCTCAAACCTCAATCCTCAGTCATCAATCCTCAATCTTCAATGCTCAATCGTCAATCTTCAATCCTGAATACTCAACCTTCAATCCTCAATACTCAACCTTCAATCCTCAACACTCAATCCACAATCCACAATCCTCAATCCTCAATCCTCAATACTCAATCCTCAATCCTCAATCCTCAATCCCCAATCCTCAATCTTCAATCCTCAATCCTCAATCCTCAAGCCTCAATCCTCAATCCTGAATACTCAACCTTCAATCCTCAATCCTCAATCCTCAATCATCAATCCTCAATCCTCAATAATCAATCTTCAACATCAATCCTCAATCCTCAATCTTCAATCCTCAATCCTCAATATTCAATATTCAATCCTCAACGCTCAATCCTCAACCCACAGTCTCAACCATCAATCCTCAATCCTCAATTCTCAAACCTCAGTCCTCAGTAGAATATCCTCAATTCTCAGTTATGAATACTCAATCCACAATCTTCAATCTTCAAATCTCAAACCTCAAACATCAGTTCTTAACACTCGAACCTCAACCCACAGTCCTGAATATTTAACCCTCAATGCTCAATCCTCTATCTTCAATCTTAAATCAACAACTGTCAATCCTCAATCCTCAATCCTCAATCCTCAGTCCTCAAGTCTCAATTCTCAATATTCAATAATCGATCCTGAATCCTCAATCCTCAATCCTCAATCCTCAATCGTCAATCCTCAATCCTCAACCATCAATCCACAATCCTCAATCCCCAATCCTCAATCCTCAATCGCCAATCCTCAAACATCAATCTTCAATCCTCAACCCTTGATCCTCAATTCTCAATCCTCAGTCCTCAATTTTCAATCCTCAATATAATATCCTCAATTCTCAGTTTTCAGTACTTAGTCCTCAATCTTCAATCGTCAGTCCTCAATCCTCAATCTTCAAACCTCAATCGTCAATCCTAAATCCTCAACCATCAATCCTCAATCCTCAATCCTCAATCCTCAATTCTCAGCCCTCAATAGAAAATCCTCAATTCTCCGTTTTCAATACTCAATCCTCAATCTACAATCTTCAAATCTCAGTTCCCAAACATCAATTCGCAACACTCTATCCTCAATACTCAGTCCTTAATCTTCAATCTTCAATCCTCGGCCCTCAATACTCAATCCTCAATCCTCATTCCGCAATCCTCAACCATCTATCCTCAATCCTCAATCCTCAATCCTCAAGCCTCAATCCTCAGTCCTCGAGCCTCAATCCTCAATATTCAATTGTCTATCCTCAATTCTCAAACCTCAATCCTCAACCCGCAGTCCTCAATCCTCAATCCTCAATCCTCAATCCTCATTCCTCAAACTTCAATTCTCAATATTCAATGCTCACTCCTCAACTCACAACACTCAACCCTCAACTATCAGTACACAATACTCAATGATCAATCCTGAGTCCTCAATCTTCAATCCTTAATCCTCAACCTTCAATCCTAAATCCTCAATCCCCAATCCTCAATCCTCAATCCTCAATCCTCAATTCTCAGCCCTCAATAGAAAATCCTCTGTTCTCAGTATTCTATACACAACCCTCAACCTTCAATCTTCAAATCTCACGTCCCAAACATCAGTTCGCTATACTCTACCCTCAACACTCTGTCCTCAATCTTCAATCTACAATCCTCAAACCTCAATCTTCTATCTTCAACCCTCGACCCTCAATTCTCAATTCTTAATCCTCAATCCGCAATCCTCAATCCTCATTTCTCAAACCTCAATCCTCAACCCTCAGTCCACAGTCCTCAATCCTCAATCTTCAGTCCTCAATCCTTAATCCTCAATCCTCAATCCTCAGTCATCAATCCTCAATCCTCAATACTCAATCGTCAATCCTCAATCCTCAATCCTCAATCCTCAATACTCAATCCTCAATCCTCAATCCTCAATCCCAAATCCTCAATCTTCAATCCTCAATCCTCAATCCTCAAGCCTCAATCCTCAATCCTGAATACTCAATCTTCACTCCTTAATCCCCAGTCCTCAATCTTCAATCCTCAATGCTCAATCCTCAATCCTCAATCCTCAATCCTCAGTCATCAGTCCTCAACCCTCAATCCTCAAACCTCAATCCTCAACCGTCGGTCCTCGTCCTCAAACCTCAATCCCGAATCCTCAGTCCTGAACCCTCAATCTTCAGCCCTCAGTCCTCAACAATCAATTGTAAATCCTCAGTCCTCATTAGAATATCCTCAATTCACAGTTTTCAGTACTCAATCCCCAATCTTCAATCTTCAAATCTCAGTCTACAAAGATCAACTCGTATCACTCAACACTGAACACTCAGTCCTCAATCTTCAGTCCTCAATCCTCAATCCTCAATCTTTAATCCTCAATACTCAATATTAAATCCTCAATCCTCTATTCTCAATCCTCAGTCCTCAATCCTCAATCGTCAATCCTCAATCCCCAATCCTCAACTTTCAATCCTCAACCTTCAATCCTCAGTCCTCAATCCTCAATCATCGATTCTCAATGTTCAATCGTCAATACTCAACCTTCAATCCTCAACCCTCAATCCTCAATCCACAATCCTCAATACTCAATCATCAACCTTCAATCCTCAATACTCAATCTTCAATCCCCAATTCCCAATCCTCAATCGTCAATCCTCATTCTTCAATCATCAATACCCAATCCTCAATCCTCAATCCTCAACCCTCAATCCTCAATTCTCAATTCTCAATCCTCAATCCTCAATCGTCAATCTTCAATCCTCAATAGTCAATCTCCAATCCTAGATCCTCAATCCCCAATCCCCAATCCTTAATACTCAATCTTCAATCCTTAATCCCCAGTCCTCAATCTTCAATCCTCAATGCTCAATTCTCAATCCTCAATCCTCAGTCATCAGTCCTCAATCCTCAATCCTCAAACCTCAACCCTCAACCGTCGGTCCTCGTCCTCAAACCTCAATCCCGAATCCTCAGTCCTGAATCCTCAATCTTCAGCCCTCAGTCCTCAACAATCAATTGTATATCCCCAGTCCTCATAAGAATATCCTCAATTCACAGTTTTGAGTACTCCATCCCCAATCTTCAGTCTTCAAATCTCAGTCTACAAACATCAATTCGCATCACTCAACACTCAACACTCAGTCCTCAATCTTCAGTCCTCAATCCTCAATCCTCAATCTTTAATCCTCAATACTCAATCTTCAATTCTCAATCCTCTAATCTCAATGCTCAGTCCTCAATCCTCAATCGCCAATCCTCAATCCCCAATCCTCAACCTTCAATCCTCAACCTTCAATCCTCAGTCCTCAATCCTCAATCATCGATACTCAATGTTGAATCCTCAATACTCAACCTTCAATCCTCAACCCTCAATCCTCAACCCACAATCCTCAATACTCAATCCGCAGCCCACGACACTCAATCTTCAATCCTCAATCCTCAATCGTCAATCCTCAATCCTCAATCCTGAATACTCAATCCTCAACCCTCAGTCCCAAATCCTCTCTCCTCAATGATCAAACCACAGGCGACAAACCTCAATCCTCAATATTCAGTGCTCAATCCTCAATTCTCAACGCACAACCCTCAACCCTCAGACCTCAACCCTCAATCCTCAATCCTCAATCCTCAATCTGCAATTCTCAATCCTCAACAGAATATCCTCAATTCTCAGATTTCAATGCTCAATCCACAATCTTCAATCTTCAACTATCAATCCTCAAACATCAATTCTCAACATTCAATCCTCAACCCTCAGTCCTCATCCTCAATTCTCAATCCTCACTCCTCAAACCTCAATCTTCAATCCTCAATACTCAATCCTCAATCCTCAATACTCGACCATCAATCCTCAATTCACAATACTCAATAGAATATCCTGAATTCTCAGTATTCAATACTCAAACCTCAATCCTCAACCCTCAGCCCTCATCCTCCATCCTCAATCCTCAACCCTCAGCCTTCATCCTCCATCCTCAATCCTCAATCCTCAATCCTCAATCATCAATTCTCAATCTTCAATCCTCAATCCTCAATCCTAAATCCTCAATCCTCAATCTTCAATCCTCAATACTCAATCTTCAATCTTCAATCTTCAATCCTCAATCCTCAATCCTCAATCCTCAATCCTCAGTCATCAATCCTCAATCATCAATACTCAATCGTCAATCCGCAGTCCTCAATCCTCAATCCTCAATCCTCGTTCCCCAAACATCAATCCTCAACCCTCAGCCATCATCCTCAATCCTCAATCCTCGTTCCTTAATCCTCAATACTCAATCCTCAATCCTCAATAGTCAATCTCCAATCCTAGATCCTCAATCCCCAATCCTCAATCCTTAATCCTCAATCTTCAATCCTCAATCCTCAATTCTCAATCCTCAATACTCAATCCGCAGCCCACGACACTCAATCTTCAATCCTCAATCCTCAATCTTCAATCTTCAATCCTCAATCCTCAATCCTCAATCCTCAATCCTCAATCCTCAGTCATCAATCCCCAATCTTCAATACTCAATCGTCAATCTTCAATCCTGAATACTCAACCTTCAATCCTCAATACTCAATCTTCAATCCTCAACACTCAATCCACAATCCACAATCCTCAATCCTCAATCCTCAATACTCAATCCTCAATCCTCAATCCTCAATCTTCAATCCTCAATCCTCAATCTTCAATCTTCAATCCTCAATCCTCAATCCTCAATCCTCAATCCTCAATCCTCAGTCATCAATCCTCAATCTTCAATACTCAATCGTCAACCTTCAATCCTGAATACTCAGCCTTCAATCCTCAATCCTCAATCCTCAATCCTCAATTCTCAGCCCTCAATAGAAAATCCTCAATTCTCAGTTTTCAATACTCAATCCTCAATCTACAATCTTCAAATCTCAGTTCCCAAACATCAATTCGCAACACTCTGTCCTCAATACTCAGTCCTTAATCTTCAATCTTCAATCCTCGGCCCTCAATACTCAATCCTCAATCCTCATTCCGCAATCCTCAACCATCTATCCTCAATCCTCAATCCTCAATCCTCAAGCCTCAATCCTCAGTCCTCGAGCCTCAATCCTCAATATTCAATTGTCTATCCTCAATTCTCAAACCTCAATCCTCAACCCGCAGTCCTCAATCCTCAATCCTCAATCCTCAATCCTCATTCCTCAAACGTCAATTCTCAATATTCAATGCTCAATCCTCAACTCACAACACTCAACCCTCAACTATCAGTACACAATACTCAATGATCAATCCTGAGTCCTCAATCTTCAATCCTTAATCCTCAACCTTCAATCCTCAATCCTCAATCCCCAATCCTCAATCCTCAATCCTCAATCCTCAATTCTCAGCCCTCAATAGAAAATCCTCAGTTCTCAGTATTCTATACACAATCCTCAACATTCAATCTTCAAATCTCACGTCCCAAACATCAGTTCGCAATACTCTACCCTCAACACTCTGTCCTCAATCTTCAATCTACAATCCTCAAACCTCAATCTTCTATCTTCAACCCTCGACCCTCAATTCTCAATTCTTAATCCTCAATCCGCAATACTCAATCCTCATTTCTCAAACCTCAATCCTCAACCCTCAGTCCACAGTCCTCAATCCTCAATCTTCAGTCCTCAATCCTCAATCCTCATTCGTCAATCCTCAGTCATCAATCCTTAATACTCAATCTTCAATCCTTAATCCCCAGTCCTCAATCTTCAATCCTCAATGCTCAATCCTCAATCCTCAATCCTCAGTCGTCAGTCCTCAATCCTCAATCCTCAAACCTCAATCCTCAACCGTCGGTCCTCGTCCTCAAACCTCAATCCCGAATCCTCAGTCCTGAATCCTCAATCTTCAGCCCTCAGTCCTCAACAATCAATTGTATATCCTCAGTCCTCATTAGAATATCCTCAATTCACAGTTTTGAGTACTCAATCCCCAATCTTCAATCTTCAAATCTCAGTCTACAAACATCAATTCGCATCACTCAACACTCAACACTCAGTCCTCAATCTTCAGTCCTCAATCCTCAATCCTCAATCTTTAATCCTCAATACTCAATCTTCAATCCTCAATCCTCTATCCTCAATGCTCAGTCCTCAGTCCTCAATCGCCAATCCTCAATCCCCAATCCTCAACCTTCAATCCTCAACCTTCAATCTTCAGTCCTCAATCCTCAATCATCGATACTCAATGTTCAATCCTCAATACTCAACCTTCAATCCTCAACCCTCAATCCTCAATCCACAATCCTCAATACTCAATCATCAACCTTCAATCCTCAACACTCAATCTTCAGTCCCCAATTCCCAATCCTCAATCGTCAATCCTCATTCTTCAATCCTCAATACCCAATCCTCAATCCTCAATCCTCTATCCTCCATCCTCAATTCTCAATTCTCAATCCTCAAACCTCAATCTTCAATCCACAATACTCAATCCTCAATCCTCAATCCTCAATACTCAACCATCAATCCTCAATTCTAAATACTCAATAGAATATCCTGAATTCTCAGTATTCAATACTCAAACCTCAATCCTCAACCCTCAGCCCTCATCCTCCATCCTCAATCCTCACACCTCAATCCTCAATCTTCAATCCTCAATCCTCAATCTTCAATCTTCAATCGTCAATCCTCAATCCTCAATCCTCAATCCTCAATCCTCAGTCATCAATCCTCAATCTTCAATACTCAGTCGTCAATCCTCAATCCTCAATCCTCAATCCTCAATCCTCAGTCATCAATCCTCAATCTTCAATACTCAGTCGTCAATCCTCAATCCTCAATCCTCAATCGTCAATCCTCAATCCTCAACCATCAATCCACAATCCTCAATCCCCAATCCTCAATCCTCAATCGCCAATCCTCAAACATCAATCTTCAATCCTCAACCCTTGATCCTCAATTCTCAATCCTCAGTCCTCAATTTTCAATCCTCAATATAATATCCTCAATTCTCAGTTTTCAGTACTTAGTCCTCAATCTTCAATCGTCAGTCCTCAATCCTCAATCTTCAAACCTCAATCGTCAATCCTAAATCCTCAACCATCAATCCTCAATCCTCAATCCTCAATCCTCAATTCTCAGCCCTCAATAGAAAATCCTCAATTCTCCGTTTTCAATACTCAATCCTCAATCTACAATCTTCAAATCTCAGTTCCCAAACATCAATTCGCAACGCTCTATCCTCAATACTCAGTCCTTAATCTTCAATCTTCAATCCTCGGCCCTCAATACTCGATCCTCAATCCTCATTCCGCAATCCTCAACCATCTATCCTCAATCCTCAACCCTCAATCCTCAATCCACAATCCTCAATACTCAATCATCAACCTTCAATCCTCAATACTCAATCTTCAATCCCCAATTCCCAATCCTCAATCGTCAATCCTCATTCTTCAATCATCAATACCCAATCCTCAATCCTCAATCCTCAACCCTCAATCCTCAATTCTCAATTCTCAATCCTCAATCCTCAATCGTCAATCTTCAATCCTCAATAGTCAATCTCCAATCCTAGATCCTCAATCCCCAATCCCCAATCCTTAATACTCAATCTTCAATCCTTAATCCCCAGTCCTCAATCTTCAATCCTCAATGCTCAATTCTCAATCCTCAATCCTCAGTCATCAGTCCTCAATCCTCAATCCTCAAACCTCAACCCTCAACCGTCGGTCCTCGTCCTCAAACCTCAATCCCGAATCCTCAGTCCTGAATCTGTCAATCTTCAGCCCTCAGTCCTCAACAATCAATTGTATATCCCCAGTCCTCATAAGAATATCCTCAATTCACAGTTTTGAGTACTCCATCCCCAATCTTCAGTCTTCAAATCTCAGTCTACAAACATCAATTCGCATCACTCAACACTCAACACTCAGTCCTCAATCTTCAGTCCTCAATCCTCAATCCTCAATCTTTAATCCTCAATACTCAATCTTCAATTCTCAATCCTCTATTCTCAATGCTCAGTCCTCAATCCTCAATCGCCAATCCTCAATCCCCAATCCTCAACCTTCAATCCTCAACCTTCAATCCTCAGTCCTCAATCCTCAATCATCGATACTCAATGTTGAATCCTCAATACTCAACCTTCAATCCTCAACCCTCAATCCTCAATCCACAATCCTCAATACTCAATCATCAACCTTCAATCCGCAATACTCAATCTTCAGTCCCCAATTCCCAATCCTCAATCGTCAATCCTCATTCTTCAATCCTCAATACCCAATCCTCAATCCTCAATCCTCTATCCTCCATTCTCAATTCTCAATTCTCAATCCTCAAACCTCAATCTTCAATCCTCAATACTCAATCCTCAATCCTCAATACTCATCCATCAATCCTCAATTCTCAATACTCAATAGAATATCCTGAATTCTCAGTACTCAATACTCAGACCTCAATCCTCAACCCTCAGCCCTCATCCTCCATCCTCAATCCTCAATCCTCAAACCTCAGTCCTCAATCCTCAATCATCAAACCTCAAACCTCAATCCTCAACCGTCTGTCCTCGTCCTCAATCCTCAACCCTCAATCCTCAATTCTCCATTCTCAATCCTCAATCCTCAAACGTCAATCTTCAATCCTCAATACTCAACCTTCAATCCTCAATCCTCAATCCCCAATGCTCAATCCTTAATCCTCAATCTTCAATCCTCAATCCTCAATACCCAATCTGCAATCCTCAGTCCTCAACCCTCAACCCTCAATCCTCATTCTTCAATCCTCAATAACCAATCCTCAATCTTCAACCCTCAATCCTCAATCCTCAATTCTCAATCCTCAATCCTCAGTCCTCAGACCGCAAACCTCAATCCTCAGTACTCAGCAATCATCCTCAATCCTCAGTCCTCAGTCCTCAATCCTCAATCCTCAGTCATCAATCCTCAATGCTCAATACTCAATCGTCAATACTCAATCGTCAATCCTCAGTCGTCAATTCTCAATCCTCAATCCTCGTTCCTCAAACCTCAATCCTCAACCCTCAGTCCTCATCCTCACTTCTCAATCCTCAATCCTCAAACCTCAATATTCAATCCTCAATACTCAATCCTCAATCCTCAATACTCACCATCAATCCTCGATTCTCAATACTCAATAGAATATCCTGAATTCTCAGTATTCAATACTCAAACCTCAATCCTCAACCCTCAGCCCTCATCCTCCATCCTCAATCCTCAATCCTCAATCCTCAATCTTCAATCCTCAATACTCAATCTTCAATCTTCAATCCTCAATCCTCAATCCTCAATCCTCAATCCTCAATCCTCGGCCATCAATCCTCAATCATCGATACTCAATGTTCAATCCTCAATACTCAACCTTCAATCCTCAACCCTCAATCCTCAATCCACAATCCTCAATACTCAATCATCAACCTTCAATCCTCAATACTCAATCCTCAATCCTCAATACTCAACCATCAATCCTCAATTCTCAATACTCAGTAGAATATCCTGAATTCTCAGTATTCAATACTCAAACCTCAATCCTCAACCCTCAGCCCTCATCCTCCATCCTCAATCCTCAATCCTCAATCCTCAATCTTCAATCCTCAGTCCTCAATCTTCAATCTTCAATCCTCAATCCTCAATCCTCAATCCTCAATCCTCAATCCTCAGTCATCAATCCTCAATCTTCAATACTCAATCGTCAATCTTCAATCCTGAATACTCAACCTTCAATCCTCAATACTCAATCTTCAATCCTCAACACTCAATCCACAATCCACAATCCTCAATTCTCAATCCTCAATACTCAATCCTCAATCCTCAATCCTCAATCCCCAATCCTCAATCTTCAATCCTCAATCCTCAATCCTCAAGCCTCAATCCTCAATCCTGAATACTCAATCTTCAATCCTCAATCCTCAATCCTCAGTCATCAATCCTCAATCCTCAATACTCAATCTTCAACATCAATCCTCAATCCTCAATCTTCAATCCTCAATCCTCAATATTCAATCCTCAATTCTCAATTCTCAATCCTCAATCCTCAATCGTCAATCTAAAATCCTCAATAATCAATCTCCAATCCTAGATCCTCAATCCCCAATCCCCAATCCTTAATACTCAATCTTCAGTCCTTAATCCCCAGTCCTCAATCTTCAATCCTCAATGCTCAATCCTGAATCCCCAATCCTCAGTCATCAGTCCTCAATCCTCTATCCTCAAACCTCAATCCTCAACCGTCGGTCCTCGTCCTCAAACCTCAATCCCGAATCCTCAGTCCTGAATCCTCAATCTTCAGCCCTCAGGCCTCAACAATCAATTGTAAATCCTCAGTCCTCATTAGAATATCCTCAATTCACAGTTTTCAGTACTCAATCCCCAATCTTCAATCTTCAAATCTCAGTCTACAAACATCAATTCGCATCACTCAACACTCAACACTCCGACCTCAATCTTCAGTCCTCAATCCTCAATCCGCAATCTTTAATCATCAATACACAATATTCAATCCTCAATCCTCTATTCTCAATCCTCAGTCCTCAATCCTCAATCGTCAGCCCTCAATACCCAATCCTCAACCATCAATCCTCAACCTTCAATCCTCAGTCCTCAATCCTCAATCATCGATACTCAATGTTCAATCCTCAATACTCAACCTTCAATCCTCAACTCTCAATCCTCAATCCACAATCCTCAATACTCAATCATCAACCTTCAATCCTCAATACTCAATCTTCAGTCCCCAATTCCCAATCCTCAATCGTCAATCCTCATTCTTCAATCCTCAATACCCAATCCTCAATCCTCAATCCTCTATCCTCCGTCCTCAATTCTCAATTCTCAATCCTCAACCCTCAGCCCTCATCCTCCATCCTCAATCCTCAATCCTCAAACCTCAGTCCTCAATCCTCAATCATCAAACCTCAAGCCTCAATCCTCAACCGTCTGTCCTCGTCCTCAATCCTCAACCCTCAATCCTCAATTCTCAATTCTCAATCCTCAATCCTCAGACGTCAACCTTCAATCCTCAAGACAGAACCTTCAATCCTCAATCCTCAATCCCCAATCCTCAATCCTTAATCCTCAATCTTCAATCCGCAATCCTCAATACCCAATCTGCAATCCTCAGTCCTCAACTCTCAACCCGCAATCCTCATTCTTCAATCCTCAATAACCAATCCTCAATCTTCAACCCTCAATCCTCAATCCTCAATTCTCAATCCTCAATCCTCAGTCCTCAGTCCGCAAACCTCAATCCTCAGCCCTCAGCAATCATCCTCAATCCTCAATCCTCAGTCCTCAATCGTCAATCCTCAGTCATCAACCCTCAATCCTCAATACTCAATCGTCAATCCTCAATCATCAACCCTCAATACTCAATCTTCAATCCTCAATCCTCAGTCCACAATCTGCAATCCTCAATGCACAATCCTCAATCCTCAATCCTCAGTCCTCAATCCTCAATCCTCAATCCTCAAACCTCAATCCTCAACCGTCAGTCCTCGTCCTCAAACCTCAACCCCCAATCCTCAATCCGCAATCTTCAATCATTAATATTGAATCTTCAATCTTCAATCCTCAATCCTCAATCCTCAATCCTCAATCCTCAATCCTCAATCCTCATTCTTCAATCCTCAATACCCAATCCTCAGTCTTCAATCCTCAATCCTCAATCCTCAATTCTCAACCCTCAATCCTCAGTCCTCAGACCTCAATCCTCAATCCTCAAACCTCAGCCCTCATCCTCGTTCATCAATCCTCAATCCTCAATCCTCAACCTTCAATCCTCAATCTTCAATCCTCAATCCTCTATCCTCAACCCTCAATCCTCAACGTTCAATCATCATTACCCAATCCTCAGTCTTCCACCCTCAATCCTCAATACTCAATCCTCAATCCTCAATACTCAGACCTCAATCCTCAATCTTCAATCCTCAATACTCAATCTTCAATCCTCAATCCTCAATCCTTAATCCACAACCTTCAATCCTCAATACTGAATCTTCAATCCTCAATCCTCAATCCTCAATCCTCAATCCTCATTCTTCAACCCTCAACAACCAATCCTCAGTCTACAATCCTCAATGTTCAATCCGCAATACCCAATCCTCAATCTTCAATCCTCAATACTCAATCTTCAATCCTCAATCCTCAATCCTTAATCTTCAATCCTCAATCCTCAATCCTCAGACCTCAGTCCTCAATCCTCAATCATCAAACCTCAAACCTCAATCCTCAACCGTCAGTCCTCGTCCTCAATCCTCAAACCTCAATCCTCAATTCTCAATTCTCAATCCTCAATCCTCAATCGTCAATCTTCAATCCTCAATAGTCAATCTCCAATCCTAGATCCTCAATCCCCAATCCCCAATCCTTAATACTCAATCTTCAATCCTTAATCCCCAGTCCTCAATCTTCAATCCTCAATGCTCAATCCTCAATCCTCAATCCTCAGTCGTCAGTCCTCAATCCTCAATCCTCAAACCTCAATCCTCAACCGTCGGTCCTCGTCCTCAAACCTCAATCCCGAATCCTCAATCCTGAATCCTCAATCTTCAGCCCTCAGTCCTCAACAATCAATTGTATATCCTCAGTCCTCATTAGAATATCCTCAATTCACAGTTTTGAGTACTCAATCCCCAATCTTCAATCTTCAAATCTCAGTCTACAAACATCAACTCGCATCACTCAACACTCAACACTCAGTCCTCAATCTTCATTCCTCAATACCCAATCCTCAATCTTCAATCCTCAACCCTCAATCCTCAATCCTCAATCGTCAATCCTCTATCTTCAATCCTCAATACTCAATCTTCAATCCTCAATCCTCAATCCTCAATCCTCACTCCACATTCTTCAATCCTCAACACCCAATCCTCAATCTTCAATCCTCAATCCCCAGTCCTCAATTCTCAATCCTGAATCCTCAATCCTCAATCCTCAATGCTCAATACCCAATCGTCAATCCTCAGTCCTCAATCCACAATCCTCAATCTTCAATCCTCAATCCTCAATCCTCAAACCTCAGCCCTCATCCTCAATCATCAGTCGTCAATCCTCAATCCTCAACCTTCAATCCTCAATACCCAATCCTCAATCCTCAATCCTCTATCCTCCATTCTCAATTCTCAATTCTCAATCCTCAAACCTCAATCTTCAATCCTCAATACTCAATCCTCAATCCTCAATACTCATCCATCAATCCTCAATTCTCAATACTCAATAGAATATCCTGAATTCTCAGTATTCAATACTCAGACCTCAATCCTCAACCCTCAGCCCTCATCCTCCATCCTCAATCCTCAATCCTCAAACCTCAGTCCTCAATCCTCAATCATCAAACCTCAAACCTCAATCCTCAACCGTCTGTCCTCGTCCTCAATCCTCAACCCTCAATCCTCAATTCTCAATTCTCAATCCTCAATCCTCAAACGTCAATCTTCAGTCCTCAATACTCAACCTTCAATCCTCAATCCTCAATCCCCAATCCTCAATCCTTAATCCTCAATCTTCCATCCTCAATCCTCAATACCCAATCTGCAATCCTCAGTCCTCAACCCTCAACCCTCAATCCTCATTCTTCAATCCTCAATAACCAATCCTCAATCTTCAACCCTCAATCCTCAATCCTCAATTCTCAATCCTCAATTCTCAGTCCTCAGTGCGCAAACCTCAATCCTCAGCACTCAGCAATCATCCTCAATCCCCAATCCTCAGTCCTCAATCCTCAATCCTCAGTCATCAATCCTCAATGCTCAATACTCAATCGTCAATGCTCAATCGTCAATCCTCAGTCGTCAATTCTCAATCCTCAATCCTCGTTCCTCAAACCTCAATCCTCAACCCTCAGTCCTCATCCTCACTTCTCAATCCTCAATCCTCAATCCTCAAACCTCAATCTTCAATCCTCAATACTCAATCCTCAATCCTAAATACTCACCATCAATCCTCAATTCTCAATACTCAATAGAATATCCTGAATTCTCAGTATTCAATACTCAAACCTCAATCCTCAACCCTCAGCCCTCATCCTCCATCCTCAATCCTCAATCTTCAATCCTCAATCCTCAATCCTCAATCCTCAATCCTCAATCCTCAATCCCCAATCCTCAATCTTCAATCCTCAATCCTCAATCCTCAAGCCTCAATCCTCAATCCTGAATACTCAATATTCAATCCTCAATCCTCAATCCTCAGTCATCAATCCTCAATCCTCAATACTCAATCTTCAACGTCAATCCTCAATCCTCAATCTTCAATCCTCAATCCTCAATATTCAATCCCCAATCCTCAACCTTCAATCCTCAACCTTCAATCCTCAGTCCTCAATCCTCAATCATCGATACTCAATGTTCAATCCTCAATACTCAACCTTCAATCCTCAACCCTCAATCCTCAATCCACAATCCTCAATACTCAATCATCAACCTTCAATCCTCAATACTCAATATTCAGTCCCCAATTCCCAATCCTCAATCGTCAATCCTCATTCTTCAATCCTCAATACCCAATCCTCAATCCTCAATCCTCTATCCTCCGTCCTCAATTCTCAATTCTGAATCCTCAAACCTCAATCTTCAATCCTCAATACTCAATCCTCAATCCTCAATACTCATCCATCAATCCCCAATTCTCAATACTCAACAGAATATCCTGAATTCTCAGTATTCAATACTCAGACCTCAATCCTCAACCCTCAGCCCTCATCCTCCATCCTCAACCCTCAATCCTCAAACCTCAGTCCTCAATCCTCAATCATCAAACCTCAAACCTCAATCCTCAACCGTCTGTCCTCGTCCTCAATCCTCAACCCTCAATCCTCAATTCTCAATTCTCAATCATCAATCCTCAGACGTCAACCTTCAATCCTCAAGACACAACCTTCAATCCTCAATCCTCAATCCCCAATCCTCAATCCTTAATCCTCAATCTTCAATCCGCAATCCTCAATACCCAATCTGCAATCCTCAGTCCTCAACTCTCAACCCTCAATCCTCATTCTTCAATCCTCAATAACCAACCCTCAATCTTCAACCCTCAATCCTCAATCCTCAATTCTCAATCCTCAATCCTCAGTCCTCAGTCCGCAAACCTCAATCCTCAGCCCTCAGCAATCATCCTCAATCCTCAATCCTCAGTGCTCAATCCTCAATCCTCAGTCATCAACCCTCAATCCTCAATACTCAATCGTCAATCCTCAATCTTCAACCCTCAATACTCAATCTTCAATCCTCAATCCTCAGTCCACAATCTGCAATCCTCAATGCACAATCCTCAATCCTCAATCCTCAGTCCTCAATCCTCAATCCTCAATCCTCAAACCTCAATCCTCAACCGTCAGTCCTCGTCCTCAAACCTCAACCCCCAATCCTCAATCCGCAATCTTCAATCATTAATATTGAATCTTCAATCTTCAATCCTCAATCCTCAATCCTCAATCCTCAATCCTCAATCCTCAATCCTCATTCTTCAATCCTCAATACCCAATCCTCAGTCTTCAATCCTCAATCCTCAATCCTCAATTCTCAACCCTCAATCCTCAGTCCTCAGACCTCAATCCTCAATCCTCAAACCTCAGCCCTCATCCTCGTTCATCAATCCTCAATCCTCAATCCTCAACCTTCAATCCTCAATCTTCAATCCTCAATCCTCAATCCTCAACCCTCAATCCTCAACGTTCAATCATCATTACCCAATCCTCAGTCTTCCACCCTCAATCCTCAATACTCAATCCTCAATCCTCAATACTCAGTCCTCAATCCTCAATCTTCAATCCTCAATACTCAGTCTTCAATCCTCAATCCTCAATCCTTAATCCACAACCTTCAATCCTCAATACTGAATCTTCAATCCTCAATCCTCAATCCTCAATCCTCAATCCTCATTCTTCAACCCTCAACAACCAATCCTCAATCTTCAATCCTCAATGTTCAATCCGCAATACCCTATCCTCAATCTTCAATCCTCAACCCTCAATCCTCAATCCTCAATCGTCAATCCTCTATCTTCAATCCTCAATACTCAATCTTCAATCCTCAATCCTCAATCCTCAATCCTCACTCCACATTCTTCAATCCTCAACACCCAATCCTCAATCTTCAATCCTCAATCCTCAGTCCTCAATTCTCAATCCTGAATCCTCAATCCTCAATCCTCAATGCTCAATACCCAATCGTCAATCCTCAGTCCTCAATCCACAATCCTCAATCTTCAATCCTCAATCCTCAATCCTCAAACCTCAGCCCTCATCCTCAATCATCAGTCGTCAATCCTCAATCCTCAACCTTCAATCCTCAATACCCAATCCTCAATCCTCAATCCTCTATCCTCCATTCTCAATTCTCAATTCTCAATCCTCAAACCTCAATCTTCAATCCTCAATACTCAATCCTCAATCCTCAATACTCATCCATCAATCCTCAATTCTCAATACTCAATAGAATATCCTGAATTCTCAGTATTCAATACTCAGACCTCAATCCTCAACCCTCAGCCCTCATCCTCCATCCTCAATCCTCAATCCTCAAACCTCAGTCCTCAATCCTCAATCATCAAACCTCAAACCTCAATCCTCAACCGTCTGTCCTCGTCCTCATTCCTCAACCCTCAATCCTCAATTCTCAATTCTCAATCCTCAATCCTCAAACGTCAATCTTCAATCCTCAATACTCAACCTTCAATCCTCAATCCTCAATCCCCAATCCTCAATCCTTAATCCTCAATCTTCAATCCTCAATCCTCAATACCCAATCTGGAATCCTCAGTCCTCAACCCTCAACCCTCAATCCTCATTCTTCAATCCTCAATAACCAATCCTCAATCTTCAACCCTCAATCCTCAATCCTCAATTCTCAATCCTCAATTCTCAGTCCTCAGTCCGCAAACCTCAATCCTCAGCACTCAGCAATCATCTTCAATCCTCAATCCTCAGTCCTCAATCCTCAATCCTCAGTCATCAATCCTCAATGCTCAATACTCAATCGTCAATACTCAATCGTCAATCCTCAGTCGTCAATTCTCAATCCTCAATCCTCGTTCCTCAAACCTCAATCCTCAACCCTCAGTCCTCATCCTCACTTCTCAATCCTCAATCCTCAATCCTCAAACCTCAATCTTCAATCCTCAATACTCAATCCTCAATCCTAAATTCTCACCATCAATCCTCAATTCTCAATACTCAATAGAATATCCTGAATTCTCAGTATTCAATACTCAAACCTCAATCCTCAACCCTCAGCCCTCATCCTCCATCCTCAATCCTCAATCCTCAATCCTCAATCTTCAATCCTCAATACTCAATCTTCAATCTTCAATCCTCAATCCTCAATCCTCAATCCTCAATCCTCAATCCTCGGTCATCAATCCTCAATCATCGATACTCAATGTTCAATCCCCAATACTCAACCTTCAATCCTCAACCCCCAATCCTCAATCCACAATCCCCAATACTCAATCATCAACCTTCAATCCTCAATACTCAATCCTCAATCCTCAATACTCAACCATCAATCCTCAATTCTCAATACTCAATAGAATATCCTGAATTCTCAGTATTCAATACTCAAACCTCAATCCTCAACCCTCAGCCCTCATCCTCCATCCGCAATCCTCAATCCTCAATCCTCAATCTTCAATCCTCAATCCTCAATCTTCAATCTTCAATCCTCAATCCTGAATCCTCAATCCTCAATCCTCAATCCTCAGTCATCAATCCTCAATCTTCAATACTCAATCGTCAATCTTCAATCCTGAATACACAACCTTCAATCCTCAATACTCAGTCTTCAATCCTCAACACTCAATCCACAATCCACAATACTCAATCCTCAATCCTCAATACTCAATCCTCAATCCTCAATCCTCAATCCCCAATCCTCAATCTTCAATCCTCAATCCTCAATCCTCAAGCCTCAATCCTCAATCCTGAATACTCAATCTTCAATCCTCAATCATCAATCCTCAGTCATCAATCCTCAATCCTCAATACTCAATCTTCAACATCAATCCTCAATCCTCAATCTTCAATCCTCAATCCTCAATATTCAATCCTCAATCCTCAACGCTCAATCCTCAACCCACAGTCTCAACCATCAATCCTCAATCCTCAATCCTCAAACCTCAGTCCTCAGTAGAATATCCTCAATTCTCAGTTATGAATACTCAATCCACAATCTTCAATCTTCAAATCTCAAACCTCAAACATCAATTCTTAACACTCGAACCTCAATCCACAGTCCTGAATATTTAACCCTCAATGCTCAATCCTCTATCTTCAATCTTAAATCAACAACTCTCAATCCTCAATCCTCAATTCTCAGCCCTCAATAGAGAATCCTCAGTTCTCAGTATTCTATACACAATCCTCAACCTTCAATCTTCAAATCTCACGTCCGGAACATCAGTTCGCAATACTCTACCCTCAACACTCTGTCCTCAATCTTCAATCTACAATCCTCAAACCTCAATCTTCTATCTTCAACCCTCGACCCTCAATTCTCAATTCTCAATTCTTAATCCTCAATCCGCAATCCTCAATCCTCAATCCTAAATCCTCAATCTTCAATCCTCAATCCCCAGTCCTCAATCTTCAATCCTCAATGCTCAATCCTCAACCCTCAATCTTCAATCCTCAGTCCTCAATCCTCAATCATCAAACCTCAAACCTCAATCCTCAACCGTCAGTCCTCGTCCTCAATCCTCAACCCTCAATCCTCAATTCTCAATTCTCAATCCTCAATCCTCAATCGTCAATCTAAAATCCTCAATAATCAATCTCCAATCCTAGATCCTCAATCCCCAATCCCCAATCCTTAATGCTCAATCTTCAGTCCTTAATCCCCAGTCCTCAATCTTCAATCCTCAATGCTCAATCCTCAATCCCCAATCCTCAGTCATCAGTCCTCAATCCTCAATCCTCAAACCTCAATCC
Source organism: Calliopsis andreniformis (assembly GCF_051401765.1). Lineage (NCBI taxonomy): Eukaryota > Metazoa > Arthropoda > Insecta > Hymenoptera > Andrenidae > Calliopsis > Calliopsis andreniformis. The sequence goes on from NW_027480438.1 coordinate 2,634,163, forward strand.
TCAACCGTCGGTTCTCGTCCTCAAACCTCAATCTCGAATCCTCAGTCCTGAATCCTCAATCTTCAGCCCTCAGTCCTCAACAATCATTTGTAAATCCTCAGTCCTCATTAGAATATCCTCAATTCACAGTTTTCAGTACTCAATCCCCAATCTTCAATCTTCAAATCTCAGTCTACAAACATCAATTCGCATAACTCAACACTCAACACTCCGACCTCAATCTTCAGTCCTGAATCCTCAATCCTCAATCTTTAATCATCAATACACAATATTCAATCCTCAATCCTCTATTCTCAATCCTCAGTCCTCAATCCTCAATCGTCAATCCTCAATCCCCAATCCTCAACCATCAATCCTCAACCTTCAATCCTCAGTCCTCAATCCTCAATCATCGATACTCAATGTTCAATCCTCAATACTCAACCTTCAATCCTCAACCCTCAGTCCTCAATCCACAATCCTCAATACTCAATCATCAACCTTCAATCCTCAATACTCAATCTTCAATCCCCAATTCCCAATCCTCAATCGTCAATCCTCATTCTTCAATTCTCAATACCCAATCCTCAATCCTCAATCCTCAATCCTCTATTCTCAATCCTCAGTTCTCAATCCTCAATCGTCAATCCTCAATCCCCAATCCTCAACCTTCAATCCTCAACCTTCAATCCTCAGTCCTCAATCCTCAATCATCGATACTCAATGTTCAATCCTCAATACTCAACCTTCAATCCTCAACCCTCAGTCCTCAATCCACAATCCTCAATACTCAATCATCAACCTTCAATCCTCAATACTCAATCTTCAATCCCCAGTTCCCATTCCTCAATCGTCAATCCTCATTCTTCAATCCTCAATACCCAATCCTCAATCCTCCATCCTCAATCCTCAATACTCATCGTCAACCCTCAGTCCTCAATTCTCAATCTTCAATCCTCGTTCCTCAAACCTCAATCCTCAACCCTCAGTCCTCATCCTCAATTCTCAATCCTCAATCCTCAAACCTCAATCTTCAATCCTCAATCCTCAATACTCAATCCTCAATCATCAATACCCAATCTTCAATCCTCAATCCTCAATCCTCAATCCTCAATCCTCAATCATCAGTCATGAATACTCAATCTTCATAACTCAATCCTCAATCCTTAGTCCTCAATCCTCAATCCTCAATCCTCATTCCTCAAACCTCAATCCTCAAGCCTCAGTCCTCATCCTCAATTCACAATTATCAATCCTCAATCCTCATTCCTCAATCTTCAATCCTGAATAATCAATCTCCAATCCTAGATCCTCAATCCCCAATCCTCAATCCTTAATCCTCAATCTTCAATCCTCAATCCCCAGTCCTCAATCCTCAAACCTCAATCCTCAACCGTCGGTCCTCGTCCTCAAACCTCAATCCCGAATCCTCAGTCCTGAATCCTCAATCTTCAGCCCTCAGTCCTCAGCAATCAATTGTATATCCTCAGTCCTCATTAGAATATCCTCAATTCACAGTTTTGAGTACTCAATCCCCAATCTTCAATCTTCAAATCTCAGTCTACAGACATCAATTCGCATCACTCAACACTCAACACTCAGTCCTCAATCTTCAGTCCTCAATCCTCAATCCTCAATCATTAATCCTCAATACTCAATCTTCAATCCTCAATCCTCTATTCTCAATGCTCAGTCCTCAATCCTCAATCGCCAATCCTCAATCCCCAATCCTCAACCTTCAATCCTCAACCTTCAATCCTCAGTCCTCAATCCTCAATCATCGATACTCAATGTTCAATCCTCAATACTCAACCTTCAATCCTCAACCCTCAATCCTCAATCCACAATCCTCAATACTCAATCATCAACCTTCAATCCTCAATACTCAATATTCAGTCCCCAATTCCCAATCCTCAATCGTCAATCCTCATTCTTCAATCCTCAATACCCAATCCTCAATCCTCAATCCTCTATCCTCCGTCCTCAATTCTCAATTCTGAATCCTCAAACCTCAATCTTCAATCCTCAATACTCAATCCTCAATCCTCAATACTCATCCATCAATCCCCAATTCTCAATACTCAACAGAATATCCTGAATTCTCAGTATTCAATACTCAGACCTCAATCCTCAACCCTCAGCCCTCATCCTCCATCCTCAACCCTCAATCCTCAAACCTCAGTCCTCAATCCTCAATCATCAAACCTCAAACCTCAATCCTCAACCGTCTGTCCTCGTCCTCAATCCTCAACCCTCAATCCTCAATTCTCAATTCTCAATCATCAATCCTCAGACGTCAACCTTCAATCCTCAAGACACAACCTTCAATCCTCAATCCTCAATCCCCAATCCTCAATCCTTAATCCTCAATCTTCAATCCGCAATCCTCAATACCCAATCTGCAATCCTCAGTCCTCAACTCTCAACCCTCAATCCTCATTCTTCAATCCTCAATAACCAACCCTCAATCTTCAACCCTCAATCCTCAATCCTCAATTCTCAATCCTCAATCCTCAGTCCTCAGTCCGCAAACCTCAATCCTCAGCCCTCAGCAATCATCCTCAATCCTCAATCCTCAGTGCTCAATCCTCAATCCTCAGTCATCAACCCTCAATCCTCAATACTCAATCGTCAATCCTCAATCTTCAACCCTCAATACTCAATCTTCAATCCTCAATCCTCAGTCCACAATCTGCAATCCTCAATGCACAATCCTCAATCCTCAATCCTCAGTCCTCAATCCTCAATCCTCAATCCTCAAACCTCAATCCTCAACCGTCAGTCCTCGTCCTCAAACCTCAACCCCCAATCCTCAATCCGCAATCTTCAATCATTAATATTGAATCTTCAATCTTCAATCCTCAATCCTCAATCCTCAATCCTCAATCCTCAATCCTCAATCCTCATTCTTCAATCCTCAATACCCAATCCTCAGTCTTCAATCCTCAATCCTCAATCCTCAATTCTCAACCCTCAATCCTCAGTTCTCAGACCTCAATCCTCAATCCTCAAACCTCAGCCCTCATCCTCGTTCATCAATCCTCAATCCTCAATCCTCAACCTTCAATCCTCAATCTTCAATCCTCAATCCTCAATCCTCAACCCTCAATCCTCAACGTTCAATCATCATTACCCAATCCTCAGTCTTCCACCCTCAATCCTCAATACTCAATCCTCAATCCTCAATACTCAGTCCTCAATCCTCAATCTTCAATCCTCAATACTCAGTCTTCAATCCTCAATCCTCAATCCTTAATCCACAACCTTCAATCCTCAATACTGAATCTTCAATCCTCAATCCTCAATCCTCAATCCTCAATCCTCATTCTTCAACCCTCAACAACCAATCCTCAATCTTCAATCCTCAATGTTCAATCCGCAATACCCTATCCTCAATCTTCAATCCTCAACCCTCAATCCTCAATCCTCAATCGTCAATCCTCTATCTTCAATCCTCAATACTCAATCTTCAATCCTCAATCCTCAATCCTCAATCCTCACTCCACATTCTTCAATCCTCAACACCCAATCCTCAATCTTCAATCCTCAATCCTCAGTCCTCAATTCTCAATCCTGAATCCTCAATCCTCAATCCTCAATGCTCAATACCCAATCGTCAATCCTCAGTCCTCAATCCACAATCCTCAATCTTCAATCCTCAATCCTCAATCCTCAAACCTCAGCCCTCATCCTCAATCATCAGTCGTCAATCCTCAATCCTCAACCTTCAATCCTCAATACCCAATCCTCAATCCTCAATCCTCTATCCTCCATTCTCAATTCTCAATTCTCAATCCTCAAACCTCAATCTTCAATCCTCAATACTCAATCCTCAATCCTCAATACTCATCCATCAATCCTCAATTCTCAATACTCAATAGAATATCCTGAATTCTCAATATTCAATACTCAGACCTCAATCCTCAACCCTCAGCCCTCATCCGCCATCCTCAATCCTCAATCCTCAAACCTCAGTCCTCAATCCTCAATCATCAAACCTCAAACCTCAATCCTCAACCGTCTGTCCTCGTCCTCAATCCTCAACCCTCAATCCTCAATTCTCAATTCTCAATCCTCAATCCTCAAACGTCAATCTTCAATCCTCAATACTCAACCTTCAATCCTCAATCCTCAATCCCCAATCCTCAATCCTTAATCCTCAATCTTCAATCCTCAATCCTCAATACCCAATCTGGAATCCTCAGTCCTCAACCCTCAACCCTCAATCCTCATTCTTCAATCCTCAATAACCAATCCTCAATCTTCAACCCTCAATCCTCAATCCTCAATTCTCAATCCTCAATTCTCAGTCCTCAGTCCGCAAACCTCAATCCTCAGCACTCAGCAATCATCTTCAATCCTCAATCCTCAGTCCTCAATCCTCAATCCTCAGTCATCAATCCTCAATGCTCAATACTCAATCGTCAATACTCAATCGTCAATCCTCAGTCGTCAATTCTCAATCCTCAATCCTCGTTCCTCAAACCTCAATCCTCAACCCTCAGTCCTCATCCTCACTTCTCAATCCTCAATCCTCAATCCTCAAACCTCAATCTTCAATCCTCAATACTCAATCCTCAATCCTAAATTCTCACCATCAATCCTCAATTCTCAATACTCAATAGAATATCCTGAATTCTCAGTATTCAATACTCAAACCTCAATCCTCAACCCTCAGCCCTCATCCTCCATCCTCAATCCTCAATCCTCAATCCTCAATCTTCAATCCTCAATACTCAATCTTCAATCTTCAATCCTCAATCCTCAATCCTCAATCCTCAATCCTCAATCCTCGGTCATCAATCCTCAATCATCGATACTCAATGTTCAATCCCCAATACTCAACCTTCAATCCTCAACCCCCAATCCTCAATCCACAATCCCCAATACTCAATCATCAACCTTCAATCCTCAATACTCAATCCTCAATCCTCAATACTCAACCATCAATCCTCAATTCTCAATACTCAATAGAATATCCTGAATTCTCAGTATTCAATACTCAAACCTCAATCCTCAACCCTCAGCCCTCATCCTCCATCCGCAATCCTCAATCCTCAATCCTCAATCTTCAATCCTCAATCCTCAATCTTCAATCTTCAATCCTCAATCCTGAATCCTCAATCCTCAATCCTCAATCCTCAGTCATCAATCCTCAATCTTCAATACTCAATCGTCAATCTTCAATCCTGAATACACAACCTTCAATCCTCAATACTCAATCTTCAATCCTCAACACTCAATCCACAATCCACAATACTCAATCCTCAATCCTCAATACTCAATCCTCAATCCTCAATCCTCAATCCCCAATCCTCAATCTTCAATCCTCAATCCTCAATCCTCAAGCCTCAATCCTCAATCCTGAATACTCAATCTTCAATCCTCAATCCTCAATCCTCAGTCATCAATCCTCAATCCTCAATACTCAATCTTCAACATCAATCCTCAATCCTCAATCTTCAATCCTCAATCCTCAATATTCAATCCTCAATCCTCAACGCTCAATCCTCAACCCACAGTCTCAACCATCAATCCTCAATCCTCAATCCTCAAACCTCAGTCCTCAGTAGAATATCCTCAATTCTCAGTTATGACTACTCAATCCACAATCTTCAATCTTCAAATCTCAAACCTCAAACATCAATTCTTAACACTCGAACCTCAATCCACAGTCCTGAATATTTAACCCTCAATGCTCAATCCTCTATCTTCAATCTTAAATCAACAACTCTCAATCCTCAATCCTCAATTCTCAGCCCTCAATAGAGAATCCTCAGTTCTCAGTATTCTATACACAATCCTCAACCTTCAATCTTCAAATCTCACGTCCGGAACATCAGTTCGCAATACTCTACCCTCAACACTCTGTCCTCAATCTTCAATCTACAATCCTCAAACCTCAATCTTCTATCTTCAACCCTCGACCCTCAATTCTCAATTCTCAATTCTTAATCCTCAATCCGCAATCCTCAATCCTCAATCCTAAATCCTCAATCTTCAATCCTCAATCCCCAGTCCTCAATCTTCAATCCTCAATGCTCAATCCTCAACCCTCAATCTTCAATCCTCAGTCCTCAATCCTCAATCATCAAACCTCAAACCTCAATCCTCAACCGTCAGTCCTCGTCCTCAATCCTCAACCCTCAATCCTCAATTCTCAATTCTCAATCCTCAATCCTCAATCGTCAATCTAAAATCCTCAATAATCAATCTCCAATCCTAGATCCTCAATCCCCAATCCCCAATCCTTAATGCTCAATCTTCAGTCCTTAATCCCCAGTCCTCAATCTTCAATCCTCAATGCTCAATCCTCAATCCCCAATCCTCAGTCATCAGTCCTCAATCCTCAATCCTCAAACCTCAATCCTCAACCGTCGGTTCTCGTCCTCAAACCTCAATGTCGAATCCTCAGTCCTGAATCCTCAATCTTCAGCCCTCAGTCCTCAACAATCATTTGTAAATCCTCAGTCCTCATTAGAATATCCTCAATTCACAGTTTTCAGTACTCAATCCCCAATCTTCAATCTTCAAATCTCAGTCTACAAACATCAATTCGCATCACTCAACACTCAACACTCCGACCTCAATCTTCAGTCCTGAATCCTCAATCCTCAATCTTTAATCATCAATACACAATATTCAATCCTCAATCCTCTATTCTCAATCCTCAGTCCTCAATCCTCAATCGTCAATCCTCAATCCCCAATCCTCAACCATCAATCCTCAACCTTCAATCCTCAGTCCTCAATCCTCAATCATCGATACTCAATGTTCAATCCTCAATACTCAACCTTCAATCCTCAACCCTCAGTCCTCAATCCACAATCCTCAATACTCAATCATCAACCTTCAATCCTCAATACTCAATCTTCAATCCCCAATTCCCAATCCTCAATCGTCAATCCTCATTCTTCAATTCTCAATACCCAATCCTCAATCCTCAATCCTCAATCCTCTATTCTCAATCCTCAGTCCTCAATCCTCAATCGTCAATCCTCAATCCCCAATCCTCAACCTTCAATCCTCAACCTTCAATCCTCAGTCCTCAATCCTCAATCATCGATACTCAATGTTCAATCCTCAATACTCAACCTTCAATCCTCAACCCTCAGTCCTCAATCCACAATCCTCAATACTCAATCATCAACCTTCAATCCTCAATACTCAATCTTCAATCCCCAGTTCCCATTCCTCAATCGTCAATCCTCATTCTTCAATCCTCAATACCCAATCCTCAATCCTCCATCCTCAATCCTCAATACTCATCGTCAACCCTCAGTCCTCAATTCTCAATCTTCAATCCTCGTTCCTCAAACCTCAATCCTCAACCCTCAGTCCTCATCCTCAATTCTCAATCCTCAATCCTCAAACCTCAATCTTCAATCCTCAATCCTCAATACTCAATCCTCAATCATCAATACCCAATCTTCAATCCTCAATCCTCAATCCTCAATCCTCAATCCTCAATCATCAGTCATGAATACTCAATCTTCATAACTCAATCCTCAATCCTTAGTCCTCAATCCTCAATCCTCAATCCTCATTCCTCAAACCTCAATCCTCAAGCCTCAGTCCTCATCCTCAATTCACAATTATCAATCCTCAATCCTCATTCCTCAATCTTCAATCCTGAATAATCAATCTCCAATCCTAGATCCTCAATCCCCAATCCTCAATCCTTAATCCTCAATCTTCAATCCTCAATCCCCAGTCCTCAATCCTCAAACCTCAATCCTCAACCGTCGGTCCTCGTCCTCAAACCTCAATCCCGAATCCTCAGTCCTGAATCCTCAATCTTCAGCCCTCAGTCCTCAGCAATCAATTGTATATCCTCAGTCCTCATTAGAATATCCTCAATTCACAGTTTTGAGTACTCAATCCCCAATCTTCAATCTTCAAATCTCAGTCTACAGACATCAATTCGCATCACTCAACACTCAACACTCAGTCCTCAATCTTCAGTCCTCAATCCTCAATCCTCAATCTTTAATCCTCAATACTCAATCTTCAATCCTCAATCCTCTATTCTCAATGCTCAGTCCTCAATCCTCAATCGCCAATCCTCAATCCCCAATCCTCAACCTTCAATCCTCAACCTTCAATCCTCAGTCCTCAATCCTCAATCATCGATACTCAATGTTCAATCCTCAATACTCAACCTTCAATCCTCAACCCTCAATCCTCAATCCACAATCCTCAATACTCAATCATCAACCTTCAATCCTCAATACTCAATCTTCAGTCCCCAATTCCCAATCCTCAATCGTCAATCCTCATTCCTCAATCCTCAATACCCAATCCTCAATCCTCAATCCTCTATCCTCCGTCCTCAATTCTTAATTCTCAATCCTCAAACCTCAATCTTCAATCCTCAATACTCAATCCTCAATCCTCAATACTCATCCATCAATCCCCAATTCTCAATACTCAATAGAATATCCTGAATTCTCAGTATTCAATACTCAGACCTCAATCCTCAACCCTCAGCCCTCATCCTCCATCCTCAATCCTCAATCCTCAAACCTCAGTCCTCAATCCTCAATCATCAAACCTCAAACCTCAATCCTCAACCGTCTGTCCTCGTCCTCAATCCTCAACCCTCAATCCTCAATTCTCAATTCTCAATCCTCAATCCTCAGAAGTCAATCTTCAATCCTCAAGACACAACCTTCAATCCTCAATCCTCAATCCCCAGTCCTCAATCCTTAATCCTCAATCTTCAATCCTCAATCCTCAATACCCAATCTGCAATCCTCAGTCCTCAACCCTCAACCCTCAATCCTCATTCTTCAATCCTCAATAACCAATCCTCAATCTTCAACCCTCAATCCTCAATCCTCAATTCTCAATCCTCAATCCTCAGTCCTCAGTCCGCAAACCTCAATCCTCAGCCCTCAGCAATCATCCTCAATCCTCAGTCCTCAGTCCTCAATCCTCAATCCTCAGTCATCAACCCTCAATCCTCAATACTCAATCGTCAATCCTCAACCTTCAACCCTCAATACTCAATCTTCAATCCTCAATCCTCAGTCCACAATCTGCAATCCTCAATGCACAATCCTCAATCCTCAGTCCTCAATCCTCAATCTTCAATCCTCAATACTCAGTCCTCAATCCTCAATCTTCAATCCTCAATACTCAATCTTCAATACTCAATCTTCAATCCTCAATCCTCAATCCTCAATCCTCACTCCACATTCTTCAATCCTCAACACCCAATCCTCAATCTTCAATCCTCAATCCTCAGTCCTCAATTCTCAATCCTGAATCCTCAATCCTCAATCCTCAATGCTCAATTCCCAATCGTCAATCCTCAGTCCTCAATCCACAATCCTCAATCTTCAATCCTCAATCCTCAATCCTCAAACCTCAGCCCTCATCCTCAATCATCAGTCGTCAATCCTCAATCCTCAACCTTCAATCCTCAATACCCAATCCTCAATCCTCAATCCTCTATCCTCCATTCTCAATTCTCAATTCTCAATCCTCAAACCTCAATCTTCAATCCTCAATACTCAATCCTCAATCCTCAATACTCATCCATCAATCCTCAATTCTCAATACTCAATAGAATATCCTGAATTCTCAGTATTCAATACTCAGACCTCAATCCTCAACCCTCAGCCCTCATCCTCCATCCTCAATCCTCAATCCTCAAACCTCAGTCCTCAATCCTCAATCATCAAACCTCAAACCTCAATCCTCAACCGTCTGTCCTCGTCCTCAATCCTCAACCCTCAATCCTCAATTCTCAATTCTCAATCCTCAATCCTCAAACGTCAATCTTCAATCCTCAATACTCAACCTTCAATCCTCAATCCTCAATCCCCAATCCTCAATCCTTAATCCTCAATCTTCAATCCTCAATCCTCAATACACAATCTGCAATCCTCAGTCCTCAACCCTCAACCCTCAATCCTCATTCTTCAATCCTCAATAACCAATCCTCAATCTTCAGCCCTCAATCCTCAATCCTCAATTCTCAATCCTCAATTCTCAGTCCTCAGTCCGCAAACCTCAATCCTCAGCACTCAGCAATCATCCTCAATCCTCAATCCTCAGTCCTCAATCCTCAATCCTCAGTCATCAACCCTCAATCCTCTATACTCAATCGTCAATCCTCAATCTTCAACCCTCAATACCCAATCTTCAATCCTCAATCCTCAGTCCACAATCTGCAATCCTCAATGCACAATCCTCAATCCTCAATCCTCAGTCCTCAATCCTCAATCCTCAATCCTCAAACCTCAATCCTCAACCGTCAGTCCTCGTCCTCAAACCTCAACCCCCAATCCTCAATCCGCAATCTTCAATCATTAATATTGAATCTTCAATCTTCAATCCTCAATCCTCAATCCTCAATCCTCAATCCTCAATCCTCAATCCTCATTCTTCAATCCTCAATACCCAATCCTCAGTCTTCAATCCTCAATCCTCAATCCTCAATTCTCAGCCCTCAATCCTCAGTCCTCAGACCTCAATCCTCAATCCTCAAACCTCAGCCCTCATCCTCGTTCATCAATCCTCAATCCTCAATCCTCAACCTTCAATCCTCAATCTTCAATCCTCAATCCTCAATCCTCAACCCTCAATCCTCAACGTTCAATTATCATTACCCAATCCTCAGTCTTCCACCCTCAATCCTCAATACTCAATCCTCAATCCTCAATACTCAGTCCTCAATCCTCAATCTTCAATCCTGAATACTCAACCTTCAATCCTCAATACTGAATCTTCAATCCTCAACACTCAATCCACAATCCACAATACTCAATCCTCAATCCTCAATACTCAATCCTCAATCCTCAATCCTCAATCCCCAATCCTCAATCTTCAATCCTCTATCCTCAATCCTCAAGCCTCAATCCTCAATCCTGAATACTCAATCTTCAATCCTCAATCCTCAATCCTCAGTCATCAATCCTCAATCCTCAATACTCAATCTTCAACATCAATCCTCAATCCTCAATCTTCAATCCTCAATCCTCAATATTCAATCCTCAATCCTCAACGCTCAATCCTCAACCCACAGTCTCAACCATCAATCCTCAATCCTCAATCCTCAAACCTCAGTCCTCAGTAGAATATCCTCAATTCTCAGTTATGAATACTCAATCCACAATCTTCAATCTTCAAATCTCAAACATCAATTCTTAACACTCGAACCTCAACCCACAGTCCTGAATATTTAACCCTCAATGCTCAATCCTCTATCTTCAATCTTAAATCAACAACTCTCAATCCTCAATCCTCAATCCTCAATCCTCAGTCCTCAAGTCTCAATCCTCAATATTCAATAACACTGTTCAACACGGGTCTGATTTTGTAAACGTGAATAAACATTTCTTATAGACATCGACGTGCTGATTACGAATCTGCAACCCGTTTTTTCCCAGAACGTACAGTTTTTGAAAAAATCAATTTTGAAGGAAATGACAAATTTTCAACTTTGGGATTTTTTTCTGCTTTTACCGTAGTAGTTATTTAGTTGCTCTTTGCACGAAATGATTCTGTGGACTCTCCCGAATAAAATAGTATAAATAGTTATTAGATTATAAACATCGAAATAGGTTTAAATAACAATTAAAGTGAAAAGGACACCCAAAACGCACCCATTTTTGCTGATAGTTTTCACTTTATTTCAAAAAGTAAGGGTCTAGGAGAAAATTTGACTATACCACGCGATAGAGCAAATCTTTCTACTAAGGAAAGCATCAAGCGAATGTCCAAAATTATTTTTTACTTCAATATAGAAATAAAATAGTTTGGCGAAATGCGCGGCGGAGACAGTGGTACTCAATGACGTCAATGCGTATAGGGGCCGCTGAACGGCAGGCGGTAGGCGAAGCGTCCTCCGCGCGCGCCGTTGCCATTGAGTACCACTGCCGCCGCCGCGCGTTTCGCCAAACTATTTTATTTCTATATTGAAATAAAAAATAATTTTGGACATTCGCTTGATGCTTTCCTTAGTAGAAAGGTTTGCTCTATCGCGTGATATAGTCAAATTTTCTCCTAGACCCTTACTTTTTGAAATAAAGTGAAAAATATCAGCAAAAATGGGTGCGTTTTAGGTGTCCTTTTCACTTTAATTGTTATTTAAACCTATTTCGATGTTTATAATCTAATAACTATTTATATTATTTTATTCGGGAGAGTCCACAGAATCATTTCGTGCAAAGAGCAACTACATAACTACTATGTTAAAAGCAGAAAAAAATCCCAAAGTTAAAAATTTGTCATTTTTTTCAAAATTGATTTTTTCAAAAACTGTACGTTCTGGGGGAAAACGGTTTGCAGATTCGTAATCAGCACGTCGAAGTCTATAAGAAATGTTTATTCACGATTACAAAATCAAAGAAAAGTCAAAAGTTGTCGAACAGTGTAATCGATCCTCAATCCTCAATCCTCAATCCTCATTCCGCAATCCTTAACCATCTATCCTCAATCCTCAATCCTCAATCCTCAAGCCTCAATCCTCAGTCCTCAAGCCTCAATCCTCAATATTCAATTGTCTATCCTCAATTCTCAAACCTCAATCCTCAACCCGCAGTCCTCAATCCTCAATCCTCAATCCTCAATCCTCATTCCTCAAACTTCAATTCTCAATATTCAATGCTCAATCCTCAACTCACAACACTCAACCCTCAACTATAAGTACACAATACTCAATGCTCAATCCTGAGTCCTCAATCTTCAATCCTTAATCCTCAACCTTCAGTCCTCAATCCTCAATCCTCAATCCTCAATCCTCAATCCTCAATCCTCAATTCTCAGCCCTCAATAGAGAATCCTCAGTTCTCAGTATTCTATACACAATCCTCAACCTTCAATCTTCAAATCTCACGTCCCAAACATCAGTTCGCAATACTCTACCCTCAACACTCTGTCCTCAATCTTCAATCTACAATCCTCAAACCTCAATCTTCTATCTTCAACCCTCGACCCTCAATTCTCAATTCTCAATTCTTAATCCTCAATCCGCAATCCTCAATCCTCATTTCACAAACCTCAATCCTCAACCCTCAGTCCACAGTCCTCAATCCTCAATCTTCAGTCCTCAATCCTCAATCCTCAATCCTCAATCCTCAGTCATCAATCCTCAATCCTCAATACTCAATCGTCAATCCTCAGTCCTCAATTCTCAATCTTCAATCCTCGTTCCTCAAACCTCAGTCCTCAACCCTCAGTCCTCATCCTCAATTCTCAATCCTCAATCCTCAAACCTCAATCTTCACTCCTCAATCCTCAATACTCAATCCTCAATCATCAATACTCAATCTTCAATCCTCAATCCTCAATCCTCAATCCTCAATCCTCAATCCTCATTCCTCAAACCTCAATCCTCAAGCCTCAGTCCTCACCCTCAATTCACAATTATCAATCCTCAATCCTCAATCCTCAATCTTCAATCCTGAATAATCAATCTCCAATCCTAGATCCTCAATCCCCAATCCTCAATCCTAAATCCTCAATCTTCAATCCTCAATCCCCAGTCCTCAATCTTCAATCCTCAATGCTCAATCCTCAACCCTCAATCTTCAATCCTCAGTCCTCAATCCTCAATCATCAAACCTCAAACCTCAATCCTCAACCGTCAGTCCTCGTCCTCAATCCTCAACCCTCAATCCTCAATTCTCAATTCTCAATCCTCAATCCTCAATCGTCAATCTAAAATCCTCAATAATCAATCTCCAATCCTAGATCCTCAATCCCCAATCCCCAATCCTTAATGCTCAATCTTCAGTCCTTAATCCCCAGTCCTCAATCTTCAATCCTCAATGCTCAATCCTCAATCCCCAATCCTCAGTCATCAGTCCTCAATCCTCAATCCTCAAACCTCAATCCTCAACCGTCGGTTCTCGTCCTCAAACCTCAATCTCGAATCCTCAGTCCTGAATCCTCAATCTTCAGCCCTCAGTCCTCAACAATCATTTGTAAATCCTCAGTCCTCATTAGAATATCCTCAATTCACAGTTTTCAGTACTCAATCCCCAATCTTCAATCTTCAAATCTCAGTCTACAAACATCAATTCGCATCACTCAACACTCAACACTCCGACCTCAATCTTCAGTCCTGAATCCTCAATCCTCAATCTTTAATCATCAATACACAATATTCAATCCTCAATCCTCTATTCTCAATCCTCAGTCCTCAATCCTCAATCGTCAATCCTCAATCCCCAATCCTCAACCATCAATCCTCAACCTTCAATCCTCAGTCCTCAATCCTCAATCATCGATACTCAATGTTCAATCCTCAATACTCAACCTTCAATCCTCAACCCTCAGTCCTCAATCTACAATCCTCAATACTCAATCATCAACCTTCAATCCTCAATACTCAATCTTCAATCCCCAATTCCCAATCCTCAATCGTCAATCCTCATTCTTCAATTCTCAATACCCAATCCTCAATCCTCAATCCTCAATCCTCTATTCTCAATCCTCAGTCCTCAATCCTCAATCGTCAATCCTCAATCCCCAATCCTCAACCTTCAATCCTCAACCTTCAATCCTCAGTCCTCAATCCTCAATCATCGATACTCAATGTTCAATCCTCAATACTCAACCTTCAATCCTCAACCCTCAATCCTCAATCCACAATCCTCAATACGCAATCATCAACCTTCAATCCTCAATACTCAATCTTCAATCCCCAGTTCCCACTCCTCAATCGTCAATCCTCATTCTTCAATCCTCAATACCCAATCCTCAATCCTCCATCCTCAATCCTCAATACTCATCGTCAACCCTCAGTCCTCAATTCTCAATCTTCAATCCTCGTTCCTCAAACCTCAATCCTCAACCCTCAGTCCTCATCTTCAATTCTCAATCCTCAATCCTCAAACCTCAATCTTCAATCCTCAATCCTCAATACTCAATCCTCAATCATCAATACCCAATCTTCAATCCTCAATCCTCAATCCTCAATCCTCAATCCTCAATCATCAGTCATGAATACTCAATCTTCATAACTCAATCCTCAATCCTTAGTCCTCAATCCTCAATCCTCAATCCTCATTCCTCAAACCTCAATCCTCAAGCCTCAGTCCTCATCCTCAATTCACAATTATCAATCCTCAATCCTCATTCCTCAATCTTCAATCCTGAATAATCAATCTCCAATCCTAGATCCTCAATCCCCAATCCTCAATCCTTAATCCTCAATCTTCAATCCTCAATCCCCAGTCCTCAATCCTCAAACCTCAATCCTCAACCGTCGGTCCTCGTCCTCAAACCTCAATCCCGAATCCTCAGTCCTGAATCCTCAATCTTCAGCCCTCAGTCCTCAGCAATCAATTGTATATCCTCAGTCCTCATTAGAATATCCTCAATTCACAGTTTTGAGTACTCAATCCCCAATCTTCAATCTTCAAATCTCAGTCTACAGACATCAATTCGCATCACTCAACACTCAACACTCAGTCCTCAATCTTCAGTCCTCAATCCTCAATCCTCAATCTTTAATCCTCAATACTCAATCTTCAATCCTCAATCCTCTATTCTCAATGCTCAGTCCTCAATCCTCAATCATCAATCCTCAATCCTCAATCATCAGTCATGAATACTCAATCTTCATAACTCAATCCTCAATCCTTAATCCTCAATCCTCGATCCTCAATCCTCATTCCTGAAACCTCAGTCCTCAAGCCTCAGTCCTCATCCTCAATTCACAATTATCAATCCTCAATCCTCAATCCTCAATCTTCAATCCTGAATAATCAATCTCCAATCCTAGATCCTCAATCCACAATCCTCAATCCTTAATCCTCAATCTTCAATCCTCAATCCCCAGTCCTCAATCCTCAAACCTCAATCCTCAACCGTCGGTCCTCGTCCTCAAACCTCAATCCCGAATCCTCAGTCCTGAATCCTCAATCTTCAACCCTCAATCCTCAATCCTCAATTCTCAATCCTCAATCCTCAGTCCTCAGTCCGCAAACCTCAATCCTCAGCCCTCAGCAATCATCCTCAATCCTCAGTCATCAGTCCTCAATCCTCAATCCTCAGTCATCAACCCTCAATCCTCAATACTCAATCGTCAATCCTCAATCCTCAACCTTCAATCCTCAATACCCAATCCTCAATCCTCAATCCTCTATCCTCCATTCTCAATTCTCAATTCTCAATCCTCAAACCTCAATCTTCAATCCTCAATACTCAATCCTCAATCCTCAATACTCATCCATCAATCCTCAATTCTCAATACTCAATAGAATATCCTGAATTCTCAGTATTCAATACTCAGACCTCAATCCTCAACCCTCAGCCCTCATCCTCCATCCTCAATCCTCAATCCTCAAACCTCAGTCCTCAATCCTCAATCATCAAACCTCAAACCTCAATCCTCAACCGTCTGTCCTCGTCCTCAATCCTCAACCCTCAATCCTCAATTCTCAATTCTCAATCCTCAATCCTCAAACGTCAATCTTCAATCCTCAATACTCAACCTTCAATCCTCAATCCTCAATCCCCAATCCTCAATCCTTAATCCTCAATCTTCAATCCTCAATCCTCAATACCCAATCTGCAATCCTCAGTCCTCAACCCTCAACCCTCAATCCTCATTCTTCAATCCTCAATAACCAATCCTCAATCTTCAGCCCTCAATCCTCAATCCTCAATTCTCAATCCTCAATTCTCAGTCCTCAGTCCGCAAACCTCAATCCTCAGCACTCAGCAATCATCCTCAATCCTCAATCCTCAGTCCTCAATCCTCAATCCTCAGTCATCAACCCTCAATCCTCTATACTCAATCGTCAATCCTCAATCTTCAAGCCTCAATACTCAATCTTCAATCCTCAATCCTCAGTCCACAATCTGCAATCCTCAATGCACAATCCTCAATCCTCAATCCTCAGTCCTCAATCCTCAATCCTCAATCCTCAAACCTCAATCCTCAACCGTCAGTCCTCGTCCTCAAACCTCAACCCCCAATCCTCAATCCGCAATCTTCAATCATTAATATTGAATCTTCAATCTTCAATCCTCAATCCTCAATCCTCAATCCTCAATCCTCAATCCTCAATCCTCATTCTTCAATCCTCAATACCCAATCCTCAGTCTTCAATCCTCAATCCTCAATCCTCAATTCTCAGCCCTCAATCCTCAGTCCTCAGACCTCAATCCTCAATCCTCAAACCTCAGCCCTCATCCTCGTTCATCAATCCTCAATCCTCAATCCTCAACCTTCAATCCTCAATCTTCAATCCTCAATCCTCAATCCTCAACCCTCAATCCTCAGCGTTCAATCATCATTACCCAATCCTCAGTCTTCCACCCTCAATCCTCAATACTCAATCCTCAATCCTCAATACTCAGTCCTCAATCCTCAATCTTCAATCCTCAATACTCAATCTTCAATCCTCAATCCTCAATCCTTAATCCACAACCTTCAATCCTCAATACTGAATCTTCAATCCTCAATCCTCAATCCTCAATCCTCAATCCTCATTCTTCAACCCTCAACAACCAATCCTCAATCTTCAATCCTCAATGTTCAATCCGCAATACCCAATCCTCAATCTTCAATCCTCAACCCTCAATCCTCAATCCTCAATCGTCAATCCTCTATCTTCAATCCTCAATACTCAATCTTCAATCCTCAATCCTCAATCCTCAATCCTCACTCCACATTCTTCAATCCTCAACACCCAATCCTCAATCTTCAATCCTCAATCCTCAGTCCTCAATTCTCAATCCTGAATCCTCAATCCTCAATCCTCAATGCTCAATACCCAATCGTCAATCCTCTGTCCTCAATCCACAATCCTCAATCTTCAATCCTCAATCCTCAATCCTCAAACCTCAGCCCTCATCCTCAATCATCAATCGTCAATCCTCAATCCTCAACCTTCAATCCTCAATACCCAATCCTCAATCCTCAATCCTCTATCCTCCTTTCTCAATTCTCAATTCTCAATCCTCAAACCTCAATCTTCAATCCTCAATACTCAATCCTCAATCCTCAATACTCATCCATCAATCCTCAATTCTCAATACTCAATAGAATATCCTGAATTCTCAGTATTCAATACTCAGACCTCAATCCTCAACCCTCAGCCCTCATCCTCCATCCTCAATCCTCAATCCTCAAACCTCAGTCCTCAATCCTCAATCATCAAACCTCAAACCTCAATCCTCAACCGTCCGTCCTCGTCCTCAATCCTCAACCCTCAATCCTCAATTCTCAATTCTCAATCCTCAATCCTCAAACGTCAATCTTCAATCCTCAATACTCAACCTTCAATCCTCAATCCTCAATCCCCAATCCTCAATCCTTAATCCTCAATCTTCAATCCTCAATCCTCAATCCCCAATCCTCAATCCTTAATCCTCAATCTTCAATCCTCAATCCTCAATACACAATCTGCAATCCTCAGTCCTCAACCCTCAACCCTCAATCCTCATTCTTCAATCCTCAATAACCAATCCTCAATCTTCAGCCCTCAATCCTCAATCCTCAATTCTCAATCCTCAATTCTCAGTCCTCAGTCCGCAAACCTCAATCCTCAGCACTCAGCAATCATCCTCAATCCTCAATCCTCAGTCCTCAATCCTCAATCCTCAGTCATCAACCCTCAATCCTCTATACTCAATCGTCAATCCTCAATCTTCAACCCTCAATACCCAATCTTCAATCCTCAATCCTCAGTCCACAATCTGCAATCCTCAATGCACAATCCTCAATCCTCAATCCTCAGTCCTCAATCCTCAATCCTCAATCCTCAAACCTCAATCCTCAACCGTCAGTCCTCGTCCTCAAACCTCAACCCCCAATCCTCAATCCGCAATCTTCAATCATTAATATTGAATCTTCAATCTTCAATCCTCAATCCTCAATCCTCAATCCTCAATCCTCAATCCTCAATCCTCATTCTTCAATCCTCAATACCCAATCCTCAGTCTTCAATCCTCAATCCTCAATCCTCAATTCTCAGCCCTCAATCCTCAGTCCTCAGACCTCAATCCTCAATCCTCAAACCTCAGCCCTCATCCTCGTTCATCAATCCTCAATCCTCAATCCTCAACCTTCAATCCTCAATCTTCAATCCTCAATCCTCAATCCTCAACCCTCAATCCTCAACGTTCAATCATCATTACCCAATCCTCAGTCTTCCACCCTCAATCCTCAATACTCAATCCTCAATCCTCAATACTCAGTCCTCAATCCTCAATCTTCAATCCTGAATACTCAACCTTCAATCCTCAATACTGAATCTTCAATCCTCAACACTCAATCCACAATCCACAATACTCAATCCTCAATCCTCAATACTCAATCCTCAATCCTCAATCCTCAATCCCCAATCCTCAATCTTCAATCCTCTATCCTCAATCCTCAAGCCTCAATCCTCAATCCTGAATACTCAATCTTCAATCCTCAATCCTCAATCCTCAGTCATCAATCCTCAATCCTCAATACTCAATCTTCAACATCAATCCTCAATCCTCAATCTTCAATCCTCAATCCTCAATATTCAATCCTCAATCCTCAACGCTCAATCCTCAACCCACAGTCTCAACCATCAATCCTCAATCCTCAATCCTCAAACCTCAGTCCTCAGTAGAATATCCTCAATTCTCAGTTATGAATACTCAATCCACAATCTTCAATCTTCAAATCTCAAACATCAATTCTTAACACTCGAACCTCAACCCACAGTCCTGAATATTTAACCCTCAATGCTCAATCCTCTATCTTCAATCTTAAATCAACAACTCTCAATCCTCAATCCTCAATCCTCAATCCTCAGTCCTCAAGTCTCAATCCTCAATATTCAATAACACTGTTCAACACGGGTCTGATTTTGTAAACGTGAATAAACATTTCTTATAGACTTCGACGTGCTGATTACGAATCTGCAACCCGTTTTTTCCCAGAACGTACAGTTTTTGAAAAAATCAATTTTGAAGGAAATGACAAATTTTCAACTTTGGGATTTTTTTCTGCTTTTACCGTAGTAGTTATTTAGTTGCTCTTTGCACGAAATGATTCTGTGGACTCTCCCGAATAAAATAGTATAAATAGTTATTAGATTATAAACATCGAAATAGGTTTAAATAACAATTAAAGTGAAAAGGACACCCAAAACGCACCCATTTTTGCTGATAGTTTTCACTTTATTTCAAAAAGTAAGGGTCTAGGAGAAAATTTGACTATACCACGCGATAGAGCAAATCTTTCTACTAAGGAAAGCATCAAGCGAATGTCCAAAATTATTTTTTACTTCAATATAGAAATAAAATAGTTTGGCGAAATGCGCGGCGGAGACAGTGGTACTCAATGACGTCAATGCGTATAGGGGCCGCTGAACGGCAGGCGGTAGGCGAAGCGTCCTCCGCGCGCGCCGTTGCCATTGAGTACCACTGCCGCCGCCGCGCGTTTCGCCAAACTATTTTATTTCTATATTGAAATAAAAAATAATTTTGGACATTCGCTTGATGCTTTCCTTAGTAGAAAGGTTTGCTCTATCGCGTGATATAGTCAAATTTTCTCCTAGACCCTTACTTTTTGAAATAAAGTGAAAAATATCAGCAAAAATGGGTGCGTTTTAGGTGTCCTTTTCACTTTAATTGTTATTTAAACCTATTTCGATGTTTATAATCTAATAACTATTTATATTATTTTATTCGGGAGAGTCCACAGAATCATTTCGTGCAAAGAGCAACTACATAACTACTATGTTAAAAGCAGAAAAAAATCCCAAAGTTAAAAATTTGTCATTTTTTTCAAAATTGATTTTTTCAAAAACTGTACGTTCTGGGGGAAAACGGTTTGCAGATTCGTAATCAGCACGTCGAAGTCTATAAGAAATGTTTATTCACGATTACAAAATCAAAGAAAAGTCAAAAGTTGTCGAACAGTGTAATCGATCCTCAATCCTCAATCCTCAATCCTCAAGCCTCAATCCTCAGTCCTCAAGCCTCAATCCTCAATATTCAATTGTCTATCCTCAATTCTCAAACCTCAATCCTCAACCCGCAGTCCTCAATCCTCAATCCTCAATCCTCAATCCTCATTCCTCAAACTTCAATTCTCAATATTCAATGCTCAATCCTCAACTCACAACACTCAACCCTCAACTATCAGTACACAATACTCAATGCTCAATCCTGAGTCCTCAATCTTCAATCCTTAATCCTCAACCTTCAATCCTCAATCCTCAATCCTCAATCCTCAATCCTCAATCCTCAATCCTCAATTCTCAGCCCTCAATAGAGAATCCTCAGTTCTCAGTATTCTATACACAATCCTCAACCTTCAATCTTCAAATCTCACGTCCCAAACATCAGTTCGCAATACTCTACCCTCAACACTCTGTCCTCAATCTTCAATCTACAATCCTCAAACCTCAATCTTCTATCTTCAACCCTCGACCCTCAATTCTCAATTCTCAATTCTTAATCCTCAATCCGCAATCCTCAATCCTCATTTCACAAACCTCAATCCTCAACCCTCAGTCCACAGTCCTCAATCCTCAATCTTCAGTCCTCAATCCTCAATCCTCAATCCTCAATCCTCAGTCATCAATCCTCAATCCTCAATACTCAATCGTCAATCCTCAGTCCTCAATTCTCAATCTTCAATCCTCGTTCCTCAAACCTCAGTCCTCAACCCTCAGTCCTCATCCTCAATTCTCAATCCTCAATCCTCAAACCTCAATCTTCACTCCTCAATCCTCAATACTCAATCCTCAATCATCAATACTCAATCTTCAATCCTCAATCCTCAATCCTCAATCCTCAATCCTCAATCCTCATTCCTCAAACCTCAATCCTCAAGCCTCAGTCCTCACCCTCAATTCACAATTATCAATCCTCAATCCTCAATCCTCAATCTTCAATCCTGAATAATCAATCTCCAATCCTAGATCCTCAATCCCCAATCCTCAATCCTAAATCCTCAATCTTCAATCCTCAATCCCCAGTCCTCAATCTTCAATCCTCTATGCTCAATCCTCAACCCTCAATCTTCAATCCTCAGTCCTCAATCCTCAATCATCAAACCTCAAACCTCAATCCTCAACCGTCAGTCCTCGTCCTCAATCCTCAACCCTCAATCCTCAATTCTCAATTCTCAATCCTCAATCCTCAATCGTCAATCTAAAATCCTCAATAATCAATCTCCAATCCTAGATCCTCAATCCCCAATCCCCAATCCTTAATGCTCAATCTTCAGTCCTTAATCCCCAGTCCTCAATCTTCAATCCTCAATGCTCAATCCTCAATCCCCAATCCTCAGTCATCAGTCCTCAATCCTCAATCCTCAAACCTCAATCCTCAACCGTCGGTTCTCGTCCTCAAACCTCAATCTCGAATCCTCAGTCCTGAATCCTCAATCTTCAGCCCTCAGTCCTCAACAATCATTTGTAAATCCTCAGTCCTCATTAGAATATCCTCAATTCACAGTTTTCAGTACTCAATCCCCAATCTTCAATCTTCAAATCTCAGTCTACAAACATCAATTCGCATCACTCAACACTCAACACTCCGACCTCAATCTTCAGTCCTGAATCCTCAATCCTCAATCTTTAATCATCAATACACAATATTCAATCCTCAATCCTCTATTCTCAATCCTCAGTCCTCAATCCTCAATCGTCAATCCTCAATCCCCAATCCTCAACCATCAATCCTCAACCTTCAATCCTCAGTCCTCAATCCTCAATCATCGATACTCAATGTTCAATCCTCAATACTCAACCTTCAATCCTCAACCCTCAGTCCTCAATCCACAATCCTCAATACTCAATCATCAACCTTCCATTCCTCAATACTCAATCTTCAATCCCCAATTCCCAATCCTCAATCGTCAATCCTCATTCTTCAATTCTCAATACCCAATCCTCAATCCTCAATCCTCAATCCTCTATTCTCAATCCTCAGTCCTCAATCCTCAATCGTCAATCCTCAATCCCCAATCCTCAACCTTCAATCCTCAACCTTCAATCCTCAGTCCTCAATCCTCAATCATCGATACTCAATGTTCAATCCTCAATACTCAACCTTCAATCCTCAACCCTCAATCCTCAATCCACAATCCTCAATACGCAATCATCAACCTTCAATCCTCAATACTCAATCTTCAATCCCCAGTTCCCACTCCTCAATCGTCAATCCTCATTCTTCAATCCTCAATACCCAATCCTCAATCCTCCATCCTCAATCCTCAATACTCATCGTCAACCCTCAGTCCTCAATTCTCAATCTTCAATCCTCGTTCCTCAAACCTCAATCCTCAACCCTCAGTCCTCATCCTCAATTCTCAATCCTCAATCCTCAAACCTCAATCTTCAATCCTCAATCCTCAATACTCAATCCTCAATCATCAATACCCAATCTTCAATCCTCAATCCTCAATCCTCAATCCTCAATCCTCAATCATCAGTCATGAATACTCAATCTTCATAACTCAATCCTCAATCCTTAGTCCTCAATCCTCAATCCTCAATCCTCACTCCTCAAACCTCAATCCTCAAGCCTCAGTCCTCATCCTCAATTCACAATTATCAATCCTCAATCCTCATTCCTCAATCTTCAATCCTGAATAATCAATCTCCAATCCTAGATCCTCAATCCCCAATCCTCAATCCTTAATCCTCAATCTTCAATCCTCAATCCCCTGTCCTCAATCCTCAAACCTCAATCCTCAACCGTCGGTCCTCGTCCTCAAACCTCAATCCCGAATCCTCAGTCCTGAATCCTCAATCTTCAGCCCTCAGTCCTCAGCAATCAATTGTATATCCTCAGTCCTCATTAGAATATCCTCAATTCACAGTTTTGAGTACTCAATCCCCAATCTTCAATCTTCAAATCTCAGTCTACAGACATCAATTCGCATCACTCAACACTCAACACTCAGTCCTCAATCTTCAGTCCTCAATCCTCAATCCTCAATCTTTAATCCTCAATACTCAGTCTTCAATCCTCAATCCTCTATTCTCAATGCTCAGTCCTCAATCCTCAATCATCAATCCTCAATCCTCAATCATCAGTCATGAATACTCAATCTTCATAACTCAATCCTCAATCCTTAATCGTCAATCCTCGATCCTCAATCCTCATTCCTGAAACCTCAGTCCTCAAGCCTCAGTCCTCATCCTCAATTCACAATTATCAATCCTCAATCCTCAATCCTCAATCTTCAATCCTGAATAATCAATCTCCAATCCTAGATCCTCAATCCCCAATCCTCAATCCTTAATCCTCAATCTTCAATCCTCAATCCCCAGTCCTCAATCCTCAAACCTCAATCCTCAACCGTCGGTCCTCGTCCTCAAACCTCAATCCCGAATCCTCAGTCCTGAATCCTCAATCTTCAGCCCTCAGTCCTCAACAATCAATTGTATATCCTCAGTCCTCATTAGAATATCCTCAATTCACAGTTTTGAGTACTCAATCCCCAATCTTCAATCTTCAAATCTCAGTCTACAAACATCAATTCGCATCACTCAGCACTCAACACTCAGTCCTCAATCTTCAGTCCTCAATCCTCAATCCTCAATCTTTAATCCTCAATACTCAATCTTCAATCCTCAATCCTCTATTCTCAATGCTCAGTCCTCAATCCTCAATCGCCAATCCTCAATCCCCAATCCTCAACCTTCAATCCTCAACCTTCAATCCTCAGTCCTCAATCCTCAATCATCTATACGCAATGTTCAATCCTCAATACTCAACCTTCAATCCTCAACCCTCAATCCTCAATCCACAATCCTCAATACTCAATCATCAACCTTCAATCCTCAATACTCAATCTTCAGTCCCCAATTCCCAATCCTCAATCGTCAATCCTCATTCTTCAATCCTCAATACCCAATCCTCAATCCTCAATCCTCTATCCTCCGTCCTCAATTCTCAATTCTCAATCCTCAAACCTCAATCTTCAATCCGCAATACTCAATCCTCAATCCTCAATACTCATCCATCAATCCCCAATTCTCAATACTCAATAGAATATCCTGAATTCTCAGTATTCAATACTCAGACCTCAATCCTCAACCCTCAGCCCTCATCCTCCATCCTCAATCCTCAATCCTCAAACCTCAGTCCTCAATCCTCAATCATCAAACCTCAAACCTCAATCCTCAACCGTCTGTCCTCGTCCTCAATCCTCAACCCTCAATCCTCAATTCTCAATTCTCAATCCTCAATCCTCAGACGTCAATCTTCAATCCTCAAGACACAACCTTCAATCCTCAATCCTCAATCCCCAATCCTCAATCCTTAATCCTCAATCTTCAATCCTCAATCCTCAATACCCAATCTGCAATCCTCAGTCCTCAACCCTCAACCCTCAATCCTCATTCTTCAATCCTCAATAACCAATCCTCAATCTTCAACCCTCAATCCTCAATCCTCAATTCTCAATCCTCAATCCTCAGTCCTCAGTCCGCAAACCTCAATCCTCAGCCTTCAGCAATCATCCTCAATCCTCAGTCCTCAGTCCTCAATCCTCAATTCTCAGTCATCAACCCTCAATCCTCAATACTCAATCGTCAATCCTCAACCTTCAACCCTCAATACTCAATCTTCAATCCTCAATCCTCAGTCCACAATCTGCAATCCTCAATGCACAATCCTCAATCCTCAGTCCTCAATCCTCAATCTTCAATCCTCAATACTCAGTCCTCAATCCTCAATCTTCAATCCTCAATACTCAATCTTCAATACTCAATCTTCAATCCTCAATCCTCAATCCTCAATCCTCACTCCACATACTTCAATCCTCAACACCCAATCCTCAATCTTCAATCCTCAATCCTCAGTCCTCAATTCTCAATCCTGAATCCTCAATCCTCAATCCTCAATGCTCAATTCCCAATCGTCAATCCTCAGTCCTCAATCCACAATCCTCAATCTTCAATCCTCAATCCTCAATCCTCAAACCTCAGCCCTCATCCTCAATCATCAGTCGTCAATCCTCAATCCTCAACCTTCAATCCTCAATACCCAATCCTCAATCCTCAATCCTCTATCCTCCATTCTCAATTCTCAATTCTCAATCCTCAAACCTCAATCTTCAATCCTCAATACTCAATCCTCAATCCTCAATACTCATCCATCAATCCTCAATTCTCAATACTCAATAGAATATCCTGAATTCTCAGTATTCAATACTCAGACCTCAATCCTCAACCCTCAGCCCTCATCCGCCATCCTCAATCCTCAATCCTCAAACCTCAGTCCTCAATCCTCAATCATCAAACCTCAAACCTCAATCCTCAACCGTCTGTCCTCGTCCTCAATCCTCAACCCTCAATCCTCAATTCTCAATTCTCAATCCTCAATCCTCAAACGTCAATCTTCAATCCTCAATACTCAACCTTCAATCCTCAATCCTCAATCCCCAATCCTCAATCCTTAATCCTCAATCTTCAATCCTCAATCCACAATACCCAATCTGCAATCCTCAGTCCTCAACCCTCAACCCTCAATCCTCATTCTTCAATCCTCAATAACCAATCCTCAATCTTCAGCCCTCAATCCTCAATCCTCAATTCTCAATCCTCAATTCTCAGTCCTCAGTCCGCAAACCTCAATCCTCAGCACTCAGCAATCATCCTCAATCCTCAATCCTCAGTCCTCAATCCTCAATCCTCAGTCATCAACCCTCAATCCTCTATACTCAATCGTCAATCCTCAATCTTCAACCCTCAATACTCAATCTTCAATCCTCAATCCTCAGTCCACAATCTGCAATCCTCAATGCACAATCCTCAATCCTCAATCCTCAGTCCTCAATCCTCAATCCTCAATCCTCAAACCTCAATCCTCAACCGTCAGTCCTCGTCCTCAAACCTCAACCCCCAATCCTCAATCCGCAATCTTCAATCATTAATATTGAATCTTCAATCTTCAATCCTCAATCCTCAATCCTCAATCCTCAATCCTCAATCCTCAATCCTCATTCTTCAATCCTCAATACCCAATCCTCAGTCTTCAATCCTCAATCCTCAATCCTCAATTCTCAGCCCTCAATCCTCAGTCCTCAGACCTCAATCCTCAATCCTCAAACCTCAGCCCTCATCCTCGTTCATCAATCCTCAATCCTCAATCCTCAACCTTCAATCCTCAATCTTCAATCCTCAATCCTCAATCCTCAACCCTCAATCCTCAACGTTCAATCATCATTACCCAATCCTCAGTCTTCCACCCTCAATCCTCAATACTCAATCCTCAATCCTCAATACTCAGTCCTCAATCCTCAATCTTCAATCCTCAATACTCAATCTTCAATCCTCAATCCTCAATCCTTAATCCACAACCTTCAATCCTCAATACTGAATCTTCAATCCTCAATCCTCAATCCTCAATCCTCAATCCTCATTCTTCAACCCTCAACAACCAATCCTCAATCTTCAATCCTCAATGTTCAATCCGCAATACCCAATCCTCAATCTTCAATCCTCAACCCTCAATCCTCAATCCTCAATCGTCAATCCTCTATCTTCAATCCTCAATACTCAATCTTCAATCCTCAATCCTCAATCCTCAATCCTCACTCCACATTCTTCAATCCTCAACACCCAATCCTCAATCTTCAATCCTCAATCCTCAGTCCTCAATTCTCAATCCTGAATCCTCAATCCTCAATCCTCAATGCTCAATACCCAATCGTCAATCCTCAGTCCTCAATCCACAATCCTCAATCCTCAATCCTCAATCCTCAATCCTCAAACCTCAGCCCTCATCCTCAATCATCAGTCGTCAATCCTCAATCCTCAACCTTCAATCCTCAATACCCAATCCTCAATCCTCAATCCTCTATCCTCCTTTCTCAATTCTCAATTCTCAATCCTCAAACCTCAATCTTCAATCCTCAATACTCAATCCTCAATCCTCAATACTCATCCATCAATCCTCAATTCTCAATACTCAATAGAATATCCTGAATTCTCAGTATTCAATACTCAGACCTCAATCCTCAACCCTCAGCCCTCATCCTCCATCCTCAATCCTCAATCCTCAAACCTCAGTCCTCAATCCTCAATCATCAAACCTCAAACCTCAATCCTCAACCGTCCGTCCTCGTCCTCAATCCTCAACCCTCAATCCTCAATTCTCAATTCTCAATCCTCAATCCTCAAACGTCAATCTTCAATCCTCAATACTCAACCTTCAATCCTCAATCCTCAATCCCCAATCCTCAATCCTTAATCCTCAATCTTCCATCCTCAATCCTCAATACCCAATCTGCAATCCTCAGTCCTCAACCCTCAACCCTCAATCCTCATTCTTCAATCCTCAATAACCAATCCTCAATCTTCAACCCTCAATCCTCAATCCTCAATTCTCAATCCTCAATTCTCAGTCCTCAGTCCGCAATCCTCAATCCTCAGCACTCAGCAATCATCCTCAATCCTCAATCCTCAGTCCTCAATCCTCAATCCTCAGTCATCAATCCTCAATGCTCAATACTCAATCCTCAATCCTCTATCCTCCGTCCTCAATTCTCAATTCTCAATCCTCAAACCTCAATCTTCAATCCTCAATACTCAATCCTCAATCCTCAATACTCATCCATCAATCCCCAATTCTCAATACTCAATAGAATATCCTGAATTCTCAGTATTCAATACTCAGACCTCAATCCTCAACCCTCAGCCCTCATCCTCCATCCTCAATCCTCAATCCTCAAACCTCAGTCCTCAATCCTCAATCATCAAACCTCAAACCTCAATCCTCAACCGTCTGTCCTCGTCCTCAATCCTCAACCCTCAATCCTCAATTCTCAATTCTCAATCCTCAATCCTCAGACGTCAACCTTCAATCCTCAAGACACAACCTTCAATCCTCAATCCTCAATCCCCAATCCTCAATCCTTAATCCTCAATCTTCAATCCGCAATCCTCAATACCCAATCTGCAATCCTCAGTCCTCAACTCTCAACCCTCAATCTTCATTCTTCAATCTTCAATAACCAACCCTCAATCTTCAACCCTCAATCCTCAATCCTCAATTCTCAATCCTCAATCGTCAGTCCTCAGTCCGCAAACCTCAATCCTCAGCCCTCAGCAATCATCCTCAATCCTCAATCCTCAGTCCTCAATCCTCAATCCTCAGTCATCAAAGCTCAATCCTCAATACTCAATCGTCAATCCTCAATCTTCAACCCTCAATACTCAATCTTCAATCCTCAATCCTCAGTCCACAATCTGCAATCCTCAATGCACAATCCTCAATCCTCAATCCTCAGTCCTCAATCCTCAATCCTCAATCCTCAAACCTCAATCCTCAACCGTCAGTCCTCGTCCTCAAACCTCAACCCCCAATCCTCAATCCGCAATCTTCAATCATTAATATTGAATCTTCAATCTTCAATCCTCAATCCTCAATCCTCAATCCTCAATCCTCAATCCTCAATCCTCATTCTTCAATCCTCAATACCCAATCCACAGTCTTCAATCCTCAATCCTCAATCCTCAATTCTCAACCCTCAATCCTCAGTCCTCAGACCTCAATCCTCAATCCTCAAACCTCAGCCCTCATCCTCGTTCATCAATCCTCAATCCTCAAGCCTCAACCTTCAATCCTCAATCTTCAATCCTCAATCCTCAATCCTCAACCATCAATCCTCAACGTTCAATCATCATTACCCAATCCTCAGTCTTCCACCCTCAATCCTCAATACTCAATCCTCAATCCTCAATACTCAGTCCTCAATCCTCAATCTTCAATCCTCAATACTCAATCTTCAATCCTCAATCCTCAATCCTTAATCCACAACCTTCAATCCTCAATACTGAATCTTCAATCCTCAATCCTCAATCCTCAATCCTCAACCCTCATTCTTCAACCCTCAACAACCAATCCTCAATCTTCAATCCTCAATGTTCAATCCGCAATACCCAATCCTCAATCTTCAATCCACAATCCTCAATCCTCAATCCTCAATCGTCAATCCTCTATCTTCAATCCTCAATACTCAATCTTCAATCCTCAATCCTCAATCCTCAATCCTCACTCCACATTCTTCAATCCTCAACCCCCAATCCTCAATCTTCAATCCTCAATCCTCAGTCCTCAATTCTCAATCCTGAATCCTCAATCCTCAATCCTCAATGCTCAATACCCAATAGTCAATCCTCAGTCCTCAATCCACAATCCTCAATCTTCAATCCTCAATCCTCAATCCTCAAACCTCAGCCCTCATCCTCAATCATCAGTCGTCAATCCTCAATCCTCAACCTTCAATCCTCAATACCCAATCCTCAATCCTCAATCCTCTATCCTCCATTCTCAATTCTCAATTCTCAATCCTCAAACCTCAATCTTCAATCCTCAATACTCAATCCTCAATCCTCAATACTCATCCATAAATCCTCAATTCTCAATACTCAATAGAATATCCTGAATTCTCAGTATTCAATACTCAGACCTCAATCCTCAACCCTCAGCCCTCATCCTCCATCCTCAATCCTCAATCCTCAAACCTCAGTCCTCAATCCTCAATCATCAAACCTCAAACCTCAATCCTCAACCGTCTGTCCTCGTCCTCAATCCTCAACCCTCAATCCTCAATTCTCAATTCTCAATCCTCAATCCTCAAACGTCAATCTTCAATCCTCAATACTCAACCTTCAATCCTCAATTCTCAATCCCCAATCCTCAATCCTTAATCCTCAATCTTCAATCCTCAATCCTCAATACCCAATCTGCAATCCTCAGTCCTCAACCCTCAACCCTCAATCCTCATTCTTCAATCCTCAATAACCAATCCTTAATCTTCAACCCTCAATCCTCAATCCTCAATTCTCAATCCTCAATCCTCAGTCCTCAGTCCGCAAACCTCAATCCTCAGCACTCAGCAATCATCCTCAATCCTCAATCCTCAGTCCTCAATCCTCAATCCTCAGTCATCAATCGTCAATGCTCAATACTCAATCGTCAATACTCAATCGTCAATCCTCAGTCGTCAATTCTCAATCCTCAATCCTCGTTCCTCAAACCTCAATCCTCAACCCTCAGTCCTCATCCTCACTTCTCAATCCTCAATCCTCAAACCTCAATCTTCAATCCTCAATACTCAATCCTCAATCCTCAATACACACCATCAATCCTCAATTCTCAATACTCAATAGAATATCCTGAATTCTCAGTATTCAATACTCAAACCTCAATCCTCAACCCTCAGCCCTCATCCTCCATCCTCAATCCTCAATCCTCAATCCTCAATCTTCAATCCTCAATACTCAATCTTCAATCTTCAATCCTCAATCCTCAATCCTCAATCCTCAATCCTCAATCCTCGGTCATCAATCCTCAATCATCGATACTCAATGTTCAATCCTCAATACTCAACCTTCAATCCTCAACCCTCAATCCTCAATCCACAATCCTCAATACTCAATCATCAACGTTCAATCCTCAATACTCAATCCTCGATCCTCAATACTCAACCATCAATCCTCAATTCTCAATACTCAGTAGAATATCCTGAATTCTCAGTATTCAATACTCAAACCTCAATCCTCAACCCTCAGCCCTCATCCTCCATCCTCAATCCTCAATCCTCAATCCTCAATCTTCAATCCTCAATCCTCAATCTTCAATCTTCAATCCTCAATCCTCAATCCTAAATCCTCAATCCTCAATCCTCAGTCATCAATCCTCAATCTTCAATACTCAATCGTCAATCTTCAATCCAGAATACTCAACCTTCAATCCTCAATACTCAATCTTCAATCCTCAACACTCAATCCACAATCCACAATCCTCAATTGTCAATCCTCAATACTCAATCCTCAATCCTCAATCCTCAATTCCCAATCCACAATCTTCAATCCTCAATCCTCAATCCTCAAGCCTCAATCCTCAACCCTGAATACTCAATCTTCAATCCTCAATCCTCAATCCTCAGTCATCAATCCTCAATCCTCAATACTCAATCTTCAACATCAATCCTCAATCCTCAATCTTCAATCCTCAATATTCAATCCTCAATCCTCAACGCTCAATCCTCAACCCACAGTCTCAACCATCAGTCCTCAATCCTCAATCCTCAAACCTCAATCATCAACCCTCAGTCCTCATCCTCAATTCTCAATCCTCAATCCTCAAACCTCAACCTTCAATCCTCAATCCTCAATACTCAATCCTCAATCATCAGTCATGAATACTCAATCTTCATAACTCAATCCTCAATCCTCAATCCTCAATCCTCAATCCTCAATCCTCATTCCTCAAACCTCAATACTCAGGCCTCAGTCCTCATCCTCAATTCACAATTATCAATCCTCCATCCTCAATCCTCAATCTTCAATCCTGAATAATCAATCTCCAATCCTAGATCCTCAATCCCCAATCCTCAATCCTAAATCCTCAATCTTCAATCCTCAATCCCCAGTCCTCAATCTTCAATCCTCAATGCTCAATCCTCAATCCTCAATCCTCAATCCTCACTCCTCAATCCTCAATCATCAAACCTCAAACCTCAATCCTCAACCGTCGGTCCTCGTCCTCAATCCTCAACCCTCAATCCTCAATTCTCAATTCTCAATCCTCAATCCTCAATCGTCAATCTAAAATCCTCAATAATCAATCTCCAATCCTAGATCCTCAATCCCCAATCCCCAATCCCTAATACTCAATCTTCAATCCTTAATCCCCAGTCCTCAATCTTCAATCCTCAATGCTCAATCCTCAATCCCCAATCCTCAGTCATCAGTCCTCAATCCTCAATGCTCAAACCTCAATCCTCAATCGTCCGTCCTCGTCCTCAAACCTCAATCCCGAATCCTCAGTCCTGAATCCTCAATCTTCAGCCCTCAGTCCTCAACAATCAATTGTAAATCCTCAGTCCTCATTAGAATATCCTCAATTCACAGTTTTCAGTACTCAATCCCCAATCTTCAATCTTCAAATCTCAGTCTACAAACATCAATTCGCATCACTCAACACTCAACACTCCGTCCTCAATATTCAGTCCTCAATCCTCAATCCTCAATCTTTAATCCTCAATACTCAACCTTCAATAATCAATCCTCTATTCTCAATCATCAGTCCTCAATCCTCAATCGCCAATCCTCAATCCCCAATCCTCAACCTTCAATCCTCAACCTTCAATCCTCAGTCCTCAATCCTCAATCATCGATACTCAATGTTCAATCCTCAATACTCAACCTTCAATCCTCAACTCTCAATCCTCAGTCCACAATCCTCAATACTCAATCATCAACCTTCAATCCTCAATACTCAATCTTCAGTCCTCAATTCCCAATCCTCAATCCTCAATCCTCATTCTTCAATCCTCAACACCCAATCCTCAATCCTCAATCCTCTATCCTCCATCCTCAATTCTCAATTCTCAATCCTCAATCCTCAATCTTCAATCCTCAATACTCAATCCTCAATCCTCAATACTCATCCATCAATCCTCAATTCTCAATACTCAATAGAATATCCTGAATTCTCAGGATTCAATACTCAAACCTCAATCCTCAACCCTCAGCCCTCATCCTCCATCCTCAATCCTCAATCCTCAATCCTCAATCTTCAATCCACAATCCTCAATCTTTCAATCTTCAATCCACAATCCTCAATCCTCAATCCTCAAACCTCAATCCTCAGTCATCAATCCTCAATCTTCAATACTCAATCGTCAATCTTCAATCCTGAATACTCAACCTTCAATCCTCAATACTCAATCTTCAATCCTCAACACTCAATCCACAATCCACAATCCTCAATCCTCAATCCTCAATACTCAATCCTCAATCCTCAATCCTCAATCCCCAATCCTCAATCTTCAATCCTCAATCCTCAATCCTCAAGCCTCAATCCTCAATCCTGAATACTCAATCTTCAATCCTCAATCCTCAATCCTCAGTCATCAATCCTCAATCCTCAATACTCAATCTTCAACATCAATCCTCAATCCTCAATCTTCAATCCTCAATCCTCAATATTCAATCCTCAATCCTCAACGCTCAATCCTCAACCCACAGTCTCAACCATCAATCCTCAATCCTCAATCCTCAAACCTCAGTCCTCAGTAGAATATCCTCAATTCTCAGTTATGAATACTCAATCCACAATCTTCAATCTTCAAATCTCAAACATCAATTCTTAACACTCGAACCTCAACCCACAGTCCTGAATATTTAACCCTCAATGCTCAATCCTCTATCTTCAATCTTAAATCAACAACTCTCAATCCTCAATCCTCAATCCTCAATCCTCAGTCCTCAAGTCTCAATCCTCAATATTCAATAACACTGTTCAACACGGGTCTGATTTTGTAAACGTGAATAAACATTTCTTATAGACTTCGACGTGCTGATTACGAATCTGCAACCCGTTTTTTCCCAGAACGTACAGTTTTTGAAAAAATCAATTTTGAAGGAAATGACAAATTTTCAACTTTGGGATTTTTTTCTGCTTTTACCGTAGTAGTTATTTAGTTGCTCTTTGCACGAAATGATTCTGTGGACTCTCCCGAATAAAATAGTATAAATAGTTATTAGATTATATACATCGAAATAGGTTTAAATAACAATTAAAGTGAAAAGGACACCCAAAACGCACCCATTTTTGCTGATAGTTTTCACTTTATTTCAAAAAGTAAGGGTCTAGGAGAAAATTTGACTATACCACGCGATAGAGCAAATCTTTCTACTAAGGAAAGCATCAAGCGAATGTCCAAAATTATTTTTTACTTCAATATAGAAATAAAATAGTTTGGCGAAATGCGCGGCGGAGACAGTGGTACTCAATGACGTCAATGCGTATAGGGGCCGCTGAACGGCAGGCGGTAGGCGAAGCGTCCTCCGCGCGCGCCGTTGCCATTGAGTACCACTGCCGCCGCCGCGCGTTTCGCCAAACTATTTTATTTCTATATTGAAATAAAAAATAATTTTGGACATTCGCTTGATGCTTTCCTTAGTAGAAAGATTTGCTCTATCGCGTGATATAGTCAAATTTTCTCCTAGACCCTTACTTTTTGAAATAAAGTGAAAAATATCAGCAAAAATGGGTGCGTTTTAGGTGTCCTTTTCACTTTAATTGTTATTTAAACCTATTTCGATGTTTATAATCTAATAACTATTTATATTATTTTATTCGGGAGAGTCCACAGAATCATTTCGTGCAAAGAGCAACTACATAACTACTATGTTAAAAGCAGAAAAAAATCCCAAAGTTAAAAATTTGTCATTTTTTTCAAAATTGATTTTTTCAAAAACTGTACGTTCTGGGGGAAAACGGTTTGCAGATTCGTAATCAGCACGTCGAAGTCTATAAGAAATGTTTATTCACGATTACAAAATCAATGAAAAGTCAAAAGTTGTCGAACAGTGTAATCGATCCTCAATACTCAATCCTCAATCCTCAATCCTCATTCTTCAATCCTCAATACCCAATCCTCAGTCTTCAATCCTCAATCCTCAATCCTCAATTCTCAACCCTCAATCCTCAGTCCTCAGACCTCAATCCTCAATCCTCAAACCTCAGCCCTCATCCTCGTTCATCAATCCTCAATCCTCAAGCCTCAACCTTCAATCCTCAATCTTCAATCCTCAATCCTCAATCCTCAACCATCAATCCTCAACGTTCAATCATCATTACCCAATCCTCAGTCTTCCACCCTCAATCCTCAATACTCAATCCTCAATCCTCAATACTCAGTCCTCAATCCTCAATCTTCAATCCTCAATACTCAATCTTCAATCCTCAATCCTCAATCCTTAATCCACAACCTTCAATCCTCAATACTGAATCTTCAATCCTCAATCCTCAATCCTCAATCCTCAATCCTCATTCTTCAACCCTCAACAACCAATCCTCAATCTTCAATCCTCAATGTTCAATCCGCAATACCCAATCCTCAATCTTCAATCCACAACCCTCAATCCTCAATCCTCAATCGTCAATCCTCTATCTTCAATCCTCAATACTCAATCTTCAATCCTCAATCCTCAATCCTCAATCCTCACTCCACATTCTTCAATCCTCAACACCCAATCCTCAATCTTCAATCCTCAATCCTCAGTCCTCAATTCTCAATCCTGAATCCTCAATCCTCAATCCTCAATGCTCAATACCCAATAGTCAATCCTCAGTCCTCAATCCACAATCCTCAATCTTCAATCCTCAATCCTCAATCCTCAAACCTCAGCCCTCATCCTCAATCATCAGTCGTCAATCCTCAATCCTCAACCTTCAATCCTCAATACCCAATCCTCAATCCTCAATCCTCTATCCTCCATTCTCAATTCTCAATTCTCAATCCTCAAACCTCAATCTTCAATCCTCAATACTCAATCCTCAATCCTCAATACTCATCCATCAATCCTCAATTCTCAATACTCAATAGAATATCCTGAATTCTCAGTATTCAATACTCAGACCTCAATCCTCAACCCTCAGCCCTCATCCTCCATCCTCAATCCTCAATCCTCAAACCTCAGTCCTCAATCCTCAATCATCAAACCTCAAACCTCAATCCTCAACCGTCTGTCCTCGTCCTCAATCCTCAACCCTCAATCCTCAATTCTCAATTCTCAATCCTCAATCCTCAAACGTCAATCTTCAATCCTCAATACTCAACCTTCAATCCTCAATCCTCAATCCCCAATCCTCAATCCTTAATCCTCAATCTTCAATCCTCAATCCTCAATACCCAATCTGCAATCCTCAGTCCTCAACCCTCAACCCTCAATCCTCATTCTTCAATCCTCAATAACCAATCCTTAATCTTCAACCCTCAATCCTCAATCCTCAATTCTCAATCCTCAATCCTCAGTCCTCAGTCCGCAAACCTCAATCCTCAGCACTCAGCAATCATCCTCAATCCTCAATCCTCAGTCCTCAATCCTCAATCCTCAGTCATCAATCGTCAATGCTCAATACTCAATCGTCAATACTCAATCGTCAATCCTCAGTCGTCAATTCTCAATCCTCAATCCTCGTTCCTCAAACCTCAATCCTCAACCCTCAGTCCTCATCCTCACTTCTCAATCCTCAATCCTCAAACCTCAATCTTCAATCCTCAATACTCAATCCTCAATCCTCAATACACACCATCAATCCTCAATTCTCAATACTCAATAGAATATCCTGAATTCTCAGTATTCAATACTCAAACCTCAATCCTCAACCCTCAGCCCTCATCCTCCATCCTCAATCCTCAATCCTCAATCCTCAATCTTCAATCCTCAATACTCAATCTTCAATCTTCAATCCTCAATCCTCAATCCTCAATCCTCAATCCTCAATCCTCGGTCATCAATCCTCAATCATCGATACTCAATGTTCAATCCTCAATACTCAACCTTCAATCCTCAACCCTCAATCCTCAATCCACAATCCTCAATACTCAATCATCAACGTTCAATCCTCAATACTCAATCCTCGATCCTCAATACTCAACCATCAATCCTCAATTCTCAATACTCAGTAGAATATCCTGAATTCTCAGTATTCAATACTCAAACCTCAATCCTCAACCCTCAGCCCTCATCCTCCATCCTCAATCCTCAATCCTCAATCCTCAATCTTCAATCCTCAATCCTCAATCTTCAATCTTCAATCCTCAATCCTCAATCCTAAATCCTCAATCCTCAATCCTCAGTCATCAATCCTCAATCTTCAATACTCAATCGTCAATCTTCAATCCAGAATACTCAACCTTCAATCCTCAATACTCAATCTTCAATCCTCAACACTCATTCCACAATCCACAATCCTCAATTGCCAATCCTCAATACTCAATCCTCAATCCTCAATCCTCAATTCCCAATCCACAATCTTCAATCCTCAATCCTCAATCCTCAAGCCTCAATCCTCAACCCTGAATACTCAATCTTCAATCCTCAATCCTCAATCCTCAGTCATCAATCCTCAATCCTCAATACTCAATCTTCAACATCAATCCTCAATCCTCAATCTTCAATCCTCAATATTCAATCCTCAATCCTCAACGCTCAATCCTCAACCCACAGTCTCAACCATCAATCCTCAATCCTCAATCCTCAAACCTCAATCATCAACCCTCAGTCCTCATCCTCAATTCTCAATCCTCAATCCTCAAACCTCAACCTTCAATCCTCAATCCTCAATACTCAATCCTCAATCATCAGTCATGAATACTCAATCTTCATAACTCAATCCTCAATCCTCAATCCTCAATCCTCAATCCTCAATCCTCATTCCTCAAACCTCAATACTCAGGCCTCAGTCCTCATCCTCAATTCACAATTATCAATCCTCCATCCTCAATCCTCAATCTTCAATCCTGAATAATCAATCTCCAATCCTAGATCCTCAATCCCCAATCCTCAATCCTAAATCCTCAATCTTCAATCCTCAATCCCCAGTCCTCAATCTTCAATCCTCAATGCTCAATCCTCAATCCTCAATCCTCAATCCTCACTCCTCAATCCTCAATCATCAAACCTCAAACCTCAATCCTCAACCGTCGGTCCTCGTCCTCAATCCTCAACCCTCAATCCTCAATTCTCAATTCTCAATCCTCAATCCTCAATCGTCAATCTAAAATCCTCAATAATCAATCTCCAATCCTAGATCCTCAAGCCCCAATCCCCAATCCTTAATACTCAATCTTCAATCCTTAATCCCCAGTCCTCAATCTTCAATCCTCAATGCTCAATCCTCAATCCCCAATCCTCAGTCATCAGTCCTCAATCCTCAATGCTCAAACCTCAATCCTCAATCGTCGGTCCTCGTCCTCAAACCTCAATCCCGAATCCTCAGTCCTGAATCCTCAATCTTCAGCCCACAGTCCTCAACAATCAATTGTAAATCCTCAGTCCTCATTAGAATATCCTCAATTCACAGTTTTCAGTACTCAATCCCCAATCTTCAATCTTCAAATCTCAGTCTACAAACATCAATTCGCATCACTCAACACTCAACACTCCGTCCTCAATATTCAGTCCTCAATCCTCAATCCTCAATCTTTAATCCTCAATACTCAACCTTCAATAATCAATCCTCTATTCTCAATCATCAGTCCTCAATCCTCAATCGCCAATCCTCAATCCCCAATCCTCAACCTTCAATCCTCAACCTTCAATCCTCAGTCCTCAATCCTCAATCATCGATACTCAATGTTCAATCCTCAATACTCAACCTTCAATCCTCAACTCTCAATCCTCAGTCCACAATCCTCAATACTCAATCATCAACCTTCAATCCTCAATACTCAATCTTCAGTCCTCAATTCCCAATCCTCAATCCTCAATCCTCATTCTTCAATCCTCAACACCCAATCCTCAATCCTCAATCCTCTATCCTCCATCCTCAATTCTCAATTCTCAATCCTCAATCCTCAATCTTCAATCCTCAATACTCAATCCTCAATCCTCAATACTCATCCATCAATCCTCAATTCTCAATACTCAATAGAATATCCTGAATTCTCAGGATTCAATACTCAAACCTCAATCCTCAACCCTCAGCCCTCATCCTCCATCCTCAATCCTCAATCCTCAATCCTCAATCTTCAATCCACAATCCTCAATCTTTCAATCTTCAATCCTCAATCCTCAATCCTCAATCCTCAAACCTCAATCCTCAGTCATCAATCCTCAATCTTCAATACTCAATCGTCAATCTTCAATCCTGAATACTCAACCTTCAATCCTCAATACTCAATCTTCAATCCTCAACACTCAATCCACAATCCACAATACTCAATCCTCAATCCTCAATACTCAATCCTCAATCCTCAATCCTCAATCCCCAATCCTCAATCTTCAATCCTCAATCCTCAATCCTCAAGCCTCAATCCTCAATCCTGAATACTCAATCTTCAATCCTCAATCCTCAATCCTCAGTCATCAATCCTCAATCCTCAATACTCAATCTTCAACATCAATCCTCAATCCTCAATCTTCAATCCTCAATCCTCAATATTCAATCCTCAATCCTCAACGCTCAATCCTCAACCCACAGTCTCAACCATCAATCCTCAATCCTCAATCCTCAAACCTCAGTCCTCAGTAGAATATCCTCAATTCTCAGTTATGAATACTCAATCCACAATCTTCAATCTTCAAATCTCAAACATCAATTCTTAACACTCGAACCTCAACCCACAGTCCTGA
Source organism: Calliopsis andreniformis (assembly GCF_051401765.1). Lineage (NCBI taxonomy): Eukaryota > Metazoa > Arthropoda > Insecta > Hymenoptera > Andrenidae > Calliopsis > Calliopsis andreniformis. The sequence continues at coordinate 2,674,218 of NW_027480438.1, forward strand.
ATATTTAACCCTCAATGCTCAATCCTCTATCTTCAATCTTAAATCAACAACTCTCAATCCTCAATCCTCAATCCTCAATCCTCAGTCCTCAAGTCTCAATCCTCAATATTCAATAACACTGTTCAACACGGGTCTGATTTTGTAAACGTGAATAAACATTTCTTATAGACTTCGACGTGCTGATTACGAATCTGCAACCCGTTTTTTCCCAGAACGTACAGTTTTTGAAAAAATGAATTTTGAAGGAAATGACAAATTTTCAACTTTGGGATTTTTTTCTGCTTTTACCGTAGTAGTTATTTAGTTGCTCTTTGCACGAAATGATTCTGTGGACTCTCCCGAATAAAATAGTATAAATAGTTATTAGATTATAAACATCGAAATAGGTTTAAATAACAATTAAAGTGAAAAGGACACCCAAAACGCACCCATTTTTGCTGATAGTTTTCACTTTATTTCAAAAAGTAAGGGTCTAGGAGAAAATTTGACTATACCACGCGATAGAGCAAATCTTTCTACTAAGGAAAGCATCAAGCGAATGTCCAAAATTATTTTTTACTTCAATATAGAAATAAAATAGTTTGGCGAAATGCGCGGCGGAGACAGTGGTACTCAATGACGTCAATGCGTATAGGGGCCGCTGAACGGCAGGCGGTAGGCGAAGCGTCCTCCGCGTGCGCCGTTGCCATTGAGTACCACTGCCGCCGCCGCGCGTTTCGCCAAACTATTTTATTTCTATATTGAAATAAAAAATAATTTTGGACATTCGCTTGATGCTTTCCTTAGTAGAAAGATTTGCTCTATCGCGTGATATAGTCAAATTTTCTCCTAGACCCTTACTTTTTGAAATAAAGTGAAAAATATCAGCAAAAATGGGTGCGTTTTAGGTGTCCTTTTCACTTTAATTGTTATTTAAACCTATTTCGATGTTTATAATCTAATAACTATTTATATTATTTTATTCGGGAGAGTCCACAGAATCATTTCGTGCAAAGAGCAACTACATAACTACTATGTTAAAAGCAGAAAAAAATCCCAAAGTTAAAAATTTGTCATTTTTTTCAAAATTGATTTTTTCAAAAACTGTACGTTCTGGGGGAAAACGGTTTGCAGATTCGTAATCAGCACGTCGAAGTCTATAAGAAATGTTTATTCACGATTACAAAATCAATGAAAAGTCAAAAGTTGTCGAACAGTGTAATCGATCCTCAATCCTCAATCCTCAATCCTCATTCCGCAATCCTTAACCATCTATCCTCAATCCTCAATCCTCAAGCCTCAATCCTCAGTCCTCAAGCCTCAATCCTCAATATTCAATTGTCTATCCTCAATTCTCAAACCTCAATCCTCAACCCGCAGTCCTCAATCCTCAATCCTCAATCCTCAATCCTCATTCCTCAAACTTCAATTCTCAATATTCAATGCTCAATCCTCAACTCACAACACTCAACCCTCAACTATCAGTACACAATGCTCAATGCTCTATCCTGAGTCCTCAATCTTCAATCCTTAATCCTCAACCTTCAATCCTCAATCCTCAATCCTCAATCCTCAATCCTCAATCCTCAATCCTCAATTCTCAGCCCTCAATAGAGAATCCTCAGTTCTCAGTATTCTATACACAATCCTCAACCTTCAATCTTCAAATCTCACGTCCCAAACATCAGTTCGCAATACTCTACCCTCAACACTCTGTCCTCAATCTTCAATCTACAATCCTCAAACCTCAATCTTCTATCTTCAACCCTCGACCCTCAATTTTCAATTCTCAATTCTTAATCCTCAATCCGCAATCCTCAATCCTCATTTCACAAACCTCAATCCTCAACCCTCAGTCCACAATCCTCAATCCTCAATCTTCAGTCCTCAATCCTCAATCCTCAATCCTCAATCCTCAGTCATCAATCCTCAATCCTCAATACTCAATCGTCAATCCTCAGTCCTCAATTCTCAATCTTCTATCCTCGTTCCTCAAACCTCAGTCCTCAACCCTCAGTCCTCATCCTCAATTCTCAATCCTCAATCCTCAAACCTCAATCTTCACTCCTCAATTCTCAATACTCAATCCTCAATCATCAATACTCAATCTTCAATCCTCAATCCTCAATCCTCAACGCTCAATCCTCAACCCACAGTCTCAACCATCAATCCTCAATCCTCAATCCTCAAACCTCAATCATCAACCCTCAGTCCTCATCCTCAATTCTCAATCCTCAATCCTCAAACCTCAATCTTCAATGCTCAATCCTCAATACTCAATCCTCAATCATCAATACTCAATCTTCAATCCTGAATCCTCAATCCTCAATCCTCAATCCTCAATCCTCAATCATCAGTCATGAATACTCAATCTTCATAACTCAATCCTCAATCCTCAATCCTCAATCCTCAATCCTCAATCCTCATTCCTCAAACCTCAATACTCAGGCCTCAGTCCTCATCCTCAATTCACAATTATCAATCCTCCATCCTCAATCCTCAATCTTCAATCCTACATAATCAATCTCCAATCCTAGATCCTCAATCCCCAATCCTCAATCCTAAATCCTCAATCTTCAATCCTCAATCCCCAGTCCTCAATCTTCAATCCTCAATGCTCAATCCTCAATCCTCAATCCTCAATCCTCACTCCTCAATCCTCAATCATCAAACCTCAAACCTCAATCCTCAACCGTCGGTCCTCGTCCTCAATCCTCAACCCTCAATCCTCAATTCTCAATTCTCAATCCTCAATCCTCAATCGTCAATCTAAAATCCTCAATAATCAATCTCCAATCCTAGATCCTCAATCCCCAATCCCCAATCCTTAATACTCAATCTTCAATCCTTAATCCCCAGTCCTCAATCTTCAATCCTCAATGCTCAATCCTCAATCCCCAATCCTCAGTCATCAGTCCTCAATCCTCAATGCTCAAACCTCAATCCTCAATCGTCGGTCCTCGTCCTCAAACCTCAATCCCGAATCCTCAGTCCTGAATCCTCAATCTTCAGCCCTCAGTCCTCAACAATCAATTGTAAATCCTCAGTCCTCATTAGAATATCCTCAATTCACAGTTTTCAGTACTCAATCCCCAATCTTCAATCTTCAAATCTCAGTCTACAAACATCAATTCGCATCACTCAACACTCAACACTCCGTCCTCAATATTCAGTCCTCAATCCTCAATCCTCAATCTTTAATCCTCAATACTCAACCTTCAATAATCAATCCTCTATTCTCAATCATCAGTCCTCAATCCTCAATCGCCAATCCTCAATCCCCAATCCTCAACCTTCAATCCTCAACCTTCAATCCTCAGTCCTCAATCCTCAATCATCGATACTCAATGTTCAATCCTCAATACTCAACCTTCAATCCTCAACTCTCAATCCTCAGTCCACAATCCTCAATACTCAATCATCAACCTTCAATCCTCAATACTCAATCTTCAGTCCTCAATTCCCAATCCTCAATCGTCAATCCTCATTCTTCAATCCTCAACACCCAATCCTCAATCCACAATCCACAATCCTCAATCCTCAATCCTCAATACTCAATCCTCAATCCTCAATCCTCAATCCCCAATCCTCAATCTTCAATCCTCAATCCTCAATCCTCAAGCCTCAATCCTCAATCCTGAATACTCAATCTTCAATCCTCAATCCTCAATCCTCAGTCATCAATCCTCAATCCTCAATACTCAATCTTCAACATCAATCCTCAATCCTCAATCTTCAATCCTCAATCCTCAATATTCAATCCTCAATCCTCAACGCTCAATCCTCAACCCACAGTCTCAACCATCAATCCTCAATCCTCAATCCTCAAACCTCAGTCCTCAGTAGAATATCCTCAATTCTCAGTTATGAATACTCAATCCACAATCTTCAATCTTCAAATCTCAAACCTCAAACATCAATTCTTAACACTCGAACCTCAACCCACAGTCCTGAATATTTAACCCTCAATGCTCAATCCTCTATCTTCAATCTTAAATCAACAACTCTCAATCCTCAATCCTCAATCCTCAATCCTCAGTCCTCAACAATCATTTGTAAATCCTCAGTCCTCATTAGAATATCCTCAATTCACAGTTTTCAGTACTCAATCCCCAATCTTCAATCTTCAAATCTCAGTCTACAAACATCAATTCGCATCACTCAACACTCAACACTCCGACCTCAATCTTCAGTCCTCAATCCTCAATCCTCAATCTTTAATCATCAATACACAATATTCAATCCTCAATCCTCTATTCTCAATCCTCAGTCCTCAATCCTCAATCGTCAATCCTCAATCCCCAATCCTCAACCATCAATCCTCAACCTTCAATCCTCAGTCCTCAATCCTCAATCATCGATACTCAATGTTCAATCCTCAATACTCAACCTTCAATCCTCAACCCTCAATCATCAATCCACAATCCTCAATACTCAATCATCAACCTTCAATCCTCAATACTCAATCTTCAATCCCCAATTCCCAATCCTCAATCGTCAATCCTCATTCTTCAATTCTCAATACCCAATCCTCAATCCTCAATCCTCAATCCTCTATTCTCAATCCTCAGTCCTCAATCCTCAATCGTCAATCCTCAATCCCCAATCCTCAACCATCAATCCTCAACCTTCAATCCTCAGTCCTCAATCCTCAATCATCGATACTCAATGTTCAATCCTCAATACTCAACCTTCAATCCTCAACCCTCAATCCTCAATCCACAATCCTCAATACGCAATCATCAACCTTCAATCCTCAATACTCAACCTTCAATCCCCAGTTCCCACTCCTCAATCGTCAATCCTCATTCTTCAATCCTCAATACCCAATCCTCAATCCTCCATCCTCAATCCTCAATACTCATCGTCAACCCTCAGTCCTCAATTCTCAATCTTCAATCCTCGTTCCTCACACCTCAATCCTCAACCCTCAGTCCTCATCCTCAATTCTCAATCCTCAATCCTCAAACCTCAATCTTCAATCCTCAATCCTCAATACTCAATCCTCAATCATCAATACTCAATCTTCAATCCTCAATCCTCAATCCTCAATCCTCAATCCTCAATCCTCAATCCTCAATCTTCAATCCTCAAACCTCAATCCTCAACCGTCAGTCCTCGTCCTCAAACCTCAACCCCCAATCCTCAATCCTCAATCTTCAATCATCAATACTCTATCTTCAATCCTCAATCCGCAATCCTCAATCCTCAATCCTCAATCCTTAATCCTCAATCTTCAATCCTCAATAATTAATCTCCAATCCTAGATCCTCAATCCCCAATCTTCAATCCTTAATCCTGTATCGCCAATCCTCAATCCCGAGTCCTCAATCTTCAATCCACAATGCTCAATCCTCAATCCTCAATCCTCAGTCCTCAATCCGCAATCCTCAATCCTCAATCCTCAAACGTCAATCCTCAACCGTCAGTCCTCGTCCTCAATCCGCAACCCTCAATCCTCAATCCTCAATCTTCAATCCTCAATACTCAATATTCAATCCTCAATCCTCAATCCTCAATCCTCAATCTTCAATGCTCAATCCTCAATTCTCAATCCTCAATCCACATTCTTCAATCCTCAATACCCGATCCTCAATCTACAATACTCAATCCTCAATCCTCAATTCTCAATCCTCAATCCTCAGTCCTCAGACCTCAAACCTCAAACCTCAATCCTCAACCCTCAGCCCTCATCCTCAATCCTCAATCCTCAATCCTCAATCCTCAATCTTCAATCCTCAATACTCAATCTTCAATAATCAATCCTCAATCCTCAATCCTCAATCCTCAATCCTCAATCCTCAATCTTCAATCCTCAATACTCAAACTGCAATCCTCAATCCTCAGTCCTCACTCCACAATCCTCATTCTTCAATCCTCAATACCGAATCCTCCATCTTCAATCCTCAATCCTCAATCCTCAATCCTCAATCCTCAGATTTCAAACACCAATACTCAACCCTCAGTCCTCGTCCTCAATCCACAACCCTCAATCCTCAATCCTCAATCTTCAATCATTAATATTCAATCTTCAATCTTCAATCCTCAATCCTCAATCCTCAACCCTCAATCCTCAACGTTCAATCCTCATTACCCAATCCTCAGTCTTCCACCCTCAATCCTCAATACTCAATCCTCAATCCTCAATACTCAGTCCTCAATCCTCAATCTTCAATCCTCAATACTCAATCTTCAATCCTCAATCCTCAATCCTTAATCAACAATCTTCAATCCTCAATACTGAATCTTCAATCCTCAATCCTCAATCCTCAATCCTCAATCCTCATTCTTCAACCCTCAGCACCCAATCCTCAATCTTCAATCCTCAATGTTCAATCCGCAATACCCAATCCTCAATCTTCAATCCTCAACCCTCAATCCTCAATCCTCAATCCTCAATCCTCAATCTTCAATCGTCAATACTCAATCTTCAATCCTCAATACTCAATCCTCAATCCTCACTCCACATTCCTCAATCCTCAACACCCAATCCTCAATCTTCAATCCTCAATCCTCAGTCCTCAATTCTCAATCCTCAATCCTCAATCCTCAATCCTCAGACCTCAAACATCAGTACTCAACCCTCAGTCCTCGTCCTCAATCCGCAACCATCAATCCTCAACACCCAATCCTCAATCTTCAATCCTCAATCCTCAGTCCTCAATTCTCGATCCTCAATACTCAATCCACAGTCCTCAATGTTCAATCCTCAATACCCAAACCTCAATCTTCAATCCTCAATCCTCAATCCTCAATCCTCAATCCTCAATCCTCAATCCTCAGTCCTCAAACCTCAATCCTGAATCCTCAAACCTGAATCCTCAGACTTCAGACCTCAGTCCTCAACAATCAGTTGTCAGTCCTCAATCCTCAATAGAATATCCTCAATTCACAGGTTTCAATACTCAATACTCAACCTGAAATCTTCAAATCTCTATCCACAATCATCAATTCTCATCACTCAACCCTCAACACTCAGTCCCCAATCCTCAATCTTCAATCCTCTATCCTCAATCCTCAACCCTCAATCGCCAATCTCCAATCCTGAATACTCAATCTTCAATCCTCAATCCTCAATCCCCAATCCTCAATCCTCAATCCTCATTCTTCAATCCTCAATACCCAATCCTCAATCTTCAATCCTCAATCCTCAATCCTCAATTCTCGACCCTCAATTCTCAGTCCTCGGACCTCAAACCTCCATCCTCAAACCTCAGCCGACATCCTCAATCCTAAATCCTCAATCCTCAATCCTCGATCTTCAACCCTCAATACTCAATCTTCATTCCTCAATCCGCAGTCCACAATCTGCAATCCTCAATGCACAATCCTCAATCCTCAATCCTCAGTCCTCAATCCTCAATCCTCAATCCTCAAACCTCAATCCTCAACCGTCAGTCCTCGTCCTCAAACCTCAACCCCCAATCCTCAATCCGCAATCTTCAATCATTAATATTGAATCTTCAATCTTCAATCCTCAATCCTCAATCCTCAATCCTCAATCCTCAATCCTCAATCCTCAATCCTCATTCTTCAATCCTCAATACCCAATCCTCAGTCTTCAATCCTCAATCCTCAATCCTCAATTCTCAACCCTCAATCCTCAGTCCTCAGACCTCAATCCTCAATCCTCAAACCTCAGCCCTCATCCTCATTCATCAATCCTCAATCCTCAATCCTCAACCTTCAATCCTCAATACTCAATCTTCAATCCTCTATCCTCAGTACTCAAACCTCAATCCTCAATCCTCAATCCTCAGTGATCAACCCTCAATCTTCAATACTGAATCGTCAATCCTCAGTCCTCGATCCTCAATCCTCAATCCTCGCTCCTCAAACCTAAATCCTCAACCCTCAGTCCTCACACTCAATTCTCAATTCTCAATACGCAATCCTAAATCCTCAATCTTCAATCCTCAATAACCAATCTCCAATCCTAGATCCTCAATCCCCAATCTTCAATCCTTAATCCTGTATCACCAATCCTCAATCCCGAGTCCTCAATCTTCAATCCACAATGCTCAATCCTCAATCCTCAATCCTCAGTCCTCAATCCTCAATCCTCAATCCTCAAACCTCAATCCTCAACCGTCAGTCCTCGTCCTCAATCCTCAACCCTCAATCCTCAATCCTCAATCCTCAATCCTCAGTCCTCAATCCTCAATCCTCAATCCTCAAACCTCAATCCTCAACCGTCAGTCCTCGTCCTCAATCCTCAACCCTCAATCCTAAATCCTCAATCTTCAATCCTCAATAACCAATCTCCAATCCTAGATCCTCAATCCCCAATCTTCAATCCTTAATCCTGTATCACCAATCCTCAATCCCGAGTCCTCAATCTTCAATCCACAATGCTCAATCCTCAATCCTCAATCCTCAGTCCTCAATCCTCAATCCTCAATCCTCAAACCTCAATCCTCAACCGTCAGTCCTCGTCCTCAATCCTCAACCCTCAATCCTCAATCCTCAATCTTCAATCCTCAATACACAAACTGCAATCCTCAATCCTCAGTCCTCACTCCTCAATCCTCATTCTTCATTCCTCAATACCGAATCCTCAATCCTCAATCCTCAATCCTCAATCCTCAATCCTCAATCCTCAATCCTCAATCTTCAATCCTCAATACTCAAACTGCAATCCTCAATCCTCAGTCTTCACTCCTCAATTCTCATTCTTCAATCCTCAATACCGGATCCTCAATCTTCAATCCTCAATCCACAATCCTCAATTCTCAATCCACAATCCTCAATCCTCAGACTTCAAACACCAATACTCAACCCTGAGTCCTCGTCCTCAATCCGCAACCCTCAATCCTCAATCCTCAATCTTCAATCATCAATATTCAATCTTCGATCCTCAATCCTCAATCCTCAATACTCAATCCACAATCCTCAGTTCTCAATCGTCAATGCTCAATACTCAATCGTCAATCCTCAATCCCCAATCCTCAATCTTCAATCCTCAATCCTCAATCCCCAATCCTCAATACTCAATCTTCAATCCTCAATACTCAATCTTCAATCCTCAGTCCTCAATCCTCAATCCTCAATCCTCAGTCCTCAAACCTCAATCCTGAATTCTCAACCCTGAATCCTCAATCTTCAGCCCTCAGTCCTCAACAATCAGTTGTCAATCCTCAATCCTCAATAGAATATCCTCAATTCACAGGATTCAATGCTCAATACTCGACCTGCAATCTTCAAATCTGTACCCACAAACATCAATTCTCATCACTCAACCCTCAACACTCAGTCCCCAATCCTCAATATTCAATCCTCAATCCCCAATCCTCAATAATCAATCTCCAATCCTAGATCCTCAATCCCCAATCTTCAATCCTTAATCCTGTATCACCAATCCTCAATCCCGAGTCCTCAATCTTCAATCCACAATGCTCAATCCTCAATCCTCAATCCTCAGTCCTCAATCCTCAATCCTCAATACTCAGTCCTCAATCCTTAATCTTCAATCCTCAATACTCAATCTTCAATCCTCAATCGTCAATCCTCAATCCTCAAGCTTCAATCCTCAATACTGAATCTTCAATCCTCAATCCTCAATCCTCAATCCTCAATCCTCAATCCTCATCCTTCTATCCTCAACACCCAATCCTCAATCTTCAATCCTCTATGTTCAATCCGCAATACCCAATCCTCAATCTTCAACCCTCAACCCTCAATCCTCAATCCTCAATCCTCAGTCTTCAATCTTCAATCCTCAATAGTCAATCTTCAACCCTCAATCCTCAATAATCAATCCTCTATCCACATTCTTCAATCCTCAACACCCAATCCTCAATCTTCAATCCTCAATCCTCAGTCCTGAATTCTCAATCCTCAATCCTCAATCCTCAGACCTCAAACATCAATACTCAACCCTCAGTCCTCGTCCTCAATCCACAACCCTCAATCCTCGATCCTCAATCTTCAATCATCAATATTCAATCTTCAATCCTCAATCCTCAATCCTCAATACTCAATCCACAATCCTCAATTCTCAATCGTCAATGCTCAATACTCAATCGTCAATCCTCAATCCCCAATCCTCAATCTTCAATCCTCAATCCTCAATCCTCAATCCTCAATCCTCAATCTTCAATCATTAATGTTCAATCTTCAATCTTCAATCCTCCGTCCTCAAACCTCAATCCTGAATCCTCAATCCTGAATCCTCAATCTTGAGCCCTCAGTCCTCTACAATCAGTTGTCAATCCTCAATCCTCAATAGAATATCATCAATTCACAGTTTTCATTACTCAATACTCAATCTGCAATCTTCAAATCTCTATCCACAAACATCAATTCTCATCACTCAACCCTCAACACTCAGTCCCCAGTCCTCAATATTCAATCCTGAATCCTCAATCCTCACTCCACAATCCTCAACGTTCAATCCTGAATACTCAATCTTCAATGCTAATTCCTCAATCCTCAATCCTCAATTCTCAATCCTCAATCGTCAATCGTCAATCCTCATAACTCAACCTTCAATCCTCAATCCTCAAACCTCGGTCCTCAATCCTCAATCGTCAATCTCCAATCCTGAATACTCAATCTTCAATACTCAATCCTCAATCCTCAATCCTCAATCCTCAATCCTCACTCCTCATTCTTCAATCCTCAATACCCAATCCTCAATCTTCAATCCTCAATCCTCAATCCTCAATTCTCAATCCTCAATCCTCAGTCCTCAGTCCTCAAACCTCAATCCTCAACCCACAGCCCTCATCCTCAATCCTAAATCCTCAATCCTCAATCCTCAATCTTCAACCCTCAATACTCAATCTTCAATCCTCAATCCTCAGTCCACAATCTGCAATCCTCAATGCACAATCCTCAATCCTCAATCCTCAGTCCTCAATCCTCAATCCTCAATCCTCAAACCTCAATCCTCAACCGTCAACCTTCAATCCTCAATACTCAATCTTCAATCCTCAATCCTCAATGTTCAATCCTCAATACCCAATCTTCAGTCTTCAATCCTCAATCCTCAATCCTCAATCCTCAATCCTCAATACTCAGTCCTCAATCCTCAGGCTTCAATCCTCAATACTCAATCTTCAATCCTCAATCCTCAATCCTCAATCCTCAATCTTCAATCCTCAATACTGAATCTTCAATGCTCAATCCTCAATCCTCAATCCTCAATCCTCAATCCTCAATCACCTATCCTCAACACCCAATCCGCAACCTTCAATCCTCTATGTTCAATCCGCAATACCCAATCCTCAATCTTCAACCCTCAACCCTCAATCCTCAATCCTCAATCCTCAGTCTTCAATCTTCAATCCTCAATACTCAATCTTCAATCCTCAATCCTCAATAATCAATCCTCAATCCACATTCTTCAATCCTCAACACCCAATCCTCAATCTTCAATCCTCAATCTTCAGTCCTCAATTCTCAATCCTCAATCCTCAATCCTCAATCCTCAATCCTCAATCCTCAATCCTCAATATTCAATCCTCAATACTCAATCTGCAATCCCCAATCCTCAGTCCTCACTCCTCAATCCTCATTCTTCAATCCTCAATACCGAATCCTCAATCTTCAATCCTCAATCCTCAGTCCTCAATTCTCAATCCTCAATCCTCAATCCTCAGACTTCAAACACCAATACTGAACCCTCAGTCCTCGTCCTCAATCCACAACCCTCAATCCTCGATCCTCAATCTTCAATCATTAATATTCAATCTTCAATCTTCAATCCTCAATCCTCAATCCTCAACCCTCAATCCTCAACGTTCAATCCTCAATACCCAATCCTCAGTCTTCCATCCTCAATCCTCAATACGCAATCCTCAATCCTCAATACTCCGTCCTCAATCCTCAATCTTCAATCCTCTATACTCAATCTTCAATCCTCAATCCTCAATCCTTAATCCTCAATCTTCAATCCTTAATCCTCAATCCTCAATCCTCAATCCACATTCTTCAATCCTCAACACCCAATCCTCTATCTTCAATCCTCAATCCTCAGTCCTCAATTCTCAATCCTCAATCCTCAATCCTCAGACCTCAAACATCAATACTGAACCCTCAGTCCTCGTCCTCACTCCACAACCCTCAATCCTCTATCCTCAATCTTCAATCATCAATATTCAATCTTCAATCCTCTATCCTCAGTCCTCAATACTCAATCCACAATTCTCAATGATCAATCCTCAATACCCAAACCTCAATCTTCAATCCTCAATCCTCAATCCTCAATCCTCAAACTCAATCCTCAATCGTCAATATTAAACGCACAACCCTCAGCCATCAATCCTCAATCCTCAATCCTCAATCCTCAATCCTCAGTCCTCAAACGTCAATCCTGAATCCTCAAACCTGAATCCTCAATCTTCACCCATAAGTCCTCAACAATCAATTGTCAATCCTCAATCCTCAATAGAATATCCTGAATTCACAGTTTTCAATACTCAATCCCCATTCTTCAATCTTCAAATCTCAATCCACAAACATCAATCCTCATCACGCAACCCTCAACACTCAGTCCTCAATCTTCAATCCACAATCCTCAATCGTCAATCTTCAATCCTCAATACTCAATCTTCAATCCTCAATCCTCAATTCTCAATTCTCAATGCTCAATACTCAATCGTCAATCCTCAGTCCTCAATCCCCAATCCTCAATCTTCAATCCTCAATCCTCAATCCTCAATCCTCAATCCTCAATCTTCAATCCTCAATACTCAATCTTCAATCATCAATCCTCAATCCTCAAACCTCAATCCTCAATCCTCAATCCTCAATCTTCAATCCTCAATACTCAAACTGCAATCCTCAGTCCTCAGTCCTCACTCCTCAATTCTCATTCTTCAATCCTCAATACCGAATCCTCAATCCTCAATCCTCAATCCTCATTCCTCAATCCTCATTCTTCAATCCTCAACACCCAATCCTCAATCTTCAATCCTCAATGTTCAATCCGCAATACCCAATCCTCAATCTTCAATCCTCAACCCTCAATCCTCAACCCTCAATCCTCAATCCTCGATCTTCAATCCTCAATACTCAATCTTCAATCCTCAATCCTCAATCCTCAATCCTCAATCCACATTCTTCAATCCTCTACACCCAATCCTCTATCTTCAATCCTCCATCCTCAGTCCTCAATTCTCAATCCTCAATCCTCAATCCTCAGACCTCAAACATCAATACTGAACCCTCAGTCCTCGTCCTCAATCCACAGCACTCAATCCTCTATCCTCAATCTTCAATCATCAATATTCAATCTTCAATCCTCAATCCTCAGTCCTCAATACTCAATCCACAATCCTCAATGATCAATCCTCAATACCCAAACCTCAATCTTCAATCCTCAATCCTCAATCCTCAATCCTCAATCCTCAATCCTCAATCCTCAATATTCAACGCACAACCCTCAGCCATCAATCCACAATCCTCAATCCTCAATCCTCAATCCTCAGTCCTCAAACGTCAATCCTGAATCCTCAAACCTGAATCCTCAATCTTCACCCATAAGTCCTCAACAATCAATTGTCAATCCTCAATCCTCAATAGAATATCCTGAATTCACAGTTTTCAATACTCAATCCCCATTCTTCAATATTCAAATCTCAATCCACAAACATCAATCCTCATCACGCAACCCTCAACACTCAGTCCTCAATCTTCAATCCACAATCCTCAATCTTCAATCTTCAATCCTCTATACTCAATCGTCAATCCTCAGTCCTCAATCCCCAATCCTCAATCTTCAATCCTCAATCCTCAATCCTCAATCCTCAATCCACAATCCTCAACGTTCAATCCTCAATACTCAATCTTCAATGTTCATTCCTCAATCCTGAATCCTCAATTCTCAATCCTCAATCGTCAATCGTCTATCCTCAATACTCAACCTTCAATCCTCAATCCTCAATCCTCGGTCCTCAATCCTCAATCGTCAATCTCCAATCCTGAATACTCAATCTTCAATCTCCAATCCACAATCCTCAATCCTCAATTCTCAATCCTCAATCCTCAGTCCTCAGTCCTCAAACCTCAATCCTCAATCCACAGCCATCATCCTCAATCCTAAATCCTCAATCCTCAATCCTCAATCTTCAACCCTCAATACTCAATCTTCAATCCTCAATCCTCAGTCCACAATCTGCAATCCCCAATGCACAATCCTCAATCCTCAATCCTCAGTCCTCAATCCTCAATCCTCAATCCTCAAACCTCAATCCTCAACCGTCAGACCTCGTCCTCAAACCTCAACCCCCAATCCTCAATCCTCAATCTTCAATAATCAATACTCTATCTTCAATCCTCAATCCGCAATCCTCAATCCTCGATCCTCAATCCTCAATATTCAACGCACAACACTCAGCCATCAATCCTCAATCCTCAATCCTCAATCCTCAATCCTCAGTCCTCAAACGTCAATCCTGAATCCTCAAACCTGAATCCTCAATCTTCACCCATAAGTCCTCAACAATCAATTGTCAATCCTCAATCCTCAATAGAATATCCTGAATTCACAGTTTTCAATACACAATCCCCATTCTTCAATCTTCAAATCTCAATCCACAAACATCAATCCTCATCACGCAACCCTCAACACTCAGTCCTCAATCTTCAATCCACAATCCTCAATCCTCAATCTTCAATCCTCAGTACTCAATCTTCAACCCTCAACCCTCAATCCTCAATCCTCAATCCTCAGTCTTCAATCTTCAATCCTCAATACTCAATCTTCAATCCTCAATCCTCAATAATCAATCCTCAATCCACATTCTTCAATCCTGAACACCCTATCCTCAATCTTCAATCCTCAATCTTCAGTCCTCAATTCTCAATCCTCAATCCTCAATCCTCAGACCTCAAACATCAATACTCAACCCTCAGTCCTCGTCCTCAATCCACAACCCTCAATCCTCGATCCTCAATCTTCAATAATCGATATTCAATCTTCAATCCTCAATCCTCAATCCTCAATACTCAATCCACAATCCTCAATTCTCAATCGTCAATGCTCAATACTCAATCGTCAATCCTCGATCCCCAATCCTCAATCTTCAATCCTCAATCCTCAATCCACAATCCTCAATCCTCAATCTTCAATCCTCAATACTCAATCTTCAATCCTCAATCCTCAATCCTCAATCCTCAATTCTCAATCCTCAATCCTCAATCCTCAATCCTCAATATTCAATCCTCAATACTCAATCTGCAATCCTCAATCCTCAGTCCTCACTCCTCAATCCTCATTCTTCAATCCTCAATACCGAATCCTCAATCTTCAATCCTCAATCCTCAGTCCTCAATTCTCAATCCTCAATCCTCAATCCTCAGACTTCAAACACCAATCCTGAACCCTCAGTCCTCGTCCTCAATCCACAACCCTCAATCCTCGATCCTCAATCTTCAATCATTAATATTCAATCTTCAATCTTCAATCCTCAATCCTCAATCCTCAACCCTCAATCCTCAACGTTCAATCCTCAATACCCAATCCTCAGTCTTCCATCCTCAATCCTCAATACTCAATCCTCAATCCTCAATACTCCGTCCTCAATCCTCAATCTTCAATCCTCTATACTCAATCTTCAATCCTCAATCCTCAATCCTTAATCCTCAATCTTCGATCCTCAATACTGAATCTTCAATCCTCAATCCTCAATCCTCATTCCTCAATCCTCATTCTTCAATCCTCAACGCCCAATCCTCAATCTTCAATCCTCAATGTTCAATCCGCAATACCCAATCCTCAATCTTCAATCCTCAACCCTCAATCCTCAATCCTCAATCCTCAATCCTCGATCTTCAATCCTCAATACTCAATCTTCAATCCTCAATCCTCAATCCTCAATCCTCAATCCACATTCTTCAATCCTCAACACCCAATCCTCTATCTTCAATCCTCCATCCTCAGTCCTCAATTCTGAATCCTCAATCCTCAATCCTCAGACCTCAAACATCAATACTGAACCCTCAGTCCTCGTCCTCAATCCACAACCCTCAATCATCTATCCTCAATCTTCAATCATCAATATTCAATCTTCAATCCTCAATCCTCAGTCCTCAATACTCAATCCACAATCCTCAATGATCAATCCTCAATACCCAAACCTCAATCTTCAATCCTCAATCCTCAATCCTCAACCCTCAATCCTCAACGTTCAATCCTCAATACCCAATCCTCAGTCTTCCACCCTCAATCCTCAATACTCAATCCTCAATCCTCAATACTCAGTCCTCAATCCTCAATCTTCAATCCTCAGTCCTCAAACCTCAATCCTGAATCCTCAATCCCGAATCCTCAATCTTCAGCCCTCAGTCCTCTACAATCAGTTGTCAATCCTCAATCCTCAATAGAATATCATCAATTCACAGCTTTCATTACTCAATGCTCAATCTGCAATCTTCAAATCTCTATCCACAAACATCAATTCTCAACACTCAACCCTCAACACTCAGTCCCCAGTCCTCAATGTTCAATCCTGAATCCTCAATCCTCAATCCACAATCCTCAACGTTCAATCCTCAATACTCAATCTTCAATGTTCATTCCTTAATCCTCAATCCTCAATTCTCAATCCTCAATCATCAATCGTCAATCCTCAATACTCAACCTTCAATCCTCAATCCTCAATCCTCGGTCCTCAATCCTCAATCGTCAATCTCCAATCCTGAATACTCAATCTTCAATCTTCAATCCTCAATCCTCAATCCTCAGTTCTCAATCCTCAATCCTCAGTCCTCAGTCCTCAAACCTCAATCCTCATCCCACAGCCCTCATCCTCAATCCTAAATCCTCAATCCTCAATCCTCAATCTTCAACCCTCAATACTCAATCTTCAATCCTCAACCCTCAGTCCACAATCTGCAATCCCCAATGCACAATCCTCAATCCTCAATCCTCAGTCCTCAATCCTCAATCCTCAATCCTCAAACCTCAATCCTCAACCGTCAGACCTCGTCCTCAAACATCAACCCCCAATCCTCAATCCTCAATCTTCAATAATCAATACTCTATCTTCAATCCTCAATCCGCAATCCTCAATCCTCGATCCTCAATCCTCAATATTCAACGCACAACCTTCAGCCATCAATCCTCAATCCTCAATCCTCAATCATCAATCCTCAGTCCTCAAACGTCAATCCTGAATCCTCAAACCTGAATCCTCAATCTTCACCCATAAGTCCTCAACAATCAATTGTCAATCCTCAATCCTCAATAGAATATCCTGAATTCACAGTTTTCAATACTCAATCCCCATTCTTCAATCTTCAAATCTCAATCCACAAACATCAATCCGCATCACGCAACCCTCAACACTCAGTCCTCAATCTTCAATCTACAATCCTCAATCCTCAATCTTCAATCCTCAGTACTCAATCTTCAATCCTCAATCCTCAATTCTCAATCCTCAATGCTCAATACTCAATCGTCAATCGTCAATCCTCAGTCCTCAATCCCCAATCCTCAATCTTCAATCCTCAATCCTCAATCCTCAATCCTCAATCCTCAATCTTCAATCCTCAAGAGTCAATCTTCAATCATCAATCCTCGATCCTCAATCCTCAATCCTCAATCCTCAATCCTCAATCTTCAATCCTCAATACTCAAACTGCAATCCTCAGTCCTCAGTCCTCACTCCTCAATTCTCATTCTTCAATCCTCAATACCGAATCCTCAATCTTCAATCCTCAATCCACAATCCTCAATTCTCAATCCACAATCCTCAATCCTCAGACTTCAAACACCAATACTCAACCCTCAGTCCTCGTCCTCAATCCGCAACCCTCAATCCTCAATCCTCAATCTTCAATCATTAATATTCAATCTTCAATCCTCAATCCTCAATCCTCAATCCTCAACTCTCAACCCTCAATGTTCAATCCTCAATACCCAATCCCCAGTCTTCAATCCTCAATCCCCAATCCTCAATCCTCAATCCTCAATTCTCAGTCCTCAATCCTCAATCTTCAATCCTCAATACTCAATCTTCAATCCTCAATCCTCAATCCTCAATCTTCAATCCTCAATACTGAATCTTCTATCCTCAATCTCCAATCCTCAATGTTCAATCCGCAATACCCAATCCTCAACCCTCAACACTCAGTCCCCAATCCTCAATATTCAATCCTCAATCCTCTGTCCTCAATCCACAATCCTCAACGGTCAATGCTCAATACTCAATCTTCAATGCTCATTCCTCAATCCTCAATCCTCAATTCTCAATCCTCAATCGTCAACATTCAATCCTAAATACTCAATCTTCAATCCTCATTCCTCAATGTTCAATCCTCAATACCCAATCTTCAGTCTTCAATCCTCAATCCTCAATCCTCAATCCTCAATCCTCAATACTCAGTCCTCAATCCTCAGGCTTCAATCCTCAATACTCAATCTTCAATCCTCAATCCTCAATCCTCAATCCTCAATCTTCAATCCTCAATACTGAATCTTCAATGCTCAATCCTCAATCCTCAATCCTCAATCCTCAATCCTCAATCACCTATCCTCAACACCCAATCCTCAACCTTCAATCCTCTATGTTCAATCCGCAATACCCAATCCTCAATCTTCAACCCTCAACCCTCAATCCTCAATCCTCAATCCTCAGTCTTCAATCTTCAATCCTCAATACTCAATCTTCAATCCTCAATCCTCAATAATCAATCCTCATTCCACATTCTTCAATCCTCAACACCCAATCCTCAATCTTCAATCCTCAATCTTGAGTCCTCAATTCTCAATCCTCAATCCTCAATCCTCAGACCTCAAACATCAATACTCAACCCTCAGTCCTCGTCCTCAATCCACAACCCTCAACCCTCGATCCTCAATCTTCAATAATCAATATTCAATCTTCAATCCTCAATCCTCAATCCTCAATACTCAATCCACAATCCTCAATTCTCAATCGTCAATGCTCAATACTCAATCGTCAATACTCAATCCCCAATCCTCAATCTTCAATCCTCAATCCTCAATCCTCAATCCTCAATCCTCAATCTTCAATCCTCAATACTCAATCTTCAATCCTCAATCCTCAATCATCAATCCTCAATCCTCAATCCTCAATCCTCAATCCTCAATATTCAATCCGCAATACTCAATCTGCAATCCTCAATCCTCAGTCCTCACTCCTCAATCCTCATTCTTCAATCCTCAATACCGAATACTCAATCTTCAATCCTCAATCCTCAGTCCTCAATTCTCAATCCTCAATCCTCAATCCTCAATACTCAATCTTCAATCCTCAATACTAAATCCTCAATCCTCAATCCTCAGTCCTCAATCCACAATCCTCAATCCTCAAACCTCAATCCTCAATCGTCAGCCCTCGTCCTCAATCATCCACACTCAATCCTCAATCCTCAATCTTCAATCATCAATAATCAATCTTCAATCCTCAATCCTCAATCTTCAATCCTCAATCCTCAATTCTCAGTCCTCAATACTCAATCCTCAATCGTCAATCCTCAATACCCAATCATCAATCTCCAATCCTCAATCCTCAATCCTCAATCCTCAATCCTCAATCTTCATTCCTCAATACTCAATCTACAATCCTCAATCCTCGATCCTCAATCCTCAATGCTCAATCCTCAATCCTCAATCCTCAACCCTCAATCTTCAATCCTCGATACTCAATCAGCAATCCTCAATCTTCAATCCTCAATCCTCAATCCTCATTCTTCAATCCTCAATGCCCAGGCCTCAATCTTCAATCCTCAATCCTCAATCCTCAATACTCAATCTTCAATCATCAATCCTCAATCCTCAATCCTCAATCCTCAATCCTCAATCCTCAATCTTCAATCCTCAATACTCAAACTGCAATCCTCAGTCCTCAGTCCTCACTCCTCAATTCTCATTCTTCAATCCTCAATACCGAATCCTCAATCTTCAATCCTCAATCCACAATCCTCAATTCTCAATCCACAATCCTCAATCCTCAGACTTCAAACACCAATACTCAACCCTCAGTCCTCGTCCTCAATCCGCAACCCTCAATCCTCAATCCTCAATCTTCAATCAGTAATATTCAATCTTCAATCCTCAATCCTCAATCCTCAATCCTCAACTCTCAACACTCAATGTTCAATCCTCAATACCCAATCCTCAGTCTTCAATCCTCAATCCCCAATCCTCAATCCTCAATCCTCAATTCTCAGTCCTCAATCCTCAATCTTCAATCCTCAATACTAAATCTTCAATCCTCAATCCTCAATCCTCAATCTTCAATCCTCAATACTGAATCTTCTATCCTCAATCTCCAATCCTCAATGTTCAATCCGCAATACCCAATCCTCAACCCTGAACACTCAGTCCCCAATCCTCAATATGCAATCCTCAATCCTCAGTCCTCAATCCACAATCCTCAACGGTCAATGCTCAATACTCAATCTTCAATGCTCATTCCTCAATCCTCAATCCTCAATTCTCAATCCTCAATCGTCAACATTCAATCCTCAATACTCAATCTTCAATCCTCATTCCTCAATGTTCAATCCTCAATACCCAATCTTCAGTCTTCAATCCTCAATCCTCAATCCTCAGTACTCAGTCCTCAATCCTCAGCCTTCAATCCTCAATACTCAATCTTCAATCCTCAATCCTCAATCCTCAATCCTCAATCTTCAATCCTCAATACTGAATCTTCAATGCTCAATCCTCAATCCTCAATCCTCAATCCTCAATCCTCAATCACCTATCCTCAACACCCAATCCTCAACCATCAATCCTCTATGTTCAATCCGCAATACCCAATCCTCAATCTTCAACCCACAACCCTCAATCCTCAATCCTCAATCCTCAGTCTTCAATCTTCAATCCTCAATACTCAATCTTCAATCCTCAATCCTCAATAATCAATCCTCAATCCACATTCTTCAATCCTCAACACCCAATCCTCAATCTACAATCCTCAATCTTCAGTCCTCAATTCTCAATCCTCAATCCTCAATCCTCAGACCTCAAACATCAATACTCAACCCTCAGTCCTCGTCCTCAATCCACAACCCTCAATCCTCGATCCTCAATCTTCAATAATCAATATTCAATCTTCAATCCTCAATCTTCAATCCTCAATCCTCAATCCTCAATCCTCAATCCTCAATCTTCAATCCTCAATACTCAATCTTCAATCATCAATCCTCAATCCTCAATCCTCAATCCTCAATCCTCGATCCTCAATCTTCAATCCTCAATACTCAAACTGCAATCCTCAGTCCTCAGTCCTCACTCCTCAATTCTCATTCTTCAATCCTCAATACCGAATCCTCAATCTTCAATCCTCAATCCACAATCCTCAATTCTCAATCCACAATCCTCAATCCTCAGACTTCAAACACCAATACTCAACCCTCAGTCCTCGTCCTCAATCCGCAACCCTCAATCCTCAATCCTCAATCTTCAGTCATTAATATTCAATCTTCAATCCTCAATCCTCAATCCTCAATCCTCAACTCTCAACACTCAATGTTCAATCCTCAATACCCAATCCTCAGTCTTCAATCCTCAATCCCCAATCCTCAATCCTCAATCCTCAATTCTCAGTCCTCAATCCTCAATCTTCAATCCTCAATACTCAATCTTCAATCCTCAATCCTCAATCCTCAATCTTCAATCCTCAATACTGAATCTTCTATCCTCAATCTCCAATCCTCAATGTTCAATCCGCAATACCCAATCCTCAATCCTGAACACTCAGTCCCCAATCCTCAATATTCAATCCTCAATCCTCAGTCCTCAATCCACAATCCTCAACGGTCAATGCTCAATACTCAATCTTCAATGCTCATTCCTCAATCCTCAATCCTCAATTCTCAATCCTCAATCGTCAACATTCAATCCTCAATACTCAATCTTCAATCCTCATTCCTCAATGTTCAATCCTCAATACCCAATCTTCAGTCTTCAATCCTCAATCCTCAATCCTCAATCCTCAATCCTCAATACTCAGTCCTCAATCCTCAGGCTTCAATCCTCAATACTCAATCTTCAATCCTCAATCCTCAATCCTCAATCCTCAATCTTCAATCCTCAATACTGAATCTTCAATGCTCAATCCTCAATCCTCAATCCTCAATCCTCAATCCTCAATCACCTATCCTCAACACCCAATCCTCAACCATCAATCCTCTATGTTCAATCCGCAATACCCAATCCTCAATCTTCAGCCCTCAACCCTCAATCCTCAATCCTCAATCCTCAGTCTTCAATCTTCAATCCTCAATACTCAATCTTCAATCCTCAATCCTCAATAATCAATCCTCAATCCACATTCTTCAATCCTCAACACCCAATCCTCAATCTACAATCCTCAATCTTCAGTCCTCAATTCTCAATCCTCAATCCTCAATCCTCAGACCTCAAACATCAATACTCAACCCGCAGTCCTCGTCCTCAATCCACAACCCTCAATCCTCGATCCTCAATATTCAATAATCAATATTCAATCTTCAATCCTCAATCCTCAATCCTCAATACTCAAACCACAATCCTCAATTCTCAATCGTCAATGCTCAATACTCAATCGTCAATCCTCAATCCCGAATCCTCAATCTTCAATCCTCAATCCTCAATCCTCAATCCTCAATCCTCAATCTTCAATCCTCAATACTCAATCTTCAATCCTCAATACTAAATCCTCAATCCTCAATCCTCAGTCCTCAGTCCACAATCCTCAATCCTCAAACCTCAATCTTCAATCGTCAGCCCTCGCCCTCAATCATCCACACTCAATCCTCAATCCTCAATCTTCAATCATCAATACTCAATCTTCAATCCTCAATCCTCAATCTTCAATCCTCAATCCTCAATTCTCAGTCCTCAATACTCAATCCTCAATCGTCAATCCTCAATACCCAATCCTCAATCTTCAATCCTCAATCCTCAATCCTCAATCCTCAATCCTCAATCATCATTCCTCAATACTCAATCTACAATCCTCAATCCTCAATCCTCAATCCTCAATGCTCAATCCTCAATCCTCAATCCTCAACCCTCAATCTTCAATCCTCGATACTCAATCAGCAATCCTCAATCTTCAATCCTCAATCCTCAATCCTCATTCTTCAATCCTCAATGCCAAGGCCTCAATCTTCAATCCTCAATCCTCAATCCTCAATTCTCAATCCTCAATCCTCAATCATCAATCCTCAATCCTCAGTCCTCAATCCTCAATCCTCAATCGTCAATCCCCAATGTTCAATCCGCAATACCCAATACTCAATCTTCAATCCTCAATCCTCAATCCTCAATCCTCAAACCTCAATCCTCAACCCTCAATCCTCAGCCCTCGAACCTCAAACCTGTATCCTCAATCCCGAATCCTCAATCTTCAGACCTCAGTCCTCAACAATCAGTTGTCAATCCTCAATCCTCAATAGAGTATCCTCAATTCACAGGTTTCAATACTCAATACTCAACCTGAAATCTTCAAATCTCTATCCACAATCATCAATTCTCATCACTAAACCCTCAACACTCACTCCCCAATCCTCAATCTTCAATCCTCAATCCTCAATCTTCAATCCTCAATACTCAATCTTCAATCCTCAATCCTCAATCCTCGGTCTTCAATCCTCAATCGCCAATCTCCAATCCTGAATACTCAATCTTCAATCCTCAATCCTCAATCCTCAATCCTCAATCCTCAGTCCTCAAACCTCAATCCTGAATCCTCAAACCTGAATCCTCAGTCTTCAGACCTCAGTCCTCAACAATCAGTTGTCAATCCTCAATCCTCAATAGAATATCCTCAATTCACAGGTTTCAATACTCAATACTCAACCTGAAATCTTCAAATCTCTATCCACAATCATCAATTCTCATCACTCAACCCTCAACACTCAGTCCCCAAACCTCAATCTTCAATCTTCAATCCTCAATCCTCAATCCTCAATTTTCAATCCTCAATACTCAATCTTCAATCCTCAATACTAAATCCTCAATCCTCAATCCTCAGTCCTCAGTCCACAATCCTCAATCCTCAAACCTCAATCTTCAATCGTCAGCCCTCGTCCTCAATCATCCACACTCAATCCTCAATCCTCAATCTTCAATCATCAATACTGAATCTTCAATCCTCAATCCTCAATCTTCAATCCTCAATCCTCAATTCTCAGTCCTCAATACTCAATCCTCAATCGTGAATCCTCAATACCCAATCATCAATCTTCAATCCTCAATCCTCAATCCTCAATCCTCAATCCTCAATCTTCATTCCTCAATACTCAATCTACAATCCTCAATCCTCAATCCTCAATCCTCAATGCTCAATCCTCAATCCTCAATCCTCAACCCTCAATCTTCAATCCTCAATCCTCAATCTTCAATCCTCAATACTCAAACTGCAATCCTCAGTCCTCAGTCCTCACTCCTCAATTCTCATTCTTCAATCCTCAATACCGAATCCTCATTCTTCAATCCTCAATCCACAATCCTCAATTCTCAATCCACAATCCTCAATCCTCAGACTTCAAACACCAACACTCAACCCTCAGTCCTCGTCCTCAATCCGCAACCCTCAATCCTCAATCCTCAATCTTCAATCATTAATATTCAATCTTCAATCCTCAATCCTCAATCCTCAATCTTCAATCCTCAATACTCAATCTTCAATCATCAATCCTCGATCCTCAATCCTCAATCCTCAATCCTCAATCCTCCATCTCCAATCCTCAATGTTCAATCCGCAATACCCAATCCTCAATCCTGAACACTCAGTCCCCAATCCTCAATATTCAATCCTCAATCCTCAGTCCTCAATCCACAATCCTCAACGGTCAATGCTCAATACTCAATCTTCAATGCTCATTCCTCAATCCTCAATCCTCAATTCTCAATCCTCAATCGTCAACATTCAATCCTCAATACTCAATCTTCAATCCTCATTCCTCAATGTTCAATCCTCAATACCCAATCTTCAGTCTTCAATCCTCAATCCTCAATCCTCAATCCTCAATCCTCAATACTCAGTCCTCAATCCTCAGGCTTCAATCCTCAATACTCAATCTTCAATCCTCAATCCTCAATCCTCAATCCTCAATCTTCAATCCTCAATACTGAATCTTCAATGCTCAATCCTCAATCCTCAATACTCAATCCTCAATCCTCAATCACCTATCCTCAACACCCAATCCTCAACCATCAATCCTCTATGTTCAATCCGCAATACCCAATCCTCAATCTTCAGCCCTCAACCCTCAATCCTCAATCCTCAATCCTCAGTCTTCAATCTTCAATCCTCAATACTCAATCTTCAATCCTCAATCCTCAATAATCAATCCTCAATCCACATTCTTCAATCCTCAACACCCAATCCTCAATCTACAATCCTCAATCTTCAGTCCTCAATTCTCAATCCTCAATCCTCAATCCTCAGACCTCAAACATCAATACTCAACCCTCAGTCCTCGTCCTCAATCCACAACCCTCAATCCTCGATCCTCAATATTCAATAATCAATATTCAATCTTCAATCCTCAATCCTCAATCCTCAATACTCAAACCACAATCCTCAATTCTCAATCGTCAATGCTCAATACTCAATCGTCAATCCTCAATCCCGAATCCTCAATCTTCAATCCTCAATCCTCAATCCTCAATCCTCAATCTTCAATCCTCAATACTCAATCTTCAATCCTCAATCCTCAATCCTCAATCCTCAATCCTCAATCCTCAATCCTCAATCCTCAATATTCAATCCACAATACTCAATCTGCAATCCTCAATCCTCAGTCCTCACTCCTCAATCCTCATTCTTCAATCCTCAATACCGAATCCTCAATCTTCAATCCTCAATCCTCAGTCCTCAATTCTCAATCCTCAATCCTGAATCCTCAGACTTCAAACACCAATACTGAACCCTCAGTCCTCGTCCTCAATCCACAACCCTCAATCCTCGATCCTCAATCTTCAATCATTAATATTCAATCTTCAATCTTCAATCCTCAATCCTCAATCCTCAACCCTCAACCCTCAACGTTCAATCCTCAATA
Organism: Calliopsis andreniformis; assembly: GCF_051401765.1. NCBI lineage: Eukaryota > Metazoa > Arthropoda > Insecta > Hymenoptera > Andrenidae > Calliopsis > Calliopsis andreniformis. The sequence goes on from NW_027480438.1 coordinate 2,700,171, forward strand.
CCCAATCCTCAGTCTTCCATCCTCAATCCTCAATACTCAATCCTCAATCCTCAATACTCCGTCCTCAATCCTCAATCTTCAATCCTCTATACTCAATCTTCAATCCTCAATCCTCAATCCTTAATCCTCAATCTTCAATCCTCAATACTGAATCTTCAATCCTCAATCCTCAATCCTCAATCCTCAATCCTCATTCTTCAATCCTCAACACCCAATCCTCAATCTTCAATCCTCAATGTTCAATCCGCAATACCCAATCCTCAATCTTCAATCCTCAACCCTCAATCCTCAATCCTCAATCCTCAATCCTCAATCTTCAATCCTCAATACTCAATCTTCAATCCTCAATCCTCAATCCTCAATCCTCAATCCACACTCTTCAATCCTCAACACCCAATCCTCTATCTTCAATCCTCAATCCTCAGTCCTCAATTCTCAATACTCAATCCTCAATCCTCAGACCTCAAACATCAATACTGAACCCTCAGTCCTCGTCCTCAATCCACAACCCTCAATCCTCTATCCTCAATCTTCAATCATCAATATTCAATCTTCAATCCTCAATCCTCAGTCCTCAATACTCAATCCACAATCCTCAATGATCAATCCTCAATACCCAAACCTCAATCTTCAATCCTCAATCCTCAATCCTCAATCCTCAATCCTCAATCCTCAATCCTCAACTCTCAACACTCAATGTTCAATCCTCAATACCCAATCCTCAGTCTTCAATCCTCAATCCCCAATCCTCAATCCTCAATCCTCAATTCTCAGTCCTCAATCCTCAATCTTCAATCCTCAATACTCAATCTTCAATCCTCAATCCTCAATCCTCAATCTTCAATCCTCAATACTGAATCTTCTATCCTCAATCTCCAATCCTCAATGTTCAATCCGCAATACCCAATCCTCAATCCTGAACACTCAGTCCCCAATCCTCAATATTCAATCCTCAATCCTCAGTCCTCAATCCACAATCCTCAACGGTCAATGCTCAATACTCAATCTTCAATGCTCATTCCTCAATCCTCAATCCTCAATTCTCAATCCTCAATCGTCAACATTCAATCCTCAATACTCAATCTTCAATCCTCATTCCTCAATGTTCAATCCTCAATACCCAATCTTCAGTCTTCAATCCTCAATCCTCAATCCTCAATCCTCAATCCTCAATACTCAGTCCTCAATCCTCAGGCTTCAATCCTCAATACTCAATCTTCAATCCTCAATCCTCAATCCTCAATCCTCAATCTTCAATCCTCAATACTGAATCTTCAATGCTCAATCCTCAATCCTCAATACTCAATCCTCAATCCTCAATCACCTATCCTCAACACCCAATCCTCAACCATCAATCCTCTATGTTCAATCCGCAATACCCAATCCTCAATCTTCAGCCCTCAACCCTCAATCCTCAATCCTCAATCCTCAGTCTTCAATCTTCAATCCTCAATACTCAATCTTCAATCCTCAATCCTCAATAATCAATCCTCAATCCACATTCTTCAATCCTCAACACCCAATCCTCAATCTACAATCCTCAATCTTCAGTCCTCAATTCTCAATCCTCAATCCTCAATCCTCAATCCTCAATCCTCAATCCTCAATCCTCAATCTTCAATCCTCAATACTCAATCTTCAATCCTCAATCCTCAATCCTCAATCCTCAATCCTCAATCCTCAATCCTCAATCCTGAATATTCAATCCACAATACTCAATCTGCAATCCTCAATCCTCAGTCCTCACTCCTCAATCCTCATTCTTCAAACCTCAATACCGAATCCTCAATCTTCAATCCTCAATCCTCAGTCCTCAATTCTCAATCCTCAATCCTGAATCCTCAGACTTCAAACACCAATACTGAACCCTCAGTCCTCGTCCTCAATCCACAACCCTCAATCCTCGATCCTCAATCTTCAATCATTAATATTCAATCTTCAATCTTCAATCCTCAATCCTCAATCCTCAACCCTCAACCCTCAACGTTCAATCCTCAATACCCAATCCTCAGTCTTCCATCCTCAATCCTCAATACTCAATCCTCAATCCTCAATACTCCGTCCTCAATCCTCAATCTTCAATCCTCTATACTCAATCTTCAATCCTCAATCCTCAATCCTTAATCCTCAATCTTCAATCCTCAATACTGAATCTTCAATCCTCAATCCTCAATCCTCAATCCTCAATCCTCATTCTTCAATCCTCAACACCCAATCCTCAATCTTCAATCCTCAATGTTCAATCCGCAATACCCAATCCTCAATCTTCAATCCTCAACCCTCAATCCTCAATCCTCAATCCTCAATCCTCAATCTTCAATCCTCAATACTCAATCTTCAATCCTCAATCCTCAATCCTCAATCCTCAATCCACACTCTTCAATCCTCAACACCCAATCCTCTATCTTCAATCCTCAATCCTCAGTCCTCAATTCTCAATACTCAATCCTCAATCCTCAGACCTCAAACATCAATACTGAACCCTCAGTCCTCGTCCTCAATCCACAACCCTCAATCCTCTATCCTCAATCTTCAATCATCAATATTCAATCTTCAATCCTCAATCCTCAGTCCTCAATACTCAATCCACAATCCTCAATGATCAATCCTCAATACCCAAACCTCAATCTTCAATCCTCAATACTCAATCTTCAATCCTCAATCCTCAATCCTCGGTCTTCAATCCTCAAGCGCCAATCTCCAATCCTGAATACTCAATCTTCAATCCTCAATCCTCAATCCTCAATCCTCAATCCTCAGTCCTCAAACCTCAATTCTGAATCCTCAAACCTGAATCCTCAGTCTTCAGACCTCAGTCCTCAACAATCAGTTGTCAATCCTCAATCCTCAATAGAATATCCTCAATTCACAGGTTTCAATACTCAATACTCAACCTGAAATCTTCAAATCTCTATCCACAATCATCAATTCTCATCACTCAACCCTCAACACTCAGTCCCCAAACCTCAATCTTGAATCCTCAACCCTCAATCCTCAATTTTCAATCCTCAATACTCAATCTTCAATCCTCAATACTAAATCCTCAATCCTCAATCCTCAGTCCTCAGTCCACAATCCTCAATCCTCAAACCTCAATCTTCAATCGTCAGCCCTCGTCCTCAATCATCCACACTCAATCCTCAATCCTCAATCTTCAATCATCAATACTCAATCTTCAATCCTCAATCCTCAATCTTCAATCCTCAATCCTCAATTCTCAGTCCTCAATACTCAATCCTCAATCGTCAATCCTCAATACCCAATCCTCAATCTTCAATCCTCAATCCTCAATCCTCAATCCTCAATCCTCAATCATCATTCCTCAATACTCAATCTACAATCCTCAATCCTCAATCCTCAATCCTCAATGCTCAATCCTCAATCCTCAATCCTCAACCCTCAATCTTCAATCCTCGATACTCAATCAGCAATCCTCAATCTTCAATCCTCAATCCTCATCCTCATTCTTCAATCCTCAATGCCAAGGCCTCAATCTTCAATCCTCAATCCTCAATCCTCAATTCTCAATCCTCAATCCTCAATCATCAATCCTCAATCCTCAGTCCTCAATCCTCAATCCTCAATCGTCAATCCCCAATGTTCAATCCGCAATACCCAATACTCAATCTTCAATCCTCAATCCTCAATCCTCAATCCTCAAACCTCAATCCTCAACCCTCAATCCTCAGTCCTCGAACCTCAAACCTGTATCCTCAATCCCGAATCCTCAATCTTCAGACCTCAGTCCTCAACAATCAGTTGTCAATCCTCAATCCTCAATAGAGTATCCCCAATTCACAGGTTTCAATACTCAATACTCAACCTGAAATCTTCAAATCTCTATCCACAATCATCAATTCTCATCACTAAACCCTCAACACTCACTCCCCAATCCTCAATCTTCAATCCTCAATCCTCAATCCTCAATCCTCAATCCTCAATCCTCAATTTTCAATCCTCAATACTCAATCTTCAATCCTCAATACTAAATCCTCAACCCTCAATCCTCAGTCCTCAGTCCACAATCCTCAATCCTCAAACCTCAATCTTCAATCGTCAGCCCTCGTCCTCAATCATCCACACTCAATCCTCAATCCTCAATCTTCAATCATCAATACTGAATCTTCAATCCTCAATCCTCAATCTTCAATCCTCAATCCTCAATTCTCAGTCCTCAATACTCAATCCTCAATCGTCAATCCTCAATACCCAATCATCAATCTTCAATCCTCAATCCTCAATCCTCAATCCTCAATCCTCAATCTTCATTCCTCAATACTCAATCTACAATCCTCAATCCTCAATCCTCAATCCTCAATGCTCAATCCTCAATCCTCAATCCTCAACCCTCAATCTTCAATCCTCAATCCTCAATCTTCAATCCTCAATACTCAAACTGCAATCCTCAGTCCTCAGTCCTCACTCCTCAATTCTCATTCTTCAATCCTCAATACCGAATCCTCAATCTTCAATCCTCAATCCACAATCCTCAATTCTCAATCCACAATCCTCAATCCTCAGACTTCAAACACAAATACTCAACCCTCAGTCCTCGTCCTCAATCCACAACCCTCAATCCTCTATCCTCAATCTTCAATCATTAATGTTCAATCTTCAATCTTCAATGCTCAATCCTCAATCCTCAACCCTCAATCCTCAACGTTCAATCCTCAATACCCAAACCTCAGTCTTCCGCCCTCAATCCTCAATACTCAATCCTCAATCCTCAATACTCAGTCCTCAATCCCCAATCCTCAATCTTCAATCCTCAATCCTCAATCCTCAATCCTCAATCCTCAATCTTCAATCCTCAATCTTCAATCCTCAATCCTCAATCCTCAATCCTCAATCCTCAATCCTCAATCCTCAATCCACAATCTTCAATCCTCAATACTCAAACTGCAATCCTCAGTCCTCAGTCCTCACTCCTCAATTCTCATTCTTCAATCCTCAATACCGAATCCTCAATCTTCAATCCTCAATCCACAATCCTCAATTCTCAATCCACAATCCTCAATCCTCAGACTTCAAACACCAATACTCAACCCTCAGTCCTCGTCCTCAATCCGCAACCCTCAATCCTCAATCCTCAATCTTCAATCATTAATATTCAATATTCAATCCTCAATCCTCAATCCTCAATCCTCAACTCTCAACACTCAATGTTCAATCCTCAATACCCAATCCTCAGTCTTCAATCCTCGATCCCCAATCCTCAATCCTCAATCCTCAATTCTCAGTCCTCAATCCTCAATCTTCAATCCTCAATACTCAATCTTCAATCCTCAATCCTCAATCCTCAATCTTCAATCCTCAATACTGAATCTTCTATCCTCAATCTCCAATCCTCAATGTTCAATCCGCAATACCCAATTCTCAACCCTGAACACTCAGTCCCCAATCCTCAATCTTCAATGCTCATTCCTCAATCCTCAATCCTCATTTCTCAATCCTCAATACCCAATCTTCAGTCTTCAATCCTCAATCCTCAATCCTCAATCCTCAATCCTCAATACTCAGTCCTCAATCCTCAGGCTTCAATCCTCAATACTCAATCTTCAATCCTCAATCCTCAATCCTCAATCCTCAATACTCCGTCCTCAATCCTCAATCTTCAATCCTCTATACTCAATCTTCAATCCTCAATCCTCAATCCTTAATCCTCAATCTTCAATCCTCAATACTGAATCTTCAATCCTCAATCCTCAATCCTCAATCCTCAATCTTCATTCTTCAATCCTCAACACCCAATCCTCAATCTACAATCCTCAATCTTCAGTCCTCAATTCTAAATCCTCAATCCTCAATCCTCAGACCTCAAACATCAATACTCAACCCTCAGTCCTCGTCCTCAATCCACAACCCTCAATCCTCGATCCTCAATCTTCAATAATGAATATTCAATCTTCAATCCTCAATCTTCAATCCTCAATCCTCAATCCTCAATCCTGAATCCTCAACCTTCAATCCTCAATACTCAATCTTCAATCATCAATCCTCAATCCTCAATCCTCAATCCTCAATCCTCAATCCTCAATCTTCAATCCTCAATACTCAAACTGCAATCCTCAGTCCTCAGTCCTTACTCCTCAATTCTCATTCTTCAATCCTCAATACCGAATCCTCAATCTTCAATCCTCAATCCACAATCCTCAACTCTCAATCCTCAATCCTCAATCCTCAATATTCAATCCTCAATACTCAATCTGCAATCCTCAATCCTCAGTCCTCACTCCTCAATCCTCATTCTTCAATCCTCAATGTGGAATCCGCAATCCTCAATCCTCAATATTCAATCCTCAATACTCAATCTGCAATCCTCAATCCTCAGTCCTCACTCCTCAATCCTCATTCTTCAATCCTCAATATGGAATCCGCAATCTTCAATCCTCAATCCTCAGTCCTCAATCCTCAATCCTCATTCCTCAATCCTCATTCTTCAATCCTCAACACCCAATCCTCAACCTTCAATCCTCAATGTTCAATCCGCAATACCCAATCCTCAATCTTCAATCCTCAACCCTCAATCCTCAATCCTCAATCCTCAATCCTCGATCTTCAATCCTCAATACTCAATCTTCAATCCTCAATCCTCAATCCTCAACCCTCAATCCACATTCTTCAATCCTCAACACCCAATCCTCTATCTTCAATCCTCCATCCTCAGTCCTCAATACTCAATCCTCAATCCTCAGACCTCAAACATCAATACTGAACCCTCAGTCCTCGTCCTCAATCCACAACACTCAATCCTCTATCCTCAATCTTCAGTCATCAATATTCAATTTTCAATCCTCAATCCTCAGTCCTCAATACTCAATCCACAATCCTCAATGATCAATCCTCAATACCCAAACCTCAATCTTCAATCCTCAATCCTCAATCCTCAATCCTCAATCCTCAATCCTCAATCCTCAATATTCAACGCACAACCCTCAGCCATCAATCCTCAATCCTCAATCCTCAGTCCTCAAACGTCAATCCTGAATCCTCAAACCTGAATCCTCAATCTTCACCCATAAGTCCTCAACAATCAATTGTCAATCCTCAATCCTCAATAGAATATCCTGAATTCACAGTTTTCAATACTCAATCCTCAATCCTCAATCCTCAATCTTCAATCCTCAATACTGAATCTTCAATGCTCAATCCTCAATCCTCAATCCTCAATCCTCAATCCTCAATCACCTATCCTCAACACCCAATCCTCAATCTTCAATCCTCAATGTTCAATCAGCAATACCCAATCCTCAATCTTCAATCCTCAACCCTCAATCCTCAATCCTCAATCCTCAGTCCTCAATACTCAATCCACAATCCTCAATGATCAATCCTCAATACCCAAACCTCAATCTTCAATCCTTAATCCTCAATCCTCAATCCTCAATCCTCAATCCTCAATCCTCAATCCTCAGTCCTCAAACCTCAATCCTGAATGCTCAAACCTGAATCCTCAGTCTTCAGACCTCAGTCCTCAACAATCAGTTGTCAATCCTCAATCCTCAATAGAGTATCCTCAATTCACAGGTTTCAATACTCAATACTCAACCTGAAATCTTCAAATCTCTATCCACAATCATCAATTCTCATCACTCAACCCTCAACACTCAGTCCCCAAACCTCAATCTTCAATCTTCAATCCTCAATCCTCAATCCTCAATTTTCAATCCTCAATACTCAATCTTCAATCCTCAATACTAAATCCTCAATCCTCAATCCTCAGTCCTCAGTCCACAATCCTCAATCCTCAAACCTCAATCTTCAATCGTCAGCCCTCGTCCTCAATCATCCACACTCAATCCTCAATCCTCAATCTTCAATCATCAATACTCAACCTTCAATCCTCAATCCTCAATCTTCAATCCTCAATCCTCAATTCTCAGTCCTCAATACTCAATCCTCAATCGTCAATCCTCAATACCCAATCCTCAATCTTCAATCCTCAATCCTCAATCCTCAATCCTCAATCCTCAATCTTCATTCCTCAATACTCAATCTACAATCCTCAATCCTCAATCCTCAATCCTCAATGCTCAATCCTCAATCCTCAATCCTCAACCCTCAATCTTCAATCCTCGATACTCAATCAGCAATCCTCAATCTTCAATCCTCAATCCTCAATCCTCATTCTTCAATCCTCAATGATAAGGCCTCAATCTTCAATCCTCAATCCTCAATCCTCAATTCTCAATCCTCAATCCTCAATCATCAATCCTCAATCCTCAGTCCTCAATCCTGAATCCTCAATCGTCAATCCTCAATGTTCAATCCGCAATACCCAATACTCAATCTTCAATCCTCAATCCTCAATCCTCAATCCTCAAACCTCAATCCTCAACCCTCAATCCTCAGTCCTCGAACCTCAAACCTGTATCCTCAATCCCGAATCCTCAATCTTCAGACCTCAGTCCTCAACAATCAGTTGTCAATTATCAATCCTCAATAGAATATCATCAATTCACAGTTTTCAATACTCAATAATCAATCTGCAATTTTCAAATCTTGATTCACAAACATCAATTCTCATCATTCAACACTCAACACTCAGTCCCCAATCCTCAATCTTCAATACTCAATCCTCAATCCTCAATCCTCGATCCTCAATCTTCAATCCTCAATACTCAATCTTCAATCCTCCATCCTCAATCGTCAATCCTCAATCCTCAATCCTCAATCGCCAGGCTTCAATCCTCAATACTCAATCTTGAATCCTAAATCCTCAATCCTCAATCCTCATTTCTCAATCCTCATTCTTCAATCCTCAACACCCAATCCTCAGTCTTCAATCCTCAATCCTCAATCCTCAACTCTCAATCCTCAATCCTCATTCCTCAGTCCACAAACCTCAATCCTCCACCCTCAGCCCTCATCCTCAATCCTCAATCCTCAATCTTCAATCCTCAATCCTCAGTCCTCAGTTCTCAATCCTCAATCCTCAGTCCTCAGTCCTCAAACCCCTACCCTCAACCCTCAGCCCTCATACTCAATCCTCAATCCTCAAGCCTTAATCCTCAATACTCAATCTTCAATCCTCAAACCTCAATCCTCAATCCTCAATCCTCAATGTTCAATCCTCAATACCCAATCTTCAGTCTTCAATCCTCAATCCTCAATCCTCAATCCTCAATCCTCAATACTCAGTCCTCAATCCTCAGGCTTCAATCCTCAATACTCAATCTTCAATCCTCAATCCTCAATCCTCAATCCTCAATCTTCAATCCTCAATACTGAATCTTCAATGCTCAATCCTCAATCCTCAATCCTCAATCCTCAATCCTCAATCACCTATCCTCAACACCCAATCCTCAACCTTCAATCCTCTATGTTCAATCCGCAATACCCAATCCTCAATCTTCAACCCTCAACCCTCAATCCTCAATCCTCAATCCTCAGTCTTCAATCTTCAATCCTCAATACTCAATCTTCAATCCTCAATCCTCAATCGTCAATCCTCAATACCCAATCATCAATCTTCAATCCTCAATCCTCAATCCTCAATCCTCAATCCTCAATCTTCATTCCTCAATACTCAATCTACAATCCTGAATCCTCGATCCTCAATCCTCAATGCTCAATCCTCAATCCTCAATCCTCAACCCTCAATCTTCAATCCTCGATACTCAATCAGCAATCCTCAATCTTCAATCCTCAATCCTCAATCCTCATTCTTCAATCCTCAATGCCCAGGCTACAATCTTCAATCCTCAATCCTCAATCCTCAATACTCAATCTTCAATCATCAATCCTCAATCCTCAATCCTCAATCCTCAATCCTCAATCCTCAATCTTCAATCCTCAATACTCAAACTGCAATCCTCAGTCCTCAGTCCTCACTCCTCAATTCTCATTCTTCAATCCTCAATACCGAATCCTCAATCTTCAATCCTCAATCCACAATCCTCAATTCTCAATCCACAATCCTCAATCCTCAGACTTCAAACACCAATACTCAACCCTCAGTCCTCGTCCTCAATCCGCAACCCTCAATCCTCAATCCTCAATCTTCAATCATTAATATTCAATCTTCAATCCTCAATCCTCAATCCTCAATCCTCAACTCTCAACACTCAATGTTCAATCCTCAATACCCAATCCTCAGTCTTCAATCCTCAATCCCCAATCCTCAATCCTCAATCCTCAATTCTCAGTCCTCAATCCTCAATCTTCAATCCTCAATACTCAATCTTCAATCCTCAATCCTCAATCCTCAATCTTCAATCCTCAATACTGAATCTTCTATCCTCAATCTCCAATACTCAATGTTCAATCCGCAATATCCAATCCTCAACCCTGAACACTCAGTCCCCAATCCTCAATATGCAATCCTCAATCCTCAGTCCTCAATCCACAATCCTCAACGGTCAATGCTCAATACTCAATCTTCAATGCTCATTCCTCAATCCTCAATCCTCAATTCTCAATCCTCAATCGTCAACATTCAATCCTCAATACTCAATCTTCAATCCTCATTCCTCAATGTTCAATCCTCAATACCCAATCTTCAGTCTTCAATCCTCAATCCTCAATCCTCAATCCTCAATCCTCAGCCTTCAATCCTCAATACTCAATCTTCAATCCTCAATCCTCAATCCTCAATCCTCAATCTTCAATCCTCAATACTGAATCTTCAATGCTCAATCCTCAATCCTCAATCCTCAATCCTCAATCCTCAATCACCTATCCTCAACACCCAATCCTCAACCATCAATCCTCTATGTTCAATCCGCAATACCCAATCCTCAATCTTCAACCCTCAACCCTCAATCCTCAATCCTCAATCCTCAGTCTTCAATCTTCAATCCTCAATACTCAATCTTCAATCCTCAATCCTCAATAATCAATCCTCAATCCACATTCTTCAATCCTCAACACCCAATCCTCAATCTACAATCCTGAATCTTCAGTCCTCAATTCTCAATCCTCAATCCTCAATCCTCAGACCTCAAACATCAATACTCAACCCTCAGTCCTCGTCCTCAATCCACAACCCTCAATCCTCGATCCTCAATCTTCAATAATCAATATTCAATCTTCAATCCTCAATCTTCAATCCTCAATCCTCAATCCTCAATCGTCAATCCTCAATCTTCAATCCTCAATACTCAATCTTCAATCATCAATCCTCAATCCTCAATCCTCAATCCTCAATACTCAAAATGCAATCCTCAGTCCTCAGTCCTCACTCCTCAATTCTCATTCTTCAATCCTCAATACCGAATCCTCAATCTTCAATCCTGAATCCACAATCCTCAATTCTCAATCCACAATCCTCAATCCTCAGACTTCAAACACCAATACTCAACCCTCAGTCCTCGTCCTCAATCCGCAACCCTCAATCCTCAATCCTCAATCTTCAGTCATTAATATTCAATCTTCAATCCTCAATCCTCAATCCTCAATCCTCAACTCTCAACACTCAATGTTCAATCCTCAATACCCAATCCTCAGTCTTCAATCCTCAATCCCCAATCCTCAATCCTCAATCCTCAATTCTCAGTCCTCAATCCTCAATCTTCAATCCTCAATACTCAATCTTCAATCCTCAATCCTCAATCCTCAATCTTCAATCCTCAATACTGAATCTTCTATCCTCAATCTCCAATCGTCAATGTTCAATCCGCAATACCCAATCCTCAATCCTGAACACTCAGTCCCCAATCCTCAATATTCAATCCTCAATCCTCAGTCCTCAATCCACAATCCTCAACGGTCAATGCTCAATACTCAATCTTCAATGCTCATTCCTCAATCCTCAATCCTCAATTCTCAATCCTCAATCGTCAACATTCAATCCTCAATACTCAATCTTCAATCCTCATTCCTCAATGTTCAATCCTCAATACCCAATCTTCAGTCTTCAATCCTCAATCCTCAATCCTCAATCCTCAATCCTCAATACTCAGTCCTCAATCCTCAGGCTTCAATCCTCAATACTCAATCTTCAATCCTCAATCCTCAATCCTCAATCCTCAATCTTCAATCCTCAATACTGAATCTTCAATGCTCAATCCTCAATCCTCAATACTCAATCCTCAATCCTCAATCACCTATCCTCAACACCCAATCCTCAACCATCAATCCTCTATGTTCAACCCGCAATACCCAATCCTCAATCTTCAGCCCTCAACCCTCAATCCTCAATCCTCAATCCTCAGTCTTCAATCTTCAATCCTCAATACTCAATCTTCAATCCTCAATCCTCAATAATCAATCCTCAATCCACATTCTTCAATCCTCAACACCCAATCCTCAAACTACAATCCTCAATCTTCAGTCCTCAATTCTCAATCCTCAATCCTCAATCCTCAGACCTCAAACATCAATACTCAACCCTCAGTCCTCGTCCTCAATCCACAACCCTCAATCCTCGATCCTCAATATTCAATAATCAATATTCAATCTTCAATCCTCAATCCTCAATCCTCAATACTCAAACCACAATCCTCAATTCTCAATCGTCAATGCTCAATACTCAATCGTCAATCCTCAATCCCGAATCCTCAATCTTCAATCCTCAATCCTCAATCCTCAATCCTCAATCCTCAATCTTCAATCCTCAATACTCAATCTTCAATCCTCAATCCTCAATCCTCAATCCTCAATCCTCAATCCTCAATCCTCAATCCTCAATATTCAATCCTCAATACTCAATCTGCAATCCTCAATCCTCAGTCCTCACTCCTCAATCCTCATTCTTCAATCCTCAATACCGAATCCTCAATCTTCAATCCTCAATCCTCAGTCCTCAATTCTCAATCCTCAATCCTGAATCCTCAGACTTCAAACACCAATACTGAACCCTCAGTCCTCGTCCTCAATCCACAACCCTCAATCCTCGATCCTCAATCTTCAATCATTAATATTCAATCTTCAATCTTCAATCCTCAATCCTCAATCCTCAACCCTCAACCCTCAACGTTCAATCCTCAATACCCAATCCTCAGTCTTCCATCCTCAATCCTCAATACTCAATCCTCAATCCTCAATACTCCGTCCTCAATCCTCAATCTTCAATCCTCTATACTCAATCTTCAATCCTCAATCCTCAATCCTTAATCCTCAATCTTCAATCCTCAATACTGAATCTTCAATCCTCAATCCTCAATCCTCAATCCTCAATCCTCATTCTTCAATCCTCAACACCCAATCCTCAATCTTCAATCCTCAATGTTCAATCCGCAATACCCAATCCTCAATCTTCAATCCTCAACCCTCAATCCTCAATCCTCAATCCTCAATCCTCAATCTTCAATCCTCAATACTCAATCTTCAATCCTCAATCCTCAATCCTCAATCCTCAATCCACACTCTTCAATCCTCAACACCCAATCCTCTATCTTCAATCCTCAATCCTCAGTCCTCAATTCTCAATACTCAATCCTCAATCCTCAGACCTCAAACATCAATACTGAACCCTCAGTCCTCGTCCTCAATCCACAACCCTCAATCCTCTATCCTCAATCTTCAATCATCAATATTCAATCTTCAATCCTCAATCCTCAGTCCTCAATACTCAATCCACAATCCTCAATGATCAATCCTCAATACCCAAACCTCAATCTTCAATCCTCAATCCTCAATCCTCAATCCTCAATCCTCAATCCTCAATCCTCAATCCTCAGTCCTCAAACCTCAATCCTGAATCCTCAAACCTGAATCCTCAGTCTTCAGACCTCAGTCCTCAACAATCAGTTGTCAATCCTCAATCCTCAATAGAGTATCCTCAATTCACAGGTTTCAATACTCAATACTCAACCTGAAATCTTCAAATCTCTATGCACAATCATCAATTCTCATCACTCAACCCTCAACACTCAGTCCCCAAACCTCAATCTTCAATCTTCAATCCTCAATCCTCAATCCTCAATTTTCAATCCTCAATACTCAATCTTCAATCCTCAATACTAAATCCTCAATCCTCAATCCTCAGTCCTCAGTCCACAATCCTCAATCCTCAAACCTCAATCTTCAATCGTCAGCCCTCGTCCTCAATCATCCACACTCAATCCTCAATCCTAAATCTTCAATCATCAATACTCAATCTTCAATCCTCAATCCTCAATCTTCAATCCTCAATCCTCAATTCTCAGTCCTCAATACTCAATCCTCAATCGTCAATCCTCAATACCCAATCCTCAATCTTCAATCCTCAATCCTCAATCCTCAATCCTCAATCCTCAAACTTCATTCCTCAATACTCAATCTACAAACCTCAATCCTCAATCCTCAATCCTCAATGCTCAATCCTCAATCCTCAATCCTCAACACTCAACCTTCAATCCTCGATACTCAATCAGCAATCCTCAATCTTCAATCCTCAATCCTCAATCCTCATTCTTCAATCCTCAATGCCAAGGCCTCAATCTTCAATCCTCAATCCTCAATCCTCAATTCTCAATCCTCAATCCTCAATCATCAATCCTCAATCCTCAGTCCTCAATCCTCAATCCTCAATCGTCAATCCTCAATGTTCAATCCGCAATACCCAATACTCAATCTTCAATCCTCAATCCTCAATCCTCAATCCTCAAACCTCAATCCTCAACCCTCAATCCTCAGTCCTCAAACCTCAATCCTGAATCCTCAAACCTGAATCCTCAGTCTTCAGACCTCAGTCCTCAACAATCAGTTGTCAATCCTCAATCCTCAATAGAATATCCTCAATTCACAGGTTTCAATACTCAATACTCAACCTGAAATCTTCAAATCTCTATCCACAATCATCAATTCTCATCACTCAACCCTCAACACTCAGTCCCCAAACCTCAATCTTCAATCTTCAATCCTCAATCCTCAATCCTCAATTTTCAATCCTCAATACTCAATCTTCAATCCTCAATACTAAATCCTCAATCCTCAATCCTCAGTCCTCAGTCCACAATCCTCAATCCTCAAACCTCAATCTTCAATCGTCAGCCCTCGTCCTCAATCATCCACACTCAATCCTCAATCCTCAATCTTCAATCATCAATACTGAATCTTCAATCCTCAATCCTCAATCTTCAATCCTCGTCCTCAATCCGCAACCCTCAATCCTCAATCCTCAATCTTCAATCATTAATATTCAATCTTCAATCCTCAATCCTCAATCCTCAATCTTCAATCCTCAATACTCAATCTTCAATCATCAATCCTCGATCCTCAATCCTCAATCCTCAATCCTCAATCCTCAATCTTCAATCCTCAATACTCAAACTGCAATCCTCAGTCCTCAGTCCTCACTCCTCAATTCTCAACCTTCAATCCTCAATACCGAATCCTCAATCTTCAATCCTCAATCCACAATCCTCAATTCTCAATCCTCAACCCTCAAACCTCAATCCTCAACCGTCAGACCTCGTCCTCAAACCTCAACCGCCAATCCTCAATCCTCAATCTTCAATAATCAATACTCTATCTTCAATCCTCAATCCGCAATCCTCAATCCTCAGACTTCAAACACAAATACTCAACCCTCAGTCCTCGTCCTCAATCCACAACCCTCAATCCTCTATCCTCAATCTTCAATCATTAATGTTCAATCTTCAATCTTCAATGCTCAATCCTCAATCCTCAACCCTCAATCCTCAACGTTCAATCCTCAATACCCAAACCTCAGTCTTCCGCCCTCAATCCTCAATACTCAATCCTCAATCCTCAATACTCAGTCCTCAATCCCCAATCCTCAATCTTCAATCCTCAATCCTCAATCCTCAATCCTCAATCCTCAATCTTCAATCCTCAATACTCAATCTTCAATCATCAATCCTCGATCCTCAATCCTCAATCCTCAATTCTCAATCCTCAATCCTCAGTCCTCAGTCCTCAAACCTCAATCCTCAACCCACAGCCCTCATCCTCAATCCTAAATCCTCAATCCTCAATCCTCAATCTTCAACCCTCAATACCCAATCTTCAGTCTTCAATCCTCAATCCTCAATCCTCAATCCTCAATCCTCAATACTCAGTCCTCAATCCTCAGGCTTCAATCCTCAATACTCAATCTTCAATCCTCAATCCTCAATCCTCAATCCTCAATCTTCAATCCTCAATACTGAATCTTCAATGCTCAATCCTCAATCCTCAATCCTCAATCCTCAATCCTCAATCACCTATCCTCAACACCCAATCCTCAACCATCAATCCTCTATGTTCAATCCGCAATACCCAATCCTCAATCTTCAGCCCTCAACCCTCAATCCTCAATCCTCAATCCTCAGTCTTCAATCTTCAATCCTCAATACTCAATCTTCAATCCTCAATCCTCAATAATCAATCCTCAATCCACATTCTTCAATCCTCAACACCCAATCCTCAATCTACAATCCTCAATCTTCAGTCCTCAATTCTCAATCCTCAATCCTCAATCCTCAGACCTCAAACATCAATACTCAACCCTCAGTCCTCGTCCTCAATCCACAACCCTCAATCCTCGATCCTCAATCTTCAATAATCAATATTCAATCTTCAATCCTCAATCTTCAATCCTCAAACCTCAATCCTCAATCCTCAATCCTCAATGTTCAATCCTCAATACCCAATCTTCAGTCTTCAATCCTCAATCCTCAATCCTCAATCCTCAATCCTCAATACTCAGTCCTCAATCCTCAGGCTTCAATCCTCAATACTCAATCTTCAATCCTCAATCCTCAATCCTCAATCCTCAATCTTCAATCCTCAATACTGAATCTTCAATGCTCAATCCTCAATCCTCAATCCTCAATCACCTATCCTCAACACCCAATCCTCAACCTTCAATCCTCTATGTTCAATCCGCAATACCCAATCCTCAATCTTCAACCCTCAACCCTCAATCCTCAATCCTCAATCCTCAGTCTTCAATCTTCAATCCTCAATACTCAATCTTCAATCCTCAATCCTCAATCGTCAATCCTCAATACCCAATCATCAATCTTCAATCCTCAATCCTCAATCCTCAATCCTCAATCCTCAATCTTCATTCCTCAATACTCAATCTACAATCCTCAATCCTCGATCCTCAATCCTCAATGCTCAATCCTCAATCCTCAATCATCAACCCTCAATCTTCAATCCTCGATACTCAATCAGCAATCCTCAATCTTCAATCCTCAATCCTCAATCCTCATTCTTCAATCCTCAATGCCCAGGCCTCAATCTTCAATCCTCAATCCTCAATCCTCAATACTCAATCTTCAATCATCAATCCTCAATCCTCAATCCTCAATCCTCAATCCTCAATCCTCAATCTTCAATCCTCAATACTCAAACTGCAATCCTCAGTCCTCAGTCCTCACTCCTCAATTCTCATTCTTCAATCCTCAATACCGAATCCTCAATCTTCAATCCTCAATCCACAATCCTCAATTCTCAATCCACAATCCTCAATCCTCAGACTTCAAACACCAATACTCAACCCTCAGTCCTCGTCCTCAATCCGCAACCCTCAATCCTCAATCCTCAATCTTCAATCATTAATATTCAATCTTCAATCCTCAATCCTCAATCCTCAATCCTCAACTCTCAACACTCAATGTTCAATCCTCAATACCCAATCCTCAGTCTTCAATCCTCAATCCCCAATCCTCAATCCTCAATCCTCAATTCTCAGTCCTCAATCCTCAATCTTCAATCCTCAATACTCAATCTTCAATCCTCAATCCTCAATCCTCAATCTTCAATCCTCAATACTGAATCTTCTATCCTCAATCTCCAATCGTCAATGTTCAATCCGCAATACCCAATCCTCAATCCTGAACACTCAGTCCCCAATCCTCAATATTCAATCCTCAATCCTCAGTCCTCAATCCACAATCCTCAACGGTCAATGCTCAATACTCAATCTTCAATGCTCATTCCTCAATCCTCAATCCTCAATTCTCAATCCTCAATCGTCAACATTCAATCCTCAATACTCAATCTTCAATCCTCATTCCTCAATGTTCAATCCTCAATACCCAATCTTCAGTCTTCAATCCTCAATCCTCAATCCTCGATCCTCAATCCTCAATACTCAGTCCTCAATCCTCAGGCTTCAATCCTCAATACTCAATCTTCAATCCTCAATCCTCAATCCTCAATCCTCAATCTTGAATCCTCAATACTGAATCTTCAATGCTCAATCCTCAATCCTCAATACTCAATCCTCAATCCTCAATCACCTATCCTCAACACCCAATCCTCAACCATCAATCCTCTATGTTCAATCCGCAATACCCAATCCTCAATCTTCAGCCCTCAACCCTCAATCCTCAATCCTCAATCCTCAGACCTCAAACATCAATACTCAACCCTCAGTCCTCGTCCTGAATCCACAACCCTCAATCCTCGATCCTCAATATTCAATAATCAATATTCAATCTTCAATCCTCAATCCTCAATCCTCAATACTCAAACCACAATCCTCAATTCTCAATCGTCAATGCTCAATACTCAATCGTCAATCCTCAATCCCGAATCCTCAATCTTCAATGCTCAATCCTCAATCCTCAATCCTCAATCCTCAATCTTCAATCCTCAATACTCAATCTTCAATCCTCAATCCTCAATCCTCAATCCTCAATCCTCAATCCTCAATCCTCAATCCTCAATATTCAATCCTCAATACTCAATCTGCAATCCTCAATCCTCAGTCCTCACTCCTCAATCCTCATTCTTCAATCCTCAATACCGAATCCTCAATCTTCAATCCTCAATCCTCAGTCCTCAATTCTCAATCCTCAATCCTGAATCCTCAGACTCCAAACACCAATACTGAACCCTCAGTCCTCGTCCTCAATCCACAACCCTCAATCCTCGATCCTCAATCTTCAATCATTAATATTCAATCTTCAATCTTCAATCCTCAATCCTCAATCCTCAACCCTCAACCCTCAACGTTCAATCCTCAATACCCAATCCTCAGTCTTCCATCCTCAATCCTCAATACTCAATCCTCAATCCTCAATACTCCGTCCTCAATCCTCAATCTTCAATCCTCTATACTCAATCTTCAATCCTCAATCCTCAATCCTTAATCCTCAATCTTCAATCCTCAATACTGAATCTTCAATCCTCAATCCTCAATCCTCAATCCTCAATCCTCATTCTTCAATCCTCAACACCCAATCCTCAATCTTCAATCCTCAATGTTCAATCCGCAATACCCAATCCTCAATCTTCAATCCTCAACCCTCAATCCTCAATCCTCAATCCTCAATCCTCAATCTTCAATCCTCAATACTCAATCTTCAATCCTCAATCCTCAATCCTCAATCCTCAATCCACACTCTTCAATCCTCAACACCCAATCCTCTATCTTCAATCCTCAATCCTCAGTCCTCAATTCTCAATACTCAATCCTCAATCCTCAGACCTCAAACATCAATGCTGAACCCTCAGTCCTCGTCCTCAATCCACAACCCTCAATCCTCTATCCTCAATCTTCAATCATCAATATTCAATCTTCAATCCTCAATCCTCAGTCCTCAATACTCAATCCACAATCCTCAATGATCAATCCTCAATACCCAAACCTCAATCTTCAATCCTCAATCCTCAATCCTCAATCCTCAATCCTCAATCCTCAATCCTCAATCCTCAGTCCTCAAACCTCAATCCTGAATCCTCAAACCTGAATCCTCAGTCTTCAGACCTCAGTCCTCAACAATCAGTTGTCAATCCTCAATCCTCAATAGAGTATCCTCAATTCACAGGTTTCAATACTCAATACTCAACCTGAAATCTTCAAATCTCTATCCACAATCATCAATTCTCATCACTAAACCCTCAACACTCACTCCCCAATCCTCAATCTTCGATCCTCAATCCTCAATCCTCAATCCTCAATCCTCAATCTTCAATCCTCAATACTCAATCTTCAATCCTCAATCCTCAATCCTCGGTCTTCAATCCTCAATCGCCAATCTCCAATCCTGAATACTCAATCTTCAATCCTCAATCCTCAATCCTCAATCCTCAATCCTCAGTCCTCAAACCTCAATCTTGAATCCTCAAACCTGAATCCTCAGTCTTCAGACCTCAGTCCTCAACAATCAGTTGTCAATCCTCAATCCTCAATAGAATATCCTCAATTCACAGGTTTGAATACTCAATACTCAACCTGAAATCTTCAAATCTCTATGCACAATCATCAATTCTCATCACTCAACCCTCAACACTCAGTCCCCAAACCTCAATCTTCAATCTTCAATCCTCAATCCTCAATCCTCAATTTTCAATCCTCAATACTCAATCTTCAATCCTCAATACTAAATCCTCAATCCTCAATCCTCAGTCCTCAGTCCACAATCCTCAATCCTCAAACCTCAACCTTCAATCGTCAGCCCTCGTCCTCAATCATCCACACTCAATCCTCAATCCTCAATCTTCAATCATCAATACTCAATCTTCAATCCTCAATCCTCAATCTTCAATCCTCAATCCTCAATTCTCAGTCCTCAATACTCAATCCTCAATCGTCAATCCTCAATACCCAATCCTCAATCTTCAATCCTCAATCCTCAATCCTCATTCCTCAATCCTCAAACTTCATTCCTCAATACTCAATCTACAAACCTCAATCCTCAATCCTCAATCCTCAATGCTCAATCCTCAATCCTCAATCCTCAACACTCAACCTTCAATCCTCGATACTCAATCAGCAATCCTCAATCTTCAATCCTCAATCCTCAATCCTCATTCTTCAATCCTCAATGCCAAGGCCTCAATCTTCAATCCTCAATCCTCAATCCTCAATTCTCAATCCTCAATCCTCAATCATCAATCCTCAATCCTCAGTCCTCAATCCTCAATCCTCAATCGTCAATCCTCAATGTTCAATCCGCAATACCCAATACTCAATCTTCAATCCTCAATCCTCAATCCTCAATCCTCAAACCTCAATCCTCAACCCTCAATCCTCAGTCCTCGAACCTCAAACCTGTATCCTCAATCCCGAATCCTCAATCTTCAGACCTCAGTCCTCAACAATCAGTTGTCAATCCTCAATCCTCAATAGAGTATCCTCAATTCACAGGTTTCAATACTCAATACTCAACCTGAAATCTTCAAATCTCTATCCACAATCATCAATTCTCATCACTAAACCCTCAACACTCACTCCCCAATCCTCAATCTTCAATCCTCAATCCTCAATCCTCAATCCTCAATCCTCAATCTTCAATCCTCAATACTCAATCTTCAATCCTCAATCCTCAATCCTCGGTCTTCAATCCTCAATCGCCAATCTCCAATCCTGAATACTCAATCTTCAATCCTCAATCCTCGGTCCTCAATCCTCAATCCTCAGTCCTCAAACCTCAATCCTGAATCCTCAAACCTGAATCCTCAGTCTTCAGACCTCAGTCCTCAACAATCAGTTGTCAATCCTCAATCCTCAATAGAATATCCTCAATTCACAGGTTTCAATACTCAATACTCAACCTGAAATCTTCAAATCTCTATCCACAATCATCAATTCTCATCACTCAACCCTCAACACTCAGTCCCCAAACCTCAATCTTCAATCTTCAATCCTCAATCCTCAATCCTCAATTTTCAATCCTCAATACTCAATCTTCAATCCTCAATACTAAATCCTCAATCCTCAATCCTCAGTCCTCAGTCCACAATCCTCAATCCTCAAACCTCAATCTTCAATCGTCAGCCCTCGTCCTCAATCATCCACACTCAATCCTCAATCCTCAATCTTCAATCATCAATACTGAATCTTCAATCCTCAATCCTCAATCTTCAATCCTCGTCCTCAATCCGCAACCCTCAATCCTCAATCCTCAATCTTCAATCATTAATATTCAATCTTCAATCCTCAATCCTCAATCCTCAATCTTCAATCCTCAATACTCAATCTTCAATCATCAATCCTCGATCCTCAATCCTCAGTCCTCAATCCTCAATCCTCAATCTTCAATCCTCAATACTCAAACTGCAATCCTCAGTCCTCAGTCCTCACTCCTCAATTCTCAACCTTCAATCCTCAATACCGAATCCTCAATCTTCAATCCTCAATCCACAATCCTCAATTCTCAATCCTCAATCCTCAAACCTCAATCCTCAACCGTCAGACCTCGTCCTCAAACCTCAACCGCCAATCCTCAATCCTCAATCTTCAATAATCAATACTCTATCTTCAATCCTCAATCCGCAATCCTCAATCCTCAGACTTCAAACACAAATACTCAACCCTCAGTCCTCGTCCTCAATCCACAACCCTCAATCCTCTATCCTCAATCTTCAATCATTAATGTTCAATCTTCAATCTTCAATGCTCAATCCTCAATCCTCAACCCTCAATCCTCAACGTTCAATCCTCAATACCCAAACCTCAGTCTTCCGCCCTCAATCCTCAATACTCAATCCTCAATCCTCAATACTCAGTCCTCAATCCCCAATCCTCAATCTTCAATCCTCAATCCTCAATCCTCAATCCTCAATCCTCAATCTTCAATCCTCAATACTCAATCTTCAATCATCAATCCTCGATCCTCAATCCTCAATCCTCAATCCTCAATCCTCAATCTTCAATCCTCAATACTCAAACTGCAATCCTCAGTCCTCAGTCCTCACTCCTCAATTCTCATCCTTCAATCCTCAATACCGAATCCTCAATCCACAACCCTCAATCCTCAATCCTCAATCTTCAATCCTCAATCCGCAATCCTCAATCCTCAGACTTCAAACACAAATACTCAACCCTCAGTCCTCGTCCTCAATCCACAACCCTCAATCCTCTATCCTCAATCTTCAATCATTAATGTTCAATCTTCAATCTTCAATGCTCAATCCTCAATCCTCAACCCTCAATCCTCAACGTTCAATCCTCAATACCCAAACCTCAGTCTTCCGCCCTCAATCCTCAATACTCAATCCTCAATCCTCAATACTCAGTCCTCAATCCCCAATCCTCAATCTTCAATCCTCAATCCTCAATCCTCAATCCTCAATCCTCAATCTTCAATCCTCAATACTCAATCTTCAATCATCAATCCTCGATCCTCAATCCTCAATCCTCAATCCTCAATCCTCAATCTTCAATCCTCAATACTCAAACTGCAATCCTCAGTCCTCAGTCCTCACTCCTCAATTCTCATCCTTCAATCCTCAATACCGAATCCTCAATCCACAACCCTCAATCCTCAATCCTCAATCTTCAATCATTAATGTTCAATCTTCAATCTTCAATCCTCAATCCTCAATACTCAGTCCTCAATCCTCAGGCTTCAATCCTCAATACTCAATCTTCAATCCTCAATCCTCAATCCTCAATCCTCAATCTTCAATCCTCAATACTGAATCTTCAATGCTCAATCCTCAATCCTCAATCCTCAATCCTCAATCCTCAATCACCTATCCTCAACACCCAATCCTCAACCATCAATCCTCTATGTTCAATCCGCAATACCCAATCCTCAATCTTCAGCCCTCAACCCTCAATCCTCAATCCTCAATCCTCAGTCTTCAATCTTCAATCCTTAATACTCAATCTTCAATCCTCAATCCTCAATAATCAATCCTCAATCCACATTCTTCAATCCTCAACACCCAATCCTCAATCTACAATCCTCAATCTTCAGTCCTCAATTCTCAATCCTCAATCCTCAATCCTCAGACCTCAAACATCAATACTCAACCCTCAGTCCTCGTCCTCAATCCACAACCCTGAATCCTCGATCCTCAATCTTCAATAATCAATATTCAATCTTCAATCCTCAATCCTCAATCCTCAATACTCAATACTCAAACCACAATCCTCAATTCTCAATCGTCAATGCTCAATACTCAATCGTCAATCCTCAATCCCGAATCCTCAATCTTCAATCCTCAATCCTCAGTCCTCAGTTCTCAATCCTCAATCCTCAGTCCTCAGTCCTCAAACCCCTACCCTCAACCCTCAGCCCTCATACTCAATCCTCAATCCTCAATCCTCAATCCTCAATACTCAATCTTCAATCCTCAAACCTCAATCCTCAATCCTCAATCCTCAATGTTCAATCCTCAATACCCAATCTTCAGTCTTCAATCCTCAATCCTCAATCCTCAATCCTCAATCCTCAATACTCAGTCCTCAATCCTCAGGCTTCAATCCTCAATACTCAATCTTCAATCCTCAATCCTCAATCCTCAATCCTCAATCTTCAATCCTCAATACTGAATCTTCAATGCTCAATCCTCAATCCTCAATCCTCAATCTTCAATCCTCAATACTGAATCTTCAATGCTCAATCCTCAATCCTCAATCCTCAATCCTCAATCCTCAATCACCTATCCTCAACACCCAATCCTCAACCTTCAATCCTCTATGTTCAATCCGCAATACCCAATCCTCAATCTTCAACCCTCAACCCTCAATCCTCAATCCTCAATCCTCAGTCTTCAATCTTCAATCCTCAATACTCAATCTTCAATCCTCAATCCTCAATCGTCAATCCTCAATACCCAATCATCAATCTTCAATCCTCAATCCTCAATCCTCAATCCTCAATCTTCATTCCTCAATACTCAATCTACAATCCTCAATCCTCGATCCTCAATCCTCAATGCTCAATCCTCAATCCTCAATCCTCAACCCTCAATCTTCAATCCTCGATACTCAATCAGCAATCCTCAATCTTCAATCCTCAATCCTCAATCCTCATTCTTCAATCCTCAATGCCCAGGCCTCAATCTTCAATCCTCAATCCTCAATCCTCAATACTCAATCTTCAATCATCAATCCTCAATCCTCAATCCTCAATCCTCAATCCTCAATCCTCAATCTTCAATCCTCAATACTCAAACTGCAATCCTCAGTCCTCAGTCCTCACTCCTCAATTCTCATTCTTCAATCCTCAATACCGAGTCCTCAATCTTCAATCCTCAATCCACAATCCTCAATTCTCAATCCACAATCCTCAATCCTCAGACTTCAAACACCAATACTCAACCCTCAGTCCTCGTCCTCAATCCGCAACCCTCAATCCTCAATCCTCAATCTTCAATCATTAATATTCAATCTTCAATCCTCAATCCTCAATCCTCAATCCTCAACTCTCAACACTCAATGTTCAATCCTCAATACCCAATCCTCAGTCTTCAATCCTCAATCCCCAATCCTCAATCCTCAATCCTCAATTCTCAGTCCTCAATCCTCAATCTTCAATCCTCAATACTCAATCTTCAATCCTTAATCCTCAATCCTCAATCTTCAATCCTCAATACTGAATCTTCTATCCTCAATCTCCAATACTCAATGTTCAATCCGCAATACCCAATCCTCAACCCTGAACACTCAGTCCCCAATCCTCAATATGCAATCCTCAATCCTCAGTCCTCAATCCACAATCCTCAACGGTCAATGCTCAATACTCAATCTTCAATGCTCATTCCTCAATCCTCAATCCTCAATTCTCAATCCTCAATCGTCAACATTCAATCCTCAATACTCAATCTTCAATCCTCATTCCTCAATGTTCAATCCTCAATACCCAATCTTCAGTCTTCAATCCTCAATCCTCAATCCTCAATCCTCAATCCTCAGTACTCAGTCCTCAATCCTCAGCCTTCAATCCTCAATACTCAATCTTCAATCCTCAATCCTCAATCCTCAATCCTCAATCTTCAATCCTCAATACTGAATCTTCAATGCTCAATCCTCAATCCTCAATCCTCAATCCTCAATCCTCAATCCTCAATCACCTATCCTCAACACCCAATCCTCAACCATCAATCCTCTATGTTCAATCCGCAATACCCAATCCTCAATCTTCAACCCTCAACCCTCAATCCTCAATCCTCAATCCTCAGTCTTCAATCTACAATCCTCAATACTCAATCTTCAATCCTCAATCCTCAATAATCAATCCTCAATCCTCAGACCTCAAACATCAATACTCAACCCTCAGTCCTCGTCCTCAATCCACAACCCTCAATCCTCGATCCTCAATCTTCAATAATCAATATTCAATCTTCAATCCTCAATCTTCAATCCTCAATCCTCAATCCTCAATCCTCAATCCTCAATACTCAATCCACAATACTCAATCTTCAATCATCAATCCTCAATCCTCAATCCTCAATCCTCAATCCTCGATCCTCAATCTTCAATCCTCAATACTCAAAATGCAATCCTCAGTCCTCAGTCCTCACTCCTCAATTCTCGTTCTTCAATCCTCAATACCGAATCCTCAATCTTCAATCCTCAATCCACAATCCTCAATTCTCAATCCACAATCCTCAATCCTCAGACTTCAAACACCAATACTCAACCCTCAGTCCTCATCCTCAATCCGCAATCCTCAATCCTCAATCCTCAATCTTCAGTCATTAATATTCAATCTTCAATCCTCAATCCTCAATCCTCAATCCTCAACTCTCAACACTCAATGTTCAATCCTCAATACCCAATCCTCAGTCTTCAATCCTCAATCCCCAATCCTCAATCCTCAATCCTCAATTCTCAGTCCTCAATCCTCAATCTTCAATCCTCAATACTCAATCTTCAATCCTCAATCCTCAATCCTCAATCTTCAATCCTCAATACTGAATCTTCTATCCTCAATCTCCAATCCTCAATGTTCAATCCGCAATACCCAATCCTCAATCCTGAACACTCAGTCCCCAATCCTCAATATTCAATCCTCAATCCTCAGTCCTCAATCCACAATCCTCAACGGTCAATGCTCAATACTCAATCTTCAATGCTCATTCCTCAATCCTCAATCCTCAATTCTCAATCCTCAATCGTCAACATTCAATCCTCAATACTCAATCTTCAATCCTCATTCCTCAATGTTCAATCCTCACTACCCAATCTTCAGTCTTCAATCCTCAATCCTCAATCCTCAATCCTCAATCCTCAATACTCAGTCCTCAATCCTCAGGCTTCAATCCTCAATACTCAATCTTCAATCCTCAATCCTCAATCCTCAATCCTCAATCTTCAATCCTCAATACTGAATCTTCAATGCTCAATCCTCAATCCTCAATACTCAATCCTCAATCCTCAATCACCTATCCTCAACACCCAATCCTCAACCATCAATCCTCTATGTTCAATCCGCAATACCCAATCCTCAATCTTCAGCCCTCAACCCTCAATCCTCAATCCTCAATCCTCAGTCTTCAATCTTCAATCCTCAATACTCAATCTTCAATCCTCAATCCTCAATAATCAATCCTCAATCCACATTCTTCAATCCTCAACACCCAATCCTCAATCTACAATCCTCAATCTTCAGTCCTCAATTCTCAATCCTCAATCCTCAATCCTCAGACCTCAAACATCAATACTCAACCCTCAGTCCTCGTCCTCAATCCACAACCCTCAATCCTCGATCCTCAATCTTCAATAATCAATATTCAATCTTCAATCCTCAATCCTCAATCCTCAATACTCAAACCACAATCCTCAATTCTCAATCGTCAATGCTCAATACTCAATCGTCAATCCTCAATCCCGAATCCTCAATCTTCAATCCTCAATCCTCAATCCTCAATCCTCAATCCTCAATCTTCAATCCTCAATACTCAATCTTCAATCCTCAATCCTCAATCCTCAATCCTCAATCCTCAATCCTCAATCCTCAATCCTCAATATTCAATCCTCAATACTCAATCTGCAATCCTCAATCCTCAGTCCTCACTCCTCAATCCTCATTCTTCAATCCTCAATACCGAATCCTCAATCTTCAATCCTGAATCCTCAGTCCTCAATTCTCAATCCTCAATCCTGAATCCTCAGACTTCAAACACCAATACTGAACCCTCAGTCCTCGTCCTCAATCCACAACCCTCAATCCTCGATCCTCAATCTTCAATCATTAATATTCAATCTTCAATCTTCAAGCCTCAATCCTCAATCCTCAACCCTCAACCCTCAACGTTCAATCCTCAATACCCAATCCTCAGTCTTCCATCCTCAATCCTCAATACTCAATCCTCAATCCTCAATACTCCGTCCTCAATCCTCAATCTTCAATCCTCTATACTCAATCTTCAATCCTCAATCCTCAATCCTTAATCCTCAATCTTCAATCCTCAATACTGAATCTTCAATCCTCAATCCTCAGTCCTCAATCCTCAATCCTCAATCGTCAATCCTCAATGTTCAATCCGCAATACCCAATACTCAATCTTCAATCCTCAATCCTCAATCCTCAATCCTCAAACCTCAATCCTCAACCCTCAATCCTCAGTCCTCGAACCTCAAACCTGTATCCTCAATCCCGAATCCTCAATCTTCAGACCTCAGTCCTCAACAATCAGTTGTCAATCCTCAATCCTCAATAGAGTATCCTCAATTCACAGGTTTCAATACTCAATACTCAACCTGAAATCTTCAAATCTCTATCCACAATCATCAATTCTCATCACTAAACCCTCAACACTCACTCCCCAATCCTCAATCTTCAATCCTCAATCCTCAATCCTCAATCCTCAATCCTCAATCTTCAATCCTCAATACTCAATCTTCAATCCTCAATCCTCAATCCTCGGTCTTCAATCCTCAATCGCCAATCTCCAATCCTGAATACTCAATCTTCAATCCTCAATCCTCGATCCTCAATCCTCAATCCTCAGTCCTCAAACCTCAATCCTGAATCCTCAAACCTGAATCCTCAGTCTTCAGACCTCAGTCCTCAACAATCAGTTGTCAATCCTCAATCCTCAATAGAATATCCTCAATTCACAGGTTTCAATACTCAATACTCAACCTGAAATCTTCAAATCTCTATCCACAATCATCAATTCTCATCACTCAACCCTCAACACTCAGTCCCCAAACCTCAATCTTCAATCTTCAATCCTCAATCCTCAATCCTCAATTTTCAATCCTCAATACTCAATCTTCAATCCTCAATACTAAATCCTCAATCCTCAATCCTCAGTCCTCAGTCCACAATCCTCAATCCTCAAACCTCAATCTTCAATCGTCAGCCCTCGTCCTCAATCATCCACACTCAATCCTCAATCCTCAATCTTCAATCATCAATACTGAATCTTCAATCCTCAATCCTCAATCTTCAATCCTCGTCCTCAATCCGCAACCCTCAATCCTCAATCCTCAATCTTCAATCATTAATATTCAATCTTCAATCCTCAATCCTCAATCCTCAATCTTCAATCCTCAATACTCAATCTTCAATCATCAATCCTCGATCCTCAATCCTCAATCCTCAATCCTCAATCCTCAATCTTCAATCCTCAATACTCAAACTGCAATCCTCAGTCCTCAGTCCTCACTCCTCAATTCTCAACCTTCAATCCTCAATACCGAATCCTCAATCTTCAATCCTCAATCCACAATCCTCAATTCTCAATCCTCAATCCTCAAACCTCAATCCTCAACCGTCAGACCTCGTCCTCAAACCTCAACCTCCAATCCTCAATCCTCAATCTTCAATAATCAATAATCTACCTTCAATCCTCAATCCGCAATCCTCAATCCTCAGACTTCAAACACAAATACTCAACCCTCAGTCCTCGTCCTCAATCCACAACCCTCAATCCTCTATCCTCAATCTTCAATCATTAATGTTCAATCTTCAATCTTCAATGCTCAATCCTCAATCCTCAACCCTCAATCCTCAACGTTCAATCCTCAATACCCAAACCTCAGTCTTCCGCCCTCAATCCTCAATACTCAATCCTCAATCCTCAATACTCAGTCCTCAATCCCCAATCCTCAATCTTCAATCCTCAATCCTCAATCCTCAATCCTCAATCCTCAATCTTCAATCCTCAATACTCAATCTTCAATCATCAATCCTCGATCCTCAATCCTCAATCTTCAATCCTCAATCCTCAATCTTCAATCCTCAATACTCAAACTGCAATCCTCAGTCCTCAGTCCTCACTCCTCAATTCTCATCCTTCAATCCTCAATACCGAATCCTCAATCCACAACCTTCAATCCTCAATCCTCAATCTTCAATCCTCAATCCGCAATCCTCAATCCTCAGACTTCAAACACAAATACTCAACCCTCAGTCCTCGTCCTCAATCCACAACCCTCAATCCTCTATCCTCAATCTTCAATCATTAATGTTCAATCTTCAATCTTCAATGCTCAATCCTCAATCCTCAACCCTCAATCCTCAACGTTCAATCCTCAATACCCAAACCTCAGTCTTCCGCCCTCAATCCTCAATACTCAATCCTCAATCCTCAATACTCAGTCCTCAATCCCCAATCCTCAATCTTCAATCCTCAATCCTCAATCCTCAATCCTCAATCCTCAATCTTCAATCCTCAATACTCAATCTTCAATCATCAATCCTCGATCCTCAATCCTCAATCCTCAATCCTCAATCCTCAATCTTCAATCCTCAATACTCAAACTGCAATCCTCAGTCCTCAGTCCTCACTCCTCAATTCTCATCCTTCAATCCTCAATACCGAATCCTCAATCCACAACCCTCAATCCTCAATCCTCAATCTTCAATCATTAATGTTCAATCTTCAATCTTCAATCCTCAATCCTCAATCCTCAACCCTCAATCCTCAACGTTCAATCCTCAATACCCAATCCTCAGTCTTCCACCCTCAATCCTCAATACTCAATCCTCAATCCTCAACACTCAGTCCTCAATCCTCAATCTTCAATCTTCAGTCCTCAAACCTCAATCCTGAATCCTCAATCCTGAATCCTCAATCTTCAGCCCTCAGTCCTCTACAATCAGTTGTCAGTCCTCAATCCTCAATAGAATATCATCAATTCACAGTTTTCATTACTCAATACTCAATCTGCAATCTTCAAATCTCTATCCACAAACATCAATTCTCATCACTCAACCCTCAACACTCAGTCCCCAGTCCTCAATGTTCAATCCTGAATCCTCAATCCTCAATCCACAATCCTCAACGTTCAATCCTCAATACTCAATCTTCAATGTTCATTCCTCAATCCTCAATCCTCAATTCTCAATCCTCAATCGTCAATCGTCAATCCTCAATACTCAACCTTCAATCCTCAATCCTCAATCCTCGGTCCTCAATCCTCAATCGTCAATTTCCAATCCTGAATACTCAATCTTCAATCTTCAATCCTCAATCCTCAATCCTCAATTCTCAATCCTCAATCCTCAGTCCTCAGTCCTCAAACCTCAATCCTCAACCCACAGCCCTCATCCTCAATCCTAAATCCTCAATCCTCAATCCTCAATCTTCAACCCTCAATACTCAATCTTCAATCCTCAATCCTCAGTCCACAATCTGCAATCCTCAATGCACAATCCTCAATCCTCAATCCTCAGTCCTCAATCCTCAATCCTCAATCCTCAAACCTCAATCCTCAACCGTCAGTCCTCGTCCTCAAACCTCAAACCCCAATCCTCAATCCTCAATCTTCAATCATCAATACTCTATCTTCAATCCTCAATCCGCAAACCTCAATCCTCAATCCTCAATCCTCAATATTCAACGCACAACCCTCAGCCATCAATCCTCAATCCTCAATCCTCAATCCTCAATCCTCAGTCCTCAAACGTCAATCCTGAATCCTCAAACCTGAATCCTCAATCTTCACCCATAAGTCCTCAACAATCAATTGTCAATCCTCAATCCTCAATAGAATATCCTGAATTCACAGTTTTCAATACTCAATCCCCATTCTTCAATCTTCAAATCTCAATCCACAAACATCAATCCTCATCACGCAACCCTCAACACTCAGCCCTCAATCTTCAATCCACAATCCTCAATCCTCAATCTTCAATCCTCAGTACTCAATCTTCAATCCTCAATCCTCAATTCTCAATCCTCAATGCTCAATACTCAATCGTCAATCCTCAGTCCTCAATCCCCAATCCTCAATCTTCAATCCTCAATCCTCAATCTTCAATCCTCAATACTCAAACTGCAATCCTCAGTCCTCAGTCCTCACTCCTCAATTCTCATTCTTCAATCCTCAATACCGAATCCTCAATCTTCAATCCTCAATCCACAATCCTCAATTCTCAATCCACAATCCTCAGTCCTCAGACTTCAAACACCAATACTCAACCCTCAGTCCTCGTCCTCAATCCGCAACCCTCAATCCTCAATCCTCAATCTTCAATCATTAATATTCAATCTTCAATCCTCAATCCTCAATCCTCAATCCTCAACTCTCAACCCTCAATGTTCAATCCTCAATACCCAATCCTCAGTCTTCAATCCTCAATCCCCAATCCTCAATCCTCAATCCTCAATTCTCAGTCCTCAATCCTCAATCTTCAATCCTCAATACTCAATCTTCAATCCTCAATCCTCAATCCTCAATCTTCAATCCTCAATACTGAATCTTCTATCCTCAATCTCCAATCCTCAATGTTCAATCCGCAATACCCAATCCTCAACCCTCAACACTCAGTCCCCAATCCTCAATTTTCAATCCTCAATCCTCTGTCCTCAATCCACAATCCTCAACGGTCAATGCTCAATACTCAATCTTCAATGCTCATTCCTCAATCCTCAATCCTCAATTCTCAATCCTCAATCGTCAACCTTCAATCCTCAATACTCAATCTTCAATCCTCAATCCTCAATGTTCAATCCTCAATACCCAATCTTCAGTCTTCAATCCTCAATCCTCAATCCTCAATCCTCAATCCTCAATCCTCAATACTCAGTCCTCAATCCTCAGGCTTCAATCCTCAATACTCAATCTTCAATCCTCAATCCTCAATCCTCAATCCTCAATCTTCAATCCTCAATACTGAATCTTCAATGCTCAATCCTCAATCCTCAATCCTCAATCCTCAATCCTCAATCACCTATCCTCAACACCCAATCCTCAACCTTCAATCCTCTATGTTCAATCCGCAATACCCAATCCTCAATCTTCAACCCTCAACCCTCAATCCTCATTCCTCAATCCTCAGTCTTCAATCTTCAATCCTCAATACTCAATCTTCAATCCTCAATCCTCAATAATCAATCCTCAATCCACATTCTTCAATCCTCAACACCCAATCCTCAATCTTCAATTCTCAATCTTCAGTCCTCAATTCTCAAT
The DNA here is from genome assembly GCF_051401765.1 of Calliopsis andreniformis. Classification (NCBI taxonomy): domain Eukaryota; kingdom Metazoa; phylum Arthropoda; class Insecta; order Hymenoptera; family Andrenidae; genus Calliopsis; species Calliopsis andreniformis. Next base: position 2,733,103 of record NW_027480438.1, read on the forward strand.
CCTCAATCCTCAATCCTCAGACCTCAAACATCAATACTCAACCCTCAGTCCTCGTCCTCAATCCACAACCCTCAATCCTCGATCCTCAATCTTCAATAATCAATATTCAAGCTTCAATCCTCAATCCTCAATCCTCAATACTCAATCCACAATCCTCAATTCTCAATCGTCAATGCTCAATACTCAATCGTCAATCCTCAATCCCCAATCCTCAATCTTCAATCCTCAATCCTCAATCCTCAATCCTCAATCCTCAATCTTCAATCCTCAATACTCAATCTTCAATCCTCAATCCTCAATCCTCAATCCTCAATCCTCAATCCTCAATCCTCAATCCTCAATCCTCAATATTCAATCCTCAGTACTCAATCTGCAATCCTCAATCCTCAGTCCTCACTCCTCAATCCTCATTCTTCAATCCTCAATACCGAATCCTCAATCTTCAATCCTCAATCCTCAGTCCTCAATTCTCAATCCTCAATCCTCAATCCTCAGACTTCAAACACCAATACTGAACCCTCAGTCCTCGTCCTCAATCCACAACCCTCAATCCTCGATCCTCAATCTTCAATCATTAATATTCAATCTTCAATCTTCAATCCTCAATCCTCAATCCTCAGCCCTCAATCCTCAACGTTCAATCCTCAATACCCAATCCTCAGTCTTCCATCCTCAATCCTCAATACTCAATCCTCAATCCTCAATACTCCGTCCTCAAGCCTCAATCTTCAATCCTCTATACTCAATCTTCAATCCTCAATCCTCAATCGTTAATCCTCAATCTTCAATCCTCAATACTGAATCTTCAATCCTCAATCCTCAATCCTCATTCCTCAATCCTCATTCTTCAATCCTCAACACCCAATCCTCAATCTTCAATCCTCAATGTTCAATCCGCAATACCCAATCCTCAATCTTCAATCCTCAACCCTCAATCCTCAATCCTCAATCCTCAATCCTCGATCTTCAATCCTCAATACTCAATCTTCAATCCTCAATCCTCAATCCTCAATCCTCAATCCACATTCTTCAATCCTCAACACCCAATCCTCTATCTTCAATCCTCCATCCTCAGTCCTCAATTCTCAATCCTCAATCCTCAATCCTCAGACCTCAAACATCAATACTGAACCCTCAGTCCTCGTCCTCAATCCACAACCCTCAATCCTCGATCCTCAATCTTCAATAATCGATATTCAATCTTCAATCCTCAATCCTCAATCCTCAATACTCAATCCACAATCCTCAATTCTCAATCGTCAATGCTCAATACTCAATCGTCAATCCTCAATCCCCAATCCTCAATCTTCAATCCTCAATCCTCAATCCTCAATCCTCAATCCTCAATCTTCAATCCTCAATACTCAATCTTCAATCCTCAATCCTCAATCCTCAATCCTCAATCCTCAATCCTCAATCCTCAATCCCCAATATTCAATCCTCAATACTCAATCTGCAATCCTCAATCCTCAGTCCTCACTCCTCAATCCTCACTCTTCAATCCTCAATATGGAATCCTCAATCTTCAATCCTCAATCCTCAGTCCTCAATTCTCAATCCTCAATCCTCAATCCTCAGACTTCAAACACCAATACTGAACCCTCAGTCCTCGTCCTCAATCCACAACCCTCAATCCTCGATCCTCAATCTTCAATCATTAATATTCAATCTTCAATCTTCAATCCTCAATCCTCAATCCTCAACCCTCAACCCTCAACGTTCAATCCTCAATACCCAATCCTCAGTCTTCCATCCTCAATCCTCAATACTCAATCCTCAATCCTCAATACTCCGTCCTCAATCCTCAATCTTCAATCCTCTATACTCAATCTTCAATCCTCAATCCTCAATCCTTAATCCTCAATCTTCAATCCTCAATACTGAATCTTCAATCCTCAATCCTCAATCCTCAATCCTCAATCCTCATTCTTCAATCCTCAACACCCAATCCTCAATCTTCAATCCTCAATGTTCAATCCGCAATACCCAATCCTCAATCTTCAATCCTCAACCCTCAATCCTCAATCCTCAATCCTGAATCCTCAAACCTGAATCCTGAATCCTCAAACCTGAATCCTCAGTCTTCAGACCTCAGTCCTCAACAATCAGTTGTCAATCCTCAATCCTCAATAGAGTATCCTCAATTCACAGGTTTCAATACTCAATACTCAACCTGAAATCTTCAAATCTCTATCCACAATCATCAATTCTCATCACTAAACCCTCAACACTCACTCCCCAATCCTCAATCTTCGATCCTCAATCCTCAATCCTCAATCCTCAATCCTCAATCTTCAATCCTCAATACTCAATCTTCAATCCTCAATCCTCAATCCTCGGTCTTCAATCCTCAATCGCCAATCTCCAATCCTGAATACTCAATCTTCAATCCTCAATCCTCAATCCTCAATCCTCAATCCTCAGTCCTCAAACCTCAATCCTGAATCCTCAAACCTGAATCCTCAGTCTTCAGACCTCAGTCCTCAACAATCAGTTGTCAATCCTCAATCCTCAATAGAATATCCTCAATTCACAGGTTTGAATACTCAATACTCAACCTGAAATCTTCAAATCTCTATGCACAATCATCAATTCTCATCACTCAACCCTCAACACTCAGTCCCCAAACCTCAATCTTCAATCTTCAATCCTCAATCCTCAATCCTCAATTTTCAATCCTCAATACTCAATCTTCAATCCTCAATACTAAATCCTCAATCCTCAATCCTCAGTCCTCAGTCCACAATCCTCAATCCTCAAACCTCAACCTTCAATCGTCAGCCCTCGTCCTCAATCATCCACACTCAATCCTCAATCCTCAATCTTCAATCATCAATACTCAATCTTCAATCCTCAATCCTCAATCTTCAATCCTCAATCCTCAATTCTCAGTCCTCAATACTCAATCCTCAATCGTCAATCCTCAATACCCAATCCTCAATCTTCAATCCTCAATCCTCAATCCTCATTCCTCAATCCTCAAACTTCATTCCTCAATACTCAATCTACAAACCTCAATCCTCAATCCTCAATCCTCAATGCTCAATCCTCAATCCTCAATCCTCAACACTCAACCTTCAATCCTCGATACTCAATCAGCAATCCTCAATCTTCAATCCTCAATCCTCAATCCTCATTCTTCAATCCTCAATGCCAAGGCCTCAATCTTCAATCCTCAATCCTCAATCCTCAATTCTCAATCCTCAATCCTCAATCATCAATCCTCAATCCTCAGTCCTCAATCCTCAATCCTCAATCGTCAATCCTCAATGTTCAATCCGCAATACCCAATACTCAATCTTCAATCCTCAATCCTCAATCCTCAATCCTCAAACCTCAATCCTCAACCCTCAATCCTCAGTCCTCGAACCTCAAACCTGTATCCTCAATCCCGAATCCTCAATCTTCAGACCTCAGTCCTCAACAATCAGTTGTCAATCCTCAATCCTCAATAGAGTATCCTCAATTCACAGGTTTCAATACTCAATACTCAACCTGAAATCTTCAAATCTCTATCCACAATCATCAATTCTCATCACTAAACCCTCAACACTCACTCCCCAATCCTCAATCTTCAATCCTCAATCCTCAATCCTCAATCCTCAATCCTCAATCTTCAATCCTCAATACTCAATCTTCAATCCTCAATCCTCAATCCTCGGTCTTCAATCCTCAATCGCCAATCTCCAATCCTGAATACTCAATCTTCAATCCTCAATCCTCGGTCCTCAATCCTCAATCCTCAGTCCTCAAACCTCAATCCTGAATCCTCAAACCTGAATCCTCAGTCTTCAGACCTCAGTCCTCAACAATCAGTTGTCAATCCTCAATCCTCAATAGAATATCCTCAATTCACAGGTTTCAATACTCAATACTCAACCTGAAATCTTCAAATCTCTATCCACAATCATCAATTCTCATCACTCAACCCTCAACACTCAGTCCCCAAACCTCAATCTTCAATCTTCAATCCTCAATCCTCAATCCTCAATTTTCAATCCTCAATACTCAATCTTCAATCCTCAATACTAAATCCTCAATCCTCAATCCTCAGTCCTCAGTCCACAATCCTCAATCCTCAAACCTCAATCTTCAATCGTCAGCCCTCGTCCTCAATCATCCACACTCAATCCTCAATCCTCAATCTTCAATCATCAATACTGAATCTTCAATCCTCAATCCTCAATCTTCAATCCTCGTCCTCAATCCGCAACCCTCAATCCTCAATCCTCAATCTTCAATCATTAATATTCAATCTTCAATCCTCAATCCTCAATCCTCAATCTTCAATCCTCAATACTCAATCTTCAATCATCAATCCTCGATCCTCAATCCTCAGTCCTCAATCCTCAATCCTCAATCTTCAATCCTCAATACTCAAACTGCAATCCTCAGTCCTCAGTCCTCACTCCTCAATTCTCAACCTTCAATCCTCAATACCGAATCCTCAATCTTCAATCCTCAATCCACAATCCTCAATTCTCAATCCTCAATCCTCAATCTTCAATCCTCAATACTCAAACTGCAATCCTCAGTCCTCAGTCCTCACTCCTCAATTCTCATCCTTCAATCCTCAATCCGCAATCCTCAATCCTCAGACTTCAAACACAAATACTCAACCCTCAGTCCTCGTCCTCAATCCACAACCCTCAATCCTCTATCCTCAATCTTCAATCATTAATGTTCAATCTTCAATCTTCAATGCTCAATCCTCAATCCTCAACCCTCAATCCTCAACGTTCAATCCTCAATACCCAAACCTCAGTCTTCCGCCCTCAATCCTCAATACTCAATCCTCAATCCTCAATACTCAGTCCTCAATCCCCAATCCTCAATCTTCAATCCTCAATCCTCAATCCTCAATCCTCAATCCTCAATCTTCAATCCTCAATACTCAATCTTCAATCATCAATCCTCGATCCTCAATCCTCAATCCTCAATCCTCAATCCTCAATCTTCAATCCTCAATACTCAAACTGCAATCCTCAGTCCTCAGTCCTCACTCCTCAATTCTCATCCTTCAATCCTCAATACCGAATCCTCAATCCACAACCCTCAATCCTCAATCCTCAATCTTCAATCATTAATGTTCAATCTTCAATCTTCAATCCTCAATCCTCAATACTCAGTCCTCAATCCTCAGGCTTCAATCCTCAATACTCAATCTTCAATCCTCAATCCTCAATCCTCAATCCTCAATCTTCAATCCTCAATACTGAATCTTCAATGCTCAATCCTCAATCCTCAATCCTCAATCCTCAATCCTCAATCACCTATCCTCAACACCCAATCCTCAACCATCAATCCTCTATGTTCAATCCGCAATACCCAATCCTCAATCTTCAGCCCTCAACCCTCAATCCTCAATCCTCAATCCTCAGTCTTCAATCTTCAATCCTTAATACTCAATCTTCAATCCTCAATCCTCAATAATCAATCCTCAATCCACATTCTTCAATCCTCAACACCCAATCCTCAATCTACAATCCTCAATCTTCAGTCCTCAATTCTCAATCCTCAATCCTCAATCCTCAGACCTCAAACATCAATACTCAACCCTCAGTCCTCGTCCTCAATCCACAACCCTCAATCCTCGATCCTCAATCTTCAATAATCAATATTCAATCTTCAATCCTCAATCCTCAATACTCAATACTCAAACCACAATCCTCAATTCTCAATCGTCAATGCTCAATACTCAATCGTCAATCCTCAATCCCGAATCCTCAATCTTCAATCCTCAATCCTCAGTCCTCAGTTCTCAATCCTCAATCCTCAGTCCTCAGTCCTCAAACCCCTACCCTCAACCCTCAGCCCTCATACTCAATCCTCAATCCTCAATCCTCAATCCTCAATACTCAATCTTCAATCCTCAAACCTCAATCCTCAATCCTCAATCCTCAATGTTCAATCCTCAATACCCAATCTTCAGTCTTCAATCCTCAATCCTCAATCCTCAATCCTCAATCCTCAATACTCAGTCCTCAATCCTCAGGCTTCAATCCTCAATACTCAATCTTCAATCCTCAATCCTCAATCCTCAATCCTCAATCTTCAATCCTCAATACTGAATCTTCAATGCTCAATCCTCAATCCTCAATCCTCAATCTTCAATCCTCAATACTGAATCTTCAATGCTCAATCCTCAATCCTCAATCCTCAATCCTCAATCCTCAATCACCTATCCTCAACACCCAATCCTCAACCTTCAATCCTCTATGTTCAATCCGCAATACCCAATCCTCAATCTTCAACCCTCAACCCTCAATCCTCAATCCTCAATCCTCAGTCTTCAATCTTCAATCCTCAATACTCAATCTTCAATCCTCAATCCTCAATCGTCAATCCTCAATACCCAATCATCAATCTTCAATCCTCAATCCTCAATCCTCAATCCTCAATCCTCAATCTTCATTCCTCAATACTCAATCTACAATCCTCAATCCTCGATCCTCAATCCTCAATGCTCAATCCTCAATCCTCAATCCTCAACCCTCAATCTTCAATCCTCGATACTCAATCAGCAATCCTCAATCTTCAATCCTCAATCCTCAATCCTCATTCTTCAATCCTCAATGCCCAGGCCTCAATCTTCAATCCTCAATCCTCAATCCTCAATACTCAATCTTCAATCATCAATCCTCAATCCTCAATCCTCAATCCTCAATCCTCAATCCTCAATCTTCAATCCTCAATACTCAAACTGCAATCCTCAGTCCTCAGTCCTCACTCCTCAATTCTCATTCTTCAATCCTCAATACCGAGTCCTCAATCTTCAATCCTCAATCCACAATCCTCAATTCTCAATCCACAATCCTCAATCCTCAGACTTCAAACACCAATACTCAACCCTCAGTCCTCGTCCTCAATCCGCAACCCTCAATCCTCAATCCTCAATCTTCAATCATTAATATTCAATCTTCAATCCTCAATCCTCAATCCTCAATCCTCAACTCTCAACACTCAATGTTCAATCCTCAATACCCAATCCTCAGTCTTCAATCCTCAATCCCCAATCCTCAATCCTCAATCCTCAATTCTCAGTCCTCAATCCTCAATCTTCAATCCTCAATACTCAATCTTCAATCCTTAATCCTCAATCCTCAATCTTCAATCCTCAATACTGAATCTTCTATCCTCAATCTCCAATACTCAATGTTCAATCCGCAATACCCAATCCTCAACCCTGAACACTCAGTCCCCAATCCTCAATATGCAATCCTCAATCCTCAGTCCTCAATCCACAATCCTCAACGGTCAATGCTCAATACTCAATCTTCAATGCTCATTCCTCAATCCTCAATCCTCAATTCTCAATCCTCAATCGTCAACATTCAATCCTCAATACTCAATCCTCAATCCTCATTCCTCAATGTTCAATCCTCAATACCCAATCTTCAGTCTTCAATCCTCAATCCTCAATCCTCAATCCTCAATCCTCAGTACTCAGTCCTCAATCCTCAGCCTTCAATCCTCAATACTCAATCTTCAATCCTCAATCCTCAATCCTCAATCCTCAATCTTCAATCCTCAATACTGAATCTTCAATGCTCAATCCTCAATCCTCAATCCTCAATCCTCAATCCTCAATCCTCAATCACCTATCCTCAACACCCAATCCTCAACCATCAATCCTCTATGTTCAATCCGCAATACCCAATCCTCAATCTTCAACCCTCAACCCTCAATCCTCAATCCTCAATCCTCAGTCTTCAATCTACAATCCTCAATACTCAATCTTCAATCCTCAATCCTCAATAATCAATCCTCAATCCTCAGACCTCAAACATCAATACTCAACCCTCAGTCCTCGTCCTCAATCCACAACCCTCAATCCTCGATCCTCAATCTTCAATAATCAATATTCAATCTTCAATCCTCAATCTTCAATCCTCAATCCTCAATCCTCAATCCTCAATCCTCAATCTTCAATCCTCAATACTCAATCTTCAATCATCAATCCTCAATCCTCAATCCTCAATCCTCAATCCTCGATCCTCAATCTTCAATCCTCAATACTCAAAATGCAATCCTCAGTCCTCAGTCCTCACTCCTCAATTCTCGTTCTTCAATCCTCAATACCGAATCCTCAATCTTCAATCCTCAATCCACAATCCTCAATTCTCAATCCACAATCCTCAATCCTCAGACTTCAAACACCAATACTCAACCCTCAGTCCTCATCCTCAATCCGCAACCCTCAATCCTCAATCCTCAATCTTCAGTCATTAATATTCAATCTTCAATCCTCAATCCTCAATCCTCAATCCTCAACTCTCAACACTCAATGTTCAATCCTCAATACCCAATCCTCAGTCTTCAATCCTCAATCCCCAATCCTCAATCCTCAATCCTCAATTCTCAGTCCTCAATCCTCAATCTTCAATCCTCAATACTCAATCTTCAATCCTCAATCCTCAATCCTCAATCTTCAATACTCAATACTGAATCTTCTATCCTCAATCTCCAATCCTCAATGTTCAATCCGCAATACCCAATCCTCAATCCTGAACACTCAGTCCCCAATCCTCAATATTCAATCCTCAATCCTCAGTCCTCAATCCACAATCCTCAACGGTCAATGCTCAATACTCAATCTTCAATGCTCATTCCTCAATCCTCAATCCTCAATTCTCAATCCTCAATCGTCAACATTCAATCCTCAATACTCAATCTTCAATCCTCATTCCTCAATGTTCAATCCTCACTACCCAATCTTCAGTCTTCAATCCTCAATCCTCAATCCTCAATCCTCAATCCTCAATACTCAGTCCTCAATCCTCAGGCTTCAATCCTCAATACTCAATCTTCAATCCTCAATCCTCAATCCTCAATCCTCTATCTTCAATCCTCAATACTGAATCTTCAATGCTCAATCCTCAATCCTCAATACTCAATCCTCAATCCTCAATCACCTATCCTCAACACCCAATCCTCAACCATCAATCCTCTATGTTCAATCCGCAATACCCAATCCTCAATCTTCAGCCCTCAACCCTCAATCCTCAATCCTCAATCCTCAGTCTTCAATCTTCAATCCTCAATACTCAATCTTCAATCCTCAATCCTCAATAATCAATCCTCAATCCACATTCTTCAATCCTCAACACCCAATCCTCAATCTACAATCCTCAATCTTCAGTCCTCAATTCTCAATCCTCAATCCTCAATCCTCAGACCTCAAACATCAATACTCAACCCTCAGTCCTCGTCCTCAATCCACAACCCTCAATCCTCGATCCTCAATCTTCAATAATCAATATTCAATCTTCAATCCTCAATCCTCAATCCTCAATACTCAAACCACAATCCTCAATTCTCAATCGTCAATGCTCAATACTCAATCGTCAATCCTCAATCCCGAATCCTCAATCTTCAATCCTCAATCCTCAATCCTCAATCCTCAATCCTCAATCCTCAATCTTCAATCCTCAATACTCAATCTTCAATCCTCAATCCTCAATCCTCAATCCTCAATCCTCAATCCTCAATCCTCAATCCTCAATATTCAATCCTCAATACTCAATCTGCAATCCTCAATCCTCAGTCCTCACTCCTCAATCCTCATTCTTCAATCCTCAATACCGAATCCTCAATCTTCAATCCTGAATCCTCAGTCCTCAATTCTCAATCCTCAATCCTGAATCCTCAGACTTCAAACACCAATACTGAACCCTCAGTCCTCGTCCTCAATCCACAACCCTCAATCCTCGATCCTCAATCTTCAATCATTAATATTCAATCTTCAATCTTCAAGCCTCAATCCTCAATCCTCAACCCTCAACCCTCAACGTTCAATCCTCAATACCCAATCCTCAGTCTTCCATCCTCAATCCTCAATACTCAATCCTCAATCCTCAATACTCCGTCCTCAATCCTCAATCTTCAATCCTCTATACTCAATCTTCAATCCTCAATCCTCAATCCTTAATCCTCAATCTTCAATCCTCAATACTGAATCTTCAATCCTCAATCCTCAGTCCTCAATCCTCAATCCTCAATCGTCAATCCTCAATGTTCAATCCGCAATACCCAATACTCAATCTTCAATCCTCAATCCTCAATCCTCAATCCTCAAACCTCAATCCTCAACCCTCAATCCTCAGTCCTCGAACCTCAAACCTGTATCCTCAATCCCGAATCCTCAATCTTCAGACCTCAGTCCTCAACAATCAGTTGTCAATCCTCAATCCTCAATAGAGTATCCTCAATTCACAGGTTTCAATACTCAATACTCAACCTGAAATCTTCAAATCTCTATCCACAATCATCAATTCTCATCACTAAACCCTCAACACTCACTCCCCAATCCTCAATCTTCAATCCTCAATCCTCAATCCTCAATCCTCAATCCTCAATCTTCAATCCTCAATACTCAATCTTCAATCCTCAATCCTCAATCCTCGGTCTTCAATCCTCAATCGCCAATCTCCAATCCTGAATACTCAATCTTCAATCCTCAATCCTCGATCCTCAATCCTCAATCCTCAGTCCTCAAACCTCAATCCTGAATCCTCAAACCTGAATCCTCAGTCTTCAGACCTCAGTCCTCAACAATCAGTAGTCAATCCTCAATCCTCAATAGAATATCCTCAATTCACAGGTTTCAATACTCAATACTCAACCTGAAATCTTCAAATCTCTATCCACAATCATCAATTCTCATCACTCAACCCTCAACACTCAGTCCCCAAACCTCAATCTTCAATCTTCAATCCTCAATCCTCAATCCTCAATTTTCAATCCTCAATACTCAATCTTCAATCCTCAATACTAAATCCTCAATCCTCAATCCTCAGTCCTCAGTCCACAATCCTCAATCCTCAAACCTCAATCTTCAATCGTCAGCCCTCGTCCTCAATCATCCACACTCAATCCTCAATCCTCAATCTTCAATCATCAATACTGAATCTTCAATCCTCAATCCTCAATCTTCAATCCTCGTCCTCAATCCGCAACCCTCAATCCTCAATCCTCAATCTTCAATCATTAATATTCAATCTTCAATCCTCAATCCTCAATCCTCAATCTTCAATCCTCAATACTCAATCTTCAATCATCAATCCTCGATCCTCAATCCTCAATCCTCAATCCTCAATCCTCAATCTTCAATCCTCAATACTCAAACTGCAATCCTCAGTCCTCAGTCCTCACTCCTCAATTCTCAACCTTCAATCCTCAATACCGAATCCTCAATCTTCAATCCTCAATCCACAATCCTCAATTCTCAATCCTCAATCCTCAAACCTCAATCCTCAACCGTCAGACCTCGTCCTCAAACCTCAACCTCCAATCCTCAATCCTCAATCTTCAATAATCAATACTCTACCTTCAATCCTCAATCCGCAATCCTCAATCCTCAGACTTCAAACACAAATACTCAACCCTCAGTCCTCGTCCTCAATCCACAACCCTCAATCCTCTATCCTCAATCTTCAATCATTAATGTTCAATCTTCAATCTTCAATGCTCAAACCTCAATCCTCAACCCTCAATCCTCAACGTTCAATCCTCAATACCCAAACCTCAGTCTTCCGCCCTCAATCCTCAATACTCAATCCTCAATCCTCAATACTCAGTCCTCAATCCCCAATCCTCAATCTTCAATCCTCAATCCTCAATCCTCAATCCTCAATCCTCAATCTTCAATCCTCAATACTCAATCTTCAATCATCAATCCTCGATCCTCAATCCTCAATCTTCAATCCTCAATCCTCAATCTTCAATCCTCAATACTCAAACTGCAATCCTCAGTCCTCAGTCCTCACTCCTCAATTCTCATCCTTCAATCCTCAATACCGAATCCTCAATCCACAACCTTCAATCCTCAATCCTCAATCTTCAATCCTCAATCCGCAATCCTCAATCCTCAGACTTCAAACACAAATACTCAACCCTCAGTCCTCGTCCTCAATCCACAACCCTCAATCCTCTATCCTCAATCTTCAATCATTAATGTTCAATCTTCAATCTTCAATGCTCAATCCTCAATCCTCAACCCTCAATCCTCAACGTTCAATCCTCAATACCCAAACCTCAGTCTTCCGCCCTCAATCCTCAATACTCAATCCTCAATCCTCAATACTCAGTCCTCAATCCCCAATCCTCAATCTTCAATCCTCAATCCTCAATCCTCAATCCTCAATCCTCAATCTTCAATCCTCAATACTCAATCTTCAATCATCAATCCTCGATCCTCAATCCTCAATCCTCAATCCTCAATCCTCAATCTTCAATCCTCAATACTCAAACTGCAATCCTCAGTCCTCAGTCCTCACTCCTCAATTCTCATCCTTCAATCCTCAATACCGAATCCTCAATCCACAACCCTCAATCCTCAATCCTCAATCTTCAATCATTAATGTTCAATCTTCAATCTTCAATCCTCAATCCTCAATCCTCAACCCTCAATCCTCAACGTTCAATCCTCAATACCCAATCCTCAGTCTTCCACCCTCAATCCTCAATACTCAATCCTCAATCCTCAACACTCAGTCCTCAATCCTCAATCTTCAATCTTCAGTCCTCAAACCTCAATCCTGAATCCTCAATCCTGAATCCTCAATCTTCAGCCCTCAGTCCTCTACAATCAGTTGTCAGTCCTCAATCCTCAATAGAATATCATCAATTCACAGTTTTCATTACTCAATACTCAATCTGCAATCTTCAAATCTCTATCCACAAACATCAATTCTCATCACTCAACACTCAACACTCAGTCCCCAGTCCTCAATGTTCAATCCTGAATCCTCAATCCTCAATCCACAATCCTCAACGTTCAATCCTCAATACTCAATCTTCAATGTTCATTCCTCAATCCTCAATCCTCAATTCTCAATCCTCAATCGTCAATCGTCAATCCTCAATACTCAACCTTCAATCCTCAATCCTCAATCCTCGGTCCTCAATCCTCAATCGTCAATTTCCAATCCTGAATACTCAATCTTCAATCTTCAATCCTCAATCCTCAATCCTCAATTCTCAATCCTCAATCCTCAGTCCTCAGTCCTCAAACCTCAATCCTCAACCCACAGCCCTCATCCTCAATCCTAAATCCTCAATCCTCAATCCTCAATCTTCAACCCTCAATACTCAATCTTCAATCCTCAATCCTCAGTCCACAATCTGCAATCCTCAATGCACAATCCTCAATCCTCAATCCTCAGTCCTCAATCCTCAATCCTCAATCCTCAAACCTCAATCCTCAACCGTCAGTCCTCGTCCTCAAACCTCAAACCCCAATCCTCAATCCTCAATCTTCAATCATCAATACTCTATCTTCAATCCTCAATCCGCAATCCTCAATCCTCAATCCTCAATCCTCAATATTCAACGCACAACCCTCAGCCATCAATCCTCAATCCTCAATCCTCAATCCTCAATCCTCAGTCCTCAAACGTCAATCCTGAATCCTCAAACCTGAATCCTCAATCTTCACCCATAAGTCCTCAACAATCAATTGTCAATCCTCAATCCTCAATAGAATATCCTGAATTCACAGTTTTCAATACTCAATCCCCATTCTTCAATCTTCAAATCTCAATCCACAAACATCAATCCTCATCACGCAACCCTCAACACTCAGCCCTCAATCTTCAATCCACAATCCTCAATCCTCAATCTTCAATCCTCAATACTCAAACTGCAATCCTCAGTCCTCAGTCCTCACTCCTCAATTCTCATTCTTCAATCCTCAATACCGAATCCTCAATCTTCAATCCTCAATCCACAATCCTCAATTCTCAATCCACAATCCTCAGTCCTCAGACTTCAAACACCAATACTCAACCCTCAGTCCTCGTCCTCAATCCGCAACCCTCAATCCTCAATCCTCAATCTTCAATCATTAATATTCAATCTTCAATCCTCAATCCTCAATCCTCAATCCTCAACTCTCAACCCTCAATGTTCAATCCTCAATACCCAATCCTCAGTCTTCAATCCTCAATCCCCAATCCTCAATCCTCAATCCTCAATTCTCAGTCCTCAATCCTCAATCTTCAATCCTCAATACTCAATCTTCAATCCTCAATCCTCAATCCTCAATCTTCAATCCTCAATACTGAATCTTCTATCCTCAATCTCCAATCCTCAATGTTCAATCCGCAATACCCAATCCTCAACCCTCAACACTCAGTCCCCAATCCTCAATTTTCAATCCTCAATCCTCTGTCCTCAATCCACAATCCTCAACGGTCAATGCTCAATACTCAATCTTCAATGCTCATTCCTCAATCCTCAATCCTCAATTCTCAATCCTCAATCGTCAACCTTCAATCCTCAATACTCAATCTTCAATCCTCAATCCTCAATGTTCAATCCTCAATACCCAATCTTCAGTCTTCAATCCTCAATCCTCAATCCTCAATCCTCAATCCTCAATCCTCAATACTCAGTCCTCAATCCTCAGGCTTCAATCCTCAATACTCAATCTTCAATCCTCAATCCTCAATCCTCAATCCTCAATCTTCAATCCTCAATACTGAATCTTCAATGCTCAATCCTCAATCCTCAATCCTCAATCCTCAATCCTCAATCACCTATCCTCAACACCCAATCCTCAACCTTCAATCCTCTATGTTCAATCCGCAATACCCAATCCTCAATCTTCAACCCTCAACCCTCAATCCTCATTCCTCAATCCTCAGTCTTCAATCTTCAATCCTCAATACTCAATCTTCAATCCTCAATCCTCAATAATCTATCCTCAATCCACATTCTTCAATCCTCAACACCCAATCCTCAATCTTCAATCCTCAATCTTCAGTCCTCAATTCTCAATCCTCAATCCTCAATCCTCAGACCTCAAACATCAATACTCAACCCTCAGTCCTCGTCCTCAATCCACAACCCTCAATCCTCGATCCTCAATCTTCAATAATCAATATTCAAGCTTCAATCCTCAATCCTCAATCCTCAATACTCAATCCACAATCCTCAATTCTCAATCGTCAATGCTCAATACTCAATCGTCAATCCTCAATCCCCAATCCTCAATCTTCAATCCTCAATCCTCAATCCTCAATCCTCAATCCTCAATCTTCAATCCTCAATACTCAATCTTCAATCCTCAATCCTCAATCCTCAATCCTCAATCCTCAATCCTCAATCCTCAATCCTCAATCCTCAATATTCAATCCTCAGTACTCAATCTGCAATCCTCAATCCTCAGTCCTCACTCCTCAATCCTCATTCTTCAATCCTCAATACCGAATCCTCAATCTTCAATCCTCAATCCTCAGTCCTCAATTCTCAATCCTCAATCCTCAATCCTCAGACTTCAAACACCAATACTGAACCCTCAGTCCTCGTCCTCAATCCACAACCCTCAATCCTCGATCCTCAATCTTCAATCATTAATATTCAATCTTCAATCTTCAATCCTCAATCCTCAATCCTCAGCCCTCAATCCTCAACGTTCAATCCTCAATACCCAATCCTCAGTCTTCCATCCTCAATCCTCAATACTCAATCCTCAATCCTCAATACTCCGTCCTCAAGCCTCAATCTTCAATCCTCTATACTCAATCTTCAATCCTCAATCCTCAATCGTTAATCCTCAATCTTCAATCCTCAATACTGAATCTTCAATCCTCAATCCTCAATCCTCATTCCTCAATCCTCATTCTTCAATCCTCAACACCCAATCCTCAATCTTCAATCCTCAATGTTCAATCCGCAATACCCAATCCTCAATCTTCAATCCTCAACCCTCAATCCTCAATCCTCAATCCTCAATCCTCGATCTTCAATCCTCAATACTCAATCTTCAATCCTCAATCCTCAATCCTCAACCCTCAATCCACATTCTTCAATCCTCAACACCCAATCCTCTATCTTCAATCCTCCATCCTCAGTCCTCAATTCTCAATCCTCAATCCTCAATCCTCAGACCTCAAACATCAATACTGAACCCTCAGTCCTCGTCCTCAATCCACAACCCTCAATCCTCGATCCTCAATCTTCAATAATCGATATTCAATCTTCAATCCTCAATCCTCAATCCTCAATACTCAATCCACAATCCTCAATTCTCAATCGTCAATGCTCAATACTCAATCGTCAATCCTCAATCCCCAATCCTCAATCTTCAATCCTCAATCCTCAATCCTCAATCCTCAATCCTCAATCTTCAATCCTCAATACTCAATCTTCAATCCTCAATCCTCAATCCTCAATCCTCAATCCTCAATCCTCAATCCTCAATCCCCAATATTCAATCCTCAATACTCAATCTGCAATCCTCAATCCTCAGTCCTCACTCCTCAATCCTCACTCTTCAATCCTCAATATGGAATCCTCAATCTTCAATCCTCAATCCTCAGTCCTCAATTCTCAATCCTCAATCCTCAATCCTCAGACTTCAAACACCAATACTGAACCCTCAATCCTCGTCCTCAATCCACAACCCTCAATCCTCGATCCTCAATCTTCAATCATTAATATTCAATCTTCAATCCTCAATCCTCAATCCTCAATCCTCAACCCTCAATCCTCAACGTTCAATCCTCAATACCCAATCCTCAGTCTTCCATCCTCAATCCTCAATACTCAATCCTCAATCCTCAATACTCCGTCCTCAATCCTCAATCTTCAATCCTCTATACTCAATCTTCAATCCTCAATCCTTAATCCTTAATCCTCAATCTTCAATCCTCAATACTGAATCTTCAATCCTCAATCCTCAATCCTCATTCCTCAATCCTCATTCTTCAATCCTCAACACCCAATCCTCCATCTTCAATCCTCAATGTTCAATCCGCAATACCCAATCCTCAATCTTCAATCCTCAACCCTCAATCCTCAATCCTCAATCCTCAATCCTCGATCTTCAGTCCTCAATACTCAATCTTCAATCCTCAATCCTCAATCCTCAATCCTCAATCCACATTCTTCAATCCTCAACACCCAATCCTCTATCTTCAATCCTCCATCCTCAGTCCTCAATTCTCAATCCTCAATCCTCAATCCTCAGACCTCAAACATCAATACTGAACCCTCAGTCCTCGTCCTCAATCCACAACCCTCAATCCTCTATCCTCAATCTTCAGTCATCAATATTCAATCTTCAATCCTCAATCCTCAGTCCTCAATACTCAATCCACAATCCTCAATGATCAATCCTCAATACCCAAACCTCAATCTTCAATCCTCAATCCTCAATCCTCAATCCTCAATCCTCAATCCTCAATCCTCAATATTCAACGCACAACCCTCAGCCATCAATCCTCAATCCTCAATCCTCAGTCCTCAAACGTCAATCCTGAATCCTCAAACCTGAATCCTCAATCTTCACCCATAAGTCCTCAACAATCAATTGTCAATCCTCAATCCTCAATAGAATATCCTGAATTCACAGTTTTCAATACTCAATCCCCATTCTTCAATCTTCAAATCTCAATCCACAAACATCAATCCTCATCACGCAACCCTCAACACTCAGTCCTCAATCTTCAATCCACAATCCTCAATCCTCAATCTTCAATCCTCTATACTCAATCTTCAATCCTCAATCCTCAATTCTCAATCCTCAATGCTCAATACTCAATCGTCAATCCTCAGTCCTCAATCCCCAATCCTCAATCTTCAATCCTCAATCCTCAATCCTCAATCCTCAATCCTCAATCTTCAATCCTCAATACTCAATCTTCAATCATCAATCCTCAATCCTCAATCCTCAATCCTCAATCCTCAATCCTCAACCTTCAATCCTCAATACTCAAACTGCAATCCTCAGTCCTCAGTCCTCACTCCTCAATTCTCATTCTTCAATCCTCAATACCGAATCCTCAATCTTCAATCCTCAATCCACAATCCTCAATTCTCAATCCACAATCCTCAATCCTCAGACTTCAAACACCAATACTCAACCCTCAGTCCTCGTCCTCAATCCGCAACCCTCAATCCTCAATCCTCAATCTTCAATCATTAATATTCAATCTTCAATCCTCAATCCTCAATCCTCAATCCTCAACTCTCAACACTCAATGTTCAATCCTCAATACCCAATCCTCAGTCTTCAATCCTCAATCCCCAATCCTCAATCCTCAATCCTCAATTCTCAGTCCTCAATCCTCAATCTTCAATCCTCAATACTCAATCTTCAATCCTCAATCCTCAATCCTCAATCTTCAATCCTCAATACTGAATCTTCTATCCTCAATCTCCAATCCTCAATGTTCAATCCGCAATACCCAACCCTCACCACTGAACACTCAGTCCCCAATCCTCAATATTCAATCCTCAATCCTCAGTCCTCAATCCACAATCCTCAACGGTCAATGCTCAATACTCAATCTTCAATGCTCATTCCTCAATCCTCAATCCTCAATTCTCAATCCTCAATCGTCAACATTCAATCCTCATTACTCAGTCTTCAATCCTCATTCCTCAATGTTCAATCCTCAATACCCAATCTTCAGTCTTCAATCCTCAATCCTCAATCCTCAATCCTCAATCCTCAATACTCAGTCCTCAATCCTCAGGCTTCAATCCTCAATACTCAGTCTTCAATCCTCAATCCTCAATCCTCAATCCTCAATCTTCAATCCTCAATACTGAATCTTCAATGCTCAATCCTCAATCCTCAATCCTCAATCCTCAATCCTCAATCACCTATCCTCAACACCCAATCCTCAACCATCAATCCTCTATGTTCAATCCGCAATACCCAATCCTCAATCTTCAACCCTCAACCCTCAATCCTCAATCCTCAATCCTCAGTCTTCAATCTTCAATCCTCAATACTCAATCTTCAATCCTCAATCCTCAATAATCAATCCTCAATCCACATTCTTCAATCCTCAACACCCAATCCTCAATCTACAATCCTCAATCTTCAGTCCTCAATTCTAAATCCTCAATCCTCAATCCTCAGACCTCAAACATCAATACTCAACCCTCAGTCCTCGTCCTCAATCCACAACCCTCATTCCTCGATCCTCAATCTTCAATAATCAATATTCAATCTTCAATCCTCAATCTTCAATCCTCAATCCTCAATCCTCAATCCTGAATCCTCAATCCTCAATCCTCAATACTCAATCTTCAATCATCAATCCTCAATCCTCAATCCTCAATCCTCAATCCTCAATCCTCAATCTTCAATCCTCAATACTCAAACTGCAATCCTCAGTCCTCAGTCCTCACTCCTCAATTCTCATTCTTCAATCCTCAATACCGAATCCTCAATCTTCAATCCTCAATCCACAATCCTCAATTCTCAATCCTCAATCCTCAATACTCAATATTCAATCCTCAATACTCAATCTGCAATCCTCAATCCTCAGTCCTCACTCCTCAATCCTCATTCTTCAATCCTCAATATGGAATCCGCAATCTTCAATCCTCAATCCTCAGTCCTCAATTCTCAATCCTCAATCCTCAATCCTCAGACTTCAAACACCAATACTGAACCCTCAATCCTCGTCCTCAATCCACAACCCTCAATCCTCGATCCTCAATCTTCAATCATTAATATTCAATCTTCAATCCTCAATCCTCAATCCTCAATCCTCAACCCTCAATCCTCAACGTTCAATCCTCAATACCCAATCCTCAGTCTTCCATCCTCAATCCTCAATACTCAATCCTCAATCCTCAATACTCCGTCCTCAATCCTCAATCTTCAATCCTCTATACTCAATCTTCAATCCTCAATCCTCAATCCTTAATCCTCAATCTTCAATCCTCAATACTGAATCTTCAATCCTCAATCCTCAATCCTCATTCCTCAATCCTCATTCTTCAATCCTCAACACCCAATCCTCCATCTTCAATCCTCAATGTTCAATCCGCAATACCCAATCCTCAATCTTCAATCCTCAACCCTCAATCCTCAATCCTCAATCCTCAATCCTCGATCTTCAGTCCTCAATACTCAATCTTCAATCCTCAATCCTCAATCCTCAATCCTCAATCCACATTCTTCAATCCTCAACACCCAATCCTCTATCTTCAATCCTCCATCCTCAGTCCTCAATTCTCAATCCTCAATCCTCAATCCTCAGACCTCAAACATCAATACTGAACCCTCAGTCCTCGTCCTCAATCCACAACCCTCAATCCTCTATCCTCAATCTTCAGTCATCAATATTCAGTCTTCAATCCTCAATCCTCAGTCCTCAATACTCAATCCACAATCCTCAATGATCAATCCTCAATACCCAAACCTCAATCTTCAATCCTCAATCCTCAATCCTCAATCCTCAATCCTTAATCCTCAATCCTCAATATTCAACGCACAACCCTCAGCCATCAATCCTCAATCCTCAATCCTCAGTCCTCAAACGTCAATCCTGAATCCTCAAACCTGAATCCTCAATCTTCACCCATAAGTCCTCAACAATCAATTGTCAATCCTCAATCCTCAATAGAATATCCTGAATTCACAGTTTTCAATACTCAATCCCCATTCTTCAATCTTCAAATCTCAATCCACAAACATCAATCC
This sequence comes from Calliopsis andreniformis, assembly GCF_051401765.1. NCBI lineage: Eukaryota > Metazoa > Arthropoda > Insecta > Hymenoptera > Andrenidae > Calliopsis > Calliopsis andreniformis. Next base: position 2,753,555 of record NW_027480438.1, read on the forward strand.
TCATCACGCAACCCTCAACACTCAGTCCTCAATCTTCAATCCACAATCCTCAATCCTCAATCTTCAATCCTCTATACTCAATCTTCAATCCTCAATCCTCAATTCTCAATCCTCAATGCTCAATACTCAATCGTCAATCCTCAGTCCTCAATCCCCAATCCTCAATCTTCAATCCTCAATCCTCAATCCTCAATCCTCAATCCTCAATCTTCAATCCTCAATACTCAATCTTCAATCATCAATCCTCAATCCTCAATCCTCAATCCTCAATCCTCAATCCTCAATCTTCAATCCTCAATACTCAAACTGCAATCCTCAGTCCTCAGTCCTCACTCCTCAATTCTCATTCTTCAATCCTCAATACCGAATCCTCAATCTTCAATCCTCAATCCACAATCCTCAATTCTCAATCCACAATCCTCAATCCTCAGACTTCAAACACCAATACTCAACCCTCAGTCCTCGTCCTCAATCCGCAACCCTCAATCCTCAATCCTCAATCTTCAATCATTAATATTCAATCTTCAATCCTCAATCCTCAATCCTCAATCCTCAACTCTCAACACTCAATGTTCAATCCTCAATACCCAATCCTCAGTCTTCAATCCTCAATCCCCAATCCTCAATCCTCAATCCTCAATTCTCAGTCCTCAATCGTCAATCTTCAATCCTCAATACTGAATCTTCAATCCTCAATCCTCAATCCTCATTCCTCAATCCTCATTCTTCAATCCTCAACACCCAATCCTCCATCTTCAATCCTCAATGTTCAATCCGCAATACCCAATCCTCAATCTTCAATCCTCAACCCTCAATCCTCAATCCTCAATCCTCAATCCTCGATCTTCAGTCCTCAATACTCAATCTTCAATCCTCAATCCTCAATCCTCAATCCTCAATCCACATTCTTCAATCCTCAACACCCAATCCTCTATCTTCAATCCTCCATCCTCAGTCCTCAATTCTCAATCCTCAATCCTCAATCCTCAGACCTCAAACATCAATACTGAACCCTCAGTCCTCGTCCTCAATCCACAACCCTCAATCCTCTATCCTCAATCTTCAGTCATCAATATTCAATCTTCAATCCTCAATCCTCAGTCCTCAATACTCAATCCACAATCCTCAATGATCAATCCTCAATACCCAAACCTCAATCTTCAATCCTCAATCCTCAATCCTCAATCCTCAATCCTCAATCCTCAATCCTCAATATTCAACGCACAACCCTCAGCCATCAATCCTCAATCCTCAATCCTCAGTCCTCAAACGTCAATCCTGAATCCTCAAACCTGAATCCTCAATCTTCACCCATAAGTCCTCAACAATCAATTGTCAATCCTCAATCCTCAATAGAATATCCTGAATTCACAGTTTTCAATACTCAATCCCCATTCTTCAATCTTCAAATCTCAATCCACAAACATCAATCCTCATCACGCAACCCTCAACACTCAGTCCTCAATCTTCAATCCACAATCCTCAATCCTCAATCTTCAATCCTCTATACTCAATCTTCAATCCTCAATCCTCAATTCTCAATCCTCAATGCTCAATACTCAATCGTCAATCCTCAGTCCTCAATCCCCAATCCTCAATCTTCAATCCTCAATCCTCAATCCTCAATCCTCAATCCTCAATCTTCAATCCTCAATACTCAATCTTCAATCATCAATCCTCAATCCTCAATCCTCAATCCTCAATCCTCAATCCTCAACCTTCAATCCTCAATACTCAAACTGCAATCCTCAGTCCTCAGTCCTCACTCCTCAATTCTCATTCTTCAATCCTCAATACCGAATCCTCAATCTTCAATCCTCAATCCACAATCCTCAATTCTCAATCCACAATCCTCAATCCTCAGACTTCAAACACCAATACTCAACCCTCAGTCCTCGTCCTCAATCCGCAACCCTCAATCCTCAATCCTCAATCTTCAATCATTAATATTCAATCTTCAATCCTCAATCCTCAATCCTCAATCCTCAACTCTCAACACTCAATGTTCAATCCTCAATACCCAATCCTCAGTCTTCAATCCTCAATCCCCAATCCTCAATCCTCAATCCTCAATTCTCAGTCCTCAATCCTCAATCTTCAATCCTCAATACTCAATCTTCAATCCTCAATCCTCAATCCTCAATCTTCAATCCTCAATACTGAATCTTCTATCCTCAATCTCCAATCCTCAATGTTCAATCCGCAATACCCAACCCTCACCACTGAACACTCAGTCCCCAATCCTCAATATTCAATCCTCAATCCTCAGTCCTCAATCCACAATCCTCAACGGTCAATGCTCAATACTCAATCTTCAATGCTCATTCCTCAATCCTCAATCCTCAATTCTCAATCCTCAATCGTCAACATTCAATCCTCATTACTCAGTCTTCAATCCTCATTCCTCAATGTTCAATCCTCAATACCCAATCTTCAGTCTTCAATCCTCAATCCTCAATCCTCAATCCTCAATCCTCAATACTCAGTCCTCAATCCTCAGGCTTCAATCCTCAATACTCAGTCTTCAATCCTCAATCCTCAATCCTCAATCCTCAATCTTCAATCCTCAATACTGAATCTTCAATGCTCAATCCTCAATCCTCAATCCTCAATCCTCAATCCTCAATCACCTATCCTCAACACCCAATCCTCAACCATCAATCCTCTATGTTCAATCCGCAATACCCAATCCTCAATCTTCAACCCTCAACCCTCAATCCTCAATCCTCAATCCTCAGTCTTCAATCTTCAATCCTCAATACTCAATCTTCAATCCTCAATCCTCAATAATCAATCCTCAATCCACATTCTTCAATCCTCAACACCCAATCCTCAATCTACAATCCTCAATCTTCAGTCCTCAATTCTAAATCCTCAATCCTCAATCCTCAGACCTCAAACATCAATACTCAACCCTCAGTCCTCGTCCTCAATCCACAACCCTCATTCCTCGATCCTCAATCTTCAATAATCAATATTCAATCTTCAATCCTCAATCTTCAATCCTCAATCCTCAATCCTCAATCCTGAATCCTCAATCCTCAATCCTCAATACTCAATCTTCAATCATCAATCCTCAATCCTCAATCCTCAATCCTCAATCCTCAATCCTCAATCTTCAATCCTCAATACTCAAACTGCAATCCTCAGTCCTCAGTCCTCACTCCTCAATTCTCATTCTTCAATCCTCAATACCGAATCCTCAATCTTCAATCCTCAATCCACAATCCTCAATTCTCAATCCTCAATCCTCAATACTCAATATTCAATCCTCAATACTCAATCTGCAATCCTCAATCCTCAGTCCTCACTCCTCAATCCTCATTCTTCAATCCTCAATATGGAATCCGCAATCTTCAATCCTCAATCCTCAGTCCTCAATTCTCAATCCTCAATCCTCAATCCTCAGACTTCAAACACCAATACTGAACCCTCAATCCTCGTCCTCAATCCACAACCCTCAATCCTCGATCCTCAATCTTCAATCATTAATATTCAATCTTCAATCCTCAATCCTCAATCCTCAATCCTCAACCCTCAATCCTCAACGTTCAATCCTCAATACCCAATCCTCAGTCTTCCATCCTCAATCCTCAATACTCAATCCTCAATCCTCAATACTCCGTCCTCAATCCTCAATCTTCAATCCTCTATACTCAATCTTCAATCCTCAATCCTCAATCCTTAATCCTCAATCTTCAATCCTCAATACTGAATCTTCAATCCTCAATCCTCAATCCTCATTCCTCAATCCTCATTCTTCAATCCTCAACACCCAATCCTCCATCTTCAATCCTCAATGTTCAATCCGCAATACCCAATCCTCAATCTTCAATCCTCAACCCTCAATCCTCAATCCTCAATCCTCAATCCTCGATCTTCAGTCCTCAATACTCAATCTTCAATCCTCAATCCTCAATCCTCAATCCTCAATCCACATTCTTCAATCCTCAACACCCAATCCTCTATCTTCAATCCTCCATCCTCAGTCCTCAATTCTCAATCCTCAATCCTCAATCCTCAGACCTCAAACATCAATACTGAACCCTCAGTCCTCGTCCTCAATCCACAACCCTCAATCCTCTATCCTCAATCTTCAGTCATCAATATTCAGTCTTCAATCCTCAATCCTCAGTCCTCAATACTCAATCCACAATCCTCAATGATCAATCCTCAATACCCAAACCTCAATCTTCAATCCTCAATCCTCAATCCTCAATCCTCAATCCTTAATCCTCAATCCTCAATATTCAACGCACAACCCTCAGCCATCAATCCTCAATCCTCAATCCTCAGTCCTCAAACGTCAATCCTGAATCCTCAAACCTGAATCCTCAATCTTCACCCATAAGTCCTCAACAATCAATTGTCAATCCTCAATCCTCAATAGAATATCCTGAATTCACAGTTTTCAATACTCAATCCCCATTCTTCAATCTTCAAATCTCAATCCACAAACATCAATCCTCATCACGCAACCCTCAACACTCAGTCCTCAATCTTCAATCCACAATCCTCAATCCTCAATCTTCAATCCTCTATACTCAATCTTCAATCCTCAATCCTCAATTCTCAATCCTCAATGCTCAATACTCAATCGTCAATCCTCAGTCCTCAATCCCCAATCCTCAATCTTCAATCCTCAATCCTCAATCCTCAATCCTCAATCCTCAATCTTCAATCCTCAATACTCAATCTTCAATCATCAATCCTCAATCCTCAATCCTCAATCCTCAATCCTCAATCCTCAATCTTCAATCCTCAATACTCAAACTGCAATCCTCAGTCCTCAGTCCTCACTCCTCAATTCTCATTCTTCAATCCTCAATACCGAATCCTCAATCTTCAATCCTCAATCCACAATCCTCAATTCTCAATCCACAATCCTCAATCCTCAGACTTCAAACACCAATACTCAACCCTCAGTCCTCGTCCTCAATCCGCAACCCTCAATCCTCAATCCTCAATCTTCAATCATTAATATTCAATCTTCAATCCTCAATCCTCAATCCTCAATCCTCAACTCTCAACACTCAATGTTCAATCCTCAATACCCAATCCTCAGTCTTCAATCCTCAATCCCCAATCCTCAATCCTCAATCCTCAATTCTCAGTCCTCAATCGTCAATCTTCAATCCTCAATACTCAATCTTCAATCCTCAATCCTCAATCCTCAATCTTCAATCCTCAATACTGAATCTTCTATCCTCAATCTCCAATCCTCAATGTTCAATCCGCAATACCCAACCCTCACCACTGAACACTCAGTCCCCAATCCTCAATATTCAATCCTCAATCCTCAGTCCTCAATCCACAATCCTCAACGGTCAATGCTCAATACTCAATCTTCAATGCTCATTCCTCAATCCTCAATCCTCAATTCTCAATCCTCAATCGTCAACATTCAATCCTCATTACTCAGTCTTCAATCCTCATTCCTCAATGTTCAATCCTCAATACCCAATCTTCAGTCTTCAATCCTCAATCCTCAATCCTCAATCCTCAATCCTCAATACTCAGTCCTCAATCCTCAGGCTTCAATCCTCAATACTCAATCTTCAATCCTCAATCCTCAATCCTCAATCCTCAATCTTCAATCCTCAATACTGAATCTTCAATGCTCAATCCTCAATCCTCAATCCTCAATCCTCAATCCTCAATCACCTATCCTCAACACCCAATCCTCAACCATCAATCCTCTATGTTCAATCCGCAATACCCAATCCTCAATCTTCAACCCTCAACCCTCAATCCTCAATCCTCAATCCTCAGTCTTCAATCTTCAATCCTCAATACTCAATCTTCAATCCTCAATCCTCAATAATCAATCCTCAATCCACATTCTTCAATCCTCAACACCCAATCCTCAATCTACAATCCTCAATCTTCAGTCCTCAATTCTAAATCCTCAATCCTCAATCCTCAGACCTCAAACATCAATACTCAACCCTCAGTCCTCGTCCTCAATCCACAACCCTCATTCCTCGATCCTCAATCTTCAATAATCAATATTCAATCTTCAATCCTCAATCTTCAATCCTCAATCCTCAATCCTCAATCCTGAATCCTCAATCTTCAATCCTCAATACTCAATCTTCAATCATCAATCCTCAATCCTCAATCCTCAATCCTCAATCCTCAATCCTCAATCTTCAATCCTCAATACTCAAACTGCAATCCTCAGTCCTCAGTCCTCACTCCTCAATTCTCATTCTTCAATCTTCAATACCGAATCCTCAATCTTCAATCCTCAATCCACAATCCTCAATTCTCAATCCTCAATCCTCAATCCTCAATATTCAATCCTCAATACTCAATCTGCAATCCTCAATCCTCAGTCCTCACTCCTCAATCCTCATTCTTCAATCCTCAATATGGAATCCGCAATCTTCAATCCTCAATCCTCAGTCCTCAATTCTCAATCCTCAATCCTCAATCCTCAGTCCTCACTCCTCAATCCTCATTCTTCAATCCTCAATATGGAATCCTCAATCTTCAATCCTCAATCCTCAGTCCTCAATTCTCAATCCTCAATCCTCAATCCTCAGACTTCAAACACCAATACTGAACCCTCAGTCCTCGTCCTCAATCCACAACCCTCAATCCTCGATCCTCAATCTTCAATCATTAATATTCAATCTTCAATCCTCAACCCTCAATCCTCAACGTTCAATCCTCAATACCCAATCCTCAGTCTTCCATCCTCAATCCTCAATACTCAATCCTCAATCCTCAATACTCCGTCCTCAATCCTCAATCTTCAATCCTCTATACTCAATCTTCAATGCTCAATCCTCAATCCTTAATCCTCAATCTTCAATCCTCAATACTGAATCTTCAATCCTCAATCCTCAATCCTCATTCCTCAATCCTCATTCTTCAATCCTCAACACCCAATCCTCAATCTTCAATCCTCAATGTTCAATCCGCAATACCCAATCCTCAATCTTCAATCCTCAACCCTCAATCCTCAATCCTCAATCCTCAATCCACGATCTTCAATCCTCAATACTCAATCTTCAATCCTCAATCCTCAATCCTCAATCCTCAATCCACATTCTTCAATCCTCAACACCCAATCCTCTATCTTCAATCCTCCATCCTCAGTCCTCAATTCTCAATCCTCAATCCTCAATCCTCAGACCTCAAACATCAATACTGAACCCTCAGTCCTCGTCCTCAATCCACAACCCTCAATCCTCTATCCTCAATCTTCAGTCATCAATATTCAATCTTCAATCCTCAATCCTCAGTCCTCAATACTCAATCCACAATCCTCAATGATCAATCCTCAATACCCAAACCTCAATCTTCAATCCTCAACTCTCAATCCTCAATCCTCAATCCTCAATCCTCAATCCTCAATATTCAACGCACAACCCTCAGCCATCAATCCTCAATCCTCAATCCTCAGTCCTCAAACGTCAATCCTGAATCCTCAAACCTGAATCCTCAATCTTCACCCATAAGTCCTCAACAATCAATTGTCAATCCTCAATCCTCAATAGAATATCCTGAATTCACAGTTTTCAATACTCAATCCCCATTCTTCAATCTTCAAATCTCAATCCACAAACATCAATCCTCATCACGCAACCCTCAACACTCAGTCCTCAATCTTCAATCCACAATCCTCAATCCTCAATCTTCAATCCTCTATACTCAATCTTCAATCCTCAATCCTCAATTCTCAATCCTCAATGCTCAATACTCAATCGTCAATCCTCAGTCCTCAATCCCCAATCCTCAATCTTCAATCCTCAATCCTCAATCCTCAATCCTCAATCCTCAATCTTCAATCCTCAATACTCAATCTTCAATCATCAATCCTCAATCCTCAATCCTCAATCCTCAATCCTCAATCTTCAATCCTCAATACTCAAACTGCAATCCTCAGTCCTCAGTCCTCACTCCTCAATTCTCATTCTTCAATCCTCAATACCGAATCCTCAATCTTCAATCCTCAATCCACAATCCTCAATTCTCAATCCACAATCCTCAATCCTCAGACTTCAAACACCAATACTCAACCCTCAGTCCTCGTCCTCAATCCGCAACCCTCAATCCTCAATCCTCAATCTTCAATCATTAATATTCAATATTCAATCCTCAATCCTCAATCCTCAATCCTCAACTCTCAACACTCAATGTTCAATCCTCAATACCCAATCCTCAGTCTTCAATCCTCAATCCCCAATCCTCAATCCTCAATCCTCAATTCTCAGTCCTCAATCCTCAATCTTCAATCCTCAATACTCAATCTTCAATCCTCAATCCTCAATCCTCAATCTTCAATCCTCAATACTGAATCTTCTATCCTCAATCTCCAATCCTCAATGTTCAATCCGCAATACCCAACCCTCAACCCTGAACACGCAGTCCCAAATCCTCAATATTCAATCCTCAATCCTCAGTCCTCAATCCACAATCCTCAAAGGTCAATGCTCAATACTCAATCTTCAATGCTCATTCCTCAATCCTCAATCCTCAATTCTCAATCCTCAATCGTCAACATTCAATCCTCAATACTCAATCTTCAATCCTCATTCCTCAATGTTCAATCCTCAATACCCAATCTTCAGTCTTCAATCCTCAATCCTCAATCCTCAATCCTCAATCCTCAATCCTCAATACTCAGTCCTCAATCCTCAGGCTTCAATCCTCAATACTCAATCTTCAATCCTCAATCCTCAATCCTCAATCCTCAATCTTCAATCCTCAATACTGAATCTTCAATGCTCAATCCTCAATCCTCAATCCTCAATCCTCAATCCTCAATCACCTATCCTCAACACCCAATCCTCAACCATCAATCCTCTATGTTCAATCCGCAATACCCAATCCTCAATCTTCAACCCTCAACCCTCAATCCTCAATCCTCAATCCTCAGTCTTCAATCTTCAATCCTCAATACTCAATCTTCAATCCTCAATCCTCAATAATCAATCCTCAATCCACATTCTTCAATCCTCAACACCCAACCCTCAATCTACAATCCTCAATCTTCAGTCCTCAATTCTAAATCCTCAATCCTCAATCCTCAGACCTCAAACATCAATACTCAACCCTCAGTCCTCGTCCTCAATCCACAACCCTCAATCCTCGATCCTCAATCTTCAATAATCAATATTCAATCTTCAATCCTCAATCTTCAATCCTCAATCCTCAATCCTCAATCCTCAATCCTCAATCTTCAATCCTCAATACTCAATTTTCAATCATCAATCCTCAATCCTCAATCCTCAATCCTCAATCCTCAATCCTCAATCTTCAATCCTCAATACTCAAACTGCAATCCTCAGTCCTCAGTCCTCACTCCTCAATTCTCATTCTTCAATCCTCAATACCGAATCCTTAATCTTCAATCCTCAATCCACAATCCTCAATTCTCAATCCACAATCCTCAATCCTCAGACTTCAAACACCAATACTCAACCCTCAGTCCTCGTCCTCAATCCGCAACCCTCAATCCTCAATCCGCAATCTTCAATCATTAATATTCAATCTTCAATCCTCAATCCTCAATCCTCAATCCTCAACTCTCAACACTCAATGTTCAATCCTCAATACCCAATCCTCAGTCTTCAATCCTCAATCCCCAATCCTCAATCCTCAATCCTCAATTCTCAATCCTCAATCCTCAATCTTCAATCCTCAATACTCAATCTTCAATCCTCAATCCTCAATCCTCAATCTTCAATCCTCAATACTGAATCTTCTATCCTCAATCTCCAATCCTCAATGTTCAATCCGCAATACCCAATCCTCAACCCTGAACACTCAGTCCCCAATCCTCAATATTCAATCCTCAATCCTCAGTCCTCAATCCACAATCCTCAACGGTCAATGCTCAATACTCAATCTTCAATGCTCATTCCTCAATCCTCAATCCTCAATTCTCAATCCTCAATCGTCAACATTCAATCCTCAATACTCAATCTTCAATCCTCATTCCTCAATGTTCAATCCTCAATACCCAATCTTCCGTCTTCAATCCTCAATCCTCAATCCTCAATCCTCAATCCTCAATACTCAGTCCTCAATCCTCAGGCTTCAATCCTCAATACTCAATCTTCAATCCTCAATCCTCAATCCTCAATCCTCAATCTTCAATCCTCAATACTGAATCTTCAATGCTCAATCCTCAATCCTCAATCCTCAATCCTCAATCCTCAATCACCTATCCTCAACACCCAATCCTCAACCATCAATCCTCTATGTTCAATCCGCAATACCCAATCCTCAATCTTCAGCCCTCAACCCTCAATCCTCAATCCTCAATCCTCAGTCTTCAATCTTCAATCCTCAATACTCAATCTTCAATCCTCAATCCTCAATAATCAATCCTCAATCCACATTCTTCAATCCTCAACACCCAATCCTCAATCTACAATCCTCAATCTTCAGTCCTCAATTCTCAATCCTCAATCCTCAATCCTCAGACCTCAAACATCAATACTCAACCCTCAGTCCTCGTCCTCAATCCACAACCCTCAATCCTCGATCCTCAATCTTCAATAATCAATATTCAACCTTCAATCCTCAATCCTCAATCCTCAATACTCAAACTACAATCCTCAATTCTCAATCGTCAATGCTCAATACTCAATCGTCAATCCTCAATCCCGAATCCTCAATCTTCAATCCTCAATCCTCAATCCTCAATCCTCAATCCTCAATCTTCAATCCTCAATACTCAATCTTCAATCCTCAATCCTCAATCCTCAATCCTCAATTCTCAATCCTCAATCCTCAATTCTCAATCCTCAATCCTGAATCCTCAGACTTCAAACACCAATACTGAACCCTCAGTCCTCGTCCTCAATCCACAACCCTCAATCCTCGATCCTCAATCTTCAATCATTAATATTCAATCTTCAATCTTCAATCCTCAATCCTCAATCCTCAATCCTCAACCCTCAACCCTCAACGTTCAATCCTCAATACACAATCCTCAGTCTTCCATCCTCAATCCTCAATACTCAATCCTCAATCCTCAATACTCCGTCCTCAATCCTCAATCTTCAATCCTCTATACTCAATCTTCAATCCTCAATCCTCAATCCTTAATCCTCAATCTTCAATCCTCAATACTGAATCTTCAATCCTCAATCCTCAATCCTCAATCCTCAATCCTCATTCTTCAATCCTCAACACCCAATCCTCAATCTACAATCCTCAATCTTCAGTCCTCAATTCTAAATCCTCAATCCTCAATCCTCAGACCTCAAACATCAATACTCAACCCTCAGTCCTCGTCCTCAATCCACAACCCTCAATCCTCGATCCTCAATCTTCAATAATCAATATTCAATCTTCAATCCTCAATCTTCAATCCTCAATCCTCAATCCTCAATCCTGAATCCTCAATCTTCAATCCTCAATACTCAATCTTCAATCATCAATCCTCAATCCTCAATCCTCAATCCTCAATCCTCAATCCTCAATCTTCAATCCTCAATACTCAAACTGCAATCCTCAGTCCTCAGTCCTCACTCCTCAATTCTCATTCTTCAATCCTCTATACCGAATCCTCAATCTTCAATCCTCAATCCACAATCCTCAATTCTCAATCCTCAATCCTCAATCCTCAATATTCAATCCTCAATACTCAATCTGCAATCCTCAATCCTCAGTCCTCACTCCTCAATCCTCATTCTTCAATCCTCAATATGGAATCCGCAATCTTCAATCCTCAATCCTCAGTCCTCAATTCTCAATCCTCAATCCTCAATCCTCAGTCCTCACTCCTCAATCCTCATTCTTCAATCCTCAATATGGAATCCTCAATCTTCAATCCTCAATCCTCAGTCCTCAATTCTCAATCCTCAATCCTCAATCCTCAGACTTCAAACACCAATACTGAACCCTCAGTCCTCGTCCTCAATCCACAACCCTCAATCCTCGATACTCAATCTTCAATCATTAATATTCAATCTTCAATCCTCAATCCTCAATCCTCAATCCTCAACCCTCAATCCTCAACGTTCAATCCTCAATACCCAATCCTCAGTCTTCCATCCTCAAGCCTCAATACTCAATCCTCAATCCTCAATACTCCGTCCTCAATCCTCAATCTTCAATCCTCTATACTCAATCTTCAATCCTCAATCCTCAATACTTAATCCTCAATCTTCAATCCTCAATACTGAATCTTCAATCCTCAATCCTCAATCCTCATTCCTCAATCCTCATTCTTCAATCCTCAACACCCAATCCTCAATCTTCAATCCTCAATGTTCAATCCGCAATACCCAATCCTCAATCTTCAATCCTCAACCCTCAATCCTCAATCCTCAATCCTCAATCCTCGATCTTCAATCCTCAATACTCAATCTTCAATCCTCAATCCTCAATCCTCAATCCTCAATCCACATTCTTCAATCCTCAACACCCAATCCTCTATCTTCAATCCTCCATCCTCAGTCCTCAATTCTCAATCCTCAATCCTCAGACCTCAAACATCAATACTGAACCCTCAGTCCTCGTCCTCAATCCACAACCCTCAATCCTCTATCCTCAATCTTCAGTCATCAATATTCAATCTTCAATCCTCAATCCTCAGTCCTCAATACTCAATCCACAATCCTCAATGATCAATCCTCAATACCCAAACCTCAATCTTCAATCCTCAATCCTCAATCCTCAATCCTCAATCCTCAATCCTCAATCCTCAATATTCAACGCACAACACTCAGCCATCAATCCTCAATCCTCAATCCTCAGTCCTCAAACGTCAATCCTGAATCCTCAAACCTGAATCCTCAATCTTCACCCATAAGTCCTCAACAATCAATTGTCAATCCTCAATCCTCAATAGAATATCCTGAATTCACAGTTTTCAATACTCAATCCCCATTCTTCAATCTTCAAATCTCAATCCACAAACATCAATCCTCATCACGCAACCCTCAACACACAGTCCTCATTCTTCAATCCACAATCCTCAATCCTCAATCTTCAATCCTCTATACTCAATCTTCAATCCTCAATCCTCAATTCTCAATCCTCAATGCTCAATACTCAATCGTCAATCCTCAGTCCTCAATCCCCAATCCTCAATCTTCAATCCTCAATCCTCAATCCTCAATCCTCAATCCTCAATCTTCAATCCTCAATACTCAATCTTCAATCATCAATCCTCAATCCTCAATCCTCAATCCTCAATCCTCAATCCTCAATCTTCAATCCTCAATACTCAAACTGCAATCCTCAGTCCTCAGTCCTCACTCCTCAATTCTCATTCTTCAATCCTCAATACCGAATCCTCAATCTTCAATCCTCAATCCACAATCCTCAATTCTCAATCCACAATCCTCAATCCTCAGACTTCAAACACCAATACTCAACCCTCAGTCCTCGTCCTCAATCCGCAACCCTCAATCCTCAATCCTCAATCTTCAATCATTAATATTCAATCTTCAATCCTCAATCCTCAATCCTCAATCCTCAACTCTCAACACTCAATGTTCAATCCTCAATACCCAATCCTCAGTCTTCAATCCTCAATCCCCAATCCTCAATCCTCAATCCTCAATTCTCAGTCCTCAATCCTCAATCTTCAATCCTCAATACTCAATCTTCAATCCTCAATCCTCAATCCTCAATCTTCAATCCTCAATACTGAATCTTCAATGCTCAATCCTCAATCCTCAATCCTCAATCCTCAATCCTCAATCACCTATCCTCAACACCCAATCCTCAACCATCAATCTTCTATGTTCAATCCGCAATACCCAATCCTCAATCTTCAGCCCTCAACCCTCAATCCTCAATCCTCAATCCTCTATCCTCAATCCTCAATATTCAACGCACAACCCTCAGCCATCAATCCTCAATCCTCAATCCTCAGTCCTCAAACGTCAATCCTGAATCCTCAAACCTGAATCCTCAATCTTCACCCATAAGTCCTCAACAATCAATTGTCAATCCTCAATCCTCAATAGAATATCCTGAATTCACAGTTTTCAATACTCAATCCCCATTCTTCAATCTTCAAATCTCAATCCACAAACATCAATCCTCATCACGCAACCCTCAACACTCAGTCCTCAATCCTCAATCCACAATCCTCAATCCTCAATCTTCAATCCTCTATACTCAATCTTCAATCCTCAATCCTCAATTCTCAATCCTCAATGCTCAATACTCAATCGTCAATCCTCAGTCCTCAATCCCCAATCCTCAATCTTCAATCCTCAATCCTCAATCCTCAATCCTCAATCCTCAATCTTCAATCCTCAAAACTCAATCTTCAATCCTCAATCCACAATCCTCAATTCTCAATCCACAATCCTCAATCCTCAGACTTCAAACACCAATACTCAACCCTCAGTCCTCGCCCTCAATCCGCAACCCTCAATCCTCAATCCTCAATCTTCAATCATTAATATTCAATCTTCAATCCTCAATCCTCAATCCTCAATCCTCAACTCTCAACACTCAATGTTCAATCCTCAATACCCAATCCTCAGTCTTCAATCCTCAATCCCCAATCCTCAATCCTCAATCCTCAATTCTCAGTCCTCAATCCTCAATCTTCGATCCTCAATACTCAATCTTCAATCCTCAATCCTCAATCCTCAATCTTCAATCCTCAATACTGAATCTTCTATCCTCAATCTCCAATCCTCAATGTTCAATCCGCAATACCCAACCCTCAACCCTGAACACGCAGTCCCCAATCCTCAATATTCAATCCTCAATCCTCAGTCCTCAATCCACAATCCTCAACGGTCAATGCTCAATACTCAATCTTCAATGCTCATTCCTCAATCCTCAATCCTCAATTCTCAATCCTCAATCGTCAACATTCAATCCTCAATACTCAATCTTCAATCCTCATTCCACAATGTTCAATCCTCAATACCTAATCTTCAGTCTTCAATCCTCAATCCTCAATCCTCAATCCTCAATCCTCAATACTCAGTCCTCAATCCTCAGGCTTCAATCCTCAATACTCAATCTTCAATCCTCAATCCTCAATCCTCAATCCTCAATCTTCAATCCTCAATACTGAATCTTCAATGCTCAATC
Organism: Calliopsis andreniformis; assembly: GCF_051401765.1. NCBI lineage: Eukaryota > Metazoa > Arthropoda > Insecta > Hymenoptera > Andrenidae > Calliopsis > Calliopsis andreniformis. Next base: position 2,768,591 of record NW_027480438.1, read on the forward strand.
CTCAATCCTCAATCCTCAGTCCTCAATCCTCAATCACCTATCCTCAACACCCAATCCTCAACCATCAATCCTCTATGTTCAATCCGCAATACCCAATCCTCAATCTTCAACCCTCAACCCTCAATCCTCAATCCTCAATCCTCAGTATTCAATCTTCAATCCTCAATACTCAATCTTCAATCCTCAATCCTCAATAATCAATCCTCAATCCACATTCTTCAATCCTCAACACCCAATCCTCAATCTACAATCCTCAATCTTCAGTCCTCAATTCTAAATCCTCAATCCTCAATCCTCAGACCTCAAACATCAATACTCAACCCTCAGTCCTCGTCCTCAATCCACAACCCTCAATCCTCGATCCTCAATCTTCAATAATCAATATTCAATCTTCAATCCTCAATCTTCAATCCTCAATCCTCAATCCTCAATCCTCAATCCTCAATCATTAATCCTCAATACTCAATCTTCAATCATCAATCCTCAATCCTCAATCCTCAATCCTCAATACTCCGTCCTCAATCCTCAATCTTCAATCCTCTATACTCAATCTTCAATCCTCAATCCTCAATCCTTAATCCTCAATCTTCAATCCTCAATACTGAATCTTCAATCCTCGATCCTCAATCCTCAATCCTCAATCCTCATTCTTCAATCCTCAACACCCAATCCTCAATCTACAATCCTCAATCTTCAGTCCTCAATTCTAAATCCTCAATCCTCAATCCTCAGACCTCAAACATCAATACTCAACCCTCAGTCCTCGTCCTCAATCCACAACCCTCAATCCTCGATCCTCAATCTTCAATAATCAATATTCAATCTTCAATCCTCAATCTTCAATCCTCAATCCTCAATCCTCAATCCTGAATCCTCAACCTTCAATCCTCAATACTCAATCTTCAATCCTCAATCCACAATCCTCAATTCTCAATCCTCAATCCTCAATCCTCAATATTCAATCCTCAATACTCAATCTGCAATCCTCAATCCTCAGTCCTCACTCCTCAATCCTCATTCTTCAATCCTCAATATGGAATCCGCAATCTTCAATCCTCAATCCTCAGTCCTCAATTCTCAATCCTCAATCCTCAATCCTCAGTCCTCACTCCTCAATCCTCATTCTTCAATCCTCAATATGGAATCCAGAATCTTCAATCCTCAATCCTCAGTCCTCAATTCTCAATCCTCAATCCTCAATCCTCAGACTTCAAACACCAATACTGAACCCTCAGTCCTCGTCCTCAATCCACAACCCTCAATCCTCGATCCTCAATCTTCAATCATTAATATTCAATCTTCAATCCTCAATCCTCAATCCTCAATCCTCAACCCTCAATCCTCAACGTTCAATCCTCAATACCCAATCCTCAGTCTTCCATCCTCAATCCTCAATACTCAATCCTCAATCCTCAATACTCCGTCCTCAATCCTCAATCTTCAATCCTCTATACTCAATCTTCAATCCTCAATCCTCAATACTTAATCCTCAATCTTCAATCCTCAATACTGAATCTTCAATCCTCAATCCTCAATCCTCATTCCTCAATCCTCATTCTTCAATCCTCAACACCCAATCCTCAACCTTCAATCCTCAATGTTCAATCCGCAATACCCAATCCTCAATCTTCAATCCTCAACCCTCAATCCTCAATCCTCAATCCTCAATCCTCGATCTTCAATCCTCAATACTCAATCTTCAATCCTCAATCCTCAATCCTCAATCCTCAATCCACATTCTTCAATCCTCAACACCCAATCCTCTATCTTCAATCCTCCATCCTCAGTCCTCAATACTCAATCCTCAATCGTCAGACCTCAAACATCAATACTGAACCCTCAGTCCACGTCCTCAATCCACAACCCTCAATCCTCTATCCTCAATCTTCAGTCATCAATATTCAATTTTCAATCCTCAATCCTCAGTCCTCAATACTCAATCCACAATCCTCAACGATCAATCCTCAATACCCAAACCTCAATCTTCAATCCTCAATCCTCAATCCTCAATCCTCAATCCTCAATCCTCAATCCTCAATATTCAACGCACAACCCTCAGCCATCAATCCTCAATCCTCAATCCTCAGTCCTCAAACGTCAATCCTGAATCCTCAAACCTGAATCCTCAATCTTCACCCATAAGTCCTCAACAATCAATTGTCAATCCTCAATCCTCAATAGAATATCCTGAATTCACAGTTTTCAATACTCAATCCCCATTCTTCAATCTTCAAATCTCAATCCACAAACATCAATCCTCATCACGCAACCCTCAACACTCAGTCCTCAATCTTCAATCCACAATCCTCAATCCTCAATCTTCAATCCTCTATACTCAATCTTCAATCCTCAATCCTCAATTCTCAATCCTCAATACTGAATCTTCAATGCTCAATCCTCAATCCTCAATCCTCAATCCTCAATCCTCAATCACCTATCCTCAACACCCAATCCTCAACCATCAATCCTCTATGTTCAATCCGCAATACCCAATCCTCAATCTTCAACCCTCAACCCTCAATCCTCAATCCTCAATCCTCAGTCTTCAATCTTCAATCCTCAATACTCAATATTCAATCCTCAATCCTCAATAATCAATCCTCAATCCACATTCTTCAATCCTCAACACCCAACCCTCAATCTACAATCCTCAATCTTCAGTCCTCAATTCTAAATCCTCAATCCTCAATCCTCAGACCTCAAACATCAATACTCAACCCTCAGTCCTCGTCCTCAATCCACAACCCTCAATCCTCGATCCTCAATCTTCAATAATCAATATTCAATCTTCAATCCTCAATCTTCAATCCTCAATCCTCAATCCTCAATCCTCAATCCTCAATCTTCAATCCTCAATACTCAATTTTCAATCATCAATCCTCAATCCTCAATCCTCAATCCTCAATCCTCAATCCTCAATCTTCAATCCTCAATACTCAAACTGCAATCCTCAGTCCTCAGTCCTCACTCCTCAATTCTCATTCTTCAATCCTCAATACCGAATCCTTAATCTTCAATCCTCAATCCACAATCCTCAATTCTCAATCCACAATCCTCAATCCTCAGACTTCAAACACCAATACTCAACCCTCAGTCCTCGTCCTCAATCCGCAACCCTCAATCCTCAATCCTCAATCTTCAATCATTAATATTCAATCTTCAATCCTCAATCCTCAATCCTCAATCCTCAACTCTCAACACTCAATGTTCAATCCTCAATACCCAATCCTCAGTCTTCAATCCTCAATCCCCAATCCTCAATCCTCAATCCTCAATTCTCAATCCTCAATCCTCAATCTTCAATCCTCAATACTCAATCTTCAATCCTCAATCCTCAATCCTCAATCTTCAATCCTCAATACTGAATCTTCTATCCTCAATCTCCAATCCTCAATGTTCAATCCGCAATACCCAATCCTCAACCCTGAACACTCAGTCCCCAATCCTCAATATTCAATCCTCAATCCTCAGTCCTCAATCCACAATCCTCAACGGTCAATGCTCAATACTCAATCTTCAATGCTCATTCCTCAATCCTCAATCCTCAATTCTCAATCCTCAATCGTCAACATTCAATCCTCAATACTCAATCTTCAATCCTCATTCCTCAATGTTCAATCCTCAATACCCAATCTTCCGTCTTCAATCCTCAATCCTCAATCCTCAATCCTCAATCCTCAATACTCAGTCCTCAATCCTCAGGCTTCAATCCTCAATACTCAATCTTCAATCCTCAATCCTCAATCCTCAATCCTCAAACCTCAATCTTCAATCCTCAATACTCAAACTGCAATCCTCAGTCCTCAGTCCTCACTCCTCAATTCTCATTCTTCAATCCTCAATACCGAATCCTCAATCTTCAATCCTCAATCCACAATCCTCAATTCTCAATCCTCAATCCTCAATCCTCAATATTCAATCCTCAATACTCAATCTGCAATCCTCAATCCTCAGTCCTCACTCCTCAATCCTCATTCTTCAATCCTCAATATGGAATCCGCAATCTTCAATCCTCAATCCTCAGTCCTCAATTCTCAATCCTCAATCCTCAATCCTCAGTCCTCACTCCTCAATCCTCATTCTTCAATCCTCAATATGGAATCCTCAATCTTCAATCCTCAATCCTCAGTCCTCAATTCTCAATCCTCAATCCTCAATCCTCAGACTTCAAACACCAATACTGAACCCTCAGTCCTCGTCCTCAATCCACAACCCTCAATCCTCGATCCTCAATCTTCAATCATTAATATTCAATCTTCAATCCTCAATCCTCAATCCTCAATCCTCAACCCTCAATCCTCAACGTTCAATCCTCAATACCCAATCCTCAGTCTTCCATCCTCAAGCCTCAATACTCAATCCTCAATCCTCAATACTCCGTCCTCAATCCTCAATCTTCAATCCTCTATACTCAATCTTCAATCCTCAATCCTCAATACTTAATCCTCAATCTTCAATCCTCAATACTGAATCTTCAATCCTCAATCCTCAATCCTCATTCCTCAATCCTCATTCTTCAATCCTCAACACCCAATCCTCAATCTTCAATCCTCAATGTTCAATCCGCAATACCCAATCCTCAATCTTCAATCCTCAACCCTCAATCCTCAATCCTCAATCCTCAATCCTCGATCTTCAATCCTCAATACTCAATCTTCAATCCTCAATCCTCAATCCTCAATCCTCAATCCACATTCTTCAATCCTCAGCACCCAATCCTCTATCTTCAATCCTCCATCCTCAGTCCTCAATTCTCAATCCTCAATCCTCAGACCTCAAACATCAATACTGAACCCTCAGTCCTCGTCCTCAATCCACAACCCTCAATCCTCGATCCTCAATCTTCAATAATCAATATTCAATCTTCAATCCTCAATCCTCTATCCTCAATACTCAAACCACAATCCTCAATTCTCAATCGTCAATGCTCAATACTCAATCGTCAATCCTCAATCCCGAATCCTCAATCTTCAATCCTCAATCCTCAATCCTCAATCCTCAATCCTCAATCTTCAATCCTCAATACTCAATCTTCAATCCTCAATCCTCAATCCTCAATCCTCAATCCTCAATCCTCAATCCTCAATCCTCAATCCTCAATATTCAATCCTCAATACTCAATCTGCAATCCTCAATCCTCAGTCCTCACTCCTCAATCCTCATTCTTCAATCCTCAATACCGAATCCTCAATCTTCAATCCTCAATCCTCAGTCCTCAATTCTCAATCCTCAATCCTGAATCCTCAGACTTCAAACACCAATACTGAACCCTCAGTCCTCGTCCTCAATCCACAACCCTCAATCCTCGATCCTCAATCTTCAATCATTAATATTCAATCTTCAATCTTCAATCCTCAATCCTCAATCCTCAACCCTCAACCCTCAACGTTCAATCCTCAATACCCAATCCTCAGTCTTCCATCCTCAATCCTCAATACTCAATCCTCAATCCTCAATACTCCGTCCTCAATCCTCAATCTTCAATCCTCTATACTCAATCTTCAATCCTCAATCCTCAATCCTTAATCCTCAATCTTCAATCCTCAATACTGAATCTTCAATCCTCAATCCTCAATCCTCAATCCTCAATCCTCATTCTTCAATCCTCAACACCCAATCCTCAATCTTCAATCCTCAATGTTCAATCCGCAATACCCAATCCTCAATCTTCAATCCTCAACCCTCAATCCTCAATCCTCAATCCTCAATCCTCAATCTTCAATCCTCAATACTCAATCTTCAATCCTGAATCCTCAATCCTCAATCCTCAATCCACATTCTTCAATCCTCAACACCCAATCCTCTATCTTCAATCCTCAATCCTCAGTCCTCAATTCTCAATCCTCAATCCTCAATCCTCAGACCTCAAACATCAATACTGAACCCTCAGTCCTCGTCCTCAATCCACAACCCTCAATCCTCTATCGTCAATCTTCAATCATCAATATTCAATCTTCAATCCTCAATCCTCAGTCCTCAATACTCAATCCACAATCCTCAATGATCAATCCTCAATACCCAAACCTCAATCTTCAATCCTCAATCCTCAATCCTCAATCCTCAATCCTCAATCCTCAATCCTCAATCCTCAGTCCTCAAACCTCAATCCTGAATCCTCAAACCTGAATCCTCAGTCTTCAGACCTCAGTCCTCAACAATCAGTTGTCAATCCTCAATCCTCAATAGAGTATCCTCAATTCACAGGTTTCAATACTCAATACTCAACCTGAAATCTTCAAATCTCTATCCACAATCATCAATTCTCATCACTCAACCCTCAACACTCAGTCCCCAAACCTCAATCTTCAATCTTCAATCCTCAATCCTCAATCCTCAATTTTCAATCCTCAATACTCAATCTTCAATCCTCAATACTAAATCCTCAATCCTCAATCCTCAGTCCTCAGTCCACAATCCTCAATCCTCAAACCTCAATCTTCAATCGTCAGCCCTCGTCCTCAATCATCCACACTCAATCCTCAATCCTCAATCTTCAATCATCAATACTCAATCTTCAATCCTCAATCCTCAATCTTCAATCCTCAATCCTCAATTCTCAGTCCTCAATACTCAATCCTCGATCGTCAATCCTCAATACCCAATCCTCAATCTTCAATCCTCAATCCTCAATCCTCAATCCTCAATCCTCAATCTTCATTCCTCAATACTCAATCTACAATCCTCAATCCTCAATCCTCAATCCTCAATGCTCAATCCTCAATCCTCAATCCTCAACCCTCAATCTTCAATCCTCGATACTCAATCAGCAATCCTCAATCTTCAATCCTCAATCCTCAATCCTCATTCTTCAATCCTCAATGATAAGGCCTCAATCTTCAATCCTCAATCCTCAATCCTCAATTCTCAATCCTCAATCCTCAATCATCAATCCTCAATCCTCAGTCCTCAATCCTGAATCCTCAATCGTCAATCCTCAATGTTCAATCCGCAATACCCAATACTCAATCTTCAATCCTGAATCCTCAATCCTCAATCCTCAAACCTCATTCCTCAACCCTCAATCCTCAGTCCTCGAACCTCAAACCTGTATCCTCAATCCCGAATCCTCAATCTTCAGACCTCAGTCCTCAACAATCAGTTGTCAATTATCAATCCTCAATAGAATATCATCAATTCACAGTTTTCAATACTCAATAATCAATCTGCAATTTTCAAATCTTGATTCACAAACATCAATTCTCATCATTCAACACTCAACACTCAGTCCCCGATCCTCAATCTTCAATACTCAATCCTCAATCCTCAATCCTCGATCCTCAATCTTCAATCCTCAATACTCAATCTTCAATCCTCCATCCTCAATCGTCAATCCTCAATCCTCAATCCTCAATCGCCAGGCTTCAATCCTCAATACTCAATCTTGAATCCTAAATCCTCAATCCTCAATCCTCATTTCTCAATCCTCATTCTTTAATCCTCAACACCCAATCCTCAGTCTTCAATCCTCAATCCTCAATCCTCAATCACCTATCCTCAACACCCAATCCTCAACCTTCAATCCTCTATGTTCAATCCGCAATACCCAATCCTCAATCTTCAACCCTCAACCCTCAATCCTCAATCCTCAATCCTCAGTCTTCAATCTTCAATCCTCAATACTCAATCTTCAATCCTCAATCCTCAATAATCAATCCTCAATCCACATTCTTCAATCCTCAACACCCAATCCTCAATCTTCAATCCTCAATCTTGAGTCCTCAATTCTCAATCCTCAATCCTCAATCCTCAGACCTCAAACATCAATACTCAACCCTCAGTCCTCGTCCTCAATCCACAACCCTCAATCCTCGATCCTCAATCTCCAATAATCAATATTCAATCTTCAATCCTCAATCCTCAATCCTCAATACTCAATCCACAATCCTCAATTCTCAATCCTCATTCCTCAGTCCACAAACCTCAATCCTCAACCCTCAGCCCTCATCCTCAATCCTCAATCCTCAATCTTCAATCCTCAGTCCTCAGTCCTCAGTTCTCAATCCTCAATCCTCAGTCCTCAGTCCTCAAAACCCTACCCTCAACCCTCAGCCCTCATACTCAATCCTCAATCCTCAATCCTCAATCCTCAATACTCAATCTTCAATCCTCAAACCTCAATCCTCAATCCTCAATCCTCAATGTTCAATCCTCAATACCCAATCCTCAATCTTCAATCCTCAATCCTCAATCCTCAATTCTCAATCCTCAATACTCAATACTCAATCGTCAATCCTCAATCCCCAATCCTCAATCTTCAATCCTCAAACCTCAATCCTCAATCCTCAATCCTCAATCTTCAATCCTCAATACTCAATCTCCAATCCTCAATCCTCAGTCCGCAATCCTCAATCCTCGATACGCAATCCTCAATATTCAATCCTCAATACTCAGTCTTCAATCCTCAATCCTCAATCCTCAATCCTCAATCCACATTCTTCAATCCTCAATGCCAAGGCCTCAATCTTCAATCCTCAATCCTCAATCCTCAATTCTCAATCCTCAATCCTCAATCATCAATCCTCAATCCTCAGTCCTCAATCCTCAATCCTCAATCGTCAATCCTCAATGTTCAATCCGCAATACCCAATACTCAATCTTCAATCCTCAATCCTCAATCCTCAATCCTCAAACCTCAATCCTCAACCCTCAATCCTCAGTCCTCGAACCTCAAACCTGTATCCTCAATCCCGAATCCTCAATCTTCAGACCTCAGTCCTCAACAATCAGTTGTCAATTATCAATCCTCAATAGAATATCATCAATTCACAGTTTTCAATACTCAATACTCAATCTGCAATTTTCAAATCTTTATTCACAAACATCAATTCTCATCATTCAACACTCAACACTCAGTCCCCAATCCTCAATCTTCAATACTCAATCCTCAATCCTCAATCCTCGATCCTCAATCTTCAATACTCAATACTCAATCTTCAATCCTCCATCCTCAATCGTCAATCCTCAATCCTCAATCCTCAATCGCCAGGCTTCAATCCTCAATACTCAATCTTGAATCCTAAATCCTCAATCCTCAATCCTCATTCCTCAATCCTCATTCTTCAATCCTCAACACCCAATCCTCAGTCTTCAATCCTCAATCTTCAGTCCTCAATTCTCAATCCTCAATACTCAGTCCTCAATCCTCAGGCTTCAATCCTCAATACTCAATCTTCAATCCTCAATCCTCAATCCTCAATCCTCAATCTTCAATCCTCAATACTGAATCTTCAATGCTCAATCCTCAATCCTCAATCCTCAATCCTCAATCCTCAATCCTCAATCACCTATCCTCAACACCCAATCCTCAACCATCAATCCTCTATGTTCAATCCGCAATACCCAATCCTCAATCTTCAGCCCTCAACCCTCAATCCTCAATCCTCAATCCTCAGTCTTCAATCTTCAATCCTCAATACTCAATCTTCAATCCTCAATCCTCAATAATCAATCCTCAATCCACATTCTTCAATCCTCAACACCCAATCCTCAATCTACAATCCTCAATCTTCAGTCCTCAATTCTCAATCCTCAATCCTCAATCCTCAGACCTCAAACATCAATACTCAACCCTCAGTCCTCGTCCTCAATCCACAACCCTCAATCCTCGATCCTCAATCTTCAATAATCAATATTCAATCTTCAATCCTCAATCCTCAATCCTCAATACTCAAACCACAATCCTCAATTCTCAATCGTCAATGCTCAATACTCAATCGTCAATCCTCAATCCCGAATCCTCAATCTTCAATCCTCAATCCTCAATCCTCAATCCTCAATCCTCAATCTTCAATCCTCAATACTCAATCTTCAATCCTCAATCCTCAATCCTCAATCCTCAATCCTCAATCCTCAATCCTCAATCCTCAATATTCAATCCTCAATACTCAATCTGCAATCCTCAATCCTCAGTCCTCACTCCTCAATCCTCATTCTTCAATCCTCAATACCGAATCCTCAATCTTCAATCCTCAATCCTCAGTCCTCAATTCTCAATCCTCAATCCTGAATCCTCAGACTTCAAACACCAATACTGAACCCTCAGTCCTCGTCCTCAATCCACAACCCTCAATCCTCGATCCTCAATCTTCAATCATTAATATTCAATCTTCAATCTTCAATCCTCAATCCTCAATCCTCAACCCTCAACCCTCAACGTTCAATCCTCAATACCCAATCCTCAGTCTTCCATCCTCAATCCTCAATACTCAATCCTCAATCCTCAATACTCCGTCCTCAATCCTCAATCTTCAATCCTCTATACTCAATCTTCAATCCTCAATCCTCAATCCTTAATCCTCAATCTTCAATCCTCAATACTGAATCTTCAATCCTCAATCCTCAATCCTCAATCCTCAATCCTCATTCTTCAATCCTCAACACCCAATCCTCAATCTTCAATCCTCAATGTTCAATCCGCAATACCCAATCCTCAATCTTCAATCCTCAACCCTCAATCCTCAATCCTCAATCCTCAATCCTCAATCTTCAATCCTCAATACTCAATCTTCAATCCTCAATCCTCAATCCTCAATCCTCAATCCACATTCTTCAATCCTCAACTCCCAATCCTCTATCTTCAATCCTCAATCCTCAGTCCTCAATTCTCAATCCTCAATCCTCAATCCTCAGACCTCAAACATCAATACTGAACCCTCAGTCCTCGTCCTCAATCCACAACCCTCAATCCTCTATCGTCAATCTTCAATCATCAATATTCAATCTTCAATCCTCAATCCTCAGTCCTCAATACTCAATCCACAATCCTCAATGATCAATCCTCAATACCCAAACCTCAATCTTCAATCCTCAATCCTCAATCCTCAATCCTCAATCCTCAATCCTCAATCCTCAATCCTCAGTCCTCAAACCTCAATCCTGAATCCTCAAACCTGAATCCTCAGTCTTCAGACCTCAGTCCTCAACAATCAGTTGTCAATCCTCAATCCTCAATAGAGTATCCTCAATTCACAGGTTTCAATACTCAATACTCAACCTGAAATCTTCAAATCTCTATCCACAATCATCAATTCTCATCACTCAACCCTCAACACTCAGTCCCCAAACCTCAATCTTCAATCTTCAATCCTCAATCCTCAATCCTCAATTTTCAATCCTCAATACTCAATCTTCAATCCTCAATACTAAATCCTCAATCCTCAATCCTCAGTCCTCAGTCCACAATCCTCAATCCTCAAACCTCAATCTTCAATCGTCAGCCCTCGTCCTCAATCATCCACACTCAATCCTCAATCCTCAATCTTCAATCATCAATACTCAATCTTCAATCCTCAATCCTCAATCTTCAATCCTCAATCCTCAATTCTCAGTCCTCAATACTCAATCCTCAATCGTCAATCCTCAATACCCAATCCTCAATCTTCAATCCTCAATCCTCAATCCTCAATCCTCAATCCTCAATCTTCATTCCTCAATACTCAATCTACAATCCTCAATCCTCAATCCTCAATCCTCAATGCTCAATCCTCAATCCTCAATCCTCAACCCTCAATCTTCAATCCTCGATACTCAATCAGCAATCCTCAATCTTCAATCCTCAATCCTCAATCCTCATTCTTCAATCCTCAATGATAAGGCCTCAATCTTCAATCCTCAATCCTCAATCCTCAATTCTCAATCCTCAATCCTCAATCATCAATCCTCAATCCTCAGTCCTCAATCCTGAATCCTCAATCGTCAATCCTCAATGTTCAATCCGCAATACCCAATACTCAATCTTCAATCCTCAATCCTCAATCCTCAATCCTCAAACCTCAATCCTCAACCCTCAATCCTCAGTCCTCGAACCTCAAACCTGTATCCTCAATTCCGAATCCTCAATCTTCAGACCTCAGTCCTCAACAATCAGTTGTCAATTATCAATCCTCAATAGAATATCATCAATTCACAGTTTTCAATACTCAATAATCAATCTGCAATTTTCAAATCTTGATTCACAAACATCAATTCACATCATTCAACACTCAACACTCAGTCCCCAATCCTCAATCTTCAATACTCAATCCTCAATCCTCAATCCTCGATCCTCAATCTTCAATCCTCAATACTCAATCTTCAATCCTCCATCCTCAATCGTCAATCCTCAATCCTCAATCCTCAATCGCCAGGCTTCAATCCTCAATACTCAATCTTGAATCCTAAATCCTCAATCCTCAATCCTCATTTCTCAATCCTCATTCTTCAATCCTCAACACCCAATCCTCAGTCTTCAATCCTCAATCCTCAATCCTCAACTCTCAATCCTCAATCCTCATTCCTCAGTCCACAAACCTCAATCCTCCACCCTCAGCCCTCATCCTCAATCCTCAATCCTCAATCTTCAATCCTCAATCCTCAGTCCTCAGTTCTCAATCCTCAATCCTCAGTCCTCAGTCCTCAAACCCCTACCCTCAACCCTCAGCCCTCATACTCAATCCTCAATCCTCAATCCTCAATCCTCAATACTCAATCTTCAATCCTCAAACCTCAATCCTCAATCCTCAATCCTCAATGTTCAATCCTCAATACCCAATCTTCAATCTTCAATCCTCAATCCTCAATCCTCAATCCTCAATCCTCAATACTCAGTCCTCAATCCTCAGGCTTCAATCCTCAATACTCAATCTTCAATCCTCAATCCTCAATCCTCAATCCTCAATCTTCAATCCTCAATACTGAATCTTCAATGCTCAATCCTCAATCCTCAATCCTCAATCCTCAATCCTCAATCACCTATCCTCAACACCCAATCCTCAACCTTCAATCCTCTATGTTCAATCCGCAATACCCAATCCTCAATCTTCAATCCTCAACCCTCAATCCTCAATCCTCAATCCTCAATCCTCAATCTTCAATCCTCAATACTCAATCTTCAATCCTCAATCCTCAATCCTCAATCCTCAATCCACATTCTTCAATCCTCAACACCCAATCCTCTATCTTCAATCCTCAATCCTCAGTCCTCAATTCTCAATCCTCAATCCTCAATCCTCAGACCTCAAACATCAATACTGAACCCTCAGTCCTCGTCCTCAATCCACAACCCTCAATCCTCTATCGTCAATCTTCAATCATCAATATTCAATCTTCAATCCTCAATCCTCAGTCCTCAATACTCAATCCACAATCCTCAATGATCAATCCTCAATACCCAAACCTCAATCTTCAATCCTCAATCCTCAATCCTCAATCCTCAATCCTCAATCCTCAATCCTCAATCCTCAATCCTCAGTCCTCAAACCTCAATCCTGAATCCTCAAACCTGAATCCTCAGTCTTCAGACCTCAGTCCTCAACAATCAGTTGTCAATCCTCAATCCTCAATAGAGTATCCTCAATTCACAGGTTTCAATACTCAATACTCAACCTGAAATCTTCAAATCTCTATCCACAATCATCAATTCTCATCACTCAACCCTCAACACTCAGTCCCCAAACCTCAATCTTCAATCTTCAATCCTCAATCCTCAATCCTCAATTTTCAATCCTCAATACTCAATCTTCAATCCTCAATACTAAATCCTCAATCCTCAATCCTCAGTCCTCAGTCCACAATCCTCAATCCTCAAACCTCAATCTTCAATCGTCAGCCCTCGTCCTCAATCATCCACACTCAATCCTCAATCCTCAATCTTCAATCATCAATACTCAATCTTCAATCCTCAATCCTCAATCTTCAATCCTCAATCCTCAATTCTCAGTCCTCAATACTCAATCCTCAATCGTCAATCCTCAATACCCAATCCTCAATCTTCAATCCTCAATCCTCAATCCTCAATCCTCAATCCTCAATCTTCATTCCTCAATACTCAATCTACAACCCTCAATCCTCAATCCTCAATCCTCAATGCTCAATCCTCAATCCTCAATCCTCAACCCTCAATCTTCAATCCTCGATACTCAATCAGCAATCCTCAATCTTCAATCCTCAATCCTCAATCCTCATTCTTCAATCCTCAATGATAAGGCCTCAATCTTCAATCCTCAATCCTCAATCCTCAATTCTCAATCCTCAATCCTCAATCATCAATCCTCAATCCTCAGTCCTCAATCCTGAATCCTCAATCGTCAATCCTCAATGTTCAATCCGCAATACCCAATACTCAATCTTCAATCCTCAATCCTCAATCCTCAATCCTCAAACCTCAATCCTCAACCCTCAATCCTCAGTCCTCGAACCTCAAACCTGTATCCTCAATTCCGAATCCTCAATCTTCAGACCTCAGTCCTCAACAATCAGTTGTCAATTATCAATCCTCAATAGAATATCATCAATTCACAGTTTTCAATACTCAATAATCAATCTGCAATTTTCAAATCTTGATTCACAAACATCAATTCTCATCATTCAACACTCAACACTCAGTCCCCAATCCTCAATCTTCAATACTCAATCCTCAATCCTCAATCCTCGATCCTCAATCTTCAATCCTCAATACTCAATCTTCAATCCTCCATCCTCAATCGTCAATCCTCAATCCTCAATCCTCAATCGCCAGGCTTCAATCCTCAATACTCAATCTTGAATCCTAAATCCTCAATCCTCAATCCTCATTTCTCAATCCTCATTCTTCAATCCTCAACACCCAATCCTCAGTCTTCAATCCTCAATCCTCAATCCTCAACTCTCAATCCTCAATCCTCATTCCTCAGTCCACAAACCTCAATCCTCCACCCTCAGCCCTCATCCTCAATCCTCAATCCTCAATCTTCAATCCTCAATCCTCAGTCCTCAGTTCTCAATCCTCAATCCTCAGTCCTCAGTCCTCAAACCCCTACCCTCAACCCTCAGCCCTCATACTCAATCCTCAATCCTCAATCCTCAATCCTCAATACTCAATCTTCAATCCTCAAACCTCAATCCTCAATCCTCAATCCTCAATGTTCAATCCTCAATACCCAATCTTCAGTCTTCAATCCTCAATCCTCAATCCTCAATCCTCAATCCTCAATACTCAGTCCTCAATCCTCAGGCTTCAATCCTCAATACTCAATCTTCAATCCTCAATCCTCAATCCTCAATCCTCAATCTTCAATCCTCAATACTGAATCTTCAATGCTCAATCCTCAATCCTCAATCCTCAATCCTCAATCCTCAATCACCTATCCTCAACACCCAATCCTCAACCTTCAATCCTCTATGTTCAATCCGCAATACCCAATCCTCAATCTTCAACCCTCAACCCTCAATCCTCAATCCTCAATCCTCAGTCTTCAATCTTCAATCCTCAATACTCAATCTTCAATCCTCAATCCTCAATAATCAATCCTCAATCCACATTCTTCAATCCTCAACACCCAATCCTCAATCTTCAATCCTCAATCTTGAGTCCTCAATTCTCAATCCTCAATCCTCAATCCTCAGACCTCAAACATCAATTCTCAACCCTCAGTCCTCGTCCTCAATCCACAACCCTCAATCCTCGATCCTCAATCTCCAATAATCAATATTCAATCTTCATTCCTCAATCCTCAATCCTCAATACTCAATCCACAATCCTCAATTCTCAATCCTCATTCCTCAGTCCACAAACCTCAATCCTCAACCCTCAGCCCTCATCCTCAATCCTCAATCCTCAATCTTCAATCCTCAGTCCTCAGTCCTCAGTTCTCAATCCTCAATCCTCAGTCCTCAGTCCTCAAACCCCTACCCTCAACCCTCAGCCCTCATACTCAATCCTCAATCCTCAATCCTCAATCCTCAATACTCAATCTTCAATCCTCAAACCTCAATCCTCAATCCTCAATCCTCAATGTTCAATCCTCAATACCCAATCCTCAATCTTCAATCCTCAATCCTCAATCCTCAATTCTCAATCCTCAATACTCAATACTCAATCGTCAATCCTCAATCCCCAATCCTCAATCTTCAATCCTCAAACCTCAATCCTCAATCCTCAATCCTCAATCTTCAATCCTCAATACTCAATCTGCAATCCTCAATCCTCAGTCCGCAATCCTCAATCCTCGATACGCAATCCTCAATATTCAATCCTCAATACTCAGTCTTCAATCCTCAATCCTCAATCCTCAATCCTCAATCCACATTCTTCAATCCTCAACACCTAATCCTCTATCTTCAATCCTCAATCCTCAGTCCTCAATTCTCAATCCTCAATCCTCAATCCTCAATGCTCAATCCTCAATCCTCAATCCTCAACCCTCAATCTTCCATCCTCGATACTCAATCAGCAATCCTCAATCTTCAATCCTCAATCCTCAATCCTCATTCTTCAATCCTCAATGCCAAGGCCTCAATCTTCAATCCTCAATCCTCAATCCTCAATTCTCAATCCTCAATCCTCAATCATCAATCCTCAATCCTCAGTCCTCAATCCTCAATCCTCAATCGTCAATCCTCAATGTTCAATCCGCAATACCCAATACTCAATCTTCAATCCTCAATCCTCAATCCTCAATCCTCAAACCTCAATCCTCAACCCTCAATCCTCAGTCCTCGAACCTCAAACCTGTATCCTCAATCCCGAATCCTCAATCTTCAGACCTCAGTCCTCAACAATCAGTTGTCAATTATCAATCCTCAATAGAATATCATCAATTCACAGTTTTCAATACTCAATACTCAATCTGCAATTTTCAAATCTTTATTCACAAACATCAATTCTCATCATTCAACACTCAACACTCAGTCCCCAATCCTCAATCTTCAATACTCAATCCTCAATCCTCAATCCTCGATCCTCAATCTTCAATACTCAATACTCAATCTTCAATCCTCCATCCTCAATCGTCAATCCTCAATCCTCAATCCTCAATCGCCAGGCTTCAATCCTCAATACTCAATCTTGAATCCTAAATCCTCAATCCTCAATCCTCATTCCTCAAACCTCATTCTTCAATCCTCAACACCCAATCCTCAGTCTTCAATCCTCAATCTTCAGTCCTCAATTCTCAATCCTCAATACTCAGTCCTCAATCCTCAGGCTTCAATCCTCAATACTCAATCTTCAATCCTCAATCCTCAATCCTCAATCCTCAATCTTCAATCCTCAATACTGAATCTTCAATGCTCAATCCTCAATCCTCAATCCTCAATCCTCAATCCTCAATCCTCAATCACCTATCCTCAACACCCAATCCTCAACCATCAATCCTCTATGTTCAATCCGCAATACCCAATCCTCAATCTTCAGCCCTCAACCCTCAATCCTCAATCCTCAATCCTCAGTCTTCAATCTTCAATCCTCAATACTCAATCTTCAATCCTCAATCCTCAATAATCAATCCTCAATCCACATTCTTCAATCCTCAACACCCAATCCTCAATCTACAATCCTCAATCTTCAGTCCTCAATTCTCAATCCTCAATCCTCAATCCTCAGACCTCAAACATCAATACTCAACCCTCAGTCCTCGTCCTCAATCCACAACCCTCAATCCTCGATCCTCAATCTTCAATAATCAATATTCAATCTTCAATCCTCAATCCTCAATCCTCAATACTCAAACCACAATCCTCAATTCTCAATCGTCAATGCTCAATACTCAATCGTCAATCCTCAATCCCGAATCCTCAATCTTCAATCCTCAATCCTCAATCCTCAATCCTCAATCCTCAATCTTCAATCCTCAATACTCAATCTTCAATCCTCAATCCTCAATCCTCAATCCTCAATCCTCAATCCTCAATCCTCAATCCTCAATATTCAATCCTCAATACTCAATCTGCAATCCTCAATCCTCAGTCCTCACTCCTCAATCCTCATTCTTCAATCCTCAATACCGAATCCTCAATCTTCAATCCTCAATCCTCAGTCCTCAATTCTCAATCCTCAATCCTGAATCCTCAGACTTCAAACACCAATACTGAACCCTCAGTCCTCGTCCTCAATCCACAACCCTCAATCCTCGATCCTCAATCTTCAATCATTAATATTCAATCTTCAATCTTCAATCCTCAATCCTCAATCCTCAACCCTCAACCCTCAACGTTCAATCCTCAATACCCAATCCTCAGTCTTCCATCCTCAATCCTCAATACTCAATCCTCAATCCTCAATACTCCGTCCTCAATCCTCAATCTTCAATCCTCTATACTCAATCTTCAATCCTCAATCCTCAATCCTTAATCCTCAATCTTCAATCCTCAATACTGAATCTTCAATCCTCAATCCTCAATCCTCAATCCTCAATCCTCATTCTTCAATCCTCAACACCCAATCCTCAATCTTCAATCCTCAATGTTCAATCCGCAATACCCAATCCTCAATCTTCAATCCTCAACCCTCAATCCTCAATCCTCAATCCTCAATCCTCAATCTTCAATCCTCAATACTCAATCTTCAATCCTCAATCCTCAATCCTCAATCCTCAATCCACATTCTTCAATCCTCAACACCCAATCCTCTATCTTCAATCCTCAATCCTCAGTCCTCAATTCTCAATCCTCAATCCTCAATCCTCAGACCTCAAACATCAATACTGAACCCTCAGTCCTCGTCCTCAATCCACAACCCTCAATCCTCTATCGTCAATCTTCAATCATCAATATTCAATCTTCAATCCTCAATCCTCAGTCCTCAATACTCAATCCACAATCCTCAATGATCAATCCTCAATACCCAAACCTCAATCTTCAATCCTCAATCCTCAATCCTCAATCCTCAATCCTCAATCCTCAATCCTCAATCCTCAATCCTCAGTCCTCAAACCTCAATCCTGAATCCTCAAACCTGAATCCTCAGTCTTCAGACCTCAGTCCTCAACAATCAGTTGTCAATCCTCAATCCTCAATAGAGTATCCTCTATTCACAGGTTTCAATACTCAATACTCAACCTGAAATCTTCAAATCTCTATCCACAATCATCAATTCTCATCACTCAACCCTCAACACTCAGTCCCCAAACCTCAATCTTCAATCTTCAATCCTCAATCCTCAATCCTCAATTTTCAATCCTCAATACTCAATCTTCAATCCTCAATACTAAATCCTCAATCCTCAATCCTCAGTCCTCAGTCCACAATCCTCAATCCTCAAACCTCAATCTTCAATCGTCAGCCCTCGTCCTCAATCATCCACACTCAATCCTCAATCCTCAATCTTCAATCATCAATACTCAATCTTCAATCCTCAATCCTCAATCTTCAATCCTCAATCCTCAATTCTCAGTCCTCAATACTCAATCCTCAATCGTCAATCCTCAATACCCAATCCTCAATCTTCAATCCTCAATCCTCAATCCTCAATCCTCAATCCTCAATCTTCATTCCTCAATACTCAATCTACAACCCTCAATCCTCAATCCTCAATCCTCAATGCTCAATCCTCAATCCTCAATCCTCAACCCTCAATCTTCAATCCTCGATACTCAATCAGCAATCCTCAATCTTCAATCCTCAATCCTCAATCCTCATTCTTCAATACTCAATGATAAGGCCTCAATCTTCAATCCTCAATCCTCAATCCTCAATTCTCAATCCTCAATCCTCAATCATCAATCCTCAATCCTCAGTCCTCAATCCTGAATCCTCAATCGTCAATCCTCAATGTTCAATCCGCAATACCCAATACTCAATCTTCAATCCTCAATCCTCAATCCTCAATCCTCAAACCTCAATCCTCAACCCTCAATCCTCAGTCCTCGAACCTCAAACCTGTATCCTCAATTCCGAATCCTCAATCTTCAGACCTCAGTCCTCAACAATCAGTTGTCAATTATCAATCCTCAATAGAATATCATCAATTCACAGTTTTCAATACTCAATAATCAATCTGCAATTTTCAAATCTTGATTCACAAACATCAATTCTCATCATTCAACACTCAACACTCAGTCCCCAATCCTCAATCTTCAATACACAATCCTCAATCCTCAATCCTCGATCCTCAATCTTCAATCCTCAATACTCAATCTTCAATCCTCCATCCTCAATCGTCAATCCTCAATCCTCAATCCTCAATCGCCAGGCTTCAATCCTCAATACTCAATCTTGAATCCTAAATCCTCAATCCTCAATCCTCATTTCTCAATCCTCATTCTTCAATCCTCAACACCCAATCCTCAGTCTTCAATCCTCAATCCTCAATCCTCAACTCTCAATCCTCAATCCTCATTCCTCAGTCCACAAACCTCAATCCTCCACCCTCAGCCCTCATCCTCAATCCTCAATCCTCAATCTTCAATCCTCAATCCTCAGTCCTCAGTTCTCAATCCTCAATCCTCAGTCCTCAGTCCTCAAACCCCTACCCTCAACCCTCAGCCCTCATACTCAATCCTCAATCCTCAATCCTCAATCCTCAATACTCAATCTTCAATCCTCAAACCTCAATCCTCAATCCTCAATCCTCAATGTTCAATCCTCAATACCCAATCTTCAGTCTTCAATCCTCAATCCTCAATCCTCAATCCTCAATCCTCAATACTCAGTCCTCAATCCTCAGGCTTCAATCCTCAATACTCAATCTTCAATCCTCAATCCTCAATCCTCAATCCTCAATCTTCAATCCTCAATACTGAATCTTCAATGCTCAATCCTCAATCCTCAATCCTCAATCCTCAATCCTCAATCACCTATCCTCAACACCCAATCCTCAACCTTCAATCCTCTATGTTCAATCCGCAATACCCAATCCTCAATCTTCAACCCTCAACCCTCAATCCTCAATCCTCAATCCTCAGTCTTCAATCTTCAATCCTCAATACTCAATCTTCAATCCTCAATCCTCAATAATCAATCCTCAATCCACATTCTTCAATCCTCAACACCCAATCCTCAATCTTCAATCCTCAATCTTGAGTCCTCAATTCTCAATCCTCAACCCTCAATCCTCAGACCTCAAACATCAATACTCAACCCTCAGTCCTCGTCCTCAATCCACAACCCTCAATCCTCGATCCTCAATCTCCAATAATCAATATTCAATCTTCAATCCTCAATCCTCAATCCTCAATACTCAATCCACAATCCTCAATTCTCAATCCTCATTCCTCAGTCCACAAACCTCAATCCTCAACCCTCAGCCCTCATCCTCAATCCTCAATCCTCAATCTTCAATCCTCAATCCTCAGTCCTCAGTTCTCAATCCTCAATCCTCAGTCCTCAGTCCTCAAACCCCTACCCTCAACCCTCAGCCCTCATACTCAATCCTCAATCCTCAATCCTCAATCCTCAATACTCAATCTTCAATCCTCAAACCTCAATCCTCAATCCTCAATTCTCAATGTTCAATCCTCAATACCCAATCCTCAATCTTCAATCCTCAATCCTCAATCCTCAATTCTCAAACCTCAATACTCAATACTCAATCGTCAATCCTCAATCCCCAATCCTCAATCTTCAATCCTCAAACCTCAATCCTCAATCCTCAATCCTCAATCTTCAATCCTCAATACTCAATCTGCAATCCTCAATCCTCAGTCCGCAATGCTCAATCCTCGATACGCAATCCTCAATATTCAATCCTCAATACTCAGTCTTCAATCCTCAATCCTCAATCCTCAATCCTCAATCCACATTCTTCAATCCTCAACACCTAATCCTCTATCTTCAATCCTCAATCCTCAGTCCTCAATTCTCAATCCTCAATCCTCAATCCTCAATGCTCAATCCTCAATCCTCAATCCTCAACCCTCAATCTTCCATCCTCGATACTCAATCAGCAATCCTCAATCTTCAATCCTCAATCCTCAATCCTTATTCTTCAATCCTCAATGCCAAGGCCACAATCTTCAATCCTCAATCCTCAATCCTCAATTCTCAATCCTCAATCCTCAATCATCAATCCTCAATCCTCAGTCCTCAATCCTCAATCCTCAATCGTCAATCCTCAATGTTCAATCCGCAATACCCAATACTCAATCTTCAATCCTCAATCCTCAAACCTCAATCCTCAACCCTCAATCCTCAGTCCTCGAACCTCAAACCTGTATCCTCAATCCCGAATCCTCAATCTTCAGACCTCAGTCCTCAACAATCAGTTGTCAATTATCAATCCTCAATAGAATATCATCAATTCACAGTTTTCAATACTCAATACTCAATCTGCAATTTTCAAATCTTTATTCACAAACATCAATTCTCATCATTCAACACTCAACACTCAGTCCCCAATCCTCAATCTTCAATACTCAATCCTCAATCCTCAATCCTCGATCCTCAATCTTCAATCCTCAATACTCAATCTTCAATCCTCCATCCTCAATCGTCAATCCTCAATCCTCAATCCTCAATCGCCAGGCTTCAATCCTCAATACTCAATCTTGAATCCTAAATCCTCAATCCTCAATCCTCATTCCTCAATCCTCATTCTTCAATCCTCAACACCCAATCCTCAGTCTTCAATCCTCAATCCTCAATCCTCAACTCTCAATCCTCAATCCTCATTCCTCAGTCCACAAACCTCAATCCTCAACCCTCAGCCCTCATCCTCAATCCTCAATCCTCAATCCTCAATCCTCAATACTCAATCTTCAATCCTCAAACCTCAATCCTCAATCCTCAATCCTCAATGTTCAATCCTCAATACCCAATCTTCAATCTTCAATCCTCAATCCTCAATCCTCAATCCTCAATCCTCAATACTCAGTCCTCAATCCTCAGGCTTCAATCCTCAATACTCAATCTTCAATCCTCAATCCTCAATCCTCAATCCTCAATCTTCAATCCTCAATACTGAATCTTCAATGCTCAATCCTCAATCCTCAATCCTCAATCCTCAATCCTCAATCACCTATCCTCAACACCCAATCCTCAACCTTCAATCCTCTATGTTCAATCCGCAATACCCAATCCTCAATCTTCAACCCTCAACCCTCAATCCTCAATCCTCAATCCTCAGTCTTCAATCTTCAATCCTCAATACTCAATCTTCAATCCTCAATCCTCAATAATCAATCCTCAATCCACATTCTTCAATCCTCAACACCCAATCCTCAATCTTCAATCCTCAATCTTGAGTCCTCAATTCTCAATCCTCAATCCTCAATCCTCAGACCTCAATGCTCAATCCTCAATCCTCAATCCTCAACCCTCAATCTTCAATCCTCGATACTCAATCAGCAATCCTCAATCTTCAATCCTCAATCCTCAATCCTCATTCTTCAATCCTCAATGATAAGGCCTCAATCTTCAATCCTCAATCCTCAATCCTCAATTCTCAATCCTCAATCCTCAATCATCAATCCTCAATCCTCAGTCCTCAATCCTGAATCCTCAATCGTCAATCCTCAATGTTCAATCCGCAATACCCAATACTCAATCTTCAATCCTCAATCCTCAATCCTCAATCCTCAAACCTCAATCCTCAACCCTCAATCCTCAGTCCTCGAACCTCAAACCTGTATCCTCAATCCCGAATCCTCAATCTTCAGACCTCAGTCCTCAACAATCAGTTGTCAATTATCAATCCTCAATAGAATATCATCAATTCACAGTTTTCAATACTCAATAATCAATCTGCAATTTTCAAATCTTGATTCACAAACATCAATTCTCATCATTCAACACTCAACACTCAGTCCCCAATCCTCAATCTTCAATACTCAATCCTCAATCCTCAATCCTCGATCCTCAATCTTCAATCCTCAGTACTCAATCTTCAATCCTCCATCCTCAATCGTCAATCCTCAATCCTCAATCCTCAATCGCCAGGCTTCAATCCTCAATACTCAATCTTGAATCCTAAATCCTCAATCCTCAATCCTCATTTCTCAATCCTCATTCTTCAATCCTCAACACCCAATCCTCAGTCTTCAATCCTCAATCCTCAATCCTCAACTCTCAATCCTCAATCCTCATTCCTCAGTCCACAAACCTCAATCCTCCACCCTCAGCCCTCATCCTCAATCCTCAATCCTCAATCTTCAATCCTCAATCCTCAGTCCTCAGTTCTCAATCCTCAATCCTCAGTCCTCAGTCCTCAAACCCCTACCCTCAACCCTCAGCCCTCATACTCAATCCTCAATCCTCAATCCTCAATCCTCAATACTCAATCTTCAATCCTCAAACCTCAATCCTCAATCCTCAATCCTCAATGTTCAATCCTCAATACCCAATCTTCAGTCTTCAATCCTCAATCCTCAATCCTCAATCCTCAATCCTCAATACTCAGTCCTCAATCCTCAGGCTTCAATCCTCAATACTCAATCTTCAATCCTCAATCCTCAATCCTCAATCCTCAATCTTCAATCCTCAATACTGAATCTTCAATGCTCAATCCTCAATCCTCAATCCTCAATCCTCAATCCTCAATCACCTATCCTCAACACCCAATCCTCAACCTTCAATCCTCTATGTTCAATCCGCAATACCCAATCCTCAATCTTCAACCCTCAACCCTCAATCCTCAATCCTCAATCCTCAGTCTTCAATCTTCAATCCTCAATACTCAATCTTCAATCCTCAATCCTCAATAATCAATCCTCAATCCACATTCTTCAATCCTCAACACCCAATCCTCAATCTTCAATCCTCAATCTTGAGTCCTCAATTCTCAATCCTCAACCCTCAATCCTCAGACCTCAAACATCAATACTCAACCCTCAGTCCTCGTCCTCAATCCACAACCCTCAATCCTCGATCCTCAATCTCCAATAATCAATATTCAATCTTCAATCCTCAATCCTCAATCCTCAATACTCAATCCACAATCCTCAATTCTCAATCCACATTCCTCAGTCCACAAACCTCAATCCTCAACCCTCAGCCCTCATCCTCAATCCTCAATCCTCAATCTTCAATCCTCAATCCTCAGTCCTCAGTTCTCAATCCTCAATCCTCAGTCCTCAGTCCTCAAACCCCTACCCTCAACCCTTAGCCCTCATACTCAATCCTCAATCCTCAATCCTCAATCCTCAATACTCAATCTTCAATCCTCAAACCTCAATCCTCAATCCTCAATCCTCAATGTTCAATCCTCAATACCCAATCCTCAATCTTCAATCCTCAATCCTCAATCCTCAATTCTCAATCCTCAATACTCAATACTCAATCGTCAATCCTCAATCCCCAAACCTCAATCTTCAATCCTCAAACCTCAATCCTCAATCCTCAATCCTCAATCTTCAATCCTCAATACTCAATCTGCAATCCTCAATCCTCAGTCCGCAATCCTCAATCCTCGATACGCAATCCTCAATATTCAATCCTCAATACTCAGTCTTCAATCCTCAATCCTCAATCCTCAATCCTCAATCCACATTCTTCAATCCTCAACACCTAATCCTCTATCTTCAATCCTCAATCCTCAGTCCTCAATTCTCAATCCTCAATCCTCAATCCTCAATGCTCAATCCTCAATCCTCAATCCTCAACCCTCAATCTTCCATCCTCGATACTCAATCAGCAATCCTCAATCTTCAATCCTCAATCCTCAATCCTTATTCTTCAATCCTCAATGCCAAGGCCTCAATCTTCAATCCTCAATCCTCAATCCTCAATTCTCAATCCTCAATCCTCAATCATCAATCCTCAATCCTCAGTCCTCAATCCTCAATCCTCAATCGTCAATCCTCAATGTTCAATCCGCAATACCCAATACTCAATCTTCAATCCTCAATCCTCAATCCTCAATCCTCAAACCTCAATCCTCAACCCTCAATCCTCAGTCCTCGAACCTCAAACCTGTATCCTCAATCCCGAATCCTCAATCTTCAGACCTCAGTCCTCAACAATCAGTTGTCAATTATCAATCCTCAATAGAATATCATCAATTCACAGTTTTCAATACTCAATACTCAATCTGCAATTTTCAAATCTTTATTCACAAACATCAATTCTCATCATTCAACACTCAACACTCAGTCCCCAATCCTCAATCTTCAATACTCAATCCTCAATCCTCAATCCTCGATCCTCAATCTTCAATCCTCAATACTCAATCTTCAATCCTCCATCCTCAATCGTCAATCCTCAATCGTCAATCCTCAATCGCCTGGCTTCAATCCTCAATACTCAATCTTGAATCCTAAATCCTCAATCCTCAATCCTCATTCCTCAATCCTCATTCTTCAATCCTCAACACCCAATCCTCAGTCTTCAATCCTCAATCCTCAATCCTCAACTCTCAATCCTCAATCCTCATTCCTCAGTCCACAAACCTCAATCCTCAACCCTCAGCCCTCATCCTCAATCCTCAATCCTCAATCTTCAATCCTCAATCCTCAGTCCTCAGTTCTCAATCCTCAATCCTCAGTCCTCAGTCCTCAAACCCCTACCCTCAACCCTCAGCCCTCATACTCAATCCTCAATCCTCAATCCTCAATCCTCAATACTCAATCTTCAATCCTCAAACCTCAATCCTCAATCCTCAATCCTCAATGTTCAATCCTCAATACCCAATCTTCAATCTTCAATCCTCAATCCTCAATCCTCAATCCTCAATCCTCAATACTCAGTCCTCAATCCTCAGGCTTCAATCCTCAATACTCAATCTTCAATCCTCAATCCTCAATCCTCAATCCTCAATCTTCAATCCTCAATACTGAATCTTCAATGCTCAATCCTCAATCCTCAATCCTCAATCCTCAATCCTCAATCACCTATCCTCAACACCCAATCCTCAACCTTCAATCCTCTATGTTCAATCCGCAATACCCAATCCTCAATCTTCAACCCTCAACCCTCAATCCTCAATCCTCAATCCTCAGTCTTCAATCTTCAATCCTCAATACTCAATCTTCAATCCTCAATCCTCAATAATCAATCCTCAATCCACATTCTTCAATCCTCAACACCCAATCCTCAATCTTCAATCCTCAATCTTGAGTCCTCAATTCTCAATCCTCAATCCTCAATCCTCAGACCTCAAACATCAATACTCAACCCTCAGTCCTCGTCCTCAATCCACAACCCTCAATCCTCGATCCTCAATCTCCAATAATCAATATTCAATCTTCAATCCTCAATCCTCAATCCTCAATACTCAATCCACAATCCTCAATTCTCAATCCTCATTCCTCAGTCCACAAAACTCAATCCTCAACCCTCAGCCCTCATCCTCAATCCTCAATCCTCAATCTTCAATCCTCAATCCTCAGTCCTCAGTTCTCAATCCTCAATCCTCAGTCCTCAGTCCTCAAACCCCTACCCTCAACCCTCAGCCCTCATACTCAATCCTCAATCCTCAATCCTCAATCCTCAATACTCAATCTTCAATCCTCAAACCTCAATCCTCAATCCTCAATCCTCAATGTTCAATCCTCAATACCCAATCCTCAATCTTCAATCCTCAATCCTCAATCCTCAATTCTCAATCCTCAATACTCAATACTCAACCGTCAATCCTCAATCCCCAATCCTCAATCTTCAATCCTCAAACCTCAATCCTCAATCCTCAATCCTCAATCTTCAATCCTCAATACTCAATCTGCAATCCTCAATCCTCAGTCCGCAATCCTCAATCCTCGATACGCAATCCTCAATATTCAATCCTCAATACTCAGTCTTCAATCCTCAATCCTCAATCCTCAATCCTCAATCCACATTCTTCAATCCTCAACACCTAATCCTCTATCTTCAATCCTCAATCCTCAGTCCTCAATTCTCAATCCTCAATCCTCAATCCTCAATGCTCAATCCTCAATCCTCAATCCTCAACCCTTAATCTTCCATCCTCGATACTCAATCAGCAATCCTCAATCTTCAATCCTCAATCCTCAATCCTCATTCTTCAATCCTCAATGCCAAGGCCTCAATCTTCAATCCTCAATCCTCAATCCTCAATTCTCAATCCTCAATCCTCAATCATCAATCCTCAATCCTCAGTCCTCAATCCTCAATCCTCAATCGTCAATCCTCAATGTTCAATCCGCAATACCCAATACTCAATCTTCAATCCTCAATCCTCAATCCTCAATCCTCAAACCTCAATCCTCAACCCTCAATCCTCAGTCCTCGAACCTCAAACCTGTATCCTCAATCCCGAATCCTCAATCTTCAGACCTCAGTCCTCAACAATCAGTTGTCAATTATCAATCCTCAATAGAATATCATCAATTCACAGTTTTCAATACTCAATACTCAATCTGAAATTTTCAAATCTTTATTCACAAACATCAATTCTCATCATTCAACACTCAACACTCAGTCCCCAATCCTCAATCTTCAATACTCAATCCTCAATCCTCAATCCTCGATCCTCAATCTTCAATCCTCAATACTCAATCTTCAATCCTCCATCCTCAATCGTCAATCCTCAATCCTCAATCCTCAATCGCCAGGCTTCAATCCTCAATACTCAATCTTGAATCCTAAATCCTCAATCCTCAATCCTCATTCCTAAATCCTCATTCTTCAATCCTCAACACCCAATCCTCAGTCTTCAATCCTCAATCCTCAATCCTCAACTCTCAATCCTCAATCCTCATTCCTCAGTCCACAAACCTCAATCCTCAACCCTCAGCCCTCATCCTCAATCCTCAATCCTCAATCTTCAATCCTCAATCCTCAGTCCTCAGTTCTCAATCCTCAATCCTCAGTCCTCAGTCCTCAAACCCCTACCCACAACCCTCAGCCCTCATACTCAATACTCAATCCTCAATCCTCAATCCTCAATACTCAATCTTCAATCCTCAAACCTCAATACTCAATCCTCAATCCTCAATGTTCAATCCTCAATACCCAATCTTCAATCTTCAATCCTCAATCCTCAATCCTCAATCCTCAATCCTCAATACTCAGTCCTCAATCCTCAGGCTTCAATCCTCAATACTCAATCTTCAATCCTCAATCCTCAATCCTCAATCCTCAATCTTCAATCCTCAATACTGAATCTTCAATGCTCAATCCTCAATCCTCAATCCTCAATCCTCAATCCTCAATCACCTATCCTCAACACCCAATCCTCAACCTTCAATCCTCTATGTTCAATCCGCAATACCCAATCCTCAATCTTCAACCCTCAACCCTCAATCCTCAATCCTCAATCCTCAGTCTTCAATCTTCAATCGTCAATACTCAATCTTCAATCCTCAATCCTCAATAATCAATCCTCAATCCACATTCTTCAATCCTCAACACCCAATCCTCAATCTTCAATCCTCAATCTTGAGTCCTCAATTCTCAATCCTCAATCCTCAATCCTCAGACCTCAAACATCAATACTCAACCCTCAGTCCTCGTCCTCAATCCACAACCCTCAATCCTCGATCCTCAATCTCAAATAATCAATATTCAATCTTCAATCCTCAATCCTCAATCCTCAATACTCAATCCACAATCCTCAATTCTCAATCCTCATTCCTCAGTCCACAAAACTCAATCCTCAACCCTCAGCCCTCATCCTCAATCCTCAATCCTCAATCTTCAATCCTCAATCCTCAGTCCTCAGTTCTCAATCCTCAATCCTCAGTCCTCAGTCCTCAAACCCCTACCCTCAACCCTCAGCCCTCATACTCAATCCTCAATCCTCAATCCTCAATCCTCAATACTCAATCTTCAACCCTCAAACCTCAATCCTCAATCCTCAATCCTCAATGTTCAATCCTCAATACCCAATCCTCAATCTTCAATCCTCAATCCTCAATCCTCAATTCTCAATCCTCAATACTCAATACTCAATCGTCAATCCTCAATCCCCAATCCTCAATCTTCAATACTCAAACCTCTATCCTCAATCCTCAATCCTCAGTCTTCAATCCTCAATACTCAATCTGCAATCCTCAATCCTCAGTCCGCAATCCTCAATCCTCGATACGCAATCCTCAATATTCAATCCTCAATACTCAGTCTTCAATCCTCAATCCTCAATCCTCAATCCTCAATCCACATTCTTCAATCCTCAACACCTAATCCTCTATCTTCAATCCTCAATCCTCAGTCCTCAATTCTCAATCCTCAATCCTCAATCCTCAATGCTCAATCCTCAATCCTCAATCCTCAACCCTCAATCTTCCATCCTCGATACTCAATCAGCAATCCTCAATCTTCAATCCTCAATCCTCAATCCTCATTCTTCAATCCTCAATGCCAAGGCCTCAATCTTCAATCCTCAATCCTCAATCCTCAATACTCAATCTTCAATCCTCAAACCTCAATCCTCAATCCTCAATCCTCAATGTTCAATCCTCAATGTTCAATCCTCAATACCCAATCCTCAATCTTCAATCCTCAATCCTCGATCCTCAATCTTCAATCCTCAATACTCAATCTTCAATCCTCCATCCTCAATCGTCAATCCTCAATCCTCAATCCTCAATCGCCAGGCTTCAATCCTCAATACTCAATCTTGAATCCTAAATCCTCAATCCTCAATCCTCATTCCTAAATCCTCATTCTTCAATCCTCAACACCCAATCCTCAGTCTTCAATCCTCAATCCTCAATCCTCAACTCTCAATCCTCAATCCTCATTCCTCAGTCCACAAACCTCAATCCTCAACCCTCAGCCCTCATCCTCAATCCTCAATCCTCAATCTTCAATCCTCAATCCTCAGTCCTCAGTTCTCAATCCTCAATCCTCAGTCCTCAGTCCTCAAACCCCTACCCTCAACCCTCAGCCCTCATACTCAATCCTCAATCCTCAATCCTCAATCCTCAATACTCAATCTTCAATCCTCAAACCTCAATCCTCAATCCTCAATCCTCAATGTTCAATCCTCAATACCCAATCCTCAATCTTCAATCCTCAATCCTCAATCCTCAATTCTCAATCCTCAATACTCAATACTCAACCGTCAATCCTCAATCCCCAATCCTCAATCTTCAATCCTCAAACCTCAATCCTCAATCCTCAATCCTCAATCTTCAATCCTCAATACTCAATCTGCAATCCTCAATCCTCAGTCCGCAATCCTCAATCCTCGATACGCAATCCTCAATATTCAATCCTCAATACTCAGTCTTCAATCCTCAATCCTCAATCCTCAATCCTCAATCCACATTCTTCAATCCTCAACACCTAATCCTCTATCTTCAATCCTCAATCCTCAGTCCTCAATTCTCAATCCTCAATCCTCAATCCTCAATGCTCAATCCTCAATCCTCAATCCTCAACCCTCAATCTTCCATCCTCGATACTCAATCAGCAATCCTCAATCTTCAATCCTCAATCCTCAATCCTCATTCTTCAATCCTCAATGCCAAGGCCTCAATCTTCAATCCTCAATCCTCAATCCTCAATTCTCAATCCTCAATCCTCAATCATCAATCCTCAATCCTCAGTCCTCAATCCTCAATCCTCAATCGTCAATCCTCAATGTTCAATCCGCAATACCCAATACTCAATCTTCAATCCTCAATCCTCAATCCTCAATCCTCAAACCTCAATCCTCAACCCTCAATCCTCAGTCCTCGAACCTCAAACCTGTATCCTCAATCCCGAATCCTCAATCTTCAGACCTCAGTCCTCAACAATCAGTTGTCAATTATCAATCCTCAATAGAATATCATCAATTCACAGTTTTCAATACTCAATACTCAATCTGAAATTTTCAAATCTTTATTCACAAACATCAATTCTCATCATTCAACACTCAACACTCAGTCCCCAATCCTCAATCTTCAATACTCAATCCTCAATCCTCAATCCTCGATCCTCAATCTTCAATCCTCAATACTCAATCTTCAATCCTCCATCCTCAATCGTCAATCCTCAATCCTCAATCCTCAATCGCCAGGCTTCAATCCTCAATACTCAATCTTGAATCCTAAATCCTCAATCCTCAATCCTCATTCCTAAATCCTCATTCTTCAATCCTCAACACCCAATCCTCAGTCTTCAATCCTCAATCCTCAATCCTCAACTCTCAATCCTCAATCCTCATTCCTCAGTCCACAAACCTCAATCCTCAACCCTCAGCCCTCATCCTCAATCCTCAATCCTCAATCTTCAATCCTCAATCCTCAGTCCTCAGTTCTCAATCCTCAATCCTCAGTCCTCAGTCCTCAAACCCCTACCCACAACCCTCAGCCCTCATACTCAATACTCAATCCTCAATCCTCAATCCTCAATACTCAATCTTCAATCCTCAAACCTCAATACTCAATCCTCAATCCTCAATGTTCAATCCTCTATACCCAATCTTCAATCTTCAATCCTCAATCCTCAATCCTCAATCCTCAATCCTCAATACTCAGTCCTCAATCCTCAGGCTTCAATCCTCAATACTCAATCTTCAATCCTCAATCCTCAATCCTCAATCCTCAATCTTCAATCCTCAATACTGAATCTTCAATGCTCAATCCTCAATCCTCAATCCTCAATCCTCAATCCTCAATCACCTATCCTCAACACCCAATCCTCAACCTTCAATCCTCTATGTTCAATCCGCAATACCCAATCCTCAATCTTCAACCCTCAACCCTCAATCCTCAATCCTCAATCCTCAGTCTTCAATCTTCAATCGTCAATACTCAATCTTCAATCCTCAATCCTCAATAATCAATCCTCAATCCACATTCTTCAATCCTCAACACCCAATCCTCAATCTTCAATCCTCAATCTTGAGTCCTCAATTCTCAATCCTCAATCCTCAATCCTCAGACCTCAAACATCAATACTCAACCCTCAGTCCTCGTCCTCAATCCACAACCCTCAATCCTCGATCCTCAATCTCAAATAATCAATATTCAATCTTCAATCCTCAATCCTCAATCCTCAATACTCAATCCACAATCCTCAATTCTCAATCCTCATTCCTCAGTCCACAAAACTCAATCCTCAACCCTCAGCCCTCATCCTCAATCCTCAATCCTCAATCTTCAATCCTCAATCCTCAGTCCTCAGTTCTCAATCCTCAATCCTCAGTCCTCAGTCCTCAAACCCCTACCCTCAACCCTCAGCCCTCATACTCAATCCTCAATCCTCAATCCTCAATCCTCAATACTCAATCTTCAATCCTCAAACCTCAATCCTCAATCCTCAATCCTCAATGTTCAATCCTCAATACCCAATCCTCAATCTTCAATCCTCAATCCTCAATCCTCAATTCTCAATCCTCAATACTCAATACTCAATCGTCAATCCTCAATCCCCAATCCTCAATCTTCAATCCTCAAACCTCTATCCTCAATCCTCAATCCTCAGTCTTCAATCCTCAATACTCAATCTGCAATCCTCAATCCTCAGTCCGCAATCCTCAATCCTCGATACGCAATCCTCAATATTCAATCCTCAATACTCAGTCTTCAATCCTCAATCCTCAATCCTCAATCCTCAATCCACATTCTTCAATCCTCAACACCTAATCCTCTATCTTCAATCCTCAATCCTCAGTCCTCAATTCTCAATCCTCAATCCTCAATCCTCAATGCTCAATCCTCAATCCTCAATCCTCAACCCTCAATCTTCCATCCTCGATACTCAATCAGCAATCCTCAATCTTCAATCCTCAATCCTCAATCCTCATTCTTCAATCCTCAATGCCAAGGCCTCAATCTTCAATCCTCAATCCTCAATCCTCAATACTCAATCTTCAATCCTCAAACCTCAATCCTCAATCCTCAATCCTCAATGTTCAATCCTCAATACCCAATCCTCAATCTTCAATCCTCAATCCTCAATCCTCAGTCCTCGAACCTCAAACCTGTATCCTCAATCCCGAATCCTCAATCTTCAGACCTCAGTCCTCAACAATCAGTTGTCAATTATCAATCCTCAATAGAATATCATCAATTCACAGTTTTCAATACTCAATACTCAATCTGCAATTTTCAAATCTTTATTCACAAACATCAATTCTCATCATTCAACACTCAACACTCAGTCCCCAATCCTCAATCTTCAATACTCAATCCTCAATCCTCAATCCTCGATCCTCAATCTTCAATCCTCAATACTCAATCTTCAATCCTCCATCCTCAATCGTCAATCCTCAATCCTCAATCCTCAATCGCCAGGCTTCAATCCTCAATACTCAATCTTGAATCCTAAATCCTCAATCCTCAATCCTCATTCCTAAATCCTCATTCTTCAATCCTCAACACCCAATCCTCAGTCTTCAATCCTCAATCCTCAATCCTCAACTCTCAATCCTCAATCCTCATTCCTCAGTCCACAAACCTCAATCCTCAACCCTCAGCCCTCATCCTCAATCCTCAATCCTCAATCTTCAATCCTCAATCCTCAGTCCTCAGTTCTCAATCCTCAATCCTCAGTCCTCAGTCCTCAAACCCCTACCCTCAACCCTCAGCCCTCATACTCAATCCTCAATCCTCAATCCTCAATCCTCAATACTCAATCTTCAATCCTCAAACCTCAATCCTCAATCCTCAATCCTCAATGTTCAATCCACAATACCCAATCCTCAATCTTCAATCCTCAATCCTCAATCCTCAATTCTCAATCCTCAATACTCAATACTCAACCGTCAATCCTCAATCCCCAATCCTCAATCTTCAATCCTCAAACCTCAATCCTCAATCCTCAATCCTCAATCTTCAATCCTCAATACTCAATCTGCAATCCTCAATCCTCAGTCCGCAATCCTCAATCCTCGATACGCAATCCTCAATATTCAATCCTCAATATTCAATCCTCAATACTCAGTCTTCAATCCTCAATCCTCAATCCTCAATCCTCAATCCACATTCTTCAATCCTCAACACCTAATCCTCTATCTTCAATCCTCAATCCTCAGTCCTCAATTCTCAATCCTCAATCCTCAATCCTCAATGCTCAATCCTCAATCCTCAATCCTCAACCCTCAATCTTCCATCCTCGATACTCAATCAGCAATCCTCAATCTTCAATCCTCAATCCTCAATCCTCATTCTTCAATCCTCAATGCCAAGGCCTCAATCTTCAATCCTCAATCCTCAATCCTCAATTCTCAATCCTCAATCCTCAATCATCAATCCTCAATCCTCAGTCCTCAATCCTCAATGCTCAATCGTCAATCCTCAATGTTCAATCCGCAATACCCAATACTCAATCTTCAATCCTCAATCCTCAATCCTCAATCCTCAAACCTCAATCCTCAACCCTCAATCCTCAGTCCTCGAACCTCAAACCTGTATCCTCAATCCCGAATCCTCAATCTTCAGACCTCAGTCCTCAACAATCAGTTGTCAATTATCAATCCTCAATAGAATATCATCAATTCACAGTTTTCAATACTCAATACTCAATCTGCAATTTTCAAATCTTTATTCACAAACATCAATTCTCATCATTCAACACTCAACACTCAGTCCCCAATCCTCAATCTTCAATACTCAATCCTCAATCCTCAATCCTCGATCCTCAATCTTCAATCCTCAATACTCAATCTTCAATCCTCCATCCTCAATCGTCAATCCTCAATCCTCAATCCTCAATCGCCAGGCTTCAATCCTCAATACTCAATCTTGAATCCTAAATCCTCAATCCTCAATCCTCATTCCTAAATCCTCATTCTTCAATCCTCAACACCCAATCCTCAGTCTTCAATCCTCAATCCTCAATCCTCAACTCTCAATCCTCAATCCTCATTCCTCAGTCCACAAACCTCAATCCTCAACCCTCAGCCCTCATCCTCAATCCTCAATCCTCAATCTTCAATCCTCAATCCTCAGTCCTCAGTTCTCAATCCTCAATCCTCAGTCCTCAGTCCTCAAACCCCTACCCTCAACCCTCAGCCCTCATACTCAATCCTCAATCCTCAATCCTCAATCCTCAATACTCAATCTTCAATCCTCAAACCTCAATCCTCAATCCTCAATCCTCAATGTTCAATCCTCAATACCCAATCCTCAATCTTCAATCCTCAATCCTCAATCCTCAATTCTCAATCCTCAATACTCAATACTCAACCGTCAATCCTCAATCCCCAATCCTCAATCTTCAATCCTCAAACCTCAATCCTCAATCCTCAATCCTCAATCTTCAATCCTCAATACTCAATCTGCAATCCTCAATCCTCAGTCCGCAATCCTCAATCCTCGATACGCAATCCTCAATATTCAATCCTCAATACTCAGTCTTCAATCCTCAATCCTCAATCCTCAATCCTCAATCCACATTCTTCAATCCTCAACACCTAATCCTCTATCTTCAATCCTCAATCCTCAGTCCTCAATTCTCAATCCTCAATCCTCAATCCTCAATGCTCAATCCTCAATCCTCAATCCTCAACCCTCAATCTTCCATCCTCGATACTCAATCAGCAATCCTCAATCTTCAATCCTCAATCCTCAATCCTCATTCTTCAATCCTCAATGCCAAGGCCTCAATCTTCAATCCTCAATCCTCAATCCTCAATTCTCAATCCTCAATCCTCAATCATCAATCCTCAATCCTCAGTCCTCAATCCTCAATCCTCAATCGTCAATCCTCAATGTTCAATCCGCAATACCCAATACTCAATCTTCAATCCTCAATCCTCAATCCTCAATCCTCAAACCTCAATCCTCAACCCTCAATCCTCAGTCCTCGAACCTCAAACCTGTATCCTCAATCCCGAATCCTCAATCTTCAGACCTCAGTCCTCAACAATCAGTTGTCAATTATCAATCCTCAATAGAATATCATCAATTCACAGTTTTCAATACTCAATACTCAATCTGAAATTTTCAAATCTTTATTCACAAACATCAATTCTCATCATTCAACACTCAACACTCAGTCCCCAATCCTCAATCTTCAATACTCAATCCTCAATCCTCAATCCTCGATCCTCAATCTTCAATCCTCAATACTCAATCTTCAATCCTCCATCCTCAATCGTCAATCCTCAATCCTCAATCCTCAATCGCCAGGCTTCAATCCTCAATACTCAATCTTGAATCCTAAATCCTCAATCCTCAATCCTCATTCCTAAATCCTCATTCTTCAATCCTCAACACCCAATCCTCAGTCTTCAATCCTCAATCCTCAATCCTCAACTCTCAATCCTCAATCCTCATTCCTCAGTCCACAAACCTCAATCCTCAACCCTCAGCCCTCATCCTCAATCCTCAATCCTCAATCTTCAATCCTCAATCCTCAGTCCTCAGTTCTCAATCCTCAATCCTCAGTCCTCAGTCCTCAAACCCCTACCCACAACCCTCAGCCCTCATACTCAATACTCAATCCTCAATCCTCAATCCTCAATACTCAATCTTCAATCCTCAAACCTCAATACTCAATCCTCAATCCTCAATGTTCAATCCTCTATACCCAATCTTCAATCTTCAATCCTCAATCCTCAATCCTCAATCCTCAATCCTCAATACTCAGTCCTCAATCCTCAGGCTTCAATCCTCAATACTCAATCTTCAATCCTCAATCCTCAATCCTCAATCCTCAATCTTCAATCCTCAATACTGAATCTTCAATGCTCAATCCTCAATCCTCAATCCTCAATCCTCAATCCTCAATCACCTATCCTCAACACCCAATCCTCAACCTTCAATCCTCTATGTTCAATCCGCAATACCCAATCCTCAATCTTCAACCCTCAACCCTCAATCCTCAATCCTCAATCCTCAGTCTTCAATCTTCAATCGTCAATACTCAATCTTCAATCCTCAATCCTCAATAATCAATCCTCAATCCACATTCTTCAATCCTCAACACCCAATCCTCAATCTTCAATCCTCAATCTTGAGTCCTCAATTCTCAATCCTCAATCCTCAATCCTCAGACCTCAAACATCAATACTCAACCCTCAGTCCTCGTCCTCAATCCACAACCCTCAATCCTCGATCCTCAATCTCAAATAATCAATATTCAATCTTCAATCCTCAATCCTCAATCCTCAATACTCAATCCACAATCCTCAATTCTCAATCCTCATTCCTCAGTCCACAAAACTCAATCCTCAACCCTCAGCCCTCATCCTCAATCCTCAATCCTCAATCTTCAATCCTCAATCCTCAGTCCTCAGTTCTCAATCCTCAATCCTCAGTCCTCAGTCCTCAAACCCCTACCCTCAACCCTCAGCCCTCATACTCAATCCTCAATCCTCAATCCTCAATCCTCAATACTCAATCTTCAATCCTCAAACCTCAATCCTCAATCCTCAATCCTCAATGTTCAATCCTCAATACCCAATCCTCAATCTTCAATCCTCAATCCTCAATCCTCAATTCTCAATCCTCAATACTCAATACTCAATCGTCAATCCTCAATCCCCAATCCTCAATCTTCAATCCTCAAACCTCTATCCTCAATCCTCAATCCTCAGTCTTCAATCCACAATACTCAATCTGCAATCCTCAATCCTCAGTCCGCAATCCTCAATCCTCGATACGCAATCCTCAATATTCAATCCTCAATACTCAGTCTTCAATCCTCAATCCTCAATCCTCAATCCTCAATCCACATTCTTCAATCCTCAACACCTAATCCTCTATCTTCAATCCTCAATCCTCAGTCCTCAATTCTCAATCCTCAATCCTCAATCCTCAATGCTCAATCCTCAATCCTCAATCCTCAACCCTCAATCTTCCATCCTCGATACTCAATCAGCAATCCTCAATCTTCAATCCTCAATCCTCAATCCTCATTCTTCAATCCTCAATGCCAAGGCCTCAATCTTCAATCCTCAATCCTCAATCCTCAATACTCAATCTTCAATCCTCAAACCTCAATCCTCAATCCTCAATCCTCAATGTTCAATCCTCAATACCCAATCCTCAATCTTCAATCCTCAATCCTCAATCCTCAGTCCTCGAACCTCAAACCTGTATCCTCAATCCCGAATCCTCAATCTTCAGACCTCAGTCCTCAACAATCAGTTGTCAATTATCAATCCTCAATAGAATATCATCAATTCACAGTTTTCAATACTCAATACTCAATCTGCAATTTTCAAATCTTTATTCACAAACATCAATTCTCATCATTCAACACTCAACACTCAGTCCCCAATCCTCAATCTTCAATACTCAATCCTCAATCCTCAATCCTCGATCCTCAATCTTCAATCCTCAATACTCAATCTTCAATCCTCCATCCTCAATCGTCAATCCTCAATCCTCAATCCTCAATCGCCAGGCTTCAATCCTCAATACTCAATCTTGAATCCTAAATCCTCAATCCTCAATCCTCATTCCTAAATCCTCATTCTTCAATCCTCAACACCCAATCCTCAGTCTTCAATCCTCAATCCTCAATCCTCAACTCTCAATCCTCAATCCTCATTCCTCAGTCCACAAACCTCAATCCTCAACCCTCAGCCCTCATCCTCAATCCTCAATCCTCAATCTTCAATCCTCAATCCTCAGTCCTCAGTTCTCAATCCTCAATCCTCAGTCCTCAGTCCTCAAACCCCTACCCTCAACCCTCAGCCCTCATACTCAATCCTCAATCCTCAATCCTCAATCCTCAATACTCAATCTTCAATCCTCAAACCTCAATCCTCAATCCTCAATCCTCAATGTTCAATCCACAATACCCAATCCTCAATCTTCAATCCTCAATCCTCAATCCTCAATTCTCAATCCTCAATACTCAATACTCAACCGTCAATCCTCAATCCCCAATCCTCAATCTTCAATCCTCAAACCTCAATCCTCAATCCTCAATCCTCAATCTTCAATCCTCAATACTCAATCTGCAATCCTCAATCCTCAGTCCGCAATCCTCAATCCTCGATACGAAATCCTCAATATTCAATCCTCAATATTCAATCCTCAATACTCAGTCTTCAATCCTCAATCCTCAATCCTCAATCCTCAATCCACATTCTTCAATCCTCAACACCTAATCCTCTATCTTCAATCCTCAATCCTCAGTCCTCAATTCTCAATCCTCAATCCTCAATCCTCAATGCTCAATCCTCAATCCTCAATCCTCAACCCTCAATCTTCCATCCTCGATACTCAATCAGCAATCCTCAATCTTCAATCCTCAATCCTCAATCCTCATTCTTCAATCCTCAATGCCAAGGCCTCAATCTTCAATCCTCAATCCTCAATCCTCAATTCTCAATCCTCAATCCTCAATCATCAATCCTCAATCCTCAGTCCTCAATCCTCAATGCTCAATCGTCAATCCTCAATGTTCAATCCGCAATACCCAATACTCAATCTTCAATCCTCAATCCTCAATCCTCAATCCTCAAACCTCAATCCTCAACCCTCAATCCTCAGTCCTCGAACCTCAAACCTGTATCCTCAATCCCGAATCCTCAATCTTCAGACCTCAGTCCTCAACAATCAGTTGTCAATTATCAATCCTCAATAGAATATCATCAATTCACAGCTTTCAATACTCAATACTCAATCTGCAATTTTCAAATCTTTATTCACAAACATCAATTCTCATCATTCAACACTCAACACTCAGTCCCCAATCCTCAATCTTCAATACTCAATCCTCAATCCTCAATCCTCGATCCTCAATCTTCAATCCTCAATACTCAATCTTCAATCCTCCATCCTCAATCGTCAATCCTCAATCCTCAATCCTCAATCGCCAGGCTTCAATCCTCAATACTCAATCTTGAATCCTAAATCCTCAATCCTCAATCCTCATTCCTAAATCCTCATTCTTCAATCCTCAACACCCAATCCTCAGTCTTCAATCCTCAATCCTCAATCCTCAACTCTCAATCCTCAATCCTCATTCCTCAGTCCACAGACCTCAATCCTCAACCCTCAGCCCTCATCCTCAATCCTCAATCCTCAATCTTCAATCCTCAATCCTCAGTCCTCAGTTCTCAATCCTCAATCCTCAGTCCTCAGTCCTCAAACCCCTACCCACAACCCTCAGCCCTCATACTCAATACTCAATCCTCAATCCTCAATCGTCAATACTCAATCTTCAATCCTCAAACCTCAATACTCAATCCTCAATCCTCAATGTTCAATCCTCAATACCCAATCTTCAATCTTCAATCCTCAATCCTCAATCCTCAATCCTCAATCCTCAATACTCAGTCCTCAATCCTCAGGCTTCAATCCTCAATACTCAATCTTCAATCCTCAATCCTCAATCCTCAATCCTCAATCTTCAATCCTCAATACTGAACCTTCAATGCTCAATCCTCAATCCTCAATCCTCAATCCTCAATCCTCAATCACCTATCCTCAACACCCAATCCTCAACCTTCAATCCTCTATGTTCAATCCGCAATACCCAATCCTCAATCTTCAACCCTCAACCCTCAATCCTCAATCCTCAATCCTCAGTCTTCAATCTTCAATCCTCAATACTCAATCTTCAATCCTCAATCCTCAATAATCAATCCTCAATCCACATTCTTCAATCCTCAACACCCAATCCTCAATCTTCAATCCTCAATCTTGAGTCCTCAATTCTCAATCCTCAATCCTCAATCCTCAGACCTCAAACATCAATACTCAACCCTCAGTCCTCGTCCTCAATCCACAACCCTCAATCCTCGATCCTCAATCTCAAATAATCAATATTCAATCTTCAATCCTCAATCCTCAATCCTCAATACTCAATCCACAATCCTCAATTCTCAATCCTCATTCCTCAGTCCACAAAACTCAATCCTCAACCCTCAGCCCTCATCCTCAATCCTCAATCCTCAATCTTCAATCCTCAATCCTCAGTCCTCAGTTCTCAATCCTCAATCCTCAGTCCTCAGTCCTCAAACCCCTACCCTCAACCCTCAGCCCTCATACTCAATCCTCAATCCTCAATCCTCAATCCTCAATACTCAATCTTCAATCCTCAAACCTCAATCCTCAATCCTCAATCCTCAATGTTCAATCCTCAATACCCAATCCTCAATCTTCAATCCTCAATCCTCAATCCTCAATTCTCAATCCTCAATACTCAATACTCAATCGTCAATCCTCAATCCCCAATCCTCAATCTTCAATCCTCAAACCTCAATCCTCAATCCTCAATCCTCAGTCTTCAATCCTCAATACTCAATCTGCAATCCTCAATCCTCAGTCCGCAATCCTCAATCCTCGATACGCAATCCTCAATCTTCAATCCTCAATACTCAGTCTTCAATCCTCAATCCTCAATCCTCAATCCTCAATCCACATTCTTCAATCCTCAACACCTAATCCTCTATCTTCAATCCTCGATCCTCAGTCCTCAATTCTCAATCCTCAATCCT
Source organism: Calliopsis andreniformis (assembly GCF_051401765.1). Lineage (NCBI taxonomy): Eukaryota > Metazoa > Arthropoda > Insecta > Hymenoptera > Andrenidae > Calliopsis > Calliopsis andreniformis. The sequence continues at coordinate 2,810,490 of NW_027480438.1, forward strand.
CAATCCTCAGACCTCAAACATCAATACTGAACCCTCAGTCCTCGTCCTCAATCCACAACCCTCAATCCTCTATCCTCAATCTTCAATCATCAATATTCAATCTTCAATCCTCAATCCTCAGTCCTCAATACTCAATCCACAATCCTCAATGATCAATCCTCAATACCCAAACCTCAATCTTCAATCCTCAATCCTCAATCCTCAATCCTCAATCCTCAATCCTCAATCCTCAATCCTCAGTCCTCAAACCTCAATCCTGAATCCTCAAACCTGAATCCTCAGTCTTCAGACCTCAGTCCTCAACAATCAGTTGTCAATCCTCAATCCTCAATAGAGTATCCTCAATTCACAGGTTTCAATACTCAATACTCAACCTGAAATCTTCAAATCTCTATCCACAATCATCAATTCTCATCACTAAACCCTCAACACTCAGTCCCCAATCCTCAATCTTCAATCCTCAATCCTCAATCCTCAATCCTCAATCCTCAATCTTCAATCCTCAATACTCAATCTTCAATCCTCAATCCTCAATCCTCGGTCTTCAATCCTCAATCGCCAATCTCCAATCCTGAATACTCAATCGTCAATCCTCAATCCTCAATCCTCAATCCTCAATCCTCAATCCTCAATCCTCAATCCTCAATCCTCAATCTTCAATCCTCAATACTCAATCTGCAATCCTCAATCCTCAGTCCGCAATCCTCAATCCTCGATACGCAATCCTCAATCTTCAATCCTCAATACTCAGTCTTCAATCCTCAATCCTCAATCCTCAATCCTCAATCCACATTCTTCAATCCTCAACACCTAATCCTCTATCTTCAATCCTCAATCCTCAGTCCTCAATTCTCAATACTCAATCCTCAATCCTCAATGCTCAATCCTCAATCCTCAATCCTCAACCCTCAATCTTCAATCCTCGATACTCAATCAGCAATCCTCAATCTTCAATCCTCAATCCTCAATCCTCATTCTTCAATCCTCAATGCCAAGGCCTCAATCTTCAATCCTCAATCCTCAATTCTCAATCCTCAATCCTCAATCATCAATCCTCAATGCTGAGTCCTCAATCCCCAATCCTCAATCGTCAATCCTCAATGTTCAATCCGCAATACCCAATACTCAATCTTCAATCCTCAATCCTCAATCCTCAATCCTCAAACCTCAATCCTCAACCCTCAATCCTCAGTCCTCGAACCTCAAACCTGTATCCTCAATCCCGAATCCTCAATCTTCAGACCTCAGTCCTCAACAATCAGTTGTCAATTATCAATCCTCAATAGAATATCATCAATTCACAGTTTTCAATACTCAATACTCAATCTGCAATTTTCAAATCTTTATTCACAAACATCAATTCTCATCATTCAACACTCAACACTCAGTCCCCAATCCTCAATCTTCAATACTCAATCCTCAATCCTCAATCCTCGATCCTCAATCTTCAATCCTCAATACTCAATCTTCAATCCTCCATCCTCAATCGTCAATCCTTAATCCTCAATCTTCAATCGCCAGGCTTCAATCCTCAATACTCAAACTTGAATCCTAAATCCTCAATCCTCAATCCTCATTCCTCAATCCTCATTCTTCAATCCTCAACACCCAATCCTCAGTCTTCAATCCTCAATCCTCAATCCTCAACTCTCAATCCTCAATCCTCATTCCTCAGTCCACAAACCTCAATCCTCAACCCTCAGCCCTCATCCTCAATCCTCAATCCTCAATCTTCAATCCTCAATCCTCAGTCCTCAGTTCTCAATCCTCAATCCTCAGTCCTCAGTCCTCAAACCCCTACCCTCAACCCTCAGCCCTCATACTCAATCCTCAATCCTCAATCCTCAATCCTCAATACTCAATCTTCAATCCTCAAACCTCAATCCTCAATCCTCAATCCTCAATGTTCAATCCTCAATACCCAATCTTCAGTCTTCAATCCTCAATCCTCAATCCTCAATCCTCAATCCTCAATACTCAGTCCTCAATCCTCAGGCTTCAATCCTCAATACTCAATCTTCAATCCTCAATCCTCAATCCTCAATCCTCAATCCTCAATCTTCAATCCTCAATACTCAATCTTCAATCCTCAATCCTCAATCCTCAATCCTCAATCCTCAATCCTCAATCCTCAATCCTCAATATTCAATCCTCAATACTCAATCTGCAAGACTCAATCCTCAGTCCTCACTCCTCAATCCTCATTCTTCAATCCTCAATACCGAATCCTCAATCTTCAATCCTCAATCCTCAGTCCTCAATTCTCAATCCTCAATCCTGAATCCTCAGACTTCAAACACCAATACTGAACCCTCAGTCCTCGTCCTCAATCCACAACCCTCAATCCTCGATCCTCAATCTTCAATCATTAATATTCAATCTTCAATCTTCAATCCTCAATCCTCAATCCTCAACCCTCAACCCTCAACGTTCAATCCTCAATACCCAATCCTCAGTCTTCCATCCTCAATCCTCAATACTCAATCCTCAATCCTCAATACTCCGTCCTCAATCCACAATCTTCAATCCTCTATACTCAATCTTCAATCCTCAATCCTCAATCCATAATCCTCAATCTTCATCCCTCAATACTGAATCTTCAATCCTCAATCCTCAATCCTCAATCCTCAATCCTCATTCTTCAATCCTCAACACCCAACCCTCAATCTTCAATCCTCAATGTTCAATCCGCAATACCCAATCCTCAATCTTCAATCCTCAACCCTCAATCCTCAATCCTCAATCCTCAATCCTCAATCTTCAATCCTCAATACTCAATCTTCAATCCTCAATCCTCAATCCTCAATCCTCAATCCACATTCTTCAATCCTCAACACCCAATCCTCTATCTTCAATCCTCAATCCTCAGTCCTCAATTCTCAATCCTCAATCCTCAATCCTCAGACCTCAAACATCAATACTGAACCCTCAGTCCTCGTCCTCAATCCACAACCCTCAATCCTCTATCCTCAATCTTCAATCATCAATATTCAATCTTCAATCCTCAATCCTCAGTCCTCAATACTCAATCCACAATCCTCAATGATCAATCCTCAATACCCAAACCTCAATCTTCAATCCTCAATCCTCAATCCTCAATCCTCAATCCTCAATCCTCAATCCTCAATCCTCAATCCTCAGTCCTCAAACCTCAATCCTGAATCCTCAAACCTGAATCCTCAGTCTTCAGACCTCAGTCCTCAACAATCAGATGTCAATCCTCAATCCTCAATCCTCAATTCTCAATCCTCAATCCTCAATCATCAATCCTCAATCCTCAGTCCTCAATCCTCAATCCTCAATCGTCAATCCTCAATGTTCAATCCGCAATACCCAATACTCAATCTTCAATCCTCAATCCTCAATCCTCAATCCTCAAACCTCAATCCTCAACCCTCAATCCTCAGTCCTCGAACCTCAAACCTGTATCCTCAATCCCGAATCCTCAATCTTCAGACCTCAGTCCTCAACAATCAGTTGTCAATTATCAATCCTCAATAGAATATCATCAATTCACAGTTTTCAATACTCAATACTCAATCTGCAATTTTCAAATCTTTATTCACAAACATCAATTCTCATCATTCAACACTCAACACTCAGTCCCCAATCCTCAATCTTCAATACTCAATCCTCAATCCTCAATCCTCGATCCTCAATCTTCAATCCTCAATACTCAATCTTCAATCCTCCATCCTCAATCGTCAATCCTCAATCCTCAATCCTCAATCGCCAGGCTTCAATCCTCAATACTCAATCTTGAATCCTAAATCCTCAATCCTCAATCCTCATTCCTCAATCCTCATTCTTCAATCCTCAACACCCAATCCTCAGTCTTCAATCCTCAATCCTCAATCCTCAACTCTCAATCCTCAATCCTCATTCCTCAGTCCACAAACCTCAATCCTCAACCCTCAGCCCTCATCCTCAATCCTCAATCCTCAATCTTCAATCCTCAATCCTCAGTCCTCAGTTCTCAATCCTCAATCCTCAGTCCTCAGTCCTCAAACCCCTACCCTCAACCCTCAGCCCTCATACTCAATCCTCAATCCTCAATCCTCAATCCTCAATACTCAATCTTCAATCCTCAAACCTCAATCCTCAATCCTCAATCCTCAATGTTCAATCCTCAATACCCAATCTTCAGTCTTCAATCATCAATCCTCAATCCTCAGGCTTCAATCCTCAATCCTCAATCCTCAATCCTCAATCTTCAATCCTCAATACTGAATCTTCAATGCTCAATCCTCAATCCTCAATCCTCAATCCTCAATCCTCAATCACCTATCCTCAACACCCAATCCTCAACCTTCAATCCTCTATGTTCAATCCGCAATACCCAATCCTCAATCTTCAACCCTCAACCCTCAATCCTCAATCCTCAATCCTCAGTCTTCAGTCTTCAATCCTCAATACTCAATCTTTAATCCTCAATCCTCAATAATCAATCCTCAATCCACATTCTTCAATCCTCAACACCCAATCCTCAATCTTCAATCCTCAATCTTGAGTCCTCAATTCTCAATCCTCAATCCTCAATCCTCAGACCTCAAACATCAATACTCAACCCTCAGTCCTCGTCCTCAATCCACAACCCTCAATCCTCGATCCTCAATCTCCAATAATCAATATTCAATCTTCAATCCTCAATCCTCAATCCTCAATCTTCAATCCACAATACTCAATCTGCAATCCTCAATCCTCAGTCCGCAATCCACAATACTCGATACGCAATCCTCAATCTTCAATCCTCAATACTCAGTCTTCAATCCTCAATCCTCAATCCTCAATCCTCAATCCACATTCTTCAATCCTCAACACCTAATCCTCTATCTTCAATCCTCAATCCTCAGTCCTCAATTCTCAATCCTCAATCCTCAATCCTCAGACCTCAAACATCAATACTGAACCCTCAGTCCTCGTCCTCAATCCACAACCCTCAATCCTCTATTCTCAACCTTCAATCATCAATATTCAATCTTCAATCCTCAATCCTCAGTCCTCAATACTCAATCCACAATCCTCAATGATCAATCCTCAATACCCAAACCTCAATCTTCAATCCTCAATCCTCAATCCTCAATCCTCAATCCTCAATCCTCAATCCTCAATCCTCAGTCCTCAAACCTCAATCCTGAATCCTCAAACCTGAATCCTCAGTCTTCAGACCTCAGTCCTCAACAATCAGTTGTCAATCCTCAATCCTCAATAGAGTATCCTCAATTCACAGGTTTCAATACTCAATACTCAACCTGAAATCTTCAAATCTCTATCCACAATCATCAATTCTCATCACTAAACCCTCAACACTCAGTCCCCAATCCTCAATCTTCAATCCTCAATCCTCAATCCTCAATCCTCAATCCTCAACCTTCAATCCTCAATACTCAATCTTCAATCCTCAATCCTCAATCCTCGGTCTTCAATCCTCAATCGCCAATCTCCAATCCTGAATACTCAATCCTCAATCCTCAATCCTCAATCCTCAATCCTCAATCCTCAGTCCTCAAACCTCAATCCTGAATCCTCAAACCTGAATCCTCAGTCTTCAGACCTCAGTCCTCAACAATCAGTTGTCAATCCTCAATCCTCAATAGAATATCCTCAATTCACAGGTTTCAATACTCAATACTCAACCTGAAATCTTCAAATCTCTATCCACAATCATCAATTCTCATCACTCAACCCTCAACACTCAGTCCCCAAACCTCAATCTTCAATCTTCAATCCTCAATCCTCAATCCACAATTTTCAATCCTCAATTCTCAATCTTCAATCCTCAATACTAAATCCTCAATCCTCAATCCTCAGTCCTCAATCCACAATCCTCAATCCTCAAACCTCAATCCTCAATCGTCAGCCCTCGTCCTCAATCATCCACACTCAATCCTCAATCCTCAATCTTCAATCATCAATACTCAATCTTCAATCCTCAGTCCTCAATCTTCAATCCTCAATCCTCAATTCTCAGTCCTCAATACTCAATCCTCAATCGTCAATCCTCAATCCTCAATCCACATTCTTCAATCCTCAACACCCAATCCTCTATCTTCAATCCTCAATCCTCAGTCCTCAATTCTCAATCCTCAATCCTCAATCCTCAGACCTCAAACATCATTACTGAACCCTCAGTCCTCGTCCTCAATCCACAACCCTCAATCCTCTATCCTCAATCTTCAATCATCAATATTCAATCTTCAATCCTCAATCCTCAGTCCTCAATACTCAATCCACAATCCTCAATGATCAATCCTCAATACCCAAACCTCAATCTTCAATCCTCAATCCTCCATCCTCAATCCTCAATCCTCAATCCTCAATCCTCAATCCTCAGTCCTCAAACCTCAATCCTGAATCCTCAAACCTGAATCCTCAGTCTTCAGACCTCAGTCCTCAACAATCAGTTGTCAATCCTCAATCCTCAATAGAGTATCCTCAATTCACAGGTTTCAATACTCAATACTCAACCTGAAATCTTCAAATCTCTATCCACAATCATCAATTCTCATCACTAAACCCTCAACACTCACTCCCCAATCCTCAATCTTCAATCCTCAATCCTCAATCCTCAATCCTCAATCCTCAATCTTCAATCCTCAATACTCAATCTTCAATCCTCAATCCTCAATTCTCGGTCTTCAATCCTCAATCGCCAATCTCCAATCCTGAATACTCAATCTTCAATCCTCAATCCTCAATCCTCAATCCTCAATCCTCAGTCCTCAAACCTCAATCCTGAATCCTCAAACCTGAATCCTCAGTCTTCAGACCTCAGTCCTCAACAATCAGTTGTCAATCCTCAGTCTTCAGACCTCAGTCCTCAACAATCAGTTGTCAATCCTCAATCCTCAATAGAATATCCTCAATTCACAGGTTTCAATACTCAATACTCAACCTGAAATCTTCAAATCTCTATCCACAATCATCAATTCTCATCACTCAACCCTCAACACTCAGTCTCCAAACCTCAATCTTCAATCTTCAATCCTCAATCCTCAATCCTCAATTTTCAATCCTCAATACTCAATCTTCAATCCTCAATACTAAATCCTCAATCCTCAATCCTCAGTCCTCAGTCCACAATCCTCAATCCTCAAACCTCAATCTTCAATCGTCAGCCCTCATCCTCAATCATCCACACTCAATCCTCAATCCTCAATATTCAATCATCAATACTCAATCTTCAATCCTCAATCCTCAATCTTCAATCCTCAATCCTCAATTCTCAGTCCTCAATACTCAATCCTCAATCGTCAATCCTCAATACCCAATCCTCAATCTTCAATCCTCAATCCTCAATCCTCAATCCTCAATCCTCAATCTTCATTCCTCAATACTCAATCTACAATCCTCAATCCTCAATCCTCAATCCTCAATGCTCAATCCTCAATCCTCAATCCTCAACCCTCAATCTTCAATCCTCGATACTCAATCAGCAATCCTCAATCTTCAATCCTCAATCCTCAATCCTCATTCTTCAATCCTCAATGCCAAGGCCTCAATCTTCAATCCTCAATCCTCAATCCTCAATTCTCAATCCTCAATCCTCAATCATCAATCCTCAAACCTCAATCCTCAATCCTCAATCTTCAACCCTCAATCCTCAATCCTCAATTCTCAATCCTCAATACTCAATACTCAATCGTCAATCCTCAATCCCCAATCCTCAATCTTCAATCCTCAAACCTCAATCCTCAATCCTCAATCCTCAATCTTCAATCCTCAATACTCAATCTGCAATCCTCAATCCTCAGTCCGCAATCCTCAATCCTCGATACGCAATCCTCAATCTTCAATCCTCAATACTCAGTCTTCAATCCTCAATCCTCAATCCTCAATCCTCAATCCACATTCTTCAATCCTCAACACCTAATCCTCTATCTTCAATCCTCAATCCTCAGTCCTCAATTCTCAATCCTCAATCCTCAATCCTCAATGCTCAATCCTCAATCCTCAATCCTCAACCCTCAATCTTCCATCCTCGATACTCAATCAGCAATCCTCAATCTTCAATCCTCAATCCTCAATCCTCATTCTTCAATCCTCAATGCCAAGGCCTCAATCTTCAATCCTCAATCCTCAATCCTCAATTCTCAATCCTCAATCCTCAATCATCAATCCTCAATCCTCAGTCCTCAATCCTCAATCCTCAATCGTCAATCCTCAATGTTCAATCCGCAATACCCAATACTCAATCTTCAATCCTCAATCCTCAATCCTCAATCCTCAAACCTCAATCCTCAACCCTCAATCCTCAGTCCTCGAACCTCAAACCTGTATCCTCAATCCCCAATCCTCAATCTTCAGACCTCAGTCCTCAACAATCAGTTGTCAATTATCAATCCTCAATAGAATATCATCAATTCACAGTTTTCAATACTCAATACTCAATCTGCAATTTTCAAATCTTTATTCACAAACATCAATTCTCATCATTTAACACTCAACACTCAGTCCCCAATCCTCAATCTTCAATACTCAATCCTCAATCCTCAATCCTCGATCCTCAATCTTCAATCCTCAATACTCAATCTTCAATCCTCCATCCTCAATCGTCAATCCTCAATCCTCAATCCTCAATCGTCAACATTCAATCCTCAATACTCAATCTTCAATCCTCATTCCTCAATGTTCAATCCTCAATACCCAATCTTCAGTCTTCAATCCTCAATCCTCAATCCTCAATCCTCAATCCTCAATACTCAGTCCTCAATCCTCAGGCTTCAATCCTCAATACTCAATCTTCAATCCTCAATCCTCAATCCTCAATCCTCAATCTTCAATCCTCAATACTGAATCTTCAATGCTCAATCCTCAATCCTCAATCCTCAATCCTCAATCCTCAATCACCTATCCTCAACACCCAATCCTCAACCATCAATCCTCTATGTTCAATCCGCAATACCCAATCCTCAATCTTCAACCCTCAACCCTCAATCCTCAATCCTCAATCCTCAGTCTTCAATCTTCAATCCTCAATACTCAATCTTCAATCCTCAGTCCTCAATAATCAATCCTCAATCCACATTCTTCAATCCTCAACACCCAATCCTAAAACTACAATCGTCAATCTTCAGTCCTCAATTCTAAATCCTCAATCCTCAATCCTCAGACCTCAAACATCAATACTCAACCCTCAGTCCTCGTCCTCAATCCACAACCCTCAATCCTCGATCCTCAATCTTCAATAATCAATATTCAATCTTCAATCCTCAATCTTCAATCCTCAATCCTCAATCCTCAATCCTCAACCCTCAATCTTCAATCCTCAATACTCAATCTTCAATCATCAATCCTCAATCCTCAATCCTCAATCCTCAATCCTCAATCCTCAATCTTCAATCCTCAATACTCAAACTGCAATCCTCAGTCCTCAGTCCTCACTCCTCAATTCTCATTCTTCAATCCTCAATACCGAATCCTCAATCTTCAATCCTCAATCCACAATCCTCAATTCTCAATCCACAATCCTCAATCCTCAGACTTCAAACACCAATACTCAACCCTCAGTCCTCGTCCTCAATCCGCAACCCTCAATCCTCAATCCTCAATCTTCAATCATTAATATTCAATCTTCAATCCTCAATCCTCAATCCTCAATCCTCAACTCTCAACACTCAATGTTCAATCCTCAATACCCAATCCTCAGTCTTCAATCCTCAATCCCCAATCCTCAATCCTCAATCCTCAATTCTCAGTCCTCAATCCTCAATCTTCAATCCTCAATACTCAATCTTCAATCCTCAATCCTCAATCCTCAATCTTCAATCCTCAATACTGAATCTTCTATCCTCAATCTCCAATCCTCAATGATCAATCCGCAATACCCAATCCTCAACCCTGAACACTCAGTCCCCAATCCTCAATATTCAATCCTCAATCCTCAGTCCTCAATCCACAATCCTCAACGGTCAATGCTCAATACTCAATCTTCAATGCTCATTCCTCAATCCTCAATCCTCAATTCTCAATCCTCAATCGTCAACATTCAATCCTCAATACTCAATCTTCAATCCTCATTCCTCAATGTTCAATCCTCAATACCCAATCTTCAGTCTTCAATCCTCAATCCTCAATCCTCAATCCTCAATCCTCAATACTCAGTCCTCAATCCTCAGGCTTCAATCCTCAATACTCAATCTTCAATCCTCAATCCTCAATCCTCAATCCTCAATCTTCAATCCTCAATACTGTATCTTCAATGCTCAATCCTCAATCCTCAATCCTCAATCCTCAATCCTCAATCACCTATCCTCAACACCCAATCCTCAACCATCAATCCTCTACGTTCAATCCGCAATACCCAATCCTCAATCTTCAGCCCTCAACCCTCAATCCTCAATCCTCAATCCTCAGTCTTCAATCTTCAATCCTCAATACTCAATCTTCAATCCTCAATCCTCAATAATCTATCCTCAATCCACATTCTTCAATCCTCAACACCCAATCCTCAATCTACAATCCTCAATCTTCAGTCCTCAATTCTCAATCCTCAATCCTCAATCCTCAGACCTCAAACATCAATACTCAACCCTCAGTCCTCGTCCTCAATCCACAACCCTCAATCCTCGATCCTCAATCTTCAATAATCAATATTCAATCTTCAATTATCAATCCTCAATCCTCAATACTCAAACCACAATCCTCAATTCTCAATCGTCAATGCTCAATACTCAATCGTCAATCCTCAATCCCGAATCCTCAATCTTCAATCCTCAATCCTCAATCCTCAATCCTCAATCCTCAATCTTCAATCCTCAATACTCAATCTTCAATCCTCAATCCTCAATCCTCAATCCTCAATCCTCAATCCTCAATCCTCAATCCTCAATCCTCAATATTCAATCCTCAATACTCAATCTGCAAGACTCAATCCTCAGTCCTCACTCCTCAATCCTCATTCTTCAATCCTCAATACCGAATCCTCAATCTTCAATCCTCAATCCTCAGTCCTCAATTCTCAATCCTCAATCCTGAATCCTCAGACTTCAAACACCAATACTGAACCCTCAGTCCTCGTCCTCAATCCACAACCCTCAATCCTCGATCCTCAATCTTCAATCATTAATATTCAATCTTCAATCTTCAATCCTCAATCCTCAATCCTCAACCCTCAACCCTCAACGTTCAATCCTCAATACCCAATCCTCAGTCTTCCATCCTCAATCCTCAATACTCAATCCTCAATCCTCAATACTCCGTCCTCAATCCACAATCTTCAATCCTCTATACTCAATCTTCAATCCTCAATCCTCAATCCATAATCCTCAATCTTCATCCCTCAATACTGAATCTTCAATCCTCAATCCTCAATCCTCAATCCTCAATCCTCATTCTTCAATCCTCAACACCCAACCCTCAATCTTCAATCCTCAATGTTCAATCCGCAATACCCAATCCTCAATCTTCAATCCTCAACCCTCAATCCTCAATCCTCAATCCTCAATCCTCAATCTTCAGTCCTCAATACTCAATCTTCAATCCTCAATCCTCAATCCTCAATCCTCAATCCACATTCTTCAATCCTCAACACCCAATCCTCTATCTTCAATCCTCAATCCTCAGTCCTCAATTCTCAATCCTCAATCCTCAATCCTCAGACCTCAAACATCAATACTGAACCCTCAGTCCTCGTCCTCAATCCACAACCCTCAATCCTCTATCCTCAATCTTCAATCATCAATATTCAATCTTCAATCCTCAATCCTCAGTCCTCAATACTCAATCCACAATCCTCAATGATCAATCCTCAATACCCAAACCTCAATCTTCAATCCTCAATCCTCAATCCTCAATCCTCAATCCTCAATCCTCAATCCTCAATCCTCAATCCTCAGTCCTCAAACCTCAATCCTGAATCCTCAAACCTGAATCCTCAGTCTTCAGACCTCAGTCCTCAACAATCAGATCTCAATCCTCAATCCTCAATCCTCAATTCTCAATCCTCAATCCTCAATCATCAATCCTCAATCCTCAGTCCTCAATCCTCAATCCTCAATCGTCAATCCTCAATGTTCAATCCGCAATACCCAATACTCAATCTTCAATCCTCAATCCTCAATCCTCAATCCTCAAACCTCAATCCTCAACCCTCAATCCTCAGTCCTCGAACCTCAAACCTGTATCCTCAATCCCGAATCCTCAATCTTCAGACCTCAGTCCTCAACAATCAGTTGTCAATTATCAATCCTCAATAGAATATCATCAATTCACAGTTTTCAATACTCAATACTCAATCTGCAATTTTCAAATCTTTATTCACAAACATCAATTCTCATCATTCAACACTCAACACTCAGTCCCCAATCCTCAATCTTCAATACTCAATCCTCAATCCTCAATCCTCGATCCTCAATCTTCAATCCTCAATACTCAATCTTCAATCCTCCATCCTCAATCGTCAATCCTCAATCCTCAATCCTCAATCGCCAGGCTTCAATCCTCAATACTCAATCTTGAATCCTAAATCCTCAATCCTCAATCCTCATTGCTCAATCCTCATTCTTCAATCCTCAACACCCAATCCTCAGTCTTCAATCCTCAATCCTCAATCCTCAACTCTCAATCCTCAATCCTCATTCCTCAGTCCACAAACCTCAATCCTCAACCCTCAGCCCTCATCCTCAATCCTCAATCCTCAATCTTCAATCCTCAATCCTCAGTCCTCAGTTCTCAATCCTCAATCCTCAGTCCTCAGTCCTCAAACCCCTACCCTCAACCCTCAGCCCTCATACTCAATCCTCAATCCTCAATCCTCAATCCTCAATACTCAATCTTCAATCCTCAAACCTCAATCCTCAATCCTCAATCCTCAATGTTCAATCCTCAATACCCAATCTTCAGTCTTCAATCATCAATCCTCAATCCTCAGGCTTCAATCCTCAATACTCAATCTTCAATCCTCAATCCTCAATCCTCAATCCTCAATCTTCAATCCTCAATACTGAATCTTCAATGCTCAATCCTCAATCCTCAATCCTCAATCCTCAATCCTCAATCACCTATCCTCAACACCCAATCCTCAACCTTCAATCCTCTATGTTCAATCCGCAATACCCAATCCTCAATCTTCAACCCTCAACCCTCAATCCTCAATCCTCAATCCTCAGTCTTCAATCTTCAATCCTCAATACTCAATCTTTAATCCTCAATCCTCAATAATCAATCCTCAATCCACATTCTTCAATCCTCAACACCCAATCCTCAATCTTCAATCCTCAATCTTGAGTCCTCAATTCTCAATCCTCAATCCTCAATCCTCAGACCTCAAACATCAATACTCAACCCTCAGTCCTCGTCCTCAATCCACAACCCTCAATCCTCGATCCTCAATCTCCAATAATCAATATTCAATCTTCAATCCTCAATCCTCAATCCTCAATACTCAATCCACAATCCTCAATTCTCAATCCTCATTCCTCAGTCCACAAACCTCAATCCTCAACCCGCAGCCCTCATCCTCAATCCTCAATCCTCAATCTTCAATCCTCAATCCTCAGTCCTCAGTTCTCAATCCTCAATCCTCAGTCCTCAGTCCTCAAACCCCTACCCTCAACCGTCAGCCCTCATACTCAATCCTCAATCCTCAATCCTCAATCCTCAATACTCAATCTTCAATCCTCAAACCTCAATCCTCAATCGTCAATCCTCAATGTTCAATCCTCAATACCCAATCCTCAATCTTCAATCCTCAATCCTCAATCCTCAATTCTCAATCCTCAATACTCAATACTCAATCGTCAATCCTCAATCCCCAATCCTCAATCTTCAATCCTCAATCCTCAATCCTCAATCCTCAATCCTCAATCTTCAATCCTCAATACTCAATCTGCAATCCTCAATCCTCAGTCCGCAATCCTCAATCCTCGATACGCAATCCTCAATCTTCAATCCTCAATACTCAGTCTTCAATCCTCAATCCTCAATCCTCAATCCTCAATCCACATTCTTCAATCCTCAACACCTAATCCTCTATCTTCAATCCTCAATCCTCAGTCCTCAATTCTCAATACTCAATCCTCAATCCTCAATGCTCAATCCTCAATCCTCAATCCTCAACCCTCAATCTTCAATCCTCGATACTCAATCAGCAATCCTCAATCTTCAATCCTCAATCCTCAATCCTCATTCTTCAATCCTCAATGCCAAGGCCTCAATCTTCAATCCTCAATCCTCAATCCTCAATTCTCAATCCTCAATCCTCAATCATCAATCCTCAATCCTCAGTCCTCAATCCTCAATCCTCAATCGTCAATCCTCAATGTTCAATCCGCAATACCCAATACTCAATCTTCAATCCTCAATCCTCAATCCTCAATCCTCAAACCTCAATCCTCAACCCTCAATCCTCAGTCCTCGAACCTCAAACCTGTATCCTCAATCCCGAATCCTCAATCTTCAGACCTCAGTCCTCAACAATCAGTTGTCAATTATCAATCCTCAATAGAATATCATCAATTCACAGTTTTCAATACTCAATACTCAATCTGCAATTTTCAAATCTTTATTCACAAACATCAATTCTCATCATTCAACACTCAACACTCAGTCCCCAATCCTCAATCTTCAATACTCAATCCTCAATCCTCAATCCTCGATCCTCAATCTTCAATCCTCAATACTCAATCCTCAATCCTCCATCCTCAATCGTCAATCCTTAATCCTCAATCTTCAATCGCCAGGCTTCAATCCTCAATACTCAATCTTGAATCCTAAATCCTCAATCCTCAATCCTCATTCCTCAATCCTCATTCTTCAATCCTCAACACCCAATCCTCAGTCTTCAATCCTCAATCCTCAATCCTCAACTCTCAATCCTCAATCCTCATTCCTCAGTCCACAAACCTCAATCCTCAACCCTCAGCCCTCATCCTCAATCCTCAGTCCTCAATCTTCAATCCTCAATCCTCAGTCCTCAGTTCTCAATCCTCAATCCTCAGTCCTCAGTCCTCAAACCCCTACCCTCAACCCTCAGCCCTCATACTCAATCCTCAATCCTCAATCCTCAATCCTCAATACTCAATCTTCAATCCTCAAACCTCAATCCTCAATCCTCAATCCTCAATGTTCAATCCTCAATACCCAATCTTCAGTCTTCAATCCTCAATCCTCAATCCTTAATCCTCAATCCTCAATACTCAGTCCTCAATCCTCAGGCTTCAATCCTCAATACTCAATCTTCAATCCTCAATCCTCAATCCTCAATCCTCAATCTTCAATCCTCAATACTGAATCTTCAATGCTCAATCCTCAATCCTCAATCCTCAATCCTCAATCCTCAATCACCTATCCTCAACACCCAATCCTCAACCTTCAATCCTCTATGTTCAATCCGCAATAGCCAATCCTCAATCTTCAACCCTCAACCCTCAATCCTCAATCCTCAATCCTCAGTCTTCAATCTTCAATCCTCAATACTCAATCTTCAATCCTCAATCCTCAATAATCAATCCTCAATCCACATTCTTCTATCCTCAACACCCAATCCTCAATCTTCAATCCTCAATCTTGAGTCCTCAATTCTCAATCCTAAATCCTCAATCCTCAGACCTCAAACATCAATACTCAACCCTCAGTCCTCGTCCTCAATCCACAACCCTCAATCCTCGATCCTCAATCTTCAATAATCAATATTCAATCTTCAATCCTCAATCCTCAATCCTCAATACTCAATCCACAATCCTCAATTCTCAATCGTCAATGCTCAATACTCAATCGTCAATCCTCAATCCCCAATCCTCAATCTTCAATCCTCAATCCTCAATCCTCAATCCCCAATCCTCAATCTTCAATCCTCAAACCTCAATCCTCAATCCTCAATCCTCAATCTTCAATCCACAATACTCAATCTGCAATCCTCAATCCTCAGTCCGCAATCCACAATACTCGATACGCAATCCTCAATCTTCAATCCTCAATACTCAGTCTTCAATCCTCAATCCTCAATCCTCAATCCTCAATCCACATTCTTCAATCCTCAACACCTAATCCTCTATCTTCAATCCTCAATCCTCAGTCCTCAATTCTCAATCCTCAATCCTCAATCCTCAGACCTCAAACATCAATACTGAACCCTCAGACCTCGTCCTCAATCCAGAACCATCAATACTGAATCCTCAATCTTCAATCATCAATACTCAACCTTCAGTCCTCAATCCTCAATCCTCAATCCTTAAACCTCAATCCTCAACCGTCAGTCGTCGTCCTCAAACCTCAACCCTCAATCCTCAATCCTCAATCTTCAATCATCAATACTCAATCTTCAATCCTCAATCCTCAATCCTCAATCCTCAATCCTCAATCCTCAATATTCAACGCACCACCCTCAACCATCAATCCTCAATACTCAACCATCAACCCTCAATTCTCAATACCCAAAAGAATATCCTGAATTCTCCTGGTCCAATACTCAATCCACAATATTCAATAATCAAATCTCAGTCCTCAAACATCAATCCTCAACACGCAATCCTCAACACTCAGTCCTCTCTCTTCAATCCTCCATCCTCAATCCTCAATCCTCAAGCGTCAATCCTCAATTCTCAATCCTCAACCGTCAGTCCTCGTCCTGAAACCTCAACCCCCAATGCTCAAACCTCAATACCCAATCCTCAATCTTCAATCCTCAAACCTCAATCCTCAATCATCAATCCTCAATCCTCAATCCACAATCTTCAATCCTCAATCCTCAGTCCACAAACCTCAATTCTGAATCCTCAATCCTGAGTCCTCAATCTTCAGCCCTCAGTCCTCAGCAATCAGTAGTCAATCCTCAATCCTCAGTAGAATATCCTCAATTCACAGCTTTCAACACTCAATACTCGATCTGCAATCTTCAAACCACTATCCACAAACATCAATTCTCATCACTCAACCCGCAACACTCAGTCCACAATGTTCAATCCTCAATCCTCAATTCTCTATCTTCAATCCTCATTACTGACCCTTCAATCCTTAATCCTCAATCCTCAATCTTCAATCCTCAATCATCAATCCTCAATTCTCAATCCTCAATCCTCAGTCCTCAGTCCTCAAACCTCAATCCTCAACCCTCAGCCCTCATCCTGAATCCTCAATCCTCAATCCTCAATCCTCAACCTTCAATCCTCAATACTCAATCTTCAATCCTCAATCCTCAGTCCTCAATCTTCAATCCTCAATGCTCAATGCTCAATCCTCAATCCTCAGTCCCCAGTCCTCAATCCTCAATCCTCAAACCTCAATCTTCAACCGTCAGTCCTCGTCCTCAAACCTCAACCCTCAATCCTCAATCCTCAATCTTCAATCATCAATACTCAACCTTCAATCCTCAATCCCCAATCCTCAATCCTCAATCCTCAATCCTCAATATTCAACGCACAACCCTCAACCATCAATCCTCAATACTCAACCGTCAATCCTCAATTCTCAATACTCAATAGAATATCCTGAATTCTCATGGTTCAATACTCAATCCAAAATATTCAATAATCAAATCTCAATCCTCAAACATTAATTCTCAACACTCAATCATCAACACTCAGTCCTCTCTCTTCAATCCTCCATCATCAATCCTCAATCCTCAAGCGTCAATCCTCAATCCTCAATCCTTCATCCTCAACCATCAATCCTCAGACCTCAAACCTCCACCCCGAATCCTCAATCCTGAATCCTCAATCTTCAGCCATAAGTCCTCAGCAATCAATTGTCAAACCTCAATCCTCAATAGAATATCCTCAATTCACAGTTTTCAATACTCAATCCCCATTCTTCAATCTTCAAATCTCAATCCACAAACATCAATTCTCATCACGCAACCCTCAACACTCAGTCCTCAATCCTCAATCCTCAATCCTCAATCCTCAATCTTCAATCCTCAATACTCAATATTCAATCCTCAATCCTCAAACCTCAATCCTCAATCCTCTATCCTCAATCCTCAGTCCTCACTCCTCAATCCTCATTCTTCAATCCTCAATACCGAATCCTCAATCTTCAATCCTCAATCCTCAATCCTCAATCCTCAGACTTCAAACACCAATACTAAACCCTCAGTCCTCGTCCTCAATCCACAACCCTCAATCCTCAATCCTCAATCTTCAATCATTAATATTCAATCTTCAATCTTCAATCCACAATCCTCAATCCTCAGCCCTCAATCCTCAACGTTCAATCCTCAATACCCAATCCTCAGTCTTCCATCCTCAATACTCAATACTCAATCCTCAATCCTCAATTCTCAATCCTCAGTGCGCAATACTCAATCGTCAATCCTCAATCCCCAATCCTCAATCTTCAATCCTCAATCCTCAATCCTCAATCCTCAATCCTCAATCTTCAATCCTCAATACTCAATCTTCAATCCTCAATCCTCAATCCTCATTTCTTAATCCTCAATCCTCAATCCTCAGACTTCAAACACCTATACTCAACCCTCAGTCCTCGTCCTCAATCCGCAACCCTCAATCCTCAATCCTCAATCTTCAATCATCAATATTCAATCTTCAATCCTCAATCCTCAATCCTCAATACTCAATCCACAATCCTCAATTCTCAATCGTCAATGCTCAATACTCAATCGTCAATCCTCAATCCCCAATCCTCAATCTTCAATCCTCAATCCTCAATCCTCAATCCTCAGACTTCAAACTCAAATACTCAACCCTCAGTCCTCGTCCTCAATCCACAACCCTCAATCCTCAATCCGCAATCTTCAATCATTAATATTCAATCTTCAATCTTCAATCCTCAATCCTCAATCCTCAACCCTCAATCCTCAACGTTCAATCCTCAATACCCAATCCTCAGTCTTCCATCCTCAATCCTCAATACTCAATCCTCAATCCTCAATACTCAGTCCTCAATCCTCAATCTTCAATCCTCAGTCCTCAAACCTCAATCCTGAATCCTCAATCCTGAATCCTCAATCTTCAGCCCTCGGTCCTCTACAATCAGTTGTAAATCCTCAATCCTCAATAGAATATCATCAATTCACAGTTTTCATTACTCAATACTCAATCTGCAATCTTCAATCATTAATATTGAATCTTCAATCTTCAATCCTCAATCCTCAATCCTCAATCCTCTATCCTCAATCCTCAATCCTCAATCCTCAATCCTCAATCCTCATTCTTCAATCCTCAATACCCAATCCTCAGTCTTCAATCCTCAATCCTCAATCCTCAATTCTCAACCCTCAATCCTCAGTCCTCAGACCTAAATCCTCAATCCTGAAACCTCAGCCCTCATCCTCATTCATCAATCCTCAATCCTCAATCCTCAATCTTCAATCCTCAATACTCAATCTTCAATCCTCAATCCTCAGTACTCAAACTTCAATCCTCAATACTCAATCCTCAGTGATCAACCCTCAATCTTCAATACTGAATCGTCAATCCTCAGTCCTCGATCCTCAATCCTCAATCCTCGCTCCTCAAACCTAAATCCTCAATCCTCAAACCTCAGCCCTCATCCTCATTCATCAATCCTCAATCCTCAATCCTCAGTCTTCAATCCTCAATCCTCAATCCTCAATCCTCAATTCTCAACCCTCAATCCTCAGTCCTCAGACCTAAATCCTCAATCCTCAAACCTCAGCCCTCATCCTCATTCATCAATCCTCAATCCTCAATCTTCGATCTTCAATCCTCAATCCTCAATCCTCAATCCTCAATCTTCAATCCTCAATCCTCAACCCTCAATCCTCAATCCTCAGTCCTCAGACCTAAATCCTCAATCCTCAAACCTCAGCCCTCATCCTCATTCATCAATCCTCAATCCTCAATCCTCAATCTTCAATCCGCAATCCTCAATCCTCAATCCTCAATCTTCAATCCTCAATCCTCAATCCTCAATCCTCAATCCTCAATCCACATTCTTCAATCCTCAATACCCGATCCTCAATCTACAATACTCAATCCTCAATCCTCAATTCTCAATCCTCAATCCCCAGTCCTCAGTCCTCAAACCTCAAACCTCAATCCTCAACCCTCAGCCCTCATCCTCAATCCTCAATCCTCAATCCTCAATCCTCAATCTTCAATCCTCAACACTCAATCTTCAATAATCAATCCTCAATCCTCAATCCTCAATCCTCAATCCTCAATCCTCAATCTTCAATCCTCAATACTCAAACTGCAATCCTCAAACCTCAGTCCTCACTCCTCAATCCTCATTCTTCAATCCTCAATACCGAATCCTCAATCCTCAATCCTCAATCCTCAATCCTCAACCCTCAATCCTCAGACTTCAAACACCAATACTCAACCCTCAGTCCTAGTCCTCAATCCACAACCCTCAATCCTCAATCCTCAATCTTCAATCATTAATATTCAATCTTCAATCTTCAATCCTCAATCCTCAATCCTCAACCCTCAATCCTCAACGTTCAATCCTCATTACCCAATCCTCAGTCTTCCACCCTCAATCCTCAATACTCAAGCCTCAATCCTCAATACTCAGTCCTCAATCCTCAATCTTCAATCCTCAATACTCAATCTTCAATCCTCAATCCTCAATCCTTAATCCACAACCTTCAATCCTCAATACTGAATCTTCAATCCTCAATCCTGAATCCTCAATCCTCAATCCTCATCCTTCAACCCTCAACAACCAATCCTCAATCTTCAATCCTCAATGTTCAATCCCCAATACCCAATCCTCAATCTTCAATCCTCAACCCTCAATCCTCAATTCTCAATCCTCAATCCTCAATCCTCAATCCTCAATGCTCAATACCCAATCGTCAATCCTCAGTCCTCAATCCACAATCCTCAATCTTCAATCCTCAATCCTCAAACCTCAAACCTCAGCCCTCATCCTCAATCATCAATCCTCAATCCTCAATCCTCAACCTTCAATCCTCAATACTCAATCTTCAATCCTCAATCCTCAGTACTCAAACCTCAATCCTCAATCCTCAATCCTCAGTGATCAATCCTCAATCTTCAATACTGAATCGTCAATCCTCAGTCCTCGATCCTCAATCCTCAATCCTTAATCCTCAATCTTCAATCCTCAATAATTAATCTCCAATCCTAGATCCTCAATCCCCAATCTTCAATCCTTAATCCTGTATCACCAATCCTCAATCCCGAGTCCTCAAACTTCAATCCACAATGCGGAAACCTCAATCCTCAATCCTCAGTCCTCAATCCTAAATCCTCAATCCTCAAACCTCAATCCTCAACCGTCAGTCCTCGTCCTCAATCCTCAACCCTCAATCATCAATCCTCAATCTTCAATCCTCAATACTCAATATTCAATCCTCTATCCTCAATCCTCAATCCTCAATCTTCAATCCTCAATCCTCAATCCTCAATCCTCAATCCTCAACCCTCAATCCTCAACGTTCAATCCTCATTACCCAATCCTCAGTCTTCCACCCTCAATCCTCAATACTCAATCCACAGTCCTCAATGTTCAATCCTCAATACCCAAACCTCAATCTTCAATCCTCAATCCTCAATCCTCAATCCTCAATCTTCAATCCTCAGTCCTCAAACCTCAATCCTGAATCCTCAATCCTGAATCCTCAACCTTCAGCCCTCGGTCCTCTACAATCAGTTGTCAATCCTCAATCCTCAATAGAATATCATCGATTCACAGTTTTCGTTACTCAATACTCAATCTGCAATCTTCAAATCTCTATCCACAAACATCAATTCTCATCACTCAACCCTCAACACTCAGTCCCCAGTCCTCAATATTCAATCCTGAATCCTCAATCCTCAATCCACAATCCTCAACGTTCAATCCTCAATACTCAATCTTCAATCCTCAATTCTGAATCTTCAATCCTCAATCCTCAATCCTCAATCCTCAATCCTCATTCTTCAACCCTCAACACCCAATCCTCAATCTTCAATCCTCAATGTTCAATCCGCAATACCCAATCCTCAATCTTCAATCCTCAACCCTCAATCCTCAATCCTCAATCCTCAATCCTCAATCTTCAATCCTCAATACTCAATCTTCAATCCTCAATCCTCAATCCTCAATCCTCACTCCACATTCTTCAATCCTCAACACCCAATCCTCAATCTTCAGTCCCCAATCCTCAGTCCTCAATTCTCAACCCTCAATCCTCAATCCTCAATCCTCAGACCTCAAACATCAATACTCAACCCTCAGTCCTCGTCCTCAATCCACAACCCTCAATCCTCAACACCCAATCCTCAATCTTCAATCCTCAATCCTCAGTCCTCTAATTCTCGATCCTCAATACTCAATCCACAGTCCTCAATGTTCAATCCTCAATACCCAAACCTCAATCTTCAATCCTCAATCCTCAATCCTCAATCCTCAATCCTCAATCCTCAGTCCTCAAACCTCAATCCTGAATCCTCAAACCTGAATCCTCTGTCTTCAGACCTCAGTCCTCAACAATCAGTTGTCAGTCCTCAATCCTCAATAGAATATCCTCAATTCACAGGTTCCAATACTCAATACTCAACCAGAAATCTTCAAATCTCTATCCACAATCATCAATTCTCATCACTCAACCCTCAACACTCAGTCCCCAATCCTCAATCTTCAATCCTCTATCCTCAATCCTCAACCCTCAATCGCCAATCTCCAAGCCTGAATACTCAATCTTCAATCCTCAATCCTCAATCCCCAATCCTCAATCCTCAATCCTCATTCTTCAATCCTTAATACCCAATCCTCAATCTTCAATCCTCAATCCTCAATTCTCAATTCTCGACCCTCAATTCTCAGTCCTCAGACCTCAAACCTCAATCCTCAAACCTCAGCCCGCATCCTCAATCCTCAATCCTCAATCCTCAATCCTCAATCCTCAATCCTCAATACTCATTCTTCAATCCTCAATCTTCAATGCTCAATCTTCAATCCTCAATCCTCAATTCTCAATCCTCAATCCTCAATCCTCAATCCTGAGTCCTCAAACCTCAGTCCTGAATCCCCGATACTGAATCCTCAATCTTCAGCCCTCAGTCCTCTACAATCAGTTGTCAATCCTCAATCCTCAATAGAATATCATCAATTCACAGTTTTCATTACTCAATACTCAATCTGCAATCTTCGAATCTCTGTCCACAAACATCAATTCTCATCACTCAACCCTCAACACTCAGTCCCCAATCGTCAATATTCAATCCTCAATCCTCAATCCTCAATCCACAATCCTCAACGTTCAATCCTCAATACTCAATCTTCAATGATCATTCCTCAATCCTCAATCCTCAATTCTCAATCCTCAATCGTCAATCTTCAATCCTCAATACTCAATCTTCAATCGTCAATCCTCAATGTTCAGCCATCAATACCCAATACTCAGTCTTCAATCCTCAATCCTCAATCCTCAATCCTCCATCCTCAATACTCAGTCCTCAATCCTCAATCTTCAATCCTCTATACTCAATCTTCAATCCTCAATCGTCAATCCTCAATCCTCAATCTTCAATCCTCAATCCTCAATCCTCAATCCTCACTCCACATTCTTCAATCCTCAACACCCAATCCTCAATCTTCAATCCTCAATCATCAGTCCTCAATTCTCAATCCTCAATCCTCAATCCTCAATCCTCAGACCTCAAACATCAATACTCAACCCTCAGTCCTCGTCCTCAATCCACAACCCTCAATCCTCAACACCCAATTCTCAATCTTCAGTCCTCAATCCTCAGTCCTCAATTCTCGATCCTCAATACTCAATCCACAGTCCTCAATGTTCAATCCTCAATACCCAAACCTCAATCTTCAATCCTCAATCCTCAATCCTCAATCCTCAATCCTCAATCCTCAATCCTCAGACCTCAAACCTCAATCCTGAATCCTCAAACCTGAATCCTCAGTCTTCAGACCTCAGTCCTCAACAATCAGTTGTCAGTCCTCAATCCTCAATAGAATATCCTCAATTCACAGGTTTAAATACTCAATACTCAACCTGAAATCTTCAAATCTCTATCCACAATCATCAATTCTCGTCACTCAACCCTCAACACTCAGTCCCCAATCCTCAATCTGCAATCCTCTATCCTCAATCCTCAACCCTCAATCGCCAATCTCCAACCCTGAATACTCAATCTTCAATCCTCAATCCTCAATCCTCAATTCTCAATCCTCAATCCTCATTCCTCAGTCCTCAAACCTCAAACCTCAATCCTCAACCCTCAGCCCTCATCCTCAATCCTCAATCCTCAATCCTCAATCCTCAATCTTCAATCCTCAATACTCAATATTCAATAATCAATCCTCAATCCTCAATCCTCAATCCTCAATCCTCAATCCTCAATCTTCAATCCTCAATACTCAAACTGCAATCCACAATCCTCAGTCCTCACTCCTCAATCCTCATTCTTCAATCCTCAATACCGAATCCTCAATCTTCAATCCTCAATCCTCAATGTTCAATCCGCAATACCCATTCCTCAATCTTCAATCCTCAACCCTCAATCCTCAATCCTCAATCCTCAATCCTCAATCTTCAATCGTCAATACTCAATCTTCAATCCTCAATCCTCAATCCTCAATCCTCACTCCACATTCCTCAATCCTCAACACCCAATCCTCAATCTTCAATCCTCAATACCCAATCCTCAATCTTCAATCCTCAATCCTCAAACCTCAATCCTCAATCCTCAATCTTTAATCCTCAGTCCTCAAACTTCAATCCTGAATCCTGAATCCTGAATCCTCAAACTTCAGCTCGCAGTCCTCAACAATCAGGTGTCAATCCTCAATCCTCAATAGAGTATCCTCAATTCACAGGACTCAATGCTCAACACACAACCTGCAATCTTCAAATCTCTATCCACAAACATCAATTCTCATCGCTCAGCCCTCAACACTCAGTCCCCAATCCTCAATCTTCAATCCTCAATCCTCAATCCGCAATCCTCAATCCGCAATCTTCAATCCTCAATACTCAATCTTCAATCCTCAATCTTCAATCCTCAATCCTCAATCCTCAATCCTCAATCATCAACCTTCAATCCTCAATACTCAATCTTCAATCCTCTATCCTCAATCCTCAATCCTCAATCCTCAATCGTCAATCCTCAATCATCAACCGTCAACCTTCAATCCTCAATACTCAATCTTCAATCCTCAATCCTTAATCCTCAATCCTCAATCCTCATTCTTCAATCCTCAATACCCAATCCTCAATCTTCAATCCTCAATCCTCAATCCTCAATCCTCAATGCTCAATCATCAATCCTCAATCTTCATTCCTCAGTCCCAAATCCTCAATCTTCAATACCCAATCCTCAATCCTCAATCTTCAATCCTCAATACTCAATCTTCAATCCTCAATCCTCAACCATCAGTTGTCAATCCTCAATCCTCAATAGAATATCATCAATTCACAGTTTTCATTACTCAATACTCAATCTGCAATCTTCAAATCTCTATCCACAAACATCAACTCTCATCACTCAACTCTCAACACTCAGTCCCCAAACCTCAATATTCAATCCTCAATTCTCAATGCTCAGTCCACAATCCTCAACATTCAATCCTCAATACTCAGTCTTCAATGCTCAATCCTCAATCCTCAATCCTCAATTCTCAATCCTCAATCGTCAATCTTCAATCCTCAATACTCAATCTTCAGTCCTCAATGCTCAATCCTCAATCCTCAATCCTCATTCTTCAATCCTCGATACCCAATCCTCAATCTTCAATCCTCAATCCTCAATCATCAATTCTCAATCCTCAATCCTCAGTCCTCAGTCCTCTAACCTCAATCCTCAACCCTCAGCCCTCATCCTCAATCCTCAATTCTCATTCCTCAATCCTCAACCTTCAATCCTCAACACTCAGTCTTCAACTCTCAGTCCTGAACCCTCAGTCCTCAGTCCTCAAACCTCAATCCTCAACCCTCAGCCCTCATCCTCAATCCTCAGACGACAATCCGCAATCCTCAATCTTCAATCCTCAATACTCAAACTTCAATCCTCAATCCTCTGTCCTCAATCCTCAATTCTCAATCCTCAATCCACAATCCTCAACCTTCAATCCTCAATACTCAGTCTTCAATGCTCAATCCTCAATCCTCAATCCTCAATTCTCAATCCTCAATCGTCAATCTTCAATCTTCAATACTCAATCTTCAATCATGAATCCTCAGTCCTAAAACCTCAATTCTGAATCCTCAATCCTGAATCCTCAATCTTCAGCCCACAGTCCTCAACAATCAGTTGTCAGTCCTCAATCCTCAATAGAATATCCTCAATTCACAGGTCTCAATACTCAATACTCAACCTGCAATCTTCAAACCTCTATCCACAAACATCAATCCTAATGACTCAACCCTCAACTCTCAGTCCCCAATCCTCAACCTTCAATCCTCAATCCTCAGACCACAATCCTCAAAACTCAATCTTCAATCCTCAATACTCAATCTTCAATCCTCAATCGTCATTCCTCGGTCCTCAATCCGCAATCGTCCATCTCCAATCCTGAACACTCAACCTTCAATCCTCAATCCACAATCCTCAATCCTCAATCTTCAATCCTCAATCCTCAATCCTCAATTCTCAACCCTCAATCCTCAGTCCTCAGTCCTCAAACCTCAATCCTCAAACCTCAGCCCCCATCCTCAATACTCAATCCTCAATCCTCAATCCTCAATCTTCAATCCTCAATACTCAATATTCAATCCCCAATCCTCAGTCCTCAAACCTCAATTCTGAATCCTCAATCCTGCATCCTCAATCTCCAGCCCTCAGTCCTCAACAATCAGTTGTCAATCCTCAATCCCCAATAGAATATCCTCAATTCACAGTTTTCAATACTCAATACTCAATCTGCAATCTTCAAGTCTCTATACACAAACATCAATTCTCATCACTAAACCCTGAGCGCTCAGTCCTCAATGTTCAATCCTCAATCCTCAATTCTCGATCTTCAATCCTCAATACTGAATCTTCAATCCTCAATCCTCAATCCTCAATCCTCAGTTATCAATCATCAATCCTCAGTAATCAGTCCTCAATCTTCAATACTCAATCGTCAATCCTCAGTCCTCAATCCTCAATCCTCAATTCCTGTTCCTCAAACCTCAATCCTCAACCCTCAGTCCTCATCCTCAATCCTCAATCCTCAATCCTCAATCCTCAATCTTCATTCCTCAATACTCAATCTTCAATAATCAGTCCTCAATTCTCAATCCTCAATACTCAATCCTCAATCGTCAATCCTCAATCCCAAATCCTCAATCTTCAATCCTCAATCCTCAATCCTCAATCCTCAATCCTCAATCTTCAATCCTCAATACTCAATCTTCAATCCTCAATCCTCAATCCTCAATCCTCAATCCTCAACCCTCAATCCTCAATCCTCATTCTTCAATCCTCAATACCTAATGCTCAATATTCAATCCTCGATCCTCTGTCCTCAAACCTCAATTCTGAATCCTCAATCCTGTGTCCTCAATCTTCAGCCCTCAGTCATCAACAATCCTGAACGCTCAGTCCTCAATGTTCAATCCTCAATCCTCAATTCTCGATCTTCAATCCTCAATACTGAATCTTCAATCCTCAATCCTCATTCCTCAATCCTCAGTCATCAATCATCAATCCTCAGTAATCAGTCCTCACTCTTCAATACTCAATCGTCAATCCTCAGTCCTCAATCCTCAATCCTCAATTCCTGTTCCTCAAACCTCAATCCTCAATCCTCAATCCTCAATCCTCAATCTTCAATCCTCAGTCCCCAGTCCTCAATCTTCTATCGTCAATAATCAATCCTCAATCCTCAATCCTCAATCCTCATTCTTCAATCCTCAATACTCAATCTTCAATCCTCAATCCTCAATCCTCAATCCTCAATCCTCAACCCTCAATCCTCAGTCCTCCAACCTCAATCCCGAATCCTCGATCCTGAATCCTCAATCTTCAGCCCTCAGTCCTCAAAAGTCAATTGTCATTCCTTAATCCTCAATAGAATATACTCAATTCACAGATTTCAATTCTCAATCCCCATTCTTCAATCTTCAAATCTCAATCCACAAACATCAGTTCTCAACACTCAACCATCAACACTCAGTCCTCAATCTTCAATCCTCATTCCTCAATCCTCAATATTCAATCCCCAATACTCAATCCTCAACCCTCAATCCTCAATTCTCAATCCTCAGTACTCAATCCTCAATCGCCAATCCTCAATCCCCAATCCTCAATCTTCAATCCTCAATCCTCAATCCGCAATGCTCAATCCGCAATATTCAACACACAACCCTCAACCATCAATCCTCAATACTCAACCATCAATCCTGAGTTCTCAATACTCAATAGAATATCCTGAATTCTCATGGTTCAGTACTCAATCCACAAAATTCAATAATCAAATCTCAGTCCTCCAACATCAATTCTCAACACTCAATCCTCAATACTCAGTCCTCTGTCTTCAATCCTCCATCCTAAATACTCAATCCTCAAGCGTCAATCCTCAATTCTCAATCCTTTGTCCCCATACCTCAGTTCTGAATCCTCAATCCTGTGTCCTCGATCTTCAGCCCTCAGTCCTCAACAATCAGTGGTCAATCCTCAATCATCAATAGAATATCCTCAATTCACAGTTTTCAATACTCAATACTCAATCTGCAGTCTTCAAACCTCTATCCACAAACATCAATTCTCATTACTCAACCCTCAACACTCAGTCCTCAATGTTCAATCCTCAATCCTCAATCCTCAATCCTCATTCTTCAATCCTCAATACCCAATCCTCAATCTTCAATCCTCAATCCTCAATCCTCAATTCTCAACCCTCAATCCTCAGTCCTCAGTCCTCAAACCTCAATCCTCAAACCTCAGCCCTCATCCTCAATACTCAATCCTCAATCCTCAATCCTCAATCCTCAATCCTCAATCCTCAATCCTCAATCCTCAATCCTCTATCCTCAATCCTCAATCCTCAATCTTCAATCCTCAGTCCCCAGTCCTCAATCTTCTATCCTCAATACTCAATCCTCAATCTTCAATCCTCAATCCTCAATCTTCAATCCTCAATACTCAATCTTCAATCCTCAATCCTCAATCCTCAATCCTCAATCCTCAACCCTCAATCCTCATTCCTCAAACCTCAATCCCGAATCCTCTATCCTGAATCCTCAATCTTCAGCTCTCAGTCCTCAAAAATCAATTGTCAATCCTTAATCCTCAATAGAATATCCTCAATTCACAGATTTCAATACTCAATCCCCATTCTTCAATCTTCAAATCTCAATCCACAAACATCAGTTCTCATCACTCAACCATCAACACTCAGTCCTGAATCTTCAATCCTCATTCCTCAATCCTCAATATTCAATCCTCAATACTCAATCCTCAATACTCAATCCTCAATTCTCAATCCTCAGTACTCAATCCTCAATCGCCAATCCTCAATCCCCAATCCCCAATCTTCAATCCTCAATCCTCAATCCTCAATGCTCAATCCGCAATATTCAACACACAACCCTCAACCATCAATCCTCAATACTCAACCATCAATCCTCAGTTCTCAATACTCAATAGAATATCCTGAATTCTCATGGTTCAATACTCAATCCACAATATTCAATAATCAAATCTCAGTCCTCAAACATCAATTCTCAACACTCACTCCACAATACTCAGTCCTCTGTCTTCAATCCTCCATCCTCAATCCTCAATCCTCAAGCGTCAATCCTCAATTCTCAATCCTCAACCCTCAATCCTCAGTCCTCAAACCTCAATCCGGAATCCTCAATCCTGAATCCTCCATCTTCTGCCGTCGGTCCTCAACAATCAATTGTCAATCCTCAATCCTCAATAGAATATCCTCAAATCACAGTTTTCAATACCCAATCCCCATCCTTCAATCTTCAGATCTCAATCCACAAACATCAATTCTCATCACTCAACCCTCAACACTCAGTACTCAATCTTCAATCCTCAATCCTCAATCCTCAATCTTCAATCCACAATACTCAATCTTCAATCCTCAATCCTCAATTCTCAATCTTCAATACTCAACCCTCAATCCTCAATCCACAATCCTCAATCCTCAATCCTCATTCTTCAATAATCAATACCCAACCCTCAATCTTCAATCCTGAATCCTCAATCCTCAATTCTCAATCCTCAATCCTCTATCCTCAGACCTCAAACATCAATACTCAAACCTCAGTCCTCGTCCTCAATCCACAACCCTCAATCGTCATTCCTCAATCTTCAATCCTCATTCCTCAATCCTCAATCCTCAATCCTCAGTCCTCAAACCTCAATTCTGAATCCTCAATCCTGAATCCTCAATCTTCAGCCCTCAGTCCTCTACAATCTGCTGTCAATCCTCAATCCTCAATAGAATATCATCAATTCACAGTTTGCATTACTCAATACTTAATCTGCAATCTTCAAGTCTCTATCCACAAACATCAATTCTCATCACTCAACCCTCAACACTCAGTCTACAATCCTCAATATTCAATCCTCAATCCTCAACCCACAATCCACAATCCTCAACATTCAATCCTCAATACTCAATCTCCAATGCTCAATCCTCAATCCTCAATCCTCAATCCTCAATCCTCAATCCTCAATCCTCAATCGTCAATCTTCAATCCTCAATGCTCAATCTTCAACACTCAATACTGAATCTTCAATCCTCAGTCCTCAATCCTCAATCCTCAATCCTCAATCCTCAATCCTCAATCCTCAATTTTCATTCCTAAATACTCAATCTTCAATCCTCAATCCTCAATCCTGAATCCTCAATCTTCAGCCCTCACTCCTCAACAATCAGCTGTCAATCCTCAATCCTCAATAGAATATCATCAATTCACAGTATTTATTACTCAATACTCAATCTGCAATCTTCAAGTCTCTATCCACAAACATCAATTCTCATCACACAGCCCTCAACGCTCAGTCCCCAATCCTCAATATTCAATCCTCAATTCTCAATCCCCAATCCACAATCCTCAACCTGCAATCCTCAATACCCAGTCTTCAATGCTCAATCCTCAATCCTCAATCCTCAATCCTCAATGCTCAATCCTCATTCTTCGATCATCAATACCCAATCCTCAATCTTCAATCCTCTGTTCTCAATCCTCAATCCTCAGTCCTCAGTCCTCAAACCTCAATCTTCAACTGTCAGCCCTCATCCTCAGTCCACAATCCTCAATCCTCAATCTTCAATCTTCAATCCTCAATACTCAATCTTCAATAATCAATCCTCAATTCTCAAAACTCAATACTCAATCCTCAATCGTCAATCCTCAATCCCCAATCCTCAATCTTCAATCATCAATCCTCAATCGTCATTCCTCAATCCTCAATCTTCAATCCTCAATACTGAATCTTCAATAATCAATCCTCAATACTCAATCCTCAATCCTCAATCCTCAATCCTCAATATTCAATCCTCGATACTCAGCCTTCAATCCTCAATCCTCAATCCTCAATGCTCAATCCTCAATCCTCAATCCTCAATCCTCAATCCTCATTCTTCAATCCTCAATACCCAATCCTCAATCCTAAATTTTCAATCCTCAATACTCAATCTTCAATCTGCAATCCTCAATCTTCAATACTCAATCCTCAATCGTCAGTCTTCAACCCTCAATACTCAATCTTCAATCCTCAATCCTCGGTCCTCAATCCTCAATCCTCAAACCTCAATCCTCATTCTTCAATCATCAATACCTAATCCTCAATATTCAATCCTCAATCCTCAATCCTCTATTCCCAATCCTCAATCCTCAGTCTTCAGTCCTCAAACCTCAATCTTCAACCCTCAGCCCTCATCCTCAGTCCTCAATCCTCTATCCTCAATCTTCAATCTTCAATCCTCAATACTCAATCTTCAATAAGCAATCCTCAATTCTCAAAACTCAATACTCAATCCTCAATCGTCAATCCTCAATCCTCAATCCTCAACTCTCAATCCTCGATCCTCAGTCCTCAGTCCTCAAACCTCAATCTTCAACCCTCAGTCCTCATCCTCAATCCTCAATCCTCAATCTTCAATCCTCAATCCTCAATCCTCAAGCCTCAATCCTCAATCCTAAATCCTCAGTCCTCAAACCTCAATCCTGAATCCTCAACCCTGAATCCTCAATCTTCAGACATCAGACCTCAACTATCAGGCGTCAATCCTCAATCCTCAATAGAATATCATCAATTCACAGTTTTCAATACTCAATACTCAATCTGCAATCTTCAAGTCTCTATCCACAAACATCAATTCTCCTCAATCAACCCTCAACACTCAGTCCCCAATCCTCAATCTTCAATCCTCAATCCTCAATCCTCACTCCACATTCCTCAATCCTCAACACCCAATCCTCAATCTTCAATCCTCAATACCCAATCCTCAATCTTCAATCCTCAATCCTCAAACCTCAATCCTCAATCCTCAATCTTTAATCCTCAGTCCTCAAACTTCAATCCTGAATCCTGAATCCTGAATCCTCAAACTTCAGCTCGCAGTCCTCAACAATCAGGTGTCAATCCTCAATCCTCAATAGAGTATCCTCAATTCACAGGACTCAATGCTCAACACACAACCTGCAATCTTCAAATCTCTATCCACAAACATCAATTCTCATCGCTCAGCCCTCAACACTCAGTCCCCAATCCTCAATCTTCAATCCTCAATCCTCAATCCGCAATCCTCAATCCGCAATCTTCAATCCTCAATACTCAATCTTCAATCCTCAATCTTCAATCCTCAATCCTCAATCCTCAATCCTCAATCATCAACCTTCAATCCTCAATACTCAATCTTCAATCCTCTATCCTCAATCCTCAATCCTCAATCCTCAATCGTCAATCCTCAATCATCAACCGTCAACCTTCAATCCTCAATACTCAATCTTCAATCCTCAATCCTTAAACCTCAATCCTCAATCCTCATTCTTCAATCCTCAATACCCAATCCTCAATCTTCAATCCTCAATCCTCAATCCTCAATCCTCAATGCTCAATCATCAATCCTCAATCTTCATTCCTCAGTTCCATATCCTCAATCTTCAATACCCAATCCTCAATCCTCAATCTTCAATCCTCAATACTCAATCTTCAATCCTCAATCCTCAACCATCAGTTGTCAATCCTCAATCCTCAATAGAATATCATCAATTCACAGTTTTCATTACTCAATACTCAATCTGCAATCTTCAAATCTCTATCCACAAACATCAACTCTCATCACTCAACTCTCAACACTCAGTCCCCAAACCTCAATATTCAATCCTCAATTCTCAATGCTCAGTCCACAATCCTCAACATTCAATCCTCAATACTCAGTCTTCAATGCTCAATCCTCAATCCTCAATCCTCAATTCTCAATCCTCAATCGTCAATCTTCAATCCTCAATACTCAATCTTCAATCCTCAATGCTCAATCCTCAATCCTCAATCCTCATTCTTCAATCCTCGATACCCAATCCTCAATCTTCAATCCTCAATCCTCAATCATCAATTCTCAATCCTCAATCCTCAGTCCTCAGTCCTCTAACCTCAATCCTCAACCCTCAGCCCTCATCCTCAATCCTCAATTCTCATTCCTCAATCCTCAACCTTCAATCCTCAACACTCAGTCTTCAACTCTCAGTCCTGAACCCTCAGTCCTCAGTCCTCAAACCTCAATCCTCAACCCTCAGCCCTCATCCTCAATCCTCAGACGACAATCCGCAATCCTCAATCTTCAATCCTCAATACTCAAACTTCAATCCTCAATCCTCTGTCCCCAATCCTCAATTCTCAATCCTCAATCCACAATCCTCAACCTTCAATCCTCAATACTCAGTCTTCAATGCTCAATCCTCAATCCTCAATCCTCAATTCTCAATCCTCAATCGTCAATCTTCAATCTTCAATACTCAATCTTCAATCATGAATCCTCAGTCCTAAAACCTCAATTCTGAATCCTCAATCCTGAATCCTCAATCTTCAGCCCACAGTCCTCAACAATCAGTTGTCAGTCCTCAATCCTCAATAGAATATCCTCAATTCACAGGTCTCAATACTCAATACTCAACCTGCAATCTTCAAACCTCTATCCACAAACATCAATCCTAATGACTCAACCCTCAACTCTCAGTCCCCAATCCTCAACCTTCAATCCTCAATCCTCAGACCACAATCCTCAAAACTCAATCTTCAATCCTCAATCGTCATTCCTCGGTCCTCAATCCGCAATCGTCCATCTCCAATCCTGAACACTCAACCTTCAATCCTCAATCCACAATCCTCAATCCTCAATCCTCAATCCTCGTCCCTTAATCCTCAATACCCAATCCTCAATCTTCAATCCTCAATCCTCAATCCTCAATTCTCAACCCTCAATCCTCAGTCCTCAGTCCTCAATCTTCAATACTCAATCCTCAATCCTCAATCTTCAATCCTCAATACTCAATATTCAATCCCCAATCCTCAGTCCTCAAACCTCAATTCTGAATCCTCAATCCTGCATCCTCAATCTCCAGCCCTCAGTCCTCAACAATCAGTTGTCAATCCTCAATCCCCAATAGAATATCCTCAATTCACAGTTTTCAATACTCAATACTCAATCTGCAATCTTCAAGTCTCTATACACAAACATCAATTCTCATCACTAAACCCTGAGCGCTCAGTCCTCAATGTTCAATCCTCAATCCTCAATTCTCGATCTTCAATCCTCAATACTGAATCTTCAATCCTCAATCCTCAATCCTCAATCCTCAGTTATCAATCATCAATCCTCAGTAATCAGTCCTCAATCTTCAATACTCAATCGTCAATCCTCAGTCCTCAATCCTCAATCCTCAATTCCTGTTCCTCAAACCTCAATCCTCAACCCTCAGTCCTCATCCTCAATCCTCAATCCTCAATCCTCAATCCTCAATCTTCAATCCTCAATACTCAATCTTCAATCCTCA
Source organism: Calliopsis andreniformis (assembly GCF_051401765.1). Lineage (NCBI taxonomy): Eukaryota > Metazoa > Arthropoda > Insecta > Hymenoptera > Andrenidae > Calliopsis > Calliopsis andreniformis. The sequence continues at coordinate 2,845,327 of NW_027480438.1, forward strand.
ATCCTCAATCCTCAATCCTCACTCCACATTCTTCAATCCTCAACACCCAATCCTCAATCTTCAGTCCCCAATCCTCAGTCCTCAATTCTCAACCCTCAATCCTCAATCCTCAATCCTCAGACCTCAAACATCAATACTCAACCCTCAGTCCTCGTCCTCAATCCACAACCCTCAATCCTCAACACCCAATCCTCAATCTTCAATCCTCAATCCTCAGTCCTCTAATTCTCGATCCTCAATACTCAATCCACAGTCCTCAATGTTCAATCCTCAATACCCAAACCTCAATCTTCAATCCTCAATCCTCAATCCTCAATCCTCAATCCTCAATCCTCAGTCCTCAAACCTCAATCCTGAATCCTCAAACCTGAATCCTCTGTCTTCAGACCTCAGTCCTCAACAATCAGTTGTCAGTCCTCAATCCTCAATAGAATATCCTCAATTCACAGGTTCCAATACTCAATACTCAACCAGAAATCTTCAAATCTCTATCCACAATCATCAATTCTCATCACTCAACCCTCAACACTCAGTCCCCAATCCTCAATCTTCAATCCTCTATCCTCAATCCTCAACCCTCAATCGCCAATCTCCAAGCCTGAATACTCAATCTTCAATCCTCAATCCTCAATCCCCAATCCTCAATCCTCAATCCTCATTCTTCAATCCTTAATACCCAATCCTCAATCTTCAATCCTCAATCCTCAATTCTCAATTCTCGACCCTCAATTCTCAGTCCTCAGACCTCAAACCTCAATCCTCAAACCTCAGCCCGCATCCTCAATCCTCAATCCTCAATCCTCAATCCTCAATCCTCAATCCTCAATACTCATTCTTCAATCCTCAATCTTCAATGCTCAATCTTCAATCCTCAATCCTCAATTCTCAATCCTCAATCCTCAATCCTCAATCCTGAGTCCTCAAACCTCAGTCCTGAATCCCCGATACTGAATCCTCAATCTTCAGCCCTCAGTCCTCTACAATCAGTTGTCAATCCTCAATCCTCAATAGAATATCATCAATTCACAGTTTTCATTACTCAATACTCAATCTGCAATCTTCGAATCTCTGTCCACAAACATCAATTCTCATCACTCAACCCTCAACACTCAGTCCCCAATCGTCAATATTCAATCCTCAATCCTCAATCCTCAATCCACAATCCTCAACGTTCAATCCTCAATACTCAATCTTCAATGATCATTCCTCAATCCTCAATCCTCAATTCTCAATCCTCAATCGTCAATCTTCAATCCTCAATACTCAATCTTCAATCGTCAATCCTCAATGTTCAGCCATCAATACCCAATACTCAGTCTTCAATCCTCAATCCTCAATCCTCAATCCTCCATCCTCAATACTCAGTCCTCAATCCTCAATCTTCAATCCTCTATACTCAATCTTCAATCCTCAATCGTCAATCCTCAATCCTCAATCTTCAATCCTCAATCCTCAATCCTCAATCCTCACTCCACATTCTTCAATCCTCAACACCCAATCCTCAATCTTCAATCCTCAATCATCAGTCCTCAATTCTCAATCCTCAATCCTCAATCCTCAATCCTCAGACCTCAAACATCAATACTCAACCCTCAGTCCTCGTCCTCAATCCACAACCCTCAATCCTCAACACCCAATTCTCAATCTTCAGTCCTCAATCCTCAGTCCTCAATTCTCGATCCTCAATACTCAATCCACAGTCCTCAATGTTCAATCCTCAATACCCAAACCTCAATCTTCAATCCTCAATCCTCAATCCTCAATCCTCAATCCTCAATCCTCAATCCTCAGACCTCAAACCTCAATCCTGAATCCTCAAACCTGAATCCTCAGTCTTCAGACCTCAGTCCTCAACAATCAGTTGTCAGTCCTCAATCCTCAATAGAATATCCTCAATTCACAGGTTTAAATACTCAATACTCAACCTGAAATCTTCAAATCTCTATCCACAATCATCAATTCTCGTCACTCAACCCTCAACACTCAGTCCCCAATCCTCAATCTGCAATCCTCTATCCTCAATCCTCAACCCTCAATCGCCAATCTCCAACCCTGAATACTCAATCTTCAATCCTCAATCCTCAATCCTCAATTCTCAATCCTCAATCCTCATTCCTCAGTCCTCAAACCTCAAACCTCAATCCTCAACCCTCAGCCCTCATCCTCAATCCTCAATCCTCAATCCTCAATCCTCAATCTTCAATCCTCAATACTCAATATTCAATAATCAATCCTCAATCCTCAATCCTCAATCCTCAATCCTCAATCCTCAATCTTCAATCCTCAATACTCAAACTGCAATCCACAATCCTCAGTCCTCACTCCTCAATCCTCATTCTTCAATCCTCAATACCGAATCCTCAATCTTCAATCCTCAATCCTCAATGTTCAATCCGCAATACCCATTCCTCAATCTTCAATCCTCAACCCTCAATCCTCAATCCTCAATCCTCAATCCTCAATCTTCAATCGTCAATACTCAATCTTCAATCCTCAATCCTCAATCCTCAATCCTCACTCCACATTCCTCAATCCTCAACACCCAATCCTCAATCTTCAATCCTCAATACCCAATCCTCAATCTTCAATCCTCAATCCTCAAACCTCAATCCTCAATCCTCAATCTTTAATCCTCAGTCCTCAAACTTCAATCCTGAATCCTGAATCCTGAATCCTCAAACTTCAGCTCGCAGTCCTCAACAATCAGGTGTCAATCCTCAATCCTCAATAGAGTATCCTCAATTCACAGGACTCAATGCTCAACACACAACCTGCAATCTTCAAATCTCTATCCACAAACATCAATTCTCATCGCTCAGCCCTCAACACTCAGTCCCCAATCCTCAATCTTCAATCCTCAATCCTCAATCCGCAATCCTCAATCCTCAATCTTCAATCCTCAATACTCAATCTTCAATCCTCAATCTTCAATCCTCAATCCTCAATCCTCAATCCTCAATCATCAACCTTCAATCCTCAATACTCAATCTTCAATCCTCTATCCTCAATCCTCAATCCTCAATCCTCAATCGTCAATCCTCAATCATCAACCGTCAACCTTCAATCCTCAATACTCAATCTTCAATCCTCAATCCTTAATCCTCAATCCTCAATCCTCATTCTTCAATCCTCAATACCCAATCCTCAATCTTCAATCCTCAATCCTCAATCCTCAATCCTCAATGCTCAATCATCAATCCTCAATCTTCATTCCTCAGTCCCAAATCCTCAATCTTCAATACCCAATCCTCAATCCTCAATCTTCAATCCTCAATACTCAATCTTCAATCCTCAATCCTCAACCATCAGTTGTCAATCCTCAATCCTCAATAGAATATCATCAATTCACAGTTTTCATTACTCAATACTCAATCTGCAATCTTCAAATCTCTATCCACAAACATCAACTCTCATCACTCAACTCTCAACACTCAGTCCCCAAACCTCAATATTCAATCCTCAATTCTCAATGCTCAGTCCACAATCCTCAACATTCAATCCTCAATACTCAGTCTTCAATGCTCAATCCTCAATCCTCAATCCTCAATTCTCAATCCTCAATCGTCAATCTTCAATCCTCAATACTCAATCTTCAATCCTCAATGCTCAATCCTCAATCCTCAATCCTCATTCTTCAATCCTCGATACCCAATCCTCAATCTTCAATCCTCAATCCTCAATCATCAATTCTCAATCCTCAATCCTCAGTCCTCAGTCCTCTAACCTCAATCCTCAACCCTCAGCCCTCATCCTCAATCCTCAATTCTCATTCCTCAATCCTCAACCTTCAATCCTCAACACTCAGTCTTCAACTCTCAGTCCTGAACCCTCAGTCCTCAGTCCTCAAACCTCAATCCTCAACCCTCAGCCCTCATCCTCAATCCTCAGACGACAATCCGCAATCCTCAATCTTCAATCCTCAATACTCAAACTTCAATCCTCAATCCTCTGTCCTCAATCCTCAATTCTCAATCCTCAATCCACAATCCTCAGTACCTTCAATCCTCAATACTCAGTCTTCAATGCTCAATCCTCAATCCTCAATCCTCAATTCTCAATCCTCAATCGTCAATCTTCAATCTTCAATACTCAATCTTCAATCATGAATCCTCAGTCCTAAAACCTCAATTCTGAATCCTCAATCCTGAATCCTCAATCTTCAGCCCACAGTCCTCAACAATCAGTTGTCAGTCCTCAATCCTCAATAGAATATCCTCAATTCACAGGTCTCAATACTCAATACTCAACCTGCAATCTTCAAACCTCTATCCACAAACATCAATCCTAATGACTCAACCCTCAACTCTCAGTCCCCAATCCTCAACCTTCAATCCTCAATCCTCAGACCACAATCCTCAAAACTCAATCTTCAATCCTCAATACTCAATCTTCAATCCTCAATCGTCATTCCTCGGTCCTCAATCCGCAATCGTCCATCTCCAATCCTGAACACTCAACCTTCAATCCTCAATCCACAATCCTCAATCCTCAATCTTCAATCCTCAATCCTCAATCCTCAATTCTCAACCCTCAATCCTCAGTCCTCAGTCCTCAAACCTCAATCCTCAAACCTCAGCCCCCATCCTCAATACTCAATCCTCAATCCTCAATCCTCAATCTTCAATCCTCAATACTCAATATTCAATCCCCAATCCTCAGTCCTCAAACCTCAATTCTGAATCCTCAATCCTGCATCCTCAATCTCCAGCCCTCAGTCCTCAACAATCAGTTGTCAATCCTCAATCCCCAATAGAATATCCTCAATTCACAGTTTTCAATACTCAATACTCAATCTGCAATCTTCAAGTCTCTATACACAAACATCAATTCTCATCACTAAACCCTGAGCGCTCAGTCCTCAATGTTCAATCCTCAATCCTCAATTCTCGATCTTCAATCCTCAATACTGAATCTTCAATCCTCAATCCTCAATCCTCAATCCTCAGTTATCAATCATCAATCCTCAGTAATCAGTCCTCAATCTTCAATACTCAATCGTCAATCCTCAGTCCTCAATCCTCAATCCTCAATTCCTGTTCCTCAAACCTCAATCCTCAACCCTCAGTCCTCATCCTCAATCCTCAATCCTCAATCCTCAATCCTCAATCTTCATTCCTCAATACTCAATCTTCAATAATCAGTCCTCAATTCTCAATCCTCAATACTCAATCCTCAATCGTCAATCCTCAATCCCAAATCCTCAATCTTCAATCCTCAATCCTCAATCCTCAATCCTCAATCCTCAATCTTCAATCCTCAATACTCAATCTTCAATCCTCAATCCTCAATCCTCAATCCTCAATCCTCAACCCTCAATCCTCAATCCTCATTCTTCAATCCTCAATACCTAATGCTCAATATTCAATCCTCGATCCTCTGTCCTCAAACCTCAATTCTGAATCCTCAATCCTGTGTCCTCAATCTTCAGCCCTCAGTCATCAACAATCCTGAACGCTCAGTCCTCAATGTTCAATCCTCAATCCTCAATTCTCGATCTTCAATCCTCAATACTGAATCTTCAATCCTCAATCCTCATTCCTCAATCCTCAGTCATCAATCATCAATCCTCAGTAATCAGTCCTCACTCTTCAATACTCAATCGTCAATCCTCAGTCCTCAATCCTCAATCCTCAATTCCTGTTCCTCAAACCTCAATCCTCAATCCTCAATCCTCAATCCTCAATCTTCAATCCTCAGTCCCCAGTCCTCAATCTTCTATCGTCAATAATCAATCCTCAATCCTCAATCCTCAATCCTCATTCTTCAATCCTCAATACTCAATCTTCAATCCTCAATCCTCAATCCTCAATCCTCAATCCTCAACCCTCAATCCTCAGTCCTCCAACCTCAATCCCGAATCCTCGATCCTGAATCCTCAATCTTCAGCCCTCAGTCCTCAAAAGTCAATTGTCATTCCTTAATCCTCAATAGAATATACTCAATTCACAGATTTCAATTCTCAATCCCCATTCTTCAATCTTCAAATCTCAATCCACAAACATCAGTTCTCAACACTCAACCATCAACACTCAGTCCTCAATCTTCAATCCTCATTCCTCAATCCTCAATATTCAATCCCCAATACTCAATCCTCAACCCTCAATCCTCAATTCTCAATCCTCAGTACTCAATCCTCAATCGCCAATCCTCAATCCCCAATCCTCAATCTTCAATCCTCAATCCTCAATCCGCAATGCTCAATCCGCAATATTCAACACACAACCCTCAACCATCAATCCTCAATACTCAACCATCAATCCTGAGTTCTCAATACTCAATAGAATATCCTGAATTCTCATGGTTCAGTACTCAATCCACAAAATTCAATAATCAAATCTCAGTCCTCAAACATCAATTCTCAACACTCAATCCTCAATACTCAGTCCTCTGTCTTCAATCCTCCATCCTAAATACTCAATCCTCAAGCGTCAATCCTCAATTCTCAATCCTTTGTCCCCATACCTCAGTTCTGAATCCTCAATCCTGTGTCCTCGATCTTCAGCCCTCAGTCCTCAACAATCAGTGGTCAATCCTCAATCATCAATAGAATATCCTCAATTCACAGTTTTCAATACTCAATACTCAATCTGCAGTCTTCAAACCTCTATCCACAAACATCAATTCTCATTACTCAACCCTCAACACTCAGTCCTCAATGTTCAATCCTCAATCCTCAATCCTCAATCCTCATTCTTCAATCCTCAATACCCAATCCTCAATCTTCAATCCTCAATCCTCAATCCTCAATTCTCAACCCTCAATCCTCAGTCCTCAGTCCTCAAACCTCAATCCTCAAACCTCAGCCCTCATCCTCAATACTCAATCCTCAATCCTCAATCCTCAATCCTCAATCCTCAATCCTCAATCCTCAATCCTCAATCCTCTATCCTCAATCCTCAATCCTCAATCTTCAATCCTCAGTCCCCAGTCCTCAATCTTCTATCCTCAATACTCAATCCTCAATCTTCAATCCTCAATCCTCAATCTTCAATCCTCAATACTCAATCTTCAATCCTCAATCCTCAATCCTCAATCCTCAATCCTCAACCCTCAATCCTCATTCCTCAAACCTCAATCCCGAATCCTCTATCCTGAATCCTCAATCTTCAGCTCTCAGTCCTCAAAAATCAATTGTCAATCCTTAATCCTCAATAGAATATCCTCAATTCACAGATTTCAATACTCAATCCCCATTCTTCAATCTTCAAATCTCAATCCACAAACATCAGTTCTCATCACTCAACCATCAACACTCAGTCCTGAATCTTCAATCCTCATTCCTCAATCCTCAATATTCAATCCTCAATACTCAATCCTCAATACTCAATCCTCAATTCTCAATCCTCAGTACTCAATCCTCAATCGCCAATCCTCAATCCCCAATCCCCAATCTTCAATCCTCAATCCTCAATCCTCAATGCTCAATCCGCAATATTCAACACACAACCCTCAACCATCAATCCTCAATACTCAACCATCAATCCTCAGTTCTCAATACTCAATAGAATATCCTGAATTCTCATGGTTCAATACTCAATCCACAATATTCAATAATCAAATCTCAGTCCTCAAACATCAATTCTCAACACTCACTCCACAATACTCAGTCCTCTGTCTTCAATCCTCCATCCTCAATCCTCAATCCTCAAGCGTCAATCCTCAATTCTCAATCCTCAACCCTCAATCCTCAGTCCTCAAACCTCAATCCGGAATCCTCAATCCTGAATCCTCCATCTTCTGCCGTCGGTCCTCAACAATCAATTGTCAATTCTCAATCCTCAATAGAATATCCTCAAATCACAGTTTTCAATACCCAATCCCCATCCTTCAATCTTCAGATCTCAATCCACAAACATCAATTCTCATCACTCAACCCTCAACACTCAGTACTCAATCTTCAATCCTCAATCCTCAATCCTCAATCTTCAATCCACAATACTCAATCTTCAATCCTCAATCCTCAATTCTCAATCTTCAATACTCAACCCTCAATCCTCAATCCACAATCCTCAATCCTCAATCCTCATTCTTCAATAATCAATACCCAACCCTCAATCTTCAATCCTGAATCCTCAATCCTCAATTCTCAATCCTCAATCCTCTATCCTCAGACCTCAAACATCAATACTCAAACCTCAGTCCTCGTCCTCAATCCACAACCCTCAATCGTCATTCCTCAATCTTCAATCCTCATTCCTCAATCCTCAATCCTCAATCCTCAGTCCTCAAACCTCAATTCTGAATCCTCAATCCTGAATCCTCAATCTTCAGCCCTCAGTCCTCTACAATCTGCTGTCAATCCTCAATCCTCAATAGAATATCATCAATTCACAGTTTGCATTACTCAATACTTAATCTGCAATCTTCAAGTCTCTATCCACAAACATCAATTCTCATCACTCAACCCTCAACACTCAGTCTACAATCCTCAATATTCAATCCTCAATCCTCAACCCACAATCCACAATCCTCAACATTCAATCCTCAATACTCAATCTCCAATGCTCAATCCTCAATCCTCAATCCTCAATCCTCAATCCTCAATCCTCAATCCTCAATCGTCAATCTTCAATCCTCAATGCTCAATCTTCAACACTCAATACTGAATCTTCAATCCTCAGTCCTCAATCCTCAATCCTCAATCCTCAATCCTCAATCCTCAATCCTCAATTTTCATTCCTAAATACTCAATCTTCAATCCTCAATCCTCAATCCTGAATCCTCAATCTTCAGCCCTCACTCCTCAACAATCAGCTGTCAATCCTCAATCCTCAATAGAATATCATCAATTCACAGTATTTATTACTCAATACTCAATCTGCAATCTTCAAGTCTCTATCCACAAACATCAATTCTCATCACACAGCCCTCAACGCTCAGTCCCCAATCCTCAATATTCAATCCTCAATTCTCAATCCCCAATCCACAATCCTCAACCTGCAATCCTCAATACCCAGTCTTCAATGCTCAATCCTCAATCCTCAATCCTCAATCCTCAATGCTCAATCCTCATTCTTCGATCATCAATACCCAATCCTCAATCTTCAATCCTCTATTCTCAATCCTCAATCCTCAGTCCTCAGTCCTCAAACCTCAATCTTCAACTGTCAGCCCTCATCCTCAGTCCACAATCCTCAATCCTCAATCTTCAATCTTCAATCCTCAATACTCAATCTTCAATAATCAATCCTCAATTCTCAAAACTCAATACTCAATCCTCAATCGTCAATCCTCAATCCCCAATCCTCAATCTTCAATCATCAATCCTCAATCGTCATTCCTCAATCCTCAATCTTCAATCCTCAATACTGAATCTTCAATAATCAATCCTCAATACTCAATCCTCAATCCTCAATCCTCAATCCTCAATATTCAATCCTCGATACTCAGCCTTCAATCCTCAATCCTCAATCCTCAATGCTCAATCCTCAATCCTCAATCCTCAATCCTCAATCCTCATTCTTCAATCCTCAATACCCAATCCTCAATCCTAAATTTTCAATCCTCAATACTCAATCTTCAATCTGCAATCCTCAATCTTCAATACTCAATCCTCAATCGTCAGTCTTCAACCCTCAATACTCAATCTTCAATCCTCAATCCTCGGTCCTCAATCCTCAATCCTCAAACCTCAATCCTCATTCTTCAATCATCAATACCTAATCCTCAATATTCAATCCTCAATCCTCAATCCTCTATTCCCAATCCTCAATCCTCAGTCTTCAGTCCTCAAACCTCAATCTTCAACCCTCAGCCCTCATCCTCAGTCCTCAATCCTCTATCCTCAATCTTCAATCTTCAATCCTCAATACTCAATCTTCAATAAGCAATCCTCAATTCTCAAAACTCAATACTCAATCCTCAATCGTCAATCCTCAATCCTCAATCCTCAACTCTCAATCCTCGATCCTCAGTCCTCAGTCCTCAAACCTCAATCTTCAACCCTCAGTCCTCATCCTCAATCCTCAATCCTCAATCTTCAATCCTCAATCCTCAATCCTCAAGCCTCAATCCTCAATCCTAAATCCTCAGTCCTCAAACCTCAATCCTGAATCCTCAACCCTGAATCCTCAATCTTCAGACATCAGACCTCAACTATCAGGCGTCAATCCTCAATCCTCAATAGAATATCATCAATTCACAGTTTTCAATACTCAATACTCAATCTGCAATCTTCAAGTCTCTATCCACAAACATCAATTCTCCTCAATCAACCCTCAACACTCAGTCCCCAATCCTCAATCTTCAATCCTCAATCCTCAATCCTCACTCCACATTCCTCAATCCTCAACACCCAATCCTCAATCTTCAATCCTCAATACCCAATCCTCAATCTTCAATCCTCAATCCTCAAACCTCAATCCTCAATCCTCAATCTTTAATCCTCAGTCCTCAAACTTCAATCCTGAATCCTGAATCCTGAATCCTCAAACTTCAGCTCGCAGTCCTCAACAATCAGGTGTCAATCCTCAATCCTCAATAGAGTATCCTCAATTCACAGGACTCAATGCTCAACACACAACCTGCAATCTTCAAATCTCTATCCACAAACATCAATTCTCATCGCTCAGCCCTCAACACTCAGTCCCCAATCCTCAATCTTCAATCCTCAATCCTCAATCCGCAATCCTCAATCCGCAATCTTCAATCCTCAATACTCAATCTTCAATCCTCAATCTTCAATCCTCAATCCTCAATCCTCAATCCTCAATCATCAACCTTCAATCCTCAATACTCAATCTTCAATCCTCTATCCTCAATCCTCAATCCTCAATCCTCAATCGTCAATCCTCAATCATCAACCGTCAACCTTCAATCCTCAATACTCAATCTTCAATCCTCAATCCTTAATCCTCAATCCTCAATCCTCATTCTTCAATCCTCAATACCCAATCCTCAATCTTCAATCCTCAATCCTCAATCCTCAATCCTCAATGCTCAATCATCAATCCTCAATCTTCATTCCTCAGTCCCAAATCCTCAATCTTCAATACCCAATCCTCAATCCTCAATCTTCAATCCTCAATACTCAATCTTCAATCCTCAATCCTCAACCATCAGTTGTCAATCCTCAATCCTCAATAGAATATCATCAATTCACAGTTTTCATTACTCAATACTCAATCTGCAATCTTCAAATCTCTATCCACAAACATCAACTCTCATCACTCAACTCTCAACACTCAGTCCCCAAACCTCAATATTCAATCCTCAATTCTCAATGCTCAGTCCACAATCCTCAACATTCAATCCTCAATACTCAGTCTTCAATGCTCAATCCTCAATCCTCTGTCCTCAATCCTCAATTCTCAATCCTCAATCCACAATCCTCAACCTTCAATCCTCAATACTCAGTCTTCAATGCTCAATCCTCAATCCTCAATCCTCAATACTCAATCTTCAATCCTCAATCGTCATTCCTCGGTCCTCAATCCGCAATCGTCCATCTCCAATCCTGAACACTCAACCTTCAATCCTCAATCCACAATCCTCAATCCTCAATCCTCAATCCTCGTCCCTTAATCCTCAATACCCAATCCTCAATCTTCAATCCTCAATCCTCAATCCTCAATTCTCAACCCTCAATCCTCAGTCCTCAGTCCTCAATCTTCAATACTCAATCCTCAATCCTCAATCTTCAATCCTCAATACTCAATATTCAATCCCCAATCCTCAGTCCTCAAACCTCAATTCTGAATCCTCAATCCTGCATCCTCAATCTCCAGCCCTCAGTCCTCAACAATCAGTTGTCAATCCTCAATCCCCAATAGAATATCCTCAATTCACAGTTTTCAATACTCAATACTCAATCTGCAATCTTCAAGTCTCTATACACAAACATCAATTCTCATCACTAAACCCTGAGCGCTCAGTCCTCAATGTTCAATCCTCAATCCTCAATTCTCGATCTTCAATCCTCAATACTGAATCTTCAATCCTCAATCCTCAATCCTCAATCCTCAGTTATCAATCATCAATCCTCAGTAATCAGTCCTCAATCTTCAATACTCAATCGTCAATCCTCAGTCCTCAATCCTCAATCCTCAATTCCTGTTCCTCAAACCTCAATCCTCAACCCTCAGTCCTCATCCTCAATCCTCAATCCTCAATCCTCAATCCTCAATCTTCATTCCTCAATACTCAATCTTCAATAATCAGTCCTCAATTCTCAATCCTCAATACTCAATCCTCAATCGTCAATCCTCAATCCCAAATCCTCAATCTTCAATCCTCAATCCTCAATCCTCAATCCTCAATCCTCAATCTTCAATCCTCAATACTCAATCTTCAATCCTCAATCCTCAATCCTCAATCCTCAATCCTCAACCCTCAATCCTCAATCCTCATTCTTCAATCCTCAATACCTAATGCTCAATATTCAATCCTCGATCCTCTGTCCTCAAACCTCAATTCTGAATCCTCAATCCTGTGTCCTCAATCTTCAGCCCTCAGTCATCAACAATCCTGAACGCTCAGTCCTCAATGTTCAATCCTCAATCCTCAATTCTCGATCTTCAATCCTCAATACTGAATCTTCAATCCTCAATCCTCATTCCTCAATCCTCAGTCATCAATCATCAATCCTCAGTAATCAGTCCTCACTCTTCAATACTCAATCGTCAATCCTCAGTCCTCAATCCTCAATCCTCAATTCCTGTTCCTCAAACCTCAATCCTCAATCCTCAATCCTCAATCCTCAATCTTCAATCCTCAGTCCCCAGTCCTCAATCTTCTATCGTCAATAATCAATCCTCAATCCTCAATCCTCAATCCTCATTCTTCAATCCTCAATACTCAATCTTCAATCCTCAATCCTCAATCCTCAATCCTCAATCCTCAACCCTCAATCCTCAGTCCTCCAACCTCAATCCCGAATCCTCGATCCTGAATCCTCAATCTTCAGCCCTCAGTCCTCAAAAGTCAATTGTCATTCCTTAATCCTCAATAGAATATACTCAATTCACAGATTTCAATTCTCAATCCCCATTCTTCAATCTTCAAATCTCAATCCACAAACATCAGTTCTCAACACTCAACCATCAACACTCAGTCCTCAATCTTCAATCCTCATTCCTCAATCCTCAATATTCAATCCCCAATACTCAATCCTCAACCCTCAATCCTCAATTCTCAATCCTCAGTACTCAATCCTCAATCGCCAATCCTCAATCCCCAATCCTCAAACTTCAATCCTCAATCCTCAATCCGCAATGCTCAATCCGCAATATTCAACACACAACCCTCAACCATCAATCCTCAATACTCAACCATCAATCCTGAGTTCTCAATACTCAATAGAATATCCTGAATTCTCATGGTTCAGTACTCAATCCACAAAATTCAATAATCAAATCTCAGTCCTCAAACATCAATTCTCAACACTCAATCCTCAATACTCAGCCCTCTGTCTTCAATCCTCCATCCTAAATACTCAATCCTCAAGCGTCAATCCTCAATTCTCAATCCTTTGTCCCCATACCTCAGTTCTGAATCCTCAATCCTGTGTCCTCGATCTTCAGCCCTCAGTCCTCAACAATCAGTGGTCAATCCTCAATCATCAATAGAATATCCTCAATTCACAGTTTTCAATACTCAATACTCAATCTGCAGTCTTCAAACCTCTATCCACAAACATCAATTCTCATTACTCAACCCTCAACACTCAGTCCTCAATGTTCAATCCTCAATCCTCAATCCTCAATCCTCATTCTTCAATCCTCAATACCCAATCCTCAATCTTCAATCCTCAATCCTCAATCCTCAATTCTCAACCCTCAATCCTCAGTCCTCAGTCCTCAAACCTCAATCCTCAAACCTCAGCCCTCATCCTCAATACTCAATCCTCAATCCTCAATCCTCAATCCTCAATCCTCAATCCTCAATCCTCAATCCTCAATCCTCTATCCTCAATCCTCAATCCTCAATCTTCAATCCTCAGTCCCCAGTCCTCAATCTTCTATCCTCAATACTCAATCCTCAATCTTCAATCCTCAATCCTCAATCTTCAATCCTCAATACTCAATCTTCAATCCTCAATCCTCAATCCTCAATCCTCAATCCTCAACCCTCAATCCTCATTCCTCAAACCTCAATCCCGAATCCTCTATCCTGAATCCTCAATCTTCAGCTCTCAGTCCTCAAAAATCAATTGTCAATCCTTAATCCTCAATAGAATATCCTCAATTCACAGATTTCAATACTCAATCCCCATTCTTCAATCTTCAAATCTCAATCCACAAACATCAGTTCTCATCACTCAACCATCAACACTCAGTCCTGAATCTTCAATCCTCATTCCTCAATCCTCAATATTCAATCCTCAATACTCAATCCTCAATACTCAATCCTCAATTCTCAATCCTCAGTACTCAATCCTCAATCGCCAATCCTCAATCCCCAATCCCCAATCTTCAATCCTCAATCCTCAATCCTCAATGCTCAATCCGCAATATTCAACACACAACCCTCAACCATCAATCCTCAATACTCAACCATCAATCCTCAGTTCTCAATACTCAATAGAATATCCTGAATTCTCATGGTTCAATACTCAATCCACAATATTCAATAATCAAATCTCAGTCCTCAAACATCAATTCTCAACACTCAATCCACAATACTCAGTCCTCTGTCTTCAATCCTCCATCCTCAATCCTCAATCCTCAAGCGTCAATCCTCAATTCTCAATCCTCAACCCTCAATCCTCAGTCCTCAAACCTCAATCCGGAATCCTCAATCCTGAATCCTCCATCTTCTGCCGTCGGTCCTCAACAATCAATTGTCAATTCTCAATCCTCAATAGAATATCCTCAAATCACAGTTTTCAATACCCAATCCCCATCCTTCAATCTTCAGATCTCAATCCACAAACATCAATTCTCATCACTCAACCCTCAACACTCAGTACTCAATCTTCAATCCTCAATCCTCAATCCTCAATCTTCAATCCACAATACTCAATCTTCAATCCTCAATCCTCAATTCTCAATCTTCAATACTCAACCCTCAATCCTCAATCCACAATCCTCAATCCTCAATCCTCATTCTTCAATAATCAATACCCAACCCTCAATCTTCAATCCTGAATCCTCAATCCTCAATTCTCAATCCTCAATCCTCTATCCTCAGACCTCAAACATCAATACTCAAACCTCAGTCCTCGTCCTCAATCCACAACCCTCAATCGTCATTCCTCAATCTTCAATCCTCATTCCTCAATCCTCAATCCTCAATCCTCAGTCCTCAAACCTCAATTCTGAATCCTCAATCCTGAATCCTCAATCTTCAGCCCTCAGTCCTCTACAATCTGCTGTCAATCCTCAATCCTCAATAGAATATCATCAATTCACAGTTTGCACTACTCAATACTTAATCTGCAATCTTCAAGTCTCTATCCACAAACATCAATTCTCATCACTCAACCCTCAACACTCAGTCTACAATCCTCAATATTCAATCCTCAATCCTCAACCCACAATCCACAATCCTCAACATTCAATCCTCAATACTCAATCTCCAATGCTCAATCCTCAATCCTCAATCCTCAATCCTCAATCCTCAATCCTCAATCCTCAATCGTCAATCTTCAATCCTCAATGCTCAATCTTCAACACTCAATACTGAATCTTCAATCCTCAGTCCTCAATCCTCAATCCTCAATCCTCAATCCTCAATCCTCAATCCTCAATTTTCATTCCTAAATACTCAATCTTCAATCCTCAATCCTCAATCCTGAATCCTCAATCTTCAGCCCTCACTCCTCAACAATCAGCTGTCAATCCTCAATCCTCAATAGAATATCATCAATTCACAGTATTTATTACTCAATACTCAATCTGCAATCTTCAAGTCTCTATCCACAAACATCAATTCTCATCACACAGCCCTCAACGCTCAGTCCCCAATCCTCAATATTCAATCCTCAATTCTCAATCCCCAATCCACTATCCTCAACCTGCAATCCTCAATACCCAGTCTTCAATGCTCAATCCTCAATCCTCAATCCTCAATCCTCAATGCTCAATCCTCATTCTTCGATCATCAATACCCAATCCTCAATCTTCAATCCTCTATTCTCAATCCTCAATCCTCAGTCCTCAGTCCTCAAACCTCAATCTTCAACTGTCAGCCCTCATCCTCAGTCCACAATCCTCAATCCTCAATCTTCAATCTTCAATCCTCAATAGTCAATCTTCAATAATCAATCCTCAATTCTCAAAACTCAATACTCAATCCTCAATCGTCAATCCTCAATCCCCAATCCTCAATCTTCAATCATCAATCCTCAATCGTCATTCCTCAATCCTCAATCTTCAATCCTCAATACTGAATCTTCAATAATCAATCCTCAATACTCAATCCTCAATCCTCAATCCTCAATCCTCAATATTCAATCCTCGATACTCAGTCTTCAATCCTCAATCCTCAATCCTCAATGCTCAATCCTCAATCCTCAATCCTCAATCCTCAATCCTCATTCTTCAATCCTCAATACCCAATCCTCAATCCTAAATTTTCAATCCTCAATACTCAATCTTCAATCTGCAATCCTCAATCTTCAATCCTCAATCCTCAATCGTCAGTCTTCAACCCTCAATACTCAATCTTCAATCCTCAATCCTCGGTCCTCAATCCTCAATCCTCAAACCTCAATCCTCATTCTTCAATCATCAATACCTAATCCTCAATATTCAATCCTCAATCCTCAATCCTCTATTCCCAATCCTCAATCCTCAGTCTTCAGTCCTCAAACCTCAATCTTCAACCCTCAGCCCTCATCCTCAGTCCTCAATCCTCTATCCTCAATCTTCAATCTTCAATCCTCAATACTCAATCTTCAATAAGCAATCCTCAATTCTCAAAACTCAATACTCAATCCTCAATCGTCAATCCTCAATCCTCAATCCTCAACTCTCAATCCTCGATCCTCAGTCCTCAGTCCTCAAACCTCAATCTTCAACCCTCAGCCCTCATCCTCAATCCTCAATCCTCAATCTTCAATCCTCAATCCTCAATCCTCAAGCCTCAATCCTCAATCCTAAATCCTCAGTCCTCAAACCTCAATCCTGAATCCTCAACCCTGAATCCTCAATCTTCAGACATCAGACCTCAACTATCAGGCGTCAATCCTCAATCCTCAATAGAATATCATCAATTCACAGTTTTCAATACTCAATACTCAATCTGCAATCTTCAAGTCTCTATCCACAAACATCAATTCTCCTCAATCAACCCTCAACACTCAGTCCCCAATCCTCAATCTTCAATCCTCAATCCTCAATCCGCAATCCTCAATCCTCAATCTTCAATCCTTAATACTCAATCTTCAATCCTCAATCTTCAATCCTCAATCCTCAATCCTCAATACCCAATCATCAATCTTCAGTCCTCAATACTCAATCTTCAGTCCTCAATCCTCAATCCTCAATCCTCAATCCTCAATCCTCAATCCTCAATCCTCATTCTTCAATCCTCAATACCCAATCCTCAATCTTCAATCTTCTATCCTCAATCATCAATTCTCAATCCTCAACCCTCAGTCCTCAGTCCTGTAACGTCAATCCTCAACCATCAGCCCTCATCCCCAATCCTCAATTCTCAATCCTCAATCCACAATCATCAATCCTCAATAGTCAATCTTCAATCCTCAATCCTCAGTCCTCAAACCTCAATTCTGAATCCTCAATCCTGAATCCTCAATCTTCAGACCTCAGTCCTCAACAACCCGACGTCAATCCTCAATCCTCAATAGAATATCCTCTATTCACAGTTTTCCATACTCAATACTCAATCTGCAATCTTCAAATCTCTATCCACAAACGTCAATCCTCATCACTCAACCCTCAACACTCAGTCCTCAATGTTCAATCCTCAATCCTCAATTCTCAACCTTCAACACTCAATACTGAATCTTCAATCCTCAGTCCTCAATCCTCAATCCTCAATCCTCAATCCTCAATCCTCAATCCTCAATTTTCAATCCTCAATTCTCAATCTTCAATCCTCAATCCTCAATCCTCAATCCTCAATCCTCAATCCTCAATCCTCAATCGTCAGTCTTCAACCCTCAATACTCAATCTTCAACCCTCAGCCCTCATCCTCAATCCTCAATCCTCAATCTTCAATCCTCAATCCTCAATCCTCAATACCCAATCCTCAATCTTCAATCCTCAATCCTCAATCCTCAATCCTCAATCCTCATTCTTCAACCATCAGCACCCAATCCTCAATCTTCAATCCTCAATGTTCAATCCGCAATACCCATTCCTCAATCTTCAATCCTCAACCCTCAATCCTCAATCCTCAATCCTCAATCCTCAATCTTCAATCGTCAATACTCAATCTTCAATCCTCAATCCTCAATCCTCAATCCTCACTCCACATTCCTCAATCCTCAACACCCAATCCTCAGTCTTCAATCCTCAATACCCAATCCTCAATCTTCAATCCTCAATCCTCAAACCTCAATCCTCAATCCTCAATCTTTAATCCTCAGTCCTCAAACTTCAATCCTGAATCCTGAATCCTGAATCCTCAAACTTCAGCTCGCAGTCCTCAACAATCAGGTGTCAATCCTCAATCCTCAATAGAGTATCCTCAATTCACAGGACTCAATGCTCAACACACAACCTGCAATCTTCAAATCTCTATCCACAAACATCAATTCTCATCGCTCAGCCCTCAACACTCAGTCCCCAATCCTCAATCTTCAATCCTCAATCCTCAATCCGCAATCCTCAATCCGCAATCTTCAATCCTCAATACACAATCTTCAATCCTCAATCTTCAATCCTCAATCCTCAATCCTCAATCCTCAATCATCAACCTTCAATCCTCAATACTCAATCTTCAATCCTCTATCCTCAATCCTCAATCCTCAATCCTCAATCGTCATTCCTCAATCCTCAATCTTCAATCCTCAATACTGAATCTTCAATAATCAATCCTCAATACTCAATCCTCAATCCTCAATACTCAATCCTCAATATTCAATCCTCGATACTCAGTCTTCAATCCTCAATCCTCAATCCTCAATGCTCAATCCTCAATCCTCAATCCTCAATCCTCAATCCTCATTCTTCAATCCTCAATACCCAATCCTCAATCTTCAATCCTCAATCCTCAATCCTCAATTCTCAATCCTCAACCTTCAGTCCTCTGTCCTCTAACGTCAATCCTCAACCCTCAGCCCTCATCCCCAATCCTCAATTCTCAATCCTCAATCCTCAATCTTCAATCCTCAATACTCAATCTTCAATTCTCAATCCTCAGTCCTCAAACCTCAATTCTGAATCCTCAATCCTGAATCCTCAATCTTCAGACCTCAGTCCTCAACAATCCGATGTCAATCCTCAATCCTCAATAGAATATCCTCAATTCACAGTTTTCTATACTCAATACTCAATCTGCAATCTTCAAATCTCTATCCACAAACGTCAATCCTCATCACTCAATCCTCAACACACAGTCCTCAATGTTCAATCCTCAATCCTCAATTCTCAACCTTCAACACTCAATACTGAATCCTCAATCCTCAATCCTCAATCCTCAATCCTCAATCCTAAATTTTCAATCCTCAATACTCAATCTTCAATCTGCAATCCTCAATCTTCAATCCTCAATCCTCAATCGTCAGTCTTCAACCCTCAATACTCAATCTTCAATCCTCAATCCTCGGTCCTCAATCCTCAATCCTCAAACCTCAATCCTCATTCTTCAATCATCAATACCCAATCCTCAATATTCAATCCTCAATCCTCAATCCTCTATTCCCAATCCTCAATCCTCAGTCTTCAGTCCTCAAACCTCAATCTTCAACCCTCAGCCCTCATCCTCAGTCCTCAATCCTCTATCCTCAATCTTCAATCTTCAATCCTCAATACTCAATCTTCAATAAGCAATCCTCAATTCTCAAAACTCAATACTCAATCCTCAATCGTCAATCCTCAATCCCCTATCCTCAATCTTCAATCCTCAATCCTCAATCCTCATTCCTCAATCCTCAATCTTCAATCCTCAATACTCAATATTCAATAATCAATCCTCAATACTCAATCCTCAACCCTCAATCCTCAATCCTCAATATTCAATCCTCGATACTCAGTCTTCAATCCTCAATCCTCAATCCTCAATCCTCAATGCTCATTCTTCAATCCTCAATACCCAATCCTCATTCTTCAATCCTCAATACCTAATCCTCAATCTTCAACCCTCAATCCTCAATCCTCAACTCTCAATCCTCGATCCTCAGTCCTCAGTCCTCAAACCTCAATCTTCAACCCTCAGCCCTCATCCTCAATCCTCAATCCTCAATCTTCAATCCTCAATCCTCAATCCTCAAGCCTCAATCCTCAATCCTAAATCCTCAGTCCTCAAACCTCAATCCTGAATCCTCAACCCTGAATCCTCAATCTTCAGACATCAGACCTCAACTATCAGGCGTCAATCCTCAATCCTCAATAGAATATCATCAATTCACAGTTTTCAATACTCAATACTCAATCTGCAATCTTCAAGTCTCTATCCACAAACATCAATTCTCCTCAATCAACCCTCAACACTCAGACCCCAATCCTCAATATTCAATCCTCAATCCTCAATCCGCAATCCTCAATCCTCAATCTTCAATCCTCAATACTCAATCTTCAATCCTCAATCTTCAATCCTCAATCCTCAATCCTCAATACCCAATCATCAATCTTCAGTCCTCAATACTCAATCTTCAGTCCTCAATCCTCAATCCTCAATCCTCAATCCTCAATCCTCAATCCTCAATCCTCATTCTTCAATCCTCAATACCCAATCCTCAATCTTCAATCTTCTATCCTCAATCATCAATTCTCAATCCTCAACCCTCAGTCCTCAGTCCTGTAACGTCAATCCTCAACCCTCAGCCCTCATCCCCAATCCTCAATTCTCAATCCTCAATCCACAATCATCAATCCTCAATGCTCAATCCTCAATCCTCAATCCTCAATCCTCAATCCTCATTCTTCAATCCTCAATACCCAATCCTCAATCCTAAATTTTCAATCCTCAATACTCAATCTTCAATCTGCAATCCTCAATCTTCAATACTCAATCCTCAATCGTCAGTCTTCAACCCTCAATACTCAATCTTCAATCCTCAATCCTCGGTCCTCAATCCTCAATCCTCAAACCTCAATCCTCATTCTTCAATCATCAATACCTAATCCTCAATATTCAATCCTCAATCCTCAATCCTCTATTCCCAATCCTCAATCCTCAGTCTTCAGTCCTCAAACCTCAATCTTCAACCCTCAGCCCTCATCCTCAGTCCTCAATCCTCTATCCTCAATCTTCAATCTTCAATCCTCAATACTCAATCTTCAATAAGCAATCCTCAATTCTCAAAACTCAATACTCAATCCTCAATCGTCAATCCTCAATCCTCAATCCTCAACTCTCAATCCTCGATCCTCAGTCCTCAGTCCTCAAACCTCAATCTTCAACCCTCAGTCCTCATCCTCAATCCTCAATCCTCAATCTTCAATCCTCAATCCTCAATCCTCAAGCCTCAATCCTCAATCCTAAATCCTCAGTCCTCAAACCTCAATCCTGAATCCTCAACCCTGAATCCTCAATCTTCAGACATCAGACCTCAACTATCAGGCGTCAATCCTCAATCCTCAATAGAATATCATCAATTCACAGTTTTCAATACTCAATACTCAATCTGCAATCTTCAAGTCTCTATCCACAAACATCAATTCTCCTCAATCAACCCTCAACACTCAGTCCCCAATCCTCAATCTTCAATCCTCAATCCTCAATCCTCACTCCACATTCCTCAATCCTCAACACCCAATCCTCAATCTTCAATCCTCAATACCCAATCCTCAATCTTCAATCCTCAATCCTCAAACCTCAATCCTCAATCCTCAATCTTTAATCCTCAGTCCTCAAACTTCAATCCTGAATCCTGAATCCTGAATCCTCAAACTTCAGCTCGCAGTCCTCAACAATCAGGTGTCAATCCTCAATCCTCAATAGAGTATCCTCAATTCACAGGACTCAATGCTCAACACACAACCTGCAATCTTCAAATCTCTATCCACAAACATCAATTCTCATCGCTCAGCCCTCAACACTCAGTCCCCAATCCTCAATCTTCAATCCTCAATCCTCAATCCGCAATCCTCAATCCGCAATCTTCAATCCTCAATACTCAATCTTCAATCCTCAATCTTCAATCCTCAATCCTCAATCCTCAATCCTCAATCATCAACCTTCAATCCTCAATACTCAATCTTCAATCCTCTATCCTCAATCCTCAATCCTCAATCCTCAATCGTCAATCCTCAATCATCAACCGTCAACCTTCAATCCTCAATACTCAATCTTCAATCCTCAATCCTTAATCCTCAATCCTCAATCCTCATTCTTCAATCCTCAATACCCAATCCTCAATCTTCAATCCTCAATCCTCAATCCTCAATCCTCAATGCTCAATCATCAATCCTCAATCTTCATTCCTCAGTCCCAAATCCTCAATCTTCAATACCCAATCCTCAATCCTCAATCTTCAATCCTCAATACTCAATCTTCAATCCTCAATCCTCAACCATCAGTTGTCAATCCTCAATCCTCAATAGAATATCATCAATTCACAGTTTTCATTACTCAATACTCAATCTGCAATCTTCAAATCTCTATCCACAAACATCAACTCTCATCACTCAACTCTCAACACTCAGTCCCCAAACCTCAATATTCAATCCTCAATTCTCAATGCTCAGTCCACAATCCTCAACATTCAATCCTCAATACTCAGTCTTCAATGCTCAATCCTCAATCCTCTGTCCTCAATCCTCAATTCTCAATCCTCAATCCACAATCCTCAACCTTCAATCCTCAATACTCAGTCTTCAATGCTCAATCCTCAATCCTCAATCCTCAATACTCAATCTTCAATCCTCAATCGTCATTCCTCGGTCCTCAATCCGCAATCGTCCATCTCCAATCCTGAACACTCAACCTTCAATCCTCAATCCACAATCCTCAATCCTCAATCCTCAATCCTCGTCCCTTAATCCTCAATACCCAATCCTCAATCTTCAATCCTCAATCCTCAATCCTCAATTCTCAACCCTCAATCCTCAGTCCTCAGTCCTCAATCTTCAATACTCAATCCTCAATCCTCAATCTTCAATCCTCAATACTCAATATTCAATCCCCAATCCTCAGTCCTCAAACCTCAATTCTGAATCCTCAATCCTGCATCCTCAATCTCCAGCCCTCAGTCCTCAACAATCAGTTGTCAATCCTCAATCCCCAATAGAATATCCTCAATTCACAGTTTTCAATACTCAATACTCAATCTGCAATCTTCAAGTCTCTATACACAAACATCAATTCTCATCACTAAACCCTGAGCGCTCAGTCCTCAATGTTCAATCCTCAATCCTCAATTCTCGATCTTCAATCCTCAATACTGAATCTTCAATCCTCAATCCTCAATCCTCAATCCTCAGTTATCAATCATCAATCCTCAGTAATCAGTCCTCAATCTTCAATACTCAATCGTCAATCCTCAGTCCTCAATCCTCAATCCTCAATTCCTGTTCCTCAAACCTCAATCCTCAACCCTCAGTCCTCATCCTCAATCCTCAATCCTCAATCCTCAATCCTCAATCTTCATTCCTCAATACTCAATCTTCAATAATCAGTCCTCAATTCTCAATCCTCAATACTCAATCCTCAATCGTCAATCCTCAATCCCAAATCCTCAATCTTCAATCCTCAATCCTCAATCCTCAATCCTCAATCCTCAATCTTCAATCCTCAATACTCAATCTTCAATCCTCAATCCTCAATCCTCAATCCTCAATCCTCAACCCTCAATCCTCAATCCTCATTCTTCAATCCTCAATACCTAATGCTCAATATTCAATCCTCGATCCTCTGTCCTCAAACCTCAATTCTGAATCCTCAATCCTGTGTCCTCAATCTTCAGCCCTCAGTCATCAACAATCCTGAACGCTCAGTCCTCAATGTTCAATCCTCAATCCTCAATTCTCGATCTTCAATCCTCAATACTGAATCTTCAATCCTCAATCCTCATTCCTCAATCCTCAGTCATCAATCATCAATCCTCAGTAATCAGTCCTCACTCTTCAATACTCAATCGTCAATCCTCAGTCCTCAATCCTCAATCCTCAATTCCTGTTCCTCAAACCTCAATCCTCAATCCTCAATCCTCAATCCTCAATCTTCAATCCTCAGTCCCCAGTCCTCAATCTTCTATCGTCAATAATCAATCCTCAATCCTCAATCCTCAATCCTCATTCTTCAATCCTCAATACTCAATCTTCAATCCTCAATCCTCAATCCTCAATCCTCAATCCTCAACCCTCAATCCTCAGTCCTCCAACCTCAATCCCGAATCCTCGATCCTGAATCCTCAATCTTCAGCCCTCAGTCCTCAAAAGTCAATTGTCATTCCTTAATCCTCAATAGAATATACTCAATTCACAGATTTCAATTCTCAATCCCCATTCTTCAATCTTCAAATCTCAATCCACAAACATCAGTTCTCAACACTCAACCATCAACACTCAGTCCTCAATCTTCAATCCTCATTCCTCAATCCTCAATATTCAATCCCCAATACTCAATCCTCAACCCTCAATCCTCAATTCTCAATCCTCAGTACTCAATCCTCAATCGCCAATCCTCAATCCCCAATCCTCAAACTTCAATCCTCAATCCTCAATCCGCAATGCTCAATCCGCAATATTCAACACACAACCCTCAACCATCAATCCTCAATACTCAACCATCAATCCTGAGTTCTCAATACTCAATAGAATATCCTGAATTCTCATGGTTCAGTACTCAATCCACAAAATTCAATAATCAAATCTCAGTCCTCAAACATCAATTCTCAACACTCAATCCTCAATACTCAGCCCTCTGTCTTCAATCCTCCATCCTAAATACTCAATCCTCAAGCGTCAATCCTCAATTCTCAATCCTTTGTCCCCATACCTCAGTTCTGAATCCTCAATCCTGTGTCCTCGATCTTCAGCCCTCAGTCCTCAACAATCAGTGGTCAATCCTCAATCATCAATAGAATATCCTCAATTCACAGTTTTCAATACTCAATACTCAATCTGCAGTCTTCAAACCTCTATCCACAAACATCAATTCTCATTACTCAACCCTCAACACTCAGTCCTCAATGTTCAATCCTCAATCCTCAATCCTCAATCCTCATTCTTCAATCCTCAATACCCAATCCTCAATCTTCAATCCTCAATCCTCAATCCTCAATTCTCAACCCTCAATCCTCAGTCCTCAGTCCTCAAACCTCAATCCTCAAACCTCAGCCCTCATCCTCAATACTCAATCCTCAATCCTCAATCCTCAATCCTCAATCCTCAATCCTCAATCCTCAATCCTCAATCCTCTATCCTCAATCCTCAATCCTCAATCTTCAATCCTCAGTCCCCAGTCCTCAATCTTCTATCCTCAATACTCAATCCTCAATCTTCAATCCTCAATCCTCAATCTTCAATCCTCAATACTCAATCTTCAATCCTCAATCCTCAATCCTCAATCCTCAATCCTCAACCCTCAATCCTCATTCCTCAAACCTCAATCCCGAATCCTCTATCCTGAATCCTCAATCTTCAGCTCTCAGTCCTCAAAAATCAATTGTCAATCCTTAATCCTCAATAGAATATCCTCAATTCACAGATTTCAATACTCAATCCCCATTCTTCAATCTTCAAATCTCAATCCACAAACATCAGTTCTCATCACTCAACCATCAACACTCAGTCCTGAATCTTCAATCCTCATTCCTCAATCCTCAATATTCAATCCTCAATACTCAATCCTCAATACTCAATCCTCAATTCTCAATCCTCAGTACTCAATCCTCAATCGCCAATCCTCAATCCCCAATCCCCAATCTTCAATCCTCAATCCTCAATCCTCAATGCTCAATCCGCAATATTCAACACACAACCCTCAACCATCAATCCTCAATACTCAACCATCAATCCTCAGTTCTCAATACTCAATAGAATATCCTGAATTCTCATGGTTCAATACTCAATCCACAATATTCAATAATCAAATCTCAGTCCTCAAACATCAATTCTCAACACTCAATCCACAATACTCAGTCCTCTGTCTTCAATCCTCCATCCTCAATCCTCAATCCTCAAGCGTCAATCCTCAATTCTCAATCCTCAACCCTCAATCCTCAGTCCTCAAACCTCAATCCGGAATCCTCAATCCTGAATCCTCCATCTTCTGCCGTCGGTCCTCAACAATCAATTGTCAATTCTCAATCCTCAATAGAATATCCTCAAATCACAGTTTTCAATACCCAATCCCCATCCTTCAATCTTCAGATCTCAATCCACAAACATCAATTCTCATCACTCAACCCTCAACACTCAGTACTCAATCTTCAATCCTCAATCCTCAATCCTCAATCTTCAATCCACAATACTCAATCTTCAATCCTCAATCCTCAATTCTCAATCTTCAATACTCAACCCTCAATCCTCAATCCACAATCCTCAATCCTCAATCCTCATTCTTCAATAATCAATACCCAACCCTCAATCTTCAATCCTGAATCCTCAATCCTCAATTCTCAATCCTCAATCCTCTATCCTCAGACCTCAAACATCAATACTCAAACCTCAGTCCTCGTCCTCAATCCACAACCCTCAATCGTCATTCCTCAATCTTCAATCCTCATTCCTCAATCCTCAATCCTCAATCCTCAGTCCTCAAACCTCAATTCTGAATCCTCAATCCTGAATCCTCAATCTTCAGCCCTCAGTCCTCTACAATCTGCTGTCAATCCTCAATCCTCAATAGAATATCATCAATTCACAGTTTGCACTACTCAATACTTAATCTGCAATCTTCAAGTCTCTATCCACAAACATCAATTCTCATCACTCAACCCTCAACACTCAGTCTACAATCCTCAATATTCAATCCTCAATCCTCAACCCACAATCCACAATCCTCAACATTCAATCCTCAATACTCAATCTCCAATGCTCAATCCTCAATCCTCAATCCTCAATCCTCAATCCTCAATCCTCAATCCTCAATCGTCAATCTTCAATCCTCAATGCTCAATCTTCAACACTCAATACTGAATCTTCAATCCTCAGTCCTCAATCCTCAATCCTCAATCCTCAATCCTCAATCCTCAATCCTCAATTTTCATTCCTAAATACTCAATCTTCAATCCTCAATCCTCAATCCTGAATCCTCAATCTTCAGCCCTCACTCCTCAACAATCAGCTGTCAATCCTCAATCCTCAATAGAATATCATCAATTCACAGTATTTATTACTCAATACTCAATCTGCAATCTTCAAGTCTCTATCCACAAACATCAATTCTCATCACACAGCCCTCAACGCTCAGTCCCCAATCCTCAATATTCAATCCTCAATTCTCAATCCCCAATCCACTATCCTCAACCTGCAATCCTCAATACCCAGTCTTCAATGCTCAATCCTCAATCCTCAATCCTCAATCCTCAATGCTCAATCCTCATTCTTCGATCATCAATACCCAATCCTCAATCTTCAATCCTCTATTCTCAATCCTCAATCCTCAGTCCTCAGTCCTCAAACCTCAATCTTCAACTGTCAGCCCTCATCCTCAGTCCACAATCCTCAATCCTCAATCTTCAATCTTCAATCCTCAATAGTCAATCTTCAATAATCAATCCTCAATTCTCAAAACTCAATACTCAATCCTCAATCGTCAATCCTCAATCCCCAATCCTCAATCTTCAATCATCAATCCTCAATCGTCATTCCTCAATCCTCAATCTTCAATCCTCAATACTGAATCTTCAATAATCAATCCTCAATACTCAATCCTCAATCCTCAATCCTCAATCCTCAATATTCAATCCTCGATACTCAGTCTTCAATCCTCAATCCTCAATCCTCAATGCTCAATCCTCAATCCTCAATCCTCAATCCTCAATCCTCATTCTTCAATCCTCAATACCCAATCCTCAATCCTAAATTTTCAATCCTCAATACTCAATCTTCAATCTGCAATCCTCAATCTTCAATCCTCAATCCTCAATCGTCAGTCTTCAACCCTCAATACTCAATCTTCAATCCTCAATCCTCGGTCCTCAATCCTCAATCCTCAAACCTCAATCCTCATTCTTCAATCATCAATACCTAATCCTCAATATTCAATCCTCAATCCTCAATCCTCTATTCCCAATCCTCAATCCTCAGTCTTCAGTCCTCAAACCTCAATCTTCAACCCTCAGCCCTCATCCTCAGTCCTCAATCCTCTATCCTCAATCTTCAATCTTCAATCCTCAATACTCAATCTTCAATAAGCAATCCTCAATTCTCAAAACTCAATACTCAATCCTCAATCGTCAATCCTCAATCCTCAATCCTCAACTCTCAATCCTCGATCCTCAGTCCTCAGTCCTCAAACCTCAATCTTCAACCCTCAGCCCTCATCCTCAATCCTCAATCCTCAATCTTCAATCCTCAATCCTCAATCCTCAAGCCTCAATCCTCAATCCTAAATCCTCAGTCCTCAAACCTCAATCCTGAATCCTCAACCCTGAATCCTCAATCTTCAGACATCAGACCTCAACTATCAGGCGTCAATCCTCAATCCTCAATAGAATATCATCAATTCACAGTTTTCAATACTCAATACTCAATCTGCAATCTTCAAGTCTCTATCCACAAACATCAATTCTCCTCAATCAACCCTCAACACTCAGTCCCCAATCCTCAATCTTCAATCCTCAATCCTCAATCCGCAATCCTCAATCCTCAATCTTCAATCCTTAATACTCAATCTTCAATCCTCAATCTTCAATCCTCAATCCTCAATCCTCAATACCCAATCATCAATCTTCAGTCCTCAATACTCAATCTTCAGTCCTCAATCCTCAATCCTCAATCCTCAATCCTCAATCCTCAATCCTCAATCCTCATTCTTCAATCCTCAATACCCAATCCTCAATCTTCAATCTTCTATCCTCAATCATCAATTCTCAATCCTCAACCCTCAGTCCTCAGTCCTGTAACGTCAATCCTCAACCATCAGCCCTCATCCCCAATCCTCAATTCTCAATCCTCAATCCACAATCATCAATCCTCAATAGTCAATCTTCAATCCTCAATCCTCAGTCCTCAAACCTCAATTCTGAATCCTCAATCCTGAATCCTCAATCTTCAGACCTCAGTCCTCAACAACCCGACGTCAATCCTCAATCCTCAATAGAATATCCTCTATTCACAGTTTTCCATACTCAATACTCAATCTGCAATCTTCAAATCTCTATCCACAAACGTCAATCCTCATCACTCAACCCTCAACACTCAGTCCTCAATGTTCAATCCTCAATCCTCAATTCTCAACCTTCAACACTCAATACTGAATCTTCAATCCTCAGTCCTCAATCCTCAATCCTCAATCCTCAATCCTCAATCCTCAATCCTCAATTTTCAATCCTCAATTCTCAATCTTCAATCCTCAATCCTCAATCCTCAATCCTCAATCCTCAATCCTCAATCCTCAATCGTCAGTCTTCAACCCTCAATACTCAATCTTCAACCCTCAGCCCTCATCCTCAATCCTCAATCCTCAATCTTCAATCCTCAATCCTCAATCCTCAATACCCAATCCTCAATCTTCAATCCTCAATCCTCAATCCTCAATCCTCAATCCTCATTCTTCAACCATCAGCACCCAATCCTCAATCTTCAATCCTCAATGTTCAATCCGCAATACCCATTCCTCAATCTTCAATCCTCAACCCTCAATCCTCAATCCTCAATCCTCAATCCTCAATCTTCAATCGTCAATACTCAATCTTCAATCCTCAATCCTCAATCCTCAATCCTCACTCCACATTCCTCAATCCTCAACACCCAATCCTCAGTCTTCAATCCTCAATACCCAATCCTCAATCTTCAATCCTCAATCCTCAAACCTCAATCCTCAATCCTCAATCTTTAATCCTCAGTCCTCAAACTTCAATCCTGAATCCTGAATCCTGAATCCTCAAACTTCAGCTCGCAGTCCTCAACAATCAGGTGTCAATCCTCAATCCTCAATAGAGTATCCTCAATTCACAGGACTCAATGCTCAACACACAACCTGCAATCTTCAAATCTCTATCCACAAACATCAATTCTCATCGCTCAGCCCTCAACACTCAGTCCCCAATCCTCAATCTTCAATCCTCAATCCTCAATCCGCAATCCTCAATCCGCAATCTTCAATCCTCAATACACAATCTTCAATCCTCAATCTTCAATCCTCAATCCTCAATCCTCAATCCTCAATCATCAACCTTCAATCCTCAATACTCAATCTTCAATCCTCTATCCTCAATCCTCAATCCTCAATCCTCAATCGTCATTCCTCAATCCTCAATCTTCAATCCTCAATACTGAATCTTCAATAATCAATCCTCAATACTCAATCCTCAATCCTCAATACTCAATCCTCAATATTCAATCCTCGATACTCAGTCTTCAATCCTCAATCCTCAATCCTCAATGCTCAATCCTCAATCCTCAATCCTCAATCCTCAATCCTCATTCTTCAATCCTCAATACCCAATCCTCAATCTTCAATCCTCAATCCTCAATCCTCAATTCTCAATCCTCAACCTTCAGTCCTCTGTCCTCTAACGTCAATCCTCAACCCTCAGCCCTCATCCCCAATCCTCAATTCTCAATCCTCAATCCTCAATCTTCAATCCTCAATACTCAATCTTCAATTCTCAATCCTCAGTCCTCAAACCTCAATTCTGAATCCTCAATCCTGAATCCTCAATCTTCAGACCTCAGTCCTCAACAATCCGATGTCAATCCTCAATCCTCAATAGAATATCCTCAATTCACAGTTTTCTATACTCAATACTCAATCTGCAATCTTCAAATCTCTATCCACAAACGTCAATCCTCATCACTCAATCCTCAACACACAGTCCTCAATGTTCAATCCTCAATCCTCAATTCTCAACCTTCAACACTCAATACTGAATCCTCAATCCTCAATCCTCAATCCTCAATCCTCAATCCTAAATTTTCAATCCTCAATACTCAATCTTCAATCTGCAATCCTCAATCTTCAATCCTCAATCCTCAATCGTCAGTCTTCAACCCTCAATACTCAATCTTCAATCCTCAATCCTCGGTCCTCAATCCTCAATCCTCAAACCTCAATCCTCATTCTTCAATCATCAATACCCAATCCTCAATATTCAATCCTCAATCCTCAATCCTCTATTCCCAATCCTCAATCCTCAGTCTTCAGTCCTCAAACCTCAATCTTCAACCCTCAGCCCTCATCCTCAGTCCTCAATCCTCTATCCTCAATCTTCAATCTTCAATCCTCAATACTCAATCTTCAATAAGCAATCCTCAATTCTCAAAACTCAATACTCAATCCTCAATCGTCAATCCTCAATCCCCTATCCTCAATCTTCAATCCTCAATCCTCAATCCTCATTCCTCAATCCTCAATCTTCAATCCTCAATACTCAATATTCAATAATCAATCCTCAATACTCAATCCTCAACCCTCAATCCTCAATCCTCAATATTCAATCCTCGATACTCAGTCTTCAATCCTCAATCCTCAATCCTCAATCCTCAATGCTCATTCTTCAATCCTCAATACCCAATCCTCATTCTTCAATCCTCAATACCTAATCCTCAATCTTCAACCCTCAATCCTCAATCCTCAACTCTCAATCCTCGATCCTCAGTCCTCAGTCCTCAAACCTCAATCTTCAACCCTCAGCCCTCATCCTCAATCCTCAATCCTCAATCTTCAATCCTCAATCCTCAATCCTCAAGCCTCAATCCTCAATCCTAAATCCTCAGTCCTCAAACCTCAATCCTGAATCCTCAACCCTGAATCCTCAATCTTCAGACATCAGACCTCAACTATCAGGCGTCAATCCTCAATCCTCAATAGAATATCATCAATTCACAGTTTTCAATACTCAATACTCAATCTGCAATCTTCAAGTCTCTATCCACAAACATCAATTCTCCTCAATCAACCCTCAACACTCAGACCCCAATCCTCAATATTCAATCCTCAATCCTCAATCCGCAATCCTCAATCCTCAATCTTCAATCCTCAATACTCAATCTTCAATCCTCAATCTTCAATCCTCAATCCTCAATCCTCAATACCCAATCATCAATCTTCAGTCCTCAATACTCAATCTTCAGTCCTCAATCCTCAATCCTCAATCCTCAATCCTCAATCCTCAATCCTCAATCCTCATTCTTCAATCCTCAATACCCAATCCTCAATCTTCAATCTTCTATCCTCAATCATCAATTCTCAATCCTCAACCCTCAGTCCTCAGTCCTGTAACGTCAATCCTCAACCCTCAGCCCTCATCCCCAATCCTCAATTCTCAATCCTCAATCCACAATCATCAATCCTCAATAGTCAATCTTCAATCCTCAATCCTCAGTCCTCAAACCTCAATTCTGAATCCTCAATCTTCAGACCTCAGTCCTCAACAACCCGACGTCAATCCTCAATCCTCAATAGAATATCCTCAATTCACAGTTTTCCATACTCAATACTCAATCTGCAATCTTCAAATCTCTATCCACAAACGTCAATCCTCATCACTCAACCCTCAACACTCAGTCCTCAATGTTCAATCCTCAATCCTCAATTCTCAACCTTCAACACTCAATACTGAATCTTCAATCCTCAGTCCTCAATCCTCAATCCTCAATCCTCAATCCTCAATCCTCAATCCTCAATTTTCAATCCTCAATTCTCAATCTTCAATCCTCAATCCTCAATCCTCAATCCTCAATCCTCAATCCTCAATCCTCAATCCTCAACCCTCAATCCTCAATCCTCATTCTTCAATCCTCAATACCTAATGCTCAATATTCAATCCTCGATCCTCTGTCCTCAAACCTCAATTCTGAATCCTCAATCCTGTGTCCTCAATCTTCAGCCCTCAGTCATCAACAATCCTGAACGCTCAGTCCTCAATGTTCAATCCTCAATCCTCAATTCTCGATCTTCAATCCTCAATACTGAATCTTCAATCCTCAATCCTCATTCCTCAATCCTCAGTCATCAATCATCAATCCTCAGTAATCAGTCCTCACTCTTCAATACTCAATCGTCAATCCTCAGTCCTCAATCCTCAATCCTCAATTCCTGTTCCTCAAACCTCAATCCTCAATCCTCAATCCTCAATCCTCAATCTTCAATCCTCAGTCCCCAGTCCTCAATCTTCTATCGTCAATACTCAATCCTCAATCCTCAATCCTCAATCCTCATTCTTCAATCCTCAATACTCAATCTTCAATCCTCAATCCTCAATCCTCAATCCTCAATCCTCAACCCTCAATCCTCAGTCCTCCAACCTCAATCCCGAATCCTCGATCCTGAATCCTCAATCTTCAGCCCTCAGTCCTCAAAAGTCAATTGTCATTCCTTAATCCTCAATAGAATATACTCAATTCACAGATTTCAATTCTCAATCCCCATTCTTCAATCTTCAAATCTCAATCCACAAACATCAGTTCTCAACACTCAACCATCAACACTCAGTCCTCAATCTTCAATCCTCATTCCTCAATCCTCAATATTCAATCCCCAATACTCAATCCTCAACCCTCAATCCTCAATTCTCAATCCTCAGTACTCAATCCTCAATCGCCAATCCTCAATCCCCAATCCTCAATCTTCAATCCTCAATCCTCAATCCGCAATGCTCAATCCGCAATATTCAACACACAACCCTCAACCATCAATCCTCAATACTCAACCATGAATCCTGAGTTCTCAATACTCAATAGAATATCCTGAATTCTCATGGTTCAGTACTCAATCCACAAAATTCAATAATCAAATCTCAGTCCTCAAACATCAATTCTCAACACTCAATCCTCAATACTCAGTCCTCTGTCTTCAATCCTCCATCCTAAATACTCAATCCTCAAGCGTCAATCCTCAATTCTCAATCCTCAACTCTCAATCCTCAGTCCTCAAACCTCAATCCGGAATCCTCAATCCTGAATCCTCAGTCTTCAACCGTCGGTCCTCAACAATCAATTGTCAATCCTCAATCCTCAATAGAATATCCTCAAATCACAGTTTTCAATACTCAATCCCCATTCTTCAATCTTCAAATCTCAATACACAAACATCAATTCTCATCACTCAACCCTCAACACTCAGTCCTCAATCTTCAATCCTCAATCCTTAATCCTCAATCTTCAATCCTCAATACTCAATCTTCAATCCTCAATCCTCAATTCTCAATCTTCAATACTCAATCCTCAATCCTCAATTCTCAATCCTCAATCGTCAATCTTCAATCCTCAATACTCAATCCTCAATCCTGATTCTTCAATCCTCAATACCCAATCCTCAATCTTCAATCCCTAATCCTGAATCCTCAATCCTCAATGCTCAATCATTAATCCTCAATCCTCAGTCCTCAATCCTCAATCTTCAACACTCAATCCTCAATCCTCAACCTTCAATACTCAATACACAATCTTCAATCCTCAATCCTCAATCCTCAATTCTCAATCCTCAATCCTCAATCCTCAATCCTCAACCGTCAACCTTCAATCCTCAATGCTCAATCTTCAATTCTCAGTCCTCAATCCCCGATCCTCAATCCTCATTCTTCAATCCTCAATACGCAATCCTCAATCGGCAATCCTCAATCCTCAATCCTCAATCCTCAATCCACAATCTTCAATCCTGAATACTCAATCTTCAATGCTCAATCCTCAATCCTCAATCCACAATCCCCAATCCTCAACCTTCATTCCTCAATACTCAATCTTCAATCCTCAATCCTCAATCCTCGGTCCTCAATCCTCAATAGTCAATCTCCAATCCTGAATACTCAACATTCAATCCTCAATCCTCAACCCACAACCCTCAATCCTCAATACTCTTCCTTCAATCCTCAATACCCAACCCTCAATCATCAATCCTCAATCCTCGATCCTCAATTCTCAACCCTCAATCCTCAGTCCTCAGACCTCAAACCTCAATCCTCAAACCTCAGTCCTCATCCTCAATACTCAATCCTTAATCCTCATTCCTCAATCTTCAATCCTCAATACTCAATCTTCAATCCTCAACCCTCAGTCCTCAAACCTCAATTCTGAATCCTCAATCCTGCATCCTCAACCTTCAGCCCTCAGTTCTCAACAATCAGTTGTCAATCCTCAATCCCCAATAGAATATCCTCAATTCACAGACTTCAATACTCAATACTCAATCTGCAATCTTCAAATCTCTATCCACAAACATCAATTCTCATCACTAAACCCTGAACTCTCAGTTCTCAATGTTCAATCCTAAAATCCTCAATTCTCAATCTTCAATCCTCAATACTGAATCTTCAATCCTCAATCCTCAATCCTCAATCCTGAATCCTCAATCCTCAATCCTCAGTAATCAATCCTCAATCTTCAATACTCAATCGTCAATCCTCAGTCCTCAACCCTCAATCCTCAATTCTTGTTCCTCAAACCTCAATCCTCAACCCTCAGTCCTCATCCTCAATTCTCAATTCTCAATACTCAGTCCTCAATGCTCAATCCGCAATATTCAACACACAACCCTCAACCATCAATCCTCAATACTCAACCATCAATCCTCAGTTCTCAATACTCAATAGAATATCCTGAATTCTCATGGTTCAATACTCAATCCACAATATTCAATAATCAAATCTCAGTCCTCAAACATCAATTCTCAACACTCAATCCACAATACTCAGTCCTCTGTCTTCAATCCTCCATCCTCAATCCTCAATCCTCAAGCGTCAATCCTCAATTCTCAATCCTCAACCCTCAATCCTCAGTCCTCAAACCTCAATCCGGAATCCTCAATCCTGAATCCTCCATCTTCTGCCGTCGGTCCTCAACAATCAATTGTCAATTCTCAATCCTCAATAGAATATCCTCAAATCACAGTTTTCAATACCCAATCCCCATCCTTCAATCTTCAGATCTCAATCCACAAACATCAATTCTCATCACTCAACCCTCAACACTCAGTACTCAATCTTCAATCCTCAATCCTCAATCCTCAATCTTCAATCCACAATACTCAATCTTCAATCCTCAATCCTCAATTCTCAATCTTCAATACTCAACCCTCAATCCTCAATCCACAATCCTCAATCCTCAATCCTCATTCTTCAATAATCAATACCCAACCCTCAATCTTCAATCCTGAATCCTCAATCCTCAATTCTCAATCCTCAATCCTCTATCCTCAGACCTCAAACATCAATACTCAAACCTCAGTCCTCGTCCTCAATCCACAACCCTCAATCGTCATTCCTCAATCTTCAATCCTCATTCCTCAATCCTCAATCCTCAATCCTCAGTCCTCAAACCTCAATTCTGAATCCTCAATCCTGAATCCTCAATCTTCAGCCCTCAGTCCTCTACAATCTGCTGTCAATCCTCAATCCTCAATAGAATATCATCAATTCACAGTTTGCATTACTCAATACTTAATCTGCAATCTTCAGGTCTCTATCCACAAACATCAATTCTCATCACTCAACCCTCAACACTCAGTCTACAATCCTCAATATTCAATCCTCAATCCTCAACCCACAATCCACAATCCTCAACATTCAATCCTCAATACTCAATCTCCAATGCTCAATCCTCAATCCTCAATCCTCAATCCTCAATCCTCAATTCTCAATCCTCAATCGTCAATCTTCAATCCTCAATGCTCAATCTTCAACACTCAATACTGAATCTTCAATCCTCAGTCCTCAATCCTCAATCCTCAATCCTCAATCCTCAATCCTCAATCCTCAATTTTCATTCCTAAATACTCAATCTTCAATCCTCAATCCTCAATCCTGAATCCTCAATCTTCAGCCCTCACTCCTCAACAATCAGCTGTCAATCCTCAATCCTCAATAGAATATCATCAATTCACAGTATTCATTACTCAATACTCAATCTGCAATCTTCAAATCTCTATCCACAAACATCAATTCTCATCACACAACCCTCAACGCTCAGTCCCCAATCCTCAATATTCAATCCTCAATTCTCAATCCCCAATCCACAATCCTCAACCTGCAATCCTCAATACCCAGTCTTCAATGCTCAATCCTCAATCCTCAATCCTCAATCCTCAATGCTCAATCCTCATTCTTCGATCATCAATACCCAATCCTCAATCTTCAATCCTCTATTCTCAATCCTCAATCCTCAGTCCTCAGTCCTCAAACCTCAATCTTCAACTGTCAGCCCTCATCCTCAGTCCACAATCCTCAATCCTCAATCTTCAATCTTCAATCCTCAATACTCAATCTTCAATAATCAATCCTCAATTCTCAAAACTCAATACTCAATCCTCAATCGTCAATCCTCAATCCCCAATCCTCAATCTTCAATCATCAATCCTCAATCCTCATTCCTCAATCCTCAATCTTCAATCCTCAATACTGAATCTTCAATAATCAATCCTCAATACTCAATCCTCAATCCTCAATCCTCAATCCTCAATATTCAATCCTCGAAACTCAGTCTTCAATCCTCAATCCTCAATCCTCAATGCTCAATCCTCAATCCTCAATCCTCAATCCTCAATCCTCATTCTTCAATCCTCAATACCCAATCCTCAATCTTCAATCCTCAATCCTCAATCCTCAATTCTCAATCCTCAACCCTCAGTCCTCTGTCCTCTAACGTCAATCCTCAACCCTCAGCCCTCATCCCCAATCCTCAATTCTCAATCCTCAATCCTCAATCTTCAATCCTCAATACTCAATCTTCAATTCTCAATCCTCAGTCCTCAAACCTCAATTCTGAATCCTCAATCCTGAATCCTCAATCTTCAGACCTCAGTCCTCAACAATCCGATGTCAATCCTCAATCCTCAATAGAATATCCTCAATTCACAGTTTTCTATACTCAATACTCAATCTGCAATCTTCAAATCTCTATCCACAAACGTCAATCCTCATCACTCAATCCTCAACACACAGTCCTCAATGTTCAAACCTCAATCCTCAATTCTCAACCTTCAACACTCAATACTGAATCCTCAATCCTCAATCCTCAATCCTCAATCCTCAATCCTAAATTTTCAATCCTCAATACTCAATCTTCAATCTGCAATCCTCAATCTTCAATCCTCAATCCTCAATCGTCAGTCTTCAACCCTCAATACTCAATCTTCAATCCTCAATCCTCGGTCCTCAATCCTCAATCCTCAAACCTCAATCCTCATTCTTCAATCATCAATACCCAATCCTCAATATTCAATCCTCAATCCTCAATCCTCTATTCCCAATCCTCAATCCTCAGTCTTCAGTCCTCAATCCTCAATCTTCAACCCTCAGCCCTCATCCTCAGTCCTCAATCCTCTATCCTCAATCTTCAATCTTCAATCCTCAATACTCAATCTTCAATAAGCAATCCTCAATTCTCAAAACTCAATACTCAATCCTCAATCGTCAATCCTCAATCCCCTATCCTCAATCTTCAATCCTCAATCCTCAATCCTCATTCCTCAATCCTCAATCTTCAATCCTCAATACTCAATATTCAATAATCAATCCTCAATACTCAATCCTCAACCCTCAATCCTCAATCCTCAATCCTCAATTTTCAATCCTCAATTCTCAATCTTCAATCCTCAATCCTCAATCCTCAATCCTCAATCCTCAATCCTCAATCCTCAATCGTCAGTCTTCAACCCTCAATACTCAATCTTCAACCCTCAGCCCTCATCCTCAATCCTCAATCCTCAATCTTCAATCCTCAATCCTCAATCCTCAATACCCAATCCTCAATCTTCAATCCTCATTCCTCAATCCTCAATTCTCAATCCTCAACCCTCAATCCTCAGAACTCAAACATCAATACTCAACTCTAAGTCCTCGTCCTCAATCCACAACCCTCAATCCTCAGTCCTCAATCTTCGATCCTCAATCCTCAATCCTCAATCCTCAATCCTCAATCCTCAGTCCTCAAACATCAATCCTTAATCCTCAATCCTGAATCCTCAACCTTCAGCCCTCACTCCTCAACAATCAGCTGTCAATCCTCAATCCTCAATAGAATATCATCAATTCACAGTTTTCATTACTCAATACTCAACTTGCAATCTTCAAATCTCTATCCACAAACATCAATTCTCATCACTCAACCCTCAACACTCAGTCCCCAGTCCTCAATCTTCGATCCTCAAAGCTCAATCCGCAATCCTCAATCCTCAATCTTCAATCCTCAATACTCAATCTTCAAACCTCAATCCTCAATCTTCAATCCTCAGTCCCCAGTCCTCAATCTTCTATCCTCAATACTCAATCCTCAATCCTCAATCCTCAATCCACAATCTTCAATCCTGAATACTCAATCTTCAATGCTCAATCCTCAATCCTCAATCCACAATCCCCAATCCTCAACCTTCATTCCTCAATACTCAATCTTCAATCCTCAATCCTCAATCCTCGGTCCTCAATCCTCAATAGTCAATCTCCAATCCTGAATACTCAACATTCAATCCTCAATCCTCAACACACAATCCTCAATCCTCAATACTCTTCCTTCAATCCTCAATACCCAACCCTCAATCATCAATCCTCAATCCTCGATCCTCAATTCTCAACCCTCAATCCTCAGTCCTCAGACCTCAAACCTCAATCCTCAAACCTCAGTCCTCATCCTCAATACTCAATCCTCAATCCTCATTCCTCAATCTTCAATCCTCAATACTCAATCTTCAATCCTCAACCCTCAGTCCTCAAACCTCAATTCTGAATCCTCAATCCTGCATCCTCAACCTTCAGCCCTCAGTTCTCAACAATCAGTTGTCAATCCTCAATCCCCAATAGAATATCCTCAATTCACAGTTTTCAATACTCAATACTCAATCTGCAATCTTCAAATCTCTATCCACAAACATCAATTCTCATCACTAAACCCTGAACTCTCAGTTCTCAATGTTCAATCCTAAAATCCTCAATTCTCAATCTTCAATCCTCAATACTGAATCTTCAATCCTCAATCCTCAATCCTCAATCCTGAATCCTCAATGCTGAATCCTCAATCCTCAATCCTCAGTAATCAATCCTCAATCTTCAATACTCAATCGTCAATCCTCAGTCCTCAACCCTCAATCCTCAATTCTTGTTCCTCAAACCTCAATCCTCAACCCTCAGTCCTCATCCTCAATTCTCAATTCTCAATACTCAGTCCTCAATCCTCAATCCTCAATCCTCAAACCTCAATCCTCAACCGTCAGTCCTCGTCCTCAATCATCAGACCTCAATCCTCAATCCTCTATCTTCAATCATCAACACGCAATATTCGCTCCTCAATACTCAATCCTCAATCCTCAATCTTCAACCCTAAATCCTCAACCCTCAATCCTCAATCCTCATTCTTCAATCCTCAATACCCAATCCTCAATCTTCAATCCTCAATCCACAATCCTCAATTCTCAATCCTCAATCCTCAGTCCTCAGTCCTGAAACCTCAATCCTCAACCCTCAGCCCTGATCCTCAATCCTCAATCCTCAATCCTCAATCCTCAATACTCAATCTTCAATCCTCAACCCTCAGTCCTCAAACCTCAATTCTGAATCCTCAATCCTGCATCCTCAACCTTCAGCCCTCAGTTCTCAACAATCAGTTGTCTATCCTCAATCCCCAATAGAATATCCTCAATTCACAGTTTTCAATACTCAATACTCAATCTGCAATCTTCAAATCTCTATCCACAAACATCAATTCTCATCACTAAACCCTGAACTCTCAGTTCTCAATGTTCAATCCTAAAATCCCCAATTCTCAATCTTCAATCCTCAATACTGAATCTTCAATCCTCAATCCTCAATCCTCAATCCTGAATCCTCAATCCTCAATCCTCAGTAATCAATCCTCAATCTTCAATACTCAATCGTCAATCCTCAGTCCTCAACCCTCAATCCTCAATTCTTGTTCCTCAAACCTCAATCCTCAACCCTCAGTCCTCATCCTCAATTCTCAATTCTCAATACTCAGTCCTCAATCCTCAATCCTCAATCCTCAAACCTCAATCCTCAACCGTCAGTCCTCGTCCTCAATCATCAGACCTCAATCCTCAATCCTCTATCTTCAATCATCAACACGCAATATTCGCTCCTCAATACTCAATCCTCAATCCTCAATCTTCAACCCTAAATCCTCAACCCTCAATCCTCAATCCTCATTCTTCAATCCTCAATACCCAATCCTCAATCTTCAATCCTCAATCCACAATCCTCAATTCTCAATCCTCAATCCTCAGTCCTCAGTCCTGAAACCTCAATCCTCAACCTTCAGCCCTGATCCTCAATCCTCAATCCTCAATCCTCAATCCTCAATACTCAATCTTCAATCCTCAACCCTCAGTCCTCAAACCTCAATTCTGAATCCTCAATCCTGCATCCTCAACCTTCAGCACTCAGTTCTCAACAATCAGTTGTCAATCCTCAATCCCCAATAGAATATCCTCAATTCACAGTTTTCAATACTCAATACTCAATCTGCAATCTTCAAATCTCTATCCACAAACATCAATTCTCATCACTAACCCCTGAACTCTCAGTTCTCAATGTTCAATCCTAAAGTCCTCAATTCTCAATCTTCAATCCTCAATACTGAATCTTCAATCCTCAATCCTCAATCCTCAATCCTGAATCCTCAATCCTCAATCCTCAGTAATCAATCCTCAATCTTCAATACTCAATCGTCAATCCTCAGTCCTCAACCCTCAATCCTCAATTCTTGTTCCTCAAACCTCAATCCTCAACCCTCAGTCCTCATCCTCAATTCTCAATTCTCAATACTCAGTCCTCAATCCTCAATCCTCAATCCTCAAACCTCAATCCTCAACCGTCAGTCCTCGTCCTCAATCATCAGACCTCAATCCTCAATCCTCTATCTTCAATCATCAACACGCAATATTCGCTCCTCAATACTCAATCCTCAATCCTCAATCTTCAACCCTAAATCCTCAACCCTCAATCCTCAATCCTCATTCTTCAATCCTCAATACCCAATCCTCAATCTTCAATCCTCAATCCACAATCCTCAATTCTCAATCCTCAATCCTCAGTCCTCAGTCCTGAAACCTCAATCCTCAACCCTCAGCCCTGATCCTCAATCCTCAATCCTCAATCCTCAATCCTCAATCTTCAATCCTCAATACTCAATCTTCAATAATCAATCCTCAATTCTCAATAATCAATACTCAATCCTCAATCGTCAATCCTCAATCCCAAATCCTCAATCTTCAATCCTCAATCCTCAATCCTCAATCCTCAATCCCCAATCCTCAATCTTCAATCCTCAACCCTCAATACTTAATCCTCAACCCTGAATCCTCAATCTTCAGCCCTCACTCCTCAACAATCAGTTGTCAATCCTCAATCCTCAATAGAATATCATCAATTCACAGTTTTCATTACTCAATACTCAATCGGCAATCTTCAAATCTCTATCCACAAGCATCAATTCTCATCACTCTACCCTCAACACTCAGTCCTCAATCTTCAATCCTCAATCCTCAATCCTCAATCCTCAATCCTCAATCCTCAATTCTCAATCCTCAATCCTCTATCCTCAGACCTCAAACATCAATACTCAAACCTCAGTCCTCGTCCTCAATCCACAACCCTCAATCGTCATTCCTCAATCTTCAATCCTCATTCCTCAATCCTCAATCCTCAATCCTCAGTCCTCAAACCTCAATTCTGAATCCTCAATCCTGAATCCTCAATCTTCAGCCCTCAGTCCTCTACAATCTGCTGTCAATCCTCAATCCTCAATAGAATATCATCAATTCACAGTTTGCATTACTCAATACTTAATCTGCAATCTTCAAGTCTCTATCCACAAACATCAATTCTCATCACTCAACCCTCAACACTCAGTCTACAATCCTCAATATTCAATCCTCAATCCTCAACCCACAATCCACAATCCTCAACATTCAATCCTCAATACTCAATCTCCAATGCTCAATCCTCAATCCTGAATCCTCAATCCTCAATCCTCAATTCTCAATCCTCAATCGTCAATCTTCAATCCTCAATGCTCAATCTTCAACACTCAATACTGAATCTTCAATCCTCAGTCCTCAATCCTCAATCCTCAATCCTCAATCCTCAATCCTCAATCCTCAATTTTCATTCCTAAATACTCAATCTTCAATCCTCAATCCTCAATCCTGAATCCTCAATCTTCAGCCCTCACTCCTCAACAATCAGCTGTCAATCCTCAATCCTCAATAGAATATCATCAATTCACAGTATTCATTACTCAATACTCAATCTGCAATCTTCAAATCTCTATCCACAAACATCAATACTCATCACACAACCCTCAACGCTCAGTCCCCAATCCTCAATATTCAATCCTCAATTCTCAATCCCCAATCCACAATCCTCAACCTGCAATCCTCAATACCCAGTCTTCAATGCTCAATCCTCAATCCTCAATCCTCAATCCTCAATGCTCAATCCTCATTCTTCGATCATCAATACC
This sequence comes from Calliopsis andreniformis, assembly GCF_051401765.1. Lineage (NCBI taxonomy): Eukaryota > Metazoa > Arthropoda > Insecta > Hymenoptera > Andrenidae > Calliopsis > Calliopsis andreniformis. The sequence goes on from NW_027480438.1 coordinate 2,888,917, forward strand.
CAATCCTCAATCTTCAATCCTCTATTCTCAATCCTCAATCCTCAGTCCTCAGTCCTCAAACCTCAATCTTCAACTGTCAGCCCTCATCCTCAGTCCACAATCCTCAATCCTCAATCTTCAATCTTCAATCCTCAATACTCAATCTTCAATAATCAATCCTCAATTCTCAAAACTCAATACTCAATCCTCAATCGTCAATCCTCAATCCCCAATCCTCAATCTTCAATCATCAATCCTCAATCCTCATTCCTCAATCCTCAATCTTCAATCCTCAATACTGAATCTTCAATAATCAATCCTCAATACTCAATCCTCAATCCTCAATCCTCAATCCTCAATATTCAATCCTCGAAACTCAGTCTTCAATCCTCAATCCTCAATCCTCAATGCTCAATCCTCAATCCTCAATCCTCAATACTCAATCTTCAATCCTCAACCCTCAGTCCTCAAACCTCAATTCTGAATCCTCAATCCTGCATCCTCAACCTTCAGCACTCAGTTCTCAACAATCAGTTGTCAATACTCAATCCCCAATAGAATATCCTCAATTCACAGTTTTCAATACTCAATACTCAATCTGCAATCTTCAAATCTCTATCCACAAACATCAATTCTCATCACTAACCCCTGAACTCTCAGTTCTCAATGTTCAATCCTAAAATCCTCAATTCTCAATCTTCAATCCTCAATACTGAATCTTCAATCCTCAATCCTCAATCCTCAATCCTGAATCCTCAATCCTCAATCCTCAGTAATCAATCCTCAATCTTCAATACTCAATCGTCAATCCTCAGTCCTCAACCCTCAATCCTCAATTCTTGTTCCTCAAACCTCAATCCTCAACCCTCAGTCCTCATCCTCAATTCTCAATTCTCAATACTCAGTCCTCAATCCTCAATCCTCAATCCTCAAACCTCAATCCTCAACCGTCAGTCCTCGTCCTCAATCATCAGACCTCAATCCTCAATCCTCTATCTTCAATCATCAACACGCAATATTCGCTCCTCAATACTCAATCCTCAATCCTCAATCTTCAACCCTAAATCCTCAACCCTCAATCCTCAATCCTCATTCTTCAATCCTCAATACCCAATCCTCAATCTTCAATCCTCAATCCACAATCCTCAATTCTCAATCCTCAATCCTCAGTCCTCAGTCCTGAAACCTCAATCCTCAACCCTCAGCCCTGATCCTCAATCCTCAATCCTCAATCCTCAATCCTCAATCTTCAATCCTCAATACTCAATCTTCAATAATCAATCCTCAATTCTCAATAATCAATACTCAATCCTCAATCGTCAATCCTCAATCCCAAATCCTCAATCTTCAATCCTCAATCCTCAATCCTCAATCCTCAATCCCCAATCCTCAATCTTCAATCCTCAACCCTCAATACTTAATCCTCAACCCTGAATCCTCAATCTTCAGCCCTCACTCCTCAACAATCAGTTGTCAATCCTCAATCCTCAATAGAATATCATCAATTCACAGTTTTCATTACTCAATACTCAATCGGCAATCTTCAAATCTCTATCCACAAGCATCAATTCTCATCACTCTACCCTCAACACTCAGTCCTCAATCTTCAATCCTCAATCCTCAATCCTCAATCCTCAATCAACAATCCTCAACCTTCAATCCTCAATACTCAGTCTTCAATGCCCAAACCTCAATCCTCAATCCTCAATCCTCAATTCTCAATCCTCAATCGTGAATCTTTAATCCTCAACACTCAATCTTCAATCCTCAATCCTCAATCCTCAATCCTCAATCCTCAATCCTCAATTCTCAATCCTCAATCCTCTATCCTCAGACCTCAAACATCAATACTCAAACCTCAGTCCTCGTCCTCAATCCACAACCCTCAATCGTCATTCCTCAATCTTCAATCCTCATTCCTCAATCCTCAATCCTCAATCCTCAGTCCTCAAACCTCAATTCTGAATCCTCAATCCTGAATCCTCGATCTTCAGCCCTCAGTCCTCTACAATCTGCTGTCAATCCTCAATCCTCAATAGAATATCATCAATTCACAGTTTGCATTACTCAATACTTAATCTGCAATCTTCAAGTCTCTATCCACAAACATCAATTCTCATCACTCAACCCTCAACACTCAGTCTACAATCCTCAATATTCAATCCTCAATCCTCAACCCACAATCCACAATCCTCAACATTCAATCCTCAATACTCAATCTCCAATGCTCAATCCTCAATCCTCAATCCTCAATCCTCAATCCTCAATTCTCAATCCTCAATCGTCAATCTTCAATCCTCAATGCTCAATCTTCAACACTCAATACTGAATCTTCAATCCTCAGTCCTCAATCCTCAATCCTCAATCCTCAATCCTCAATCCTCAATCCTCAATTTTCATTCCTAAATACTCAATCTTCAATCCTCAATCCTCAATCCTGAATCCTCAATCTTCAGCCCTCACTCCTCAACAATCAGCTGTCAATCCTCAATCCTCAATAGAATATCATCAATTCACAGTATTCATTACTCAATACTCAATCTGCAATCTTCAAATCTCTATCCACAAACATCAATTCTCATCACACAACCCTCAACGCTCAGTCCCCAATCCTCAATATTCAATCCTCAATTCTCAATCCCCAATCCACAATCCTCAACCTGCAATCCTCAATACCCAGTCTTCAATGCTCAATCCTCAATCCTCAATCCTCAATCCTCAATGCTCAATCCTCATTCTTCGATCATCAATACCCAATCCTCAATCTTCAATCCTCTATTCTCAATCCTCAATCCTCAGTCCTCAGTCCTCAAACCTCAATCTTCAACTGTCAGCCCTCATCCTCAGTCCACAATCCTCAATCCTCAATCTTCAATCTTCAATCCTCAATACTCAATCTTCAATAATCAATCCTCAATTCTCAAAACTCAATACTCAATCCTCAATCGTCAATCCTCAATCCCCAATCCTCAATCTTCAATCATCAATCCTCAATCCTCATTCCTCAATCCTCAATCTTCAATCCTCAATACTGAATCTTCAATAATCAATCCTCAATACTCAATCCTCAATCCTCAATCCTCAATCCTCAATATTCAATCCTCGAAACTCAGTCTTCAATCCTCAATCCTCAATCCTCAATGCTCAATCCTCAATCCTCAATCCTCAATCCTCAATCCTCATTCTTCAATCCTCAATACCCAATCCTCAATCTTCAATCCTCAATCCTCAATCCTCAATTCTCAATCCTCAACCCTCAGTCCTCTGTCCTCTAACGTCAATCCTCAACCCTCAGCCCTCATCCCCAATCCTCAATTCTCAAACCTCAATCCTCAATCTTCAATCCTCAATACTCAATCTTCAATTCTCAATCCTCAGTCCTCAAACCTCAATTCTGAATCCTCAATCCTGAATCCTCAATCTTCAGACCTCAGTCCTCAACAATCCGATGTCAATCCTCAATCCTCAATAGAATATCCTCAATTCACAGTTTTCTATACTCAATACTCAATCTGCAATCTTCAAATCTCTATCCACAAACGTCAATCCTCATCACTCAATCCTCAACACACAGTCCTCAATGTTCAAACCTCAATCCTCAATTCTCAACCTTCAACACTCAATACTGAATCCTCAATCCTCAATCCTCAATCCTCAATCCTCAATCCTAAATTTTCAATCCTCAATACTCAATCTTCAATCTGCAATCCTCAATCTTCAATCCTCAATCCTCAATCGCCAGTCTTCAACCCTCAATACTCAATCTTCAATCCTCAATCCTCGGTCCTCAATCCTCAATCCTCAAACCTCAATCCTCATTCTTCAATCATCAATACCCAATCCTCAATATTCAATCCTCAATCCTCAATCCTCTATTCCCAATCCTCAATCCTCAGTCTTCAGTCCTCAAACCTCAATCTTCAACCCTCAGCCCTCATCCTCAGTCCTCAATCCTCTATCCTCAATCTTCAATCTTCAATCCTCAATACTCAATCTTCAATAAGCAATCCTCAATTCTCAAAACTCAATACTCAATCCTCAATCGTCAATCCTCAATCCCCTATCCTCAATCTTCAATCCTCAATCCTCAATCCTCATTCCTCAATCCTCAATCTTCAATCCTCAATACTCAATATTCAATAATCAATCCTCAATACTCAATCCTCAACCCTCAATCCTCAATCCTCAATCCTCAATTTTCAATCCTCAATTCTCAATCTTCAATCCTCAATCCTCAATCCTCAATCCTCAATCCTCAATCCTCAATCCTCAATCGTCAGTCTTCAACCCTCAATACTCAATCTTCAACCCTCAGCCCTTATCCTCAATCCTCAATCCTCAATCTTCAATCCTCAATCCTCAATCCTCAATACCCAATCCTCAATCTTCAATCCTCATTCCTCAATCCTCAATTCTCAATCCTCAACCCTCAATCCTCAGAACTCAAACATCAATACTCAACTCTAAGTCCTCGTCCTCAATCCACAACCCTCAATCCTCAGTCCTCAATCTTCGATCCTCACTCCTCAATCCTCAATCCTCAATCCTCAATCCTCAGTCCTCAAACATCAATCCTTAATCCTCAATCCTGAATCCTCAACCTTCAGCCCTCACTCCTCAACAATCAGCTGTCAATCCTCAATCCTCAATAGAATATCATCAATTCACAGTTTTCATTACTCAATACTCAACTTGCAATCTTCAAATCTCTATCCACAAACATCAATTCTCATCACTCAACCCTCAACACTCAGTCCCCAGTCCTCAATCTTCGATCCTCAAAGCTCAATCCGCAATCCTCAATCCTCAATCTTCAATCCTCAATACTCAATCTTCAAACCTCAATCCTCAATCTTCAATCCTCAGTCCCCAGTCCTCAATCTTCTATCCTCAATACTCAATCCTCAATCCTCAATCCTCAATCCACAATCTTCAATCCTGAATACTCAATCTTCAATGCTCAATCCTCAATCCTCAATCTTCAACCCTAAATCCTCAACCCTCAATCCTCAATCCTCATTCTTCAATCCTCAATACCCAATCCTCAATCTTCAATCCTCAATCCACAATCCTCAATTCTCAATCCTCAATCCTCAGTCCTCAGTCCTGAAACCTCAATCCTCAACCCTCAGCCCTGATCCTCAATCCTCAATCCTCAATCCTCAATCCTCAATACTCAATCTTCAATCCTCAACCCTCAGTCCTCAAACCTCAATTCTGAATCCTCAATCCTGCATCCTCAACCTTCAGCCCTCAGTTCTCAACAATCAGTTGTCAATCCTCAATCCCCAATAGAATATCCTCAATTCACAGTTTTCAATACTCAATACTCAATCTGCAATCTTCAAATCTCTATCCACAAACATCAATTCTCATCACTAAACCCTGAACTCTCAGTTCTCAATGTTCAATCCTAAAATCCTCAATTCTCAATCTTCAATCCTCAATACTGAATCTTCAATCCTCAATCCTCAATCCTCAATCCTGAATCCTCAATCCTCAATCCTCAGTAATCAATCCTCAATCTTCAATACTCAATCGTCAATCCTCAGTCCTCAACCCTCAATCCTCAATTCTTGTTCCTCAAACCTCAATCCTCAACCCTCAGTCCTCATCCTCAATTCTCAATTCTCAATACTCAGTCCTCAATGCTCAATCCTCAATCCTCAAACCTCAATCCTCAACCGTCAGTCCTCGTCCTCAATCATCAGACCTCAATCCTCAATCCTCTATCTTCAATCATCAACACGCAATATTCGCTCCTCAATACTCAATCCTCAATCCTCAATCTTCAACCCTAAATCCACAACCCTCAATCCTCAATCCTCATTCTTCAATCCTCAATACCCAATCCTCAATCTTCAATCCTCAATCCACAATCCTCAATTCTGAATCCTCAATCCTCAGTCCTCAGTCCTGAAACCTCAATCCTCAACCTTCAGTCCTGATCCTCAATCCTCAATCCTCAATCCTCAATCCTCAATACTCAATCTTCAATCCTCAACCCTCAGTCCTCAAACCTCAATTCTGAATCCTCAATCCTGCATCCTCAACCTTCAGCACTCAGTTCTCAACAATCAGTTGTCAATCCTCAATCCCCAATAGAATATCCTCAATTCACAGTTTTCAATACTCAATACTCAATCTGCAATCTTCAAATCTCTATCCACAAACATCAATTCTCATCACTAACCCCTGAACTCTCAGTTCTCAATGTTCAATCCTAAAATCCTCAATTCTCAATCTTCAATCCTCAATACTGAATCTTCAATCCTCAATCCTCAATCCTCAATCCTGAATCCTCAATCCTCAATCCTCAGTAATCAATCCTCAATCTTCAATACTCAATCGTCAATCCTCAGTCCTCAACCCTCAATCCTCAATTCTTGTTCCTCAAACCTCAATCCTCAACCCTCAGTCCTCATCCTCAATTCTCAATTCTCAATACTCAGTCCTCAATCCTCAATCCTCAATCCTCAAACCTCAATCCTCAACCGTCAGTCCTCGTCCTCAATCATCAGACCTCAATCCTCAATCCTCTATCTTCAATCATCAACACGCAATATTCGCTCCTCAATACTCAATCCTCAATCCTCAATCTTCAACCCTAAATCCTCAACCCTCAATCCTCAATCCTCATTCTTCAATCCTCAATACCCAATCCTCAATCTTCAATCCTCAATCCACAATCCTCAATTCTCAATCCTCAATCCTCAGTCCTCAGTCCTGAAACCTCAATCCTCAACCCTCAGCCCTGATCCTCAATCCTCAATCCTCAATCCTCAATCCTCAATCTTCAATCCTCAATACTCAATCTTCAATAATCAATCCTCAATTCTCAATAATCAATACTCAATCCTCAATCGTCAATCCTCAATCCCAAATCCTCAATCTTCAATCCTCAATCCTTAATCCTCAATCCTCAATCCCCAATCCTCAATCTTCAATCCTCAACCCTCAATACTTAATCCTCAACCCTGAATCCTCAATCTTCAGCCCTCACTCCTCAACAATCAGTTGTCAATCCTCAATCCTCAATAGAATATCATCAATTCACAGTTTTCATTACTCAATACTCAATCGGCAATCTTCAAATCTCTATCCACAAGCATCAATTCTCATCACTATACCCTCAACACTCAGTCCTCAATCTTCAATCCTCAATCCTCAATCCTCAATCCTCAATCAACAATCCTCAACCTTCAATCCTCAATACTCAGTCTTCAATGCCCAAACCTCAATCCTCAATCCTCAATCCTCAATTCTCAATCCTCAATCGTGAATCTTTAATCCTCAACACTCAATCTTCAATCCTCAATCCTCAATCCTCAATCCTCAATCCTCATTCTTCAATCCTCAATACCCAGTACCCAATCTTCAATCCTCTATCCTCAATCCTCAATCCTCAATCCTCAATCCTCAATCCTCAATCCTCAACCGTCAACCTTCAATCCTCAATACTCAATCTTCAATCCTCAATCCTTAATTCTCAATCCTCAATCCTCATTCTTCAATCCTCAATACCCAATCCTCAATCTTCAATCCTCAATCCTCAATCCTCAATCCTCAATGCTCAATCATCAATCCTCAATCTTCAATCCTCAGTCCCAAATACTCAATCTTCAATACCCAATCCTCAAACCTCAATCTTCAATCCTCAATACTCAATCTTCAATCCTCAATACTCAATCCTCAATCCTCAATCCTCATTCTTCAATCCTCAATTCCCAATCCTCAATCTTCAATCCTCATTCCTCAATCCTCAATTCTCAATCCTCAATCCTCAATCCTCAGAAATCAAACGTCAATACTCATCCCTGAGACCTCGTGCTCAATCCACAACCCTCAATCCTCAATCCTCAATCTTCAATCCTCAAGCCTCAACCATCAGTTGTCAATCCTCAATCCTCAATAGAATATCATCAATTCACAGTTTTCATTACTCAATACTCAATCTGCAATCTTCAAATCTCTATCCACAAACATCAATTCTCATCACTCAACCCTCAACACTCAGTCCCCAAACCTCAATATTCAATCCTCAATTCTCAATGCTCAGTCCACAATCCTCAACATTCAATCCTCAATACTCAGTCTTCAATGCTCAATCCTCAATCCTCAATCCTCAATTCTCAATCCTCAATCGTCAATCTTCAATTCTCAATACTCAATCTTCAATCCTCAATGCTCAATCCTCAATCCTCAATCCTCATTCTTCAATCCTCGATACCCAATCCTCAATCTTCAATCCTCAATCCTCAATCCTCAATTCTCAATCCTCAATCCTCAGTCCTCAGTCCTCTAACCTCAATCCTCAACCCTCAGCCCTCATCCTCAATCCTCAATTCTCAATCCTCAATCCTCAACCTTCATTCCTCAATACTCAATCTTCAATAATCAATCCTCAATCCTCAATCCTCAATACTCAATCCTCAATCTTCAGAACTCAAACATCAATGCTCAACCCTGAGTCCTCGTCCTCAATCCACAACCCTCAAGCCTCAATCCTCAATCTTCAATCCTCTTATCCTCAATCCTCAATCCTCAGCCCTCAGTCCTCAAACCTCAATCCTCAACCCTCAGCCCTCATCCTCAATCCCCAATTCTCAATCCTCAATCCTCAACCTTCAATCCCCAATACTCAATCTTCAATTCTCAGTCCTCAATCCTCAGTCCTCAGTCCTCAAACCTCAATCCGGAATCCTCAGCCTGAATCCTCAATCTTCAGCCGTCGGTCCTCAACAATCAGTTGTCAATCCTCAATCCTCAATAGGATATCCTCAAATCACAGTTTTCAATACTCAATCCCCATTCTTCAATCTTCAAATCTCAACACACAAACATCAATTCTCATCACTCAACCCTCAACACTCAGTCCTTAATCTTCAATCCTCAATCCTCAATCCTCAATCTTCAATCCTCAATACTCAATCTTCAACCCTCAATCCTCAATTCTCAATCTTCAACACTCAATCCTCAATCCTCAATCCACAATCCTCAATCCTCAATCCTCATTCTTCAATCCTCAATACCCAATCCTCAATCTTCAATCCTCAATCCTCAATCCGCAATTCTCAATCCTCAATCCTCTATCCTCAGACCTCAAACATCAATACTCAAACCTCAGTCCTCGTCCTCAATCCACAACCCTCAATCCTCAATCCTCAATCTTCAATCCTCTTATCCTCAATCCTCAAGCCTCAATCTTCAATCCTCAGTCCTCAAACCTCAATCCTTAAACCTCAATCCTGAATCCTCAATCTTCTGCACTCACTCCGCAACAATCAGTTGTCAATCCTCAATCCTCAATAGAATATCATCAATTCACAGTTTTCATTACTCAATACTCAATCTGCAATCTTCAAATCTCTATCCACAAACATCAATTCTCATCACTCAACCCTCAACACTCAGTCCTCAATGTTCAATCCTCAATCCTCAATTCTCAATCTTCCACCCTTAATACTGAATCTTCAATCCTCAATCGTCAATCCTCAATCCTCAATCCTCAATCCTCAATCCTCAATCCTCAATTTTGAATCCTCAATACTCAATCTGCAATCCTCAATCCTCAATCCTCAATCCTCAATCCTCAATCACCAGTCTTCAATCCTCAATTCTCAATCTTCAATCCTCAATCCTCAGTCCTTAATCCTCAATCCTCAATCCTCAATCCTCAATCCTCAATCTTCAATCCACAGTACTCAATCTGCGATCTTCAATCCTCAACCCTCAGTCCTCAATCCTCACTCTACAATCCTCAATCCTCAGACCTCAAACATCAATACTCAACCCTCAGTCCTCGTCCTCAATCCACAACCCTCAATCCTCGATCTTCAATCTTCAATCATCAATATTCAATCTTCAATCCTCTATCCACAATCCTCAATCCTCAATACTCAATCCTCAATCCTCAATGTTCAATCCTGAATACCCAATCCTCAATCTTCAATCCTCAATCCTCGAACCTCAATCCGCAATCCTCAATCTTTAATCCTCAGTCCTCAAACTTCAATCCTGAATCCTGAATCCTGAATCCTCAAACTTCAGCTCGCAGTCCTCAACAATCAGGTGTCAATCCTCAATCCTCAATAGAATATCCTCAATTCACAGGACTCAATGCTCAATACACAACCTGCAATCTTCAAATCTCTATCCACAAACATCAATTCTCATCGCTCAGCCCTCAACACTCAGTCCCCAATCCTCAATCTTCAATCCTCAATCCTCAATCCGCAATCCTCAATCCGCAATCTTCAATCCTCAATACTCAATCTTCAATCCTCAATCTTCAATCGTCAATCCTCAATCCTCAATCCTCAATCATCAACCTTCGATCCTCAATACTCAATCTTCAATCCTCTATCCTCAATCCTCAATCCTCAATCCTCAATCCTCAATCCTCAATCCTCAACCGTCAACCTTCAATCCTCAATACTCAATCTTCAATCCTCAATCCTTAATCCTCAATCCTCAATCCTCATTCTTCAATCCTCAATACCCAATCCTCAATCTTCAATCCTCAATCCTCAATCCTCAATCCTCAATGCTCAATCATCAATCCTCAATATTCAATCCTCAGTCCCAAATACTCAATCTTCAATACCCAATCCTCAATCCTCAATCTTCAATCCTCAATACTCAATCTTCAATCCTCAATACTCAATCCTCATTCCTCAATCCTCATTCTTCAATCCTCAATTCCCAATCCTCAATCTTCAATCCGCATTCCTCAATCCTCAATTCTCAATCCTCAATCCTCAATCCTCAGAAATCAAACGTCAATACTCATCCCTGAGACCTCGTGCTCAATCCACAACCCTCAATCCTCAATCCTCAATCTTCAATCCTCAATCCTCAACCATCAGTTGTCAATCCTCAATCCTCAATAGAATATCATCAATTCACAGTTTTCATTACTCAATACTCAATCTGCAATCTTCAAATCTCTATCCACAAACATCAATTCTCATCACTCAACCCTCAACACTCAGTCCCCAAACCTCAATATTCAATCCTCAATTCTCAATGCTCAGTCCACAATCCTCAACATTCAATCCTCAATACTCAGTCTTCAATGCTCAATCCTCAATCCTCAATCCTCAATTCTCAATCCTCAATCGTCAATCTTCAATTCTCAATACTCAATCTTCAATCCTCAATGCTCAATCCTCAATCCTCAATCCTCATTCTTCAATCCTCGATACCCAATCCTCAATCTTCAATCCTCAATCCTCAATCCTCAATTCTCAATCCTCAATCCTCAGTCCTCAGTCCGCTAACCTCAATCCTCAACCCTCGGCCCGCATCCTCAATCCTCAATTCTCAATCCTGAATCCTCAACCTTCAATCCTCAACACTCAGTCTTCAACTCTCAATCCTGAACACTCAGTCCTCAGTCCTCAAATCTCAATCCTCAACCCTCAGCCCTCATCCTCAATCCTCAGACGACAATCCGCAATCCTCAATCTTCAATCCTCAATACTCAAACTTCAATCCTCAATCCTCTGTCCTCAAACCTCAATTCTGAATCCTCAATCCTGAATCCTCAATCTTCAGCCCTCAGTCCTCAGCAATCAGTAGTCAATCCTCAATCCTCAATAGAATATCCTGAATTCACAGGTCTCAATACTCAATACTCAACCTGCAATCTTCAAATCTCTATCCACAAACATCAATTCTCATCACTCAACCCTCAACACTCAGTCCCCAATCCTCAATATTCAATCCTCAATTCTCAATCCTCAATCCACAATCCTCAACCTTCAATCCTCAATACTCAGTCATCAATGCTCAATCCTCAATCCTCAATCCTCAATTCTCAATCCTCAATCGTCAATCTTCAATCCTCAATACTCAATGTTCAATCCCCAATCCTCAGTCCTCAAACCTCAATTCTGAATCCTCAATCCTGCATCCTCAATCTCCAGCCCTCAGTCCTCAACAATCAGTTGTCAATCCTCAATCCCCAATAGAATATCCTCAATTCACAGTTTTCAATACTCAATACTCAATCTGCAATCTTCAAATCTCTATACACAAACATCAATTCTCATCACTAAACCCTGAACGCTCAGTCCTCAAAGTTGAATCCTCAATCCTCAATTCTCGATCTTCAATCCTCAATACTGAATCTTCAATCCTCAATCCTCAATCCTCAATCCTCAGTCATCAATCATCAATCCTCAGTAATCAGTCCTCAATCTTCAATACTCAATCGTCAATCCTCAGTCCTCAATCCTCAATCCTCAATTCCTGTTCCTCAAACCTCAATCCTCAACCCTCAGTCCTCATCCTCAATCCTCAATCCTCAGTCCACAATCCTCAATACTCAATCTTCAATCCTCAATACTCAATCTTCAATCCTCAATCGTCAGTCCTCGGTCCTCAATCCTCAATCGTCCATCTCCAATCCTGAATACTCAACCTTCAAACCTCAATCCACAATCCTCAATCCTCAATCCTCAATCCTCGTCCTTTAATCCTCAATACCCAATCCTCAATCTTCAATCCTCAATCCTCAATCCTCAATTCTCAACCCTCAATCCTCAGTCCTCAGTCCACAAACCTCAATCCTCAAACCTCAGCCCTCATCCTCAATACTCAATCCTCAATCCTCAATCCTCAATCCTCAATCCTCAATCCTCAATCCTCAATCCTCAATCCTCTATCCTCAATCCTCAATCCTCAATCTTCAATCCTCAATACCCAATCCTCAATCTTCAATCCTCAATCCTCAATCCGCAATTCTCAATCCTCAAGCCTCTATCCTCAGACCTCAAACATCAATACTCAAACCTCAGTCCTCGTCCTCAATCCACAACCCTCAATCCTCAATGCTCAATCTTCAATCCTCTTATCCTCAATCCTCAATCCTCAATCCGCAATCCTCAACCCGCAATCTTCAATCCTCAATACTCAATCTTCAATCCTCAATCTTCAATCCACAACCCTCAATCCTCAATCCTCAATCTTCAATCCTCTTATCCTCAATCCTCAAGCCTCAATCTTCAATCCTCAGTCCTCAAACCTCAATCCTTAAACCTCAATCCTGAATCCTCAATCTTCTGCACTCACTCCGCAACAATCAGTTGTCAATCCTCAATCCTCAATAGAATATCATCAATTCACAGTTTTCATTACTCAATACTCAATCTGCAATCTTCAAATCTCTATCCACAAACATCAATTCTCATCACTCAACCCTCAACACTCAGTCCTCAATGTTCAATCCTCAATCCTCAATTCTCAATCTTCCACCCTTAATACTGAATCTTCAATCCTCAATCGTCAATCCTCAATCCTCAATCCTCAATCCTCAATCCTCAATCCTCAATTTTGAATCCTCAATACTCAATCTGCAATCCTCAATCCTCAATCCTCAATCCTCAATCCTCAATCACCAGTCTTCAATCCTCAATTCTCAATCTTCAATCCTCAATCCTCAGTCCTTAATCCTCAATCCTCAATCCTCAATCCTCAATCCTCAATCTTCAATCCACAGTACTCAATCTGCGATCTTCAATCCTCAACCCTCAGTCCTCAATCCTCACTCTACAATCCTCAATCCTCAGACCTCAAACATCAATACTCAACCCTCAGTCCTCGTCCTCAATCCACAACCCTCAATCCTCGATCTTCAATCTTCAATCATCAATATTCAATCTTCAATCCTCTATCCACAATCCTCAATCCTCAATACTCAATCCTCAATCCTCAATGTTCAATCCTGAATACCCAATCCTCAATCTTCAATCCTCAATCCTCGAACCTCAATCCGCAATCCTCAATCTTTAATCCTCAGTCCTCAAACTTCAATCCTGAATCCTGAATCCTGAATCCTCAAACTTCAGCTCGCAGTCCTCAACAATCAGGTGTCAATCCTCAATCCTCAATAGAATATCCTCAATTCACAGGACTCAATGCTCAATACACAACCTGCAATCTTCAAATCTCTATCCACAAACATCAATTCTCATCGCTCAGCCCTCAACACTCAGTCCCCAATCCTCAATCTTCAATCCTCAATCCTCAATCCGCAATCCTCAATCCGCAATCTTCAATCCTCAATACTCAATCTTCAATCCTCAATCTTCAATCGTCAATCCTCAATCCTCAATCCTCAATCATCAACCTTCGATCCTCAATACTCAATCTTCAATCCTCTATCCTCAATCCTCAATCCTCAATCCTCAATCCTCAATCCTCAATCCTCAACCGTCAACCTTCAATCCTCAATACTCAATCTTCAATCCTCAATCCTTAATCCTCAATCCTCAATCCTCATTCTTCAATCCTCAATACCCAATCCTCATTCCTCAATCCTCATTCTTCAATCCTCAATTCCCAATCCTCAATCTTCAATCCGCATTCCTCAATCCTCAATTCTCAATCCTCAATCCTCAATCCTCAGAAATCAAACGTCAATACTCATCCCTGAGACCTCGTGCTCAATCCACAACCCTCAATCCTCAATCCTCAATCTTCAATCCTCAATCCTCAACCATCAGTTGTCAATCCTCAATCCTCAATAGAATATCATCAATTCACAGTTTTCATTACTCAATACTCAATCTGCAATCTTCAAATCTCTATCCACAAACATCAATTCTCATCACTCAACCCTCAACACTCAGTCCCCAAACCTCAATATTCAATCCTCAATTCTCAATGCTCAGTCCACAATCCTCAACATTCAATCCTCAATACTCAGTCTTCAATGCTCAATCCTCAATCCTCAATCCTCAATTCTCAATCCTCAATCGTCAATCTTCAATTCTCAATACTCAATCTTCAATCCTCAATGCTCAATCCTCAATCCTCAATCCTCATTCTTCAATCCTCGATACCCAATCCTCAATCTTCAATCCTCAATCCTCAATCCTCAATTCTCAATCCTCAATCCTCAGTCCTCAGTCCGCTAACCTCAATCCTCAACCCTCGGCCCGCATCCTCAATCCTCAATTCTCAATCCTGAATCCTCAACCTTCAATCCTCAACACTCAGTCTTCAACTCTCAATCCTGAACACTCAGTCCTCAGTCCTCAAATCTCAATCCTCAACCCTCAGCCCTCATCCTCAATCCTCAGACGACAATCCGCAATCCTCAATCTTCAATCCTCAATACTCAAACTTCAATCCTCAATCCTCTGTCCTCAAACCTCAATTCTGAATCCTCAATCCTGAATCCTCAATCTTCAGCCCTCAGTCCTCAGCAATCAGTAGTCAATCCTCAATCCTCAATAGAATATCCTGAATTCACAGGTCTCAATACTCAATACTCAACCTGCAATCTTCAAATCTCTATCCACAAACATCAATTCTCATCACTCAACCCTCAACACTCAGTCCCCAATCCTCAATATTCAATCCTCAATTCTCAATCCTCAATCCACAATCCTCAACCTTCAATCCTCAATACTCAGTCATCAATGCTCAATCCTCAATCCTCAATCCTCAATTCTCAATCCTCAATCGTCAATCTTCAATCCTCAATACTCAATGTTCAATCCCCAATCCTCAGTCCTCAAACCTCAATTCTGAATCCTCAATCCTGCATCCTCAATCTCCAGCCCTCAGTCCTCAACAATCAGTTGTCAATCCTCAATCCCCAATAGAATATCCTCAATTCACAGTTTTCAATACTCAATACTCAATCTGCAATCTTCAAATCTCTATACACAAACATCAATTCTCATCACTAAACCCTGAACGCTCAGTCCTCAAAGTTGAATCCTCAATCCTCAATTCTCGATCTTCAATCCTCAATACTGAATCTTCAATCCTCAATCCTCAATCCTCAATCCTCAGTCATCAATCATCAATCCTCAGTAATCAGTCCTCAATCTTCAATACTCAATCGTCAATCCTCAGTCCTCAATCCTCAATCCTCAATTCCTGTTCCTCAAACCTCAATCCTCAACCCTCAGTCCTCATCCTCAATCCTCAATCCTCAGTCCACAATCCTCAATACTCAATCTTCAATCCTCAATACTCAATCTTCAATCCTCAATCGTCAGTCCTCGGTCCTCAATCCTCAATCGTCCATCTCCAATCCTGAATACTCAACCTTCAAACCTCAATCCACAATCCTCAATCCTCAATCCTCAATCCTCGTCCTTTAATCCTCAATACCCAATCCTCAATCTTCAATCCTCAATCCTCAATCCTCAATTCTCAACCCTCAATCCTCAGTCCTCAGTCCACAAACCTCAATCCTCAAACCTCAGCCCTCATCCTCAATACTCAATCCTCAATCCTCAATCCTCAATCCTCAATCCTCAATCCTCAATCCTCAATCCTCAATCCTCTATCCTCAATCCTCAATCCTCAATCTTCAATCCTCAATACCCAATCCTCAATCTTCAATCCTCAATCCTCAATCCGCAATTCTCAATCCTCAAGCCTCTATCCTCAGACCTCAAACATCAATACTCAAACCTCAGTCCTCGTCCTCAATCCACAACCCTCAATCCTCAATGCTCAATCTTCAATCCTCTTATCCTCAATCCTCAATCCTCAATCCGCAATCCTCAACCCGCAATCTTCAATCCTCAATACTCAATCTTCAATCCTCAATCTTCAATCCTCAATCCTCAATCCTCAATCCTCAATCATCAACCTTCGATCCTCAATACTCAATCTTCAATCCTCTATCCTCAATCCTCAATCCTCAATCCTCAATCCTCAATCCTCAATCCTCAACCGTCAACCTTCAATCCTCAATACTCAATCTTCAATCCTCAATCCTTAATCCTCAATCCTCAATCCTCATTCTTCAATCCTCAATACCCAATCCTCAATCTTCAATCCTCAATCCTCAATCCTCAATCCTCAATGCTCAATCATCAATCCTCAATATTCAATCCTCAGTCCCAAATACTCAATCTTCAATACCCAATCCTCAATCCTCAATCTTCAATCCTCAATACTCAATCTTCAATCCTCAATACTCAATCCTCAATCCTCAATCCTCATTCTTCAATCCTCAATTCCCAATCCTCAATCTTCAATCCTCATTCCTCAATCCTCAATGCTCAATCCTCAATCCTCAATCCTCAGAAAGCAAACGTCAATACTCATCCCTGAGACCTCGTGCTCAATCCACAACCCTCAATCCTCAATCCTCAATGTTCAATCCTCAATCCTCAACCATCAGTTGTCAATCCTCAATCCTCAATAGAATATCATCAATTCACAGTTTTCATTACTCAATACTCAATCTGCAATCTTCAAATCTCTATCCACAAACATCAATTCTCATCACTCAACCCTCAACACTCAGTCCCCAATCCTCAATATTCAATCCTCAATTCTCCATGCTCAGTCCACAATACTCAACATTCAATCCTCAATACTCAGTCTTCAATGATCAATCCTCAATCCTCAATCCTCAATTCTCAATCCTCAATCGTCAATCTTCAATTCTCAATACTCAATCTTCAATCCTCAATGCTCAATCCTCAATCCTCAATCCTCATTCTTCAATCCTCGATACCCAATCCTCAATCTTCAATCCTCAATCCTCAATCCTCAATTCTCAATCCTCAATCCTCAGTCCTCAGTCCTCTAACCTCAATCCTCAACCCTCAGCCCTCATCCTCAATCCTCAATTCTCAATCCTCAATCCTCAACCTTCAATCCTCAACACTCAGTCTTCAACTCTCAATCCTGAACCCTCAGTCCTCAGTCCTCAAACCTCATTCCTCAACCCTCAGCCCTCATCCTCAATCCTCAGACGACAATCCGCAATCCTCAATCTTCAATCCTCAATATTCAAGCTTCAATCCTCAATCCTCTGTCCTCAAACCTCAATTCTGAATCCTCAATCCTGAATCCTCAAACTTCAGCCCTCAGTCCTCAGCAATCAGTAGTCAATCCTCAATCCTCAATAGAATATCCTCAATTCACAGGTCTCAATAATCAATACTCAACCTGCAATCTTCAAATCTCTATCCACAAACATCAATTCTCATCACTCAACCCTCAACACTCAGTCCCCAATCCTCAATATTCAATCCTCAATTCTCAATCCTCAATCCACAATCCTCAACCTTCAATCCTCAATACTCAGTCTTCAATGCTCAATCCTCAATCCTCAATCCTCAATTCTCAATCCTCAAACGTCAATCTTCAATCTTCAATACTCAATCTTCAATCATCAATCCTCAGTCCTAAAACCTCAATTCTGAATCCTCAATCCTGAATCCTCAATCTTCAGCCCACAGTCCTCAACAATCAGTTGTCAGTCCTCAATCCTCAATAGAATATCCTCAATTCACAGGTCTCAATACTCAATACTCAACCTGCAATCTTCAAACCTCTATCCACAAACATCAATTCTCATGACTCAACCCTCAACCCTCAGTCCCCAATCCTGAACCTTCAATCCTCAATCCTCAGTCCACAATCCTCAATACTCAATCTTCAATCCTCAATACTCAATCTTCAATCCTCAATCGTCAGTCCTCGGTCCTCAATCCTCAATCGTCAATCTCCAATCATGAATACTCAACCTTCAATCCTCAATCCACAATCCTCAATCCTCAATCCTCAATCCTCGTCCTTTAATCCTCAATACCCAATCCTCAATCTTCAATCCTCAATCCTCAATCCTCAATTCTCAACCCTCAATCCTCAGTCCTCAGTCCTCAAACCTCAATCCTCAAACCTCAGCCCTCATCCTCAATACTCAATCCTCAATCCTCAATCCTCAATCTTCAATCCTCAATACTCAATATTCAATCCCCAATCCTCAGTCCTCAAACCTCAATTCTGAATCCTCAATCCTGCATCCTCAATCTCCAGCCCTCAGTCCTCAACAATCAGTTGTCAATCCTCAATCCCCAATAGAATATCCTCAATTCACAGTTTTCAATACTCAATACTCAATCTGCAATCTTCAAATCTCTATACACAAACATCAATTCTCATCACTAAACCCTGAACGCTCAGTCCTCAATGTTGAATCCTCAATCCTCAATTCTCGATCTTCAATCCTCAATACTGAATCTTCAATCCTCAATCCTCAATCCTCAATCCTCAGTCATCAATCATCAATCCTCAGTAATCAGTCCTCAATCTTCAATACTCAATAGTCAATCCTCAGTCCTCAATCCTCAATCCTCAATTCCTGTTCCTCAAACCTCAATCCTCAACCCTCAGTCCTCATCCTCAATCCTCAATCCTCAATCCTCAATCCTCAATCTTCATTCCTCAATACTCAATCTTCAATAATCAGTCCTCAATCTTCAATCCTCAATCCTCAATCCTCAATCCTCAATCCTCAATCTTCAATCCTCAATACTCAATCTTCAATCCTCAATCCTCAATCCTCAATCCTCAATCCTCAACCCTCAATCCTCAATCCTCATTCTTCAATCCTCAATACCTAATCCTCAATATTCAATCCTCGATCCTCTGTCCTCAAACCTCAATTCTGAATCCTCAATCCTGTGTCCTCAATCTTCAGACCTCAGTCCTCAACAATCCTGAACGCTCAGTCCTCAATGTTCAATCCTCAATCCTCAATTCTCGATCATCAATCCTCAATACTGAATCTTCAGTCCTCAATCCTCAATCCTCAATCCTCAGTCATCAATCATCAATCCACAGTCATCAGTCCTCAATCTTCAATACTCAATCGTCAATCCTCAGTCCTCAATCCTCAATCCTCAATTCCTGTTCCTCAAACCTCAATCCTCAATCCTCAATCCTCAATCCTCAATCTTCAATCCTCAGTCCCCAGTCCTCAATCTTCTATCCTCAATACTCAATCCTCAATCCTCAATCCTCAATCCTCATTCTTCAATCCTCAATACTCAATCTTCAATCCTGAATCCTCAATCCTCAATCCTCAATCCTCAACCCTCAATCCTCAGTCCTCAAACCTTAATACCGAATCCTCGATCCTGAATCCTCAATCTTCAGCCCTCAGTCCTCAAAAGTCAATTGTCAATCCTTAATCCTCAATAGAACATACTCAATTCACAGATTTCAATTCTCAATCCCCATTCTTCAATCTTCAAATCTCAATCCACAAACATCAGTTCTCATCACTCAACCATCAACACTCAGTCCTCAATCTTCAATCCTCATTCCTCAATCCTCAATATTCAATCCTCAATACTGAATCCTCAACCCTCAATCCTCAATTCTCAATCCTCAATACTCAATCCTCAATCGCCAATCCTCAATCCCCAATCCTCAATCTTCAATCCTCAATCCTCAATCCTCAATGCTCAATCCGCAATATTCAACACACAACCCTCAACTATCAATCCTTAATACTCAACCATCAATCCTGAGTTCTCAATACTCAATAGAATATCCTGAATTCTCATGGTTCAGTACTCAATCCACAAAATTCAATAATCAAATCTCAGTCCTCAAACATCAATTCTCAACACTCAATCCTCAATACTCAGTCCTCTGTCTTCAATCCTCCATCCTAAATCCTCAATCCTCAAGCGTCAATCCTCAATTCTCAATCCTCAACTCTCAATCCTCAGTCCTCAAACCTCAATCCGGAATCCTCAATCCTGAATCCTCAGTCTTCAACCGTCGGTCCTCAACAATCAATCGTCAATCCTCAATCCTCAATAGAATATCCTCAAATCACAGTTTTCAATACTCAATCCCCATTCTTCAATCTTCAAATCTCAATCCACAAACATCAATTCTCACCACTCAACCCTCAACACTCAGTCCTCAATCTTCAATCCTCAATCCTCAATCCTCAATCTTCAATCCTCAATACTCAATCTTCAATCCTCAATCCTCAACTCTCAATCTTCAATACTCAATCCTCAATCCTCAATCCACAATCCTCAATCCTCAATCCTCATTCTTCAATAGTCAATACCCAATCCTCAATCTTCAACCCTCAATCCTCAATCCTCAGTTCTCAATATTCAATCCTCTATTCTCAGACCTCAAACATCAATACTCAAACCTCAGTCCTCGTCCTCAATCCACAACGCTCAATCCTCAATCCTCAATCTTGGATCCTCATTCCTCAGTCCCCAATCCTCAATCCTCAGTCCTCAAACCTCAATGCTGAGTCCTCAATCCTGAATCCTCAATCTTCAGCCCTCAGTCCTATACAATCAGTTGTCAATCCTCAATCCTCAATAGAATGTCACCAATTCACAGCTTTCATTACTCAATACTCAATCTGCAATCTTCAAATCTCTATCCACAAACATCAATTCTCATCACTCAACCCTCAACACTCAGTCCTCAATCTTCAATCCTCAATCCTCAATCCTCAATCTTCAATCCTCAATACTCAATCTTAAATCCTCAACCCTCAATCCTCAATCCTCAATCCTCAACCCTCAATCCTCAGTCCTCAAACCTCAATCCGGAATCCTCAATCCTGAATCCTCAATCTTCAGCCGTCGGTCCTCAACAATCAATTGTCAATCCTCAATCCTCAATAGAATATCCTCAAATCACAGTTTTCAATACTCAGTCCCCATTCTTCAATCTTCAAATCTCAATCCACAAACATCAATTCTCATCACTCAAACCTCAACACTCAGTCCTCACTCTTCAATCCTCAATCCTCAATCCTCAATCTTCAATCCTCAATACTCAATCTTCAATCCTCAATCCTCAATTCTCAATCTTCAATACTCAATCCTCAATCCTCAATCCACAGTCCTCAATCCTCAATCCTCATTCTTCAATCCTCAATACCCAATCCTCAATCTTCAATCCTCAATCCTCAATTCTCAATCATCATTCTCAATACTCAATCTTCAATCCTCAATCCTCGACTCTCAATCTTCAATACTCAATTCTCAATCCTCAATCCACAATCCTCAATCCTCAATCCTCATTCTTCAATAATCAATACCCAATCCTCAATCTTCAATCCTCAATCCTCAATCCTCAATTCTCAATACTCAATCCTCTATTCTCAGACCTCAAACATCAATACTAAAACCTCAGTCCTCGTCCTCAATCCACAACCCTCAATCCTCAATCCTCAATCCTCAATCCTCATTCTTCAATCCTCAATACCCAATCCTCAATATTCAATCCTCAATCCTCAATCCTCATTCCTCAATCCTCAATCCTCTTCCTTCAATCCTCAATACCCAATCCTCAACCTTCAATCCTGAATCCTCAATCCTCAATTCTCAACCCTCAATCCTCAGTCCTCAGTCCTCAAATCTCAATCCTCAAACCTCAGTCCTCATCCTCGATACTCAATCCTCAATCCTCAATCCTCAATCTTCAATCCTCAATCCTCAATCCTCAATCCTCAATCCTCAATCCTCAATCCTCAGTAATCAATCCTCAATCTTCAATACTCAATCGTCAATCCTCAGTCCTCAATCCTCAATCCTCAATTCTTGTTCCTCAAACCTCAATCCTCAACCCTCAGTCCTCATCCTCAATTCTCAATTCTCAATACTCAATCCTCAATCCTCAATCCTCAACTGTCAGTGCTCGTCCTCAATCATCAGCCCTCAATACTCAATCCTCTATTTTCAATCCTCAACACTCAATATTCACTCCTCAATCCTCAATCCTCAATCCTCAATATTCAAACCTAAATCCTCAACCCTCAATCTTCAATCCTCATTCTTCAATCCTCAATACCCAATACTCAATCTTCAATCCTCAATCCTCAATCCTCAATTCTCAATCCTCAATCCTCAGTCCTCAGTCCTGAAACCTCAATCCTCAACCCTCAGCCCTCATCCTCAATCCTCAATCCTCAATCCTCAATCCTCAATCTTCAATCCTCAATCCTCAATACTCAATCTTCAATAATCAATCCTCAGTTCTCAATCCTCAATACTCAATCCTCAATCGTCAATCCTCAATCCCAAATCCTCAATCTTCAATCCTCAATCCTCAATCCTCAATCTTTAATCCTCAATCCTCAATCCTCAATCCTCAATCCTCAACCTTCAACCCTCAATCCTCAATCTTCAATCCTCAATCCTCAATCCTTAATCCTCAATCCTGAATCCTCAATCTTCAGCCCTCACTCCTCAACAATCAGTTGTCAATCCTCAATCCTCAATAGAATATCATCAATTCACAGTTTTCATTACTCAATACTCAATCTGCAATCTTCAAATCTCTATCCACAAACATCAATTCTCATCACTCAACCCTCAACACTCAGTCCCCAATCCTCAATATTCAATCCTCAATTCTCAATCCTCAATACACAATCCTCAACCTTCAATCCTCAATACTCAGTCTTCAATGCTCAATCCTCAATCCTGAATCGTCAATTCTCAAACTTCAATCCTCAATCCTCAATCCTCAATTCTCAATCCTCAATCCTCAGGCCTCAAACCTCAATCCTTAATCCTCAATCCTGCATCCTCAATCTTCAGCACTCACTCCTCAACAATCAGTTGTCAATCCTCAATCCTCAATAGAATATCATCAATTCACAGTTTTCATTACTCAATACTCAATCTGCAATCTTCAAATCTCTATCCACAAACATGAATTCTCATCACTCAACCCTCATCACTCAGTCCTCAATCTTCAATCCTCAATCATCAATCCTCAATCTTCAATCTTCAATCCTCAATACTCAATCTTCAATACTCAATCCTCAATTCTCAATCCCCAATACTCAGTCTTCAATCCTCAATCCTCAATCCTCAATCCTCAATCCTCATTCTTCGATCCTCAATCCCCAATATTCAATCTTCAATCCCTAATCCTCAATCCTCAATCCTCAATCCTCAATCATCAATTCTCAATCCTCAGTCCTCAATCCTCAATCCTCATGCTTCACTCCTCAATACCCAATCCTCAATCTTCAAACCTCTATCCACAAACATCAATTCTCATCACTCAACCCTCAACACTCAGTCCTCAATCTTCAATCCTCAATCATCAATCCTCAATCTTCAATCCTCAATACTCAATCCTCAATCCTCAATCCTCAGTCCTCAATCCTCAATCCTCAATCATCAAACCTCAATCCTCAACCGTCAGTCCTCGTCCTCAATCCTCAACCCTCAATCCTCAATCCTCTATCATCAATCCTCAACACTCAATATTCACTCCTCAATCCTCAATCCTCAATCCTCAATCTTCAATCCTAAATCCTCAACCCTCAATCCTCAATCCTCATTCTTCAATCCTCAATACCCAATCCTCAATCTTCAATCCTCAATCCTCAATCCTCAATTCTCAATCCTCAATCCTCAGTCCTCAGTCCTGAAACATCAATCCTCAACCCTCAGCCCTCACCCTCAATCCTCAATCCTCAATCCTCAATCCTCAATCTTCAATCCTCAATACTCAATCTTCAATAATCAATCCTCAATTCTCAATCCTCAATACACAATCCTCAAACGTCAATCCTCAATCCCAAATCATCAATCTTCAATCCTCAATCCTCAATTCTCAATCCTCAATCCCCAATCCTCAATCTTCAATCCTCAACACTCAATCTGCAATATTCAATCGTCAATCCTCAATCCTCAATCCTCACTCTTCAATATTCAATATCCAATCCTCAATCTTCAATCCTCAATCCTCAATCCTGAATTCTCAATCCTCAATCCTCAATCCTCAATCATCAAACCTCAATCCTCAACCGTCAGTCCTCGTCCTCAATCCTCAACCCTCAATCCTCAATCCTCTATCATCAATCCTCAACACTCAATATTCACTCCTCAATCCTCAATCCTCAATCCTCAATATTCAATCCTCGATACTCAGTATTCAATCCTCAATCCTCAATCCTCAATCCTCAATCCTCAATCCTCATTCTTCAATCCTCAATACCCAATCCTCATTCTTCAATCCTCAATACCTAATCCTCAATCTTCAATCCTCAATCCTCAATCCTCAACTCTCAATCCTCGATCCTCAGACCTCAGTCCTCAAACCTCAATCTTCAACCCTCAGCCCTCATCCTCAATCCTCAATCCTCAATCTTCAATCCTCAATCCTCAATCCTCAATCCTCAGGCCTCAATCCTCAATCCTAAATCCTCAGTCCTCAAACCTCAATCCTGAATCCTCAACCCTGAATCCTCAACCTTCAGACATCAGACCTCAACTATCAGGCGTCAATCCTCAATCCTCAATAGAATATCATCAATTCACAGTTTTCAATACTCAATACTCAATCTGCAATCTTCAAGGCTCTATCCACAAACATCAATTCTCCTCAATCAACTCTCAACACTCAGTCCCCAATCCTCAATCTTCAATCCTCAATCCTCAATCCGCAATCCTCAATACTCAATCTTCAATCCTCAATACTCAATCTTCAATCCTCAATCTTCAATCCTCAATCCTCAATCCTCAATCCCCAATCATCAGTCTTCAATCCTCAATACTCAATCTTCAGTCCTCAATCCTCAATCCTCAATCCTCAATCCTCAATCCTCGATCCTCAATCCTCAATCCTCATTCTTCAATCCTCAATACCCAATCCTCAATCTTCAATCCTCAATCCTCAATCCTCAATTCTCAATCCTCAACCCTCAGTCCTCAGTCCTCTAACGTCAATCCTCAACACTCAGCCCTCATCCCCAATCCTTAGTTCTCAATCCTCAATCCTCAATTTTCAATACTCAATACTCAATCTTCAACCCTCAATCCTCATTCCTCAAACCTCAATCCCAAATCCTCGATCCTGAATCCTCAATCTTCAGCTCTCAGTCCTCAAAAATCAATTGTCAATCCTTAATCCTCAATAGAATATCCTCAATTCACAGATTTCAATACTCAATCCCCATTCTTCAATCTTCAAATCTCAATCCACAAACATCAGTTCTCGTCACTCAACCATCAACACTCAGTCCTCAATCTTCAATCCTCATTCCTCAATCCTCAGTATTCAATCCTCAATACTCAATCCTCAATACTCAATGCACAATTCTCAATCCTCAGTAATCAATCCTCAATCGCCAATCCTTAATCCCCAATCCTCAATCTTCAATCCTCAATCCTCAATCCTCAATGCTCAATCCGCAATATTCAACACACAACCCTCAACCATCAATCCTCAATACTCAACCATCAATCCACAGTTCTCAATACTCAATAGAATATCCTGAATTCTCATGGTGCAATACTCAATCCACAAAATTCAATAATCAAATCTCAGTCCTCAAACATCAATTCTCAACACTCAATCCTCAATACTCAGTCCTCTGTCTTCAATCCTCCATCCTCAATCCTCAATCCTCAAGCGTCAATCCTCAATTCTCAATCCTCAACCCTCAATCCTCAGTCCTCAAACCTCAATCTTCAATACTCAACCCTCAATCCTCAATCCACAATCCTCAATCCTCAATACTCAATCTTCAATAATCAGTCCTCAATTCTCAATCCTCAATACTCAATCCTCAATCGTCAATCCTCAATCCCAAATCCTCAATCTTCAATCCTCAATCCTCAATCCTCAATCCTCAATCCTCAATCTTCAATCCTCAATACTCAATCTTCAATCCTCAATCCTCAATCCTCAATCCTCAATCCTCAACCCTCAATCCTCAATCCTCATTCTTCAATCCTCAATACCTAATGCTCAATATTCAATCCTCGATCCTCTGTCCTCAAACCTCAATTCTGAATCCTCAATCCTGTGTCCTCAATCTTCAGCCCTCAGTCCTCAACAATCCTGAACGCTCAGTCCTCAATGTTCAATCCTCAATCCTCAATTCTCGATCTTCAATCCTCAATACTGAATCTTCAATCCTCAATCCTCAATCGTCAATCCTCAGTCATCAATCATCAATCCTCAGTAATCAGTCCTCACTCTTCAATACTCAATCGTCAATCCTCAGTCCTCAATCCTCAATCCTGAATTCCTGTTCCTCAAACCTCAATCCTCAATCCTCAATCCTCAATCCTCAATCTTCAATCCTCAGTCCCCAGTCCTCAATCTTCTATCGTCAATACTCAATCCTCAATCCTCAATCCTCAATCCTCATTCTTCAATCCTCAATACTCAATCTTCAATCCTCAATCCTCAATCCTCAATCCTCAATCCTCAACCCTCTATCCTCAGTCCTCAAACCTCAATCCTCAAACCTCAGCCCTCATCCTCAATACTCAATCCTCAATCCTCAATCCTCAATCCTCAATCCTCAATCCTCAATCCTCAATCCTCAATCCTCTATCCTCAATCCTCAATCCTCAATCTTCAATCCTCAGTCCCCAGTCCTCAATCTTCTATCCTCAATACTCAATCCTCAATCCTCAATACTCAATCCTCAATCTTCAATCCTCAATACTCAATCTTCAATCCTCAATCCTCAATCCTCAATCCTCAATCCTCAACCCTCAATCCTCATTCCTCAAACCTCAATCCCGAATCCTCGATCCTGAATCCTCAATCTTCAGCTCTCAGTCCTCAAAAATCACTTGTCAATCCTTAATCCTCAATAGAATATCCTCAATTCACAGATTTCAATACTCAATCCCCATTCTTCAATCTTCAAATCTCAATCCACAAACATCAGTTCTCATCACTCAACCATCAACACTCAGTCCTGAATCTTCAATCCTCATTCCTCAATCCTCAATATTCAATCCTCAATACTCAATCCTCAATACTCAATCCTCAATTCTCAATCCTCAATCCTCATTCTTCAATAATCAATACCCAATCCTCAATCTTCAATCCTGAATCCTCAATCCTCAATTCTCAATCCTCAATCCTCTATCCTCAGACCTCAAACATCAATACTCAAACCTCAGTCCTCGTCCTCAATCCACAACCCTCAATCCGCATTCCTCAATCTTCAATCCTCATTCCTCAATCCTCAATCCTCAATCCTCAGTCCTCAAACCTCAATTCTGAATCCTCAATCCTGAATCCTCAATCTTCAGCCCTCAGTCCTCTACAATCTGCTGTCAATCCTCAATCCTCAATAGAATATCATCAATTCACAGTTTGCATTACTCAATACTCAATCTGCAATCTTCAAGTCTCTATCCACAAACATCAATTCTCATCACTCAACCCTCAACACTCAGTCCACAATCCTCAATATTCAATCCTCAATCCTCAACCCACAATCCACAATCCTCAACCTTCAATCCTCAATACTCAACCTCCAATGCTCAATCCTCAATCCTCAATCCTCAATCCTCAATTCTCAATCCTCAATCGTCAATCTTCAATCCTCAATGCTCAATCTTCAATCCTCAATACTCTATCCTCAACTCTCAATCCTCATTCTTCAATCCTCAATACCCAATCCTCAATCTTCAAACCTCTATCCACAAACATCAATTCTCGTCACTCAACCCTCAACACTCAGTCCTCAATCTTCAATCCTCAATCATCAATCCTCAATCTTCAATCCTCAATACTCAATCTTCAATACTCAATCCTCAATTCTCAATTCTCAATACTCAGTCTTCAATCCTCAATTCTCAATCCTCAATCCTCAATCCTCATTCTTCAATCCTCAATACCCAATATTCAATCTTCAATCCCTAATCCTCAATCCTCAATCCTCAATCCTCAATCATCAATCCTCAATCCTCAGTCCTCAATCCGCAATCTTCAACACTCAATCCTCAATCCTCAACCTTCAATACTCAATACTCAATCTTCAATCCTCAATACTCAGTCTTCAGTCCTCAATCCTCAATCCTCAATCCTCAATCCTCAATCCTCAATCATCGGTCCTCAATCCTCAATCGTCAATCTCCAATCCTGAATACTCAACCTTCAATCCTCAATCCTCAATCCTCAATCCTCAATCCTCAATCCTCGTCCTTCAATCCTCAATACCCAATCCTCAATCTTCAATCCTCAATCCTCAATCCTCAAGCGTCAATCCTCAATTCTCAATGCTCAACCCTCAATCCTCAGTCCTCAAACCTCAATCCGGAATCCTCAATCCTGAATCCTCAATCCTCAGCCGTCGGTCCTCAACAATCAATTGTCAATTCTCAATCCTCAATAGAATATCCTCAAATCACAGTTTTCAATACCCAATCCCCATTCTTCAATCTTCAAATCTCAATCCACAAACATCAATTCTCATCACTCAACCCTCAACACTCAGTCCTCAATCTTCAATCCTCAATCCTCAATCCTCAATCTTCAATCCTCAATACTCAATCTTCAATCCTCAATCCTCAACTCTCAATCTTCAATACTCAATCCTCAATCCTCAATCCACAATCCTCAATCCTCAATCCTCATTCTTCAATAGTCAATACCCAATCCTCAATCTTCAACCCTCAATCCTCAATCCTCAGTTCTCAATATTCAATCCTCTATTCTCAGACCTCAAACATCAATACTCAAACCTCAGTCCTCGTCCTCAATCCACAACGCTCAATCCTCAATCCTCAATCTTGGATCCTCATTCCTCAGTCCCCAATCCTCAATCCTCAGTCCTCAAACCTCAATGCTGAGTCCTCAATCCTGAATCCTCAATCTTCAGCCCTCAGTCCTATACAATCAGTTGTCAATCCTCAATCCTCAATAGAATGTCACCAATTCACAGCTTTCATTACTCAATACTCAATCTGCAATCTTCAAATCTCTATCCACAAACATCAATTCTCATCACTCAACCCTCAACACTCAGTCCTCAATCTTCAATCCTCAATCCTCAATCCTCAATCTTCAATCCTCAATACTCAATCTTAAATCCTCAACCCTCAATCCTCAATCCTCAATCCTCAACCCTCAATCCTCAGTCCTCAAACCTCAATCCGGAATCCTCAATCCTGAATCCTCAATCTTCAGCCGTCGGTCCTCAACAATCAATTGTCAATCCTCAATCCTCAATAGAATATCCTCAAATCACAGTTTTCAATACTCAGTCCCCATTCTTCAATCTTCAAATCTCAATCCACAAACATCAATTCTCATCACTCAAACCTCAACACTCAGTCCTCACTCTTCAATCCTCAATCCTCAATCCTCAATCTTCAATCCTCAATACTCAATCTTCAATCCTCAATCCTCAATTCTCAATCTTCAATACTCAATCCTCAATCCTCAATCCACAGTCCTCAATCCTCAATCCTCATTCTTCAATCCTCAATACCCAATCCTCAATCTTCAATCCTCAATCCTCAATTCTCAATCATCATCCTCAATACTCAATCTTCAATCCTCAATCCTCAACTCTCAATCTTCAATACTCAATTCTCAATCCTCAATCCACAATCCTCAATCCTCAATCCTCATTCTTCAATAATCAATACCCAATCCTCAATCTTCAATCCTCAATCCTCAACCCTCAATTCTCAATACTCAATCCTCTATTCTCAGACCTCAAACATCAATACTAAAACCTCAGTCCTCGTCCTCAATCCACAACCCTCAATCCTCAATCCTCAATCCTCAATCCTCATTCTTCAATCCTCAATACCCAATCCTCAATATTCAATCCTCAATCCTCAATCCTCATTCCTCAATCCTCAATCCTCTTCCTTCAATCCTCAATACCCAATCCTCAACCTTCAATCCTGAATCCTCAATCCTCAATTCTCAACCCTCAATCCTCAGTCCTCAGTCCTCAAATCTCAATCCTCAAACCTCAGTCCTCATCCTCGATACTCAATCCTCAATCCTCAATCCTCAATCTTCAATCCTCAATACTCAATCTTCAACCCGCAATCCTCAATCCTCAATCCTCAATCCTCAATCCTCAATCCTCAATCCTCAGTAATCAATCCTCAATCTTCAATACTCAATCGTCAATCCTCAGTCCTCAATCCTCAATCCTCAATTCTTGTTCCTCAAACCTCAATCCTCAACCCTCAGTCCTCATCCTCAATTCTCAATTCTCAATACTCAATCCTCAATCCTCAATCCTCAACCGTCAGTGCTCGTCCTCAATCATCAGCCCTCAATACTCAATCCTCTATTTTCAATCCTCAACACTCAATATTCACTCCTCAATCCTCAATCCTCAATCCTCAATATTCAAACCTAAATCCTCAACCCTCAATCTTCAATCCTCATTCTTCAATCCTCAATACCCAATACTCAATCTTCAATCCTCAATCCTCAATCCTCAATTCTCAATCCTCAATCCTCAGTCCTCAGTCCTGAAACCTCAATCCTCAACCCTCAGCACTCATCCTCAATCCTCAATCCTCAATCCTCAATCCTCAATCTTCAATCCTCAATACTCAATCTTCAATAATCAATCCTCAATTCTCAATCCTCAATACTCAATCCTCAATCGTCAATCCTCAATCCCAAATCCTCAATCTTCAATCCTCAATCCTCAATCCTCAATCTTTAATCCTCAATCCTCAATCCTCAATCCTCAATCCTCAACCTTCAACCCTCAATCCTCAATCTTCAATCCTCAATCCTCAATCCTTAATCCTCAATCCTGAATCCTCAATCTTCAGCCCTCACTCCTCAACAATCAGTTGTCAATCCTCAATCCTCAATAGAATATCATCAATTCACAGTTTTCATTACTCAATACTCAATCTGCAATCTTCAAATCTCTATCCACAAACATCAATTCTCATCACTCAACCCTCAACACTCAGTCCCCAATCCTCAATATTCAATCCTCAATTCTCAATCCTCAATACACAATCCTCAACCTTCAATCCTCAATACTCAGTCTTCAATGCTCAATCCTCAATCCTGAATCGTCAATTCTCAAACTTCAATCCTCAATCCTCAATCCTCAATTCTCAATCCTCAATCCTCAGGCCTCAAACCTCAATCCTTAATCCTCAATCCTGCATCCTCAATCTTCAGCACTCACTCCTCAACAATCAGTTGTCAATCCTCAATCCTCAATAGAATATCATCAATTCACAGTTTTCATTACTCAATACTCAATCTGCAATCTTCAAATCTCTATCCACAAACATGAATTCTCATCACTCAACCCTCATCACTCAGTCCTCAATCTTCAATCCTCAATCATCAATCCTCAATCTTCAATCTTCAATCCTCAATACTCAATCTTCAATACTCAATCCTCAATTCTCAATCCCCAATACTCAGTCTTCAATCCTCAATCCTCAATCCTCAATCCTCAATCCTCATTCTTCGATCCTCAATCCCCAATATTCAATCTTCAATCCCTAATCCTCAATCCTCAATCCTCAATCCTCAATCATCAATTCTCAATCCTCAGTCCTCAATCCTCAATCCGCATGCTTCACTCCTCAATACCCAATCCTCAATCTTCAAACCTCTATCCACAAACATCAATTCTCATCACTCAACCCTCAACACTCAGTCCTCAATCTTCAATCCTCAATCATCAATCCTCAATCTTCAATCCTCAATACTCAATCCTCAATCCTCAATCCTCAGTCCTCAATCCTCAATCCTCAATCATCAAACCTCAATCCTCAACCGTCAGTCCTCGTCCTCAATCCTCAACCCTCAATCCTCAATCCTCTATCATCAATCCTCAATACTCAATATTCACTCCTCAATCCTCAATCCTCAATCCTCAATCTTCAATCCTGAATCCTCAACCCTCAATCCTCAATCCTCATTCTTCAATCCTCAATACCCAATCCTCAATCTGCAATCCTCAATCCTCAATCCTCAATTCTCAATCCTCAATCCTCAGTCCTCAGTCCTGAAACATCAATCCTCAACCCTCAGCCCTCACCCTCAATCCTCAATCCTCAATCCTCAATCCTCAATCTTCAATCCTCAATACTCAATCTTCAATAATCAATCCTCAATTCTCAATCCTCAATACACAATCCTCAAACGTCAATCCTCAATCCCAAATCATCAATCTTCAATCCTCAATCCTCAATTCTCAATCCTCAATCCCCAATCCTCAATCTTCAATCCTCAACACTCAATCTGCAATATTCAATCGTCAATCCTCAATCCTCAATCCTCACTCTTCAATATTCAATATCCAATCCTCAATCTTCAATCCTCAATCCTCAATCCTGAATTCTCAATCCTCAATCCTCAATCCTCAATCATCAAACCTCAATCCTCAACCGTCAGTCCTCGTCCTCAATCCTCAACCCTCAATCCTCAATCCTCTATCATCAATCCTCAACACTCAATATTCACTCCTCAATCCTCAATCCTCAATCCTCAATATTCAATCCTCGATACTCAGTCTTCAATCCTCAATCCTCAATCCTCAATCCTCAATCCTCAATCCTCATTCTTCAATCCTCAATACCCAATCCTCATTCTTCAATCCTCAATACCTAATCCTCAATCTTCAATCCTCAATCCTCAATCCTCAACTCTCAATCCTCGATCCTCAGACCTCAGTCCTCAAACCTCAATCTTCAACCCTCAGCCCTCATCCTGAATCCTCAATCCTCAATCTTCAATCCTCAATCCTCAATCCTCAATCCTCAGGCCTCAATCCTCAATCCTAAATCCTCAGTCCTCAAACCTCAATCCTGAATCCTCAACCCTGAATCCTCAACCTTCAGACATCAGACCTCAACTATCAGGCGTCAATCCTCAATCCTCAATAGAATATCATCAATTCACAGTTTTCAATACTCAATACTCAATCTGCAATCTTCAAGGCTCTATCCACAAACATCAATTCTCCTCAATCAACTCTCAACACTCAGTCCCCAATCCTCAATCTTCAATCCTCAATCCTCAATCCGCAATCCTCAATACTCAATCTTCAATCCTCAATACTCAATCTTCAATCCTCAATCTTCAATCCTCAATCCTCAATCCTCAATCCCCAATCATCAGTCTTCAATCCTCAATACTCAATCTTCAGTCCTCAATCCTCAATCCTCAATCCTCAATCCTCAATCCTCGATCCTCAATCCTCAATCCTCATTCTTCAATCCTCAATACCCAATCCTCAATCTTCAATCCTCAATCCTCAATCCTCAATTCTCAATCCTCAACCCTCAGTCCTCAGTCCTCTAACGTCAATCCTCAACACTCAGCCCTCATCCCCAATCCTTAGTTCTCAATCCTCAATCCTCAATTTTCAATACTCAATACTCAATCTTCAACCCTCAATCCTCATTCCTCAAACCTCAATCCCAAATCCTCGATCCTGAATCCTCAATCTTCAGCTCTCAGTCCTCAAAAATCAATTGTCAATCCTTAATCCTCAATAGAATATCCTCAATTCACAGATTTCAATACTCAATCCCCATTCTTCAATCTTCAAATCTCAATCCACAAACATCAGTTCTCGTCACTCAACCATCAACACTCAGTCCTCAATCTTCAATCCTCATTCCTCAATCCTCAGTATTCAATCCTCAATACTCAATCCTCAATACTCAATGCACAATTCTCAATCCTCAGTAATCAATCCTCAATCGCCAATCCTTAATCCCCAATCCTCAATCTTCAATCCTCAATCCTCAATCCTCAATGCTCAATCCGCAATATTCAACACACAACCCTCAACCATCAATCCTCAATACTCAACCATCAATCCACAGTTCTCAATACTCAATAGAATATCCTGAATTCTCATGGTGCAATACTCAATCCACAAAATTCAATAATCAAATCTCAGTCCTCAAACATCAATTCTCAAACCTCAGTCCTCGTCCTCAATCCACAACCCTCAATCCACATTCCTCAATCCTCCATCCTCAATCCTCAGTCCTCAAACCTCAATGCTGAATCCTCAATCCTGAATCCTCAATCTTCAGACCTCAGTCATCAACAATCAGTTGTCAATCCTCAATCCTCCATAGAATATCCTCAATTCATAGTTTTCAATACTCTATGCTCAATCTGCAATCTTCAAACCTCTGTCCACAAACAACAATTCCCATTACTCAACCCTCAACACTCAGTCCTCAATGTTCAATCGTCAATCCTCAATCCTCAATCGTCAATCTTCAATCCTCAATACACAATCTTCGATCCTCAATCCTCAATCCTCAATCCTCAATCCTCATTCCTCAATCCTCAATACCCAATCCTCAATCTTCAATCCTCAATCCTCAATCCTAAATCATCAATGCTCAATCCTCATTCATCAATCCTCAATACCCAATCCTCAATCTTCAATCCTCAATCCTCAATCCTCAATCTTCAATCTTCAATACTCAATCCTCAACCCTCAATCCTCGGTCCTCAAACCTCAATTCTGAATACTCAATTCTGAATCCTCATTCCTGAATCCTCAATCTTCAGCTCTCAGTCATCAACAATCAGTTGTCAATCCTAAATCCTCAATAGAATATCCTCAATTCACAGTTTTCAATACTCAATACTCAATCTGCAATCTTCAAACCTCTATCCACAATCATCAATTCTCATCACTCAACCCTCAACACTCAGTCCTCAATGCTCAATCCTCAATCCTCAATTCTCAATCTTCAATCCTCATTACTGAATCTTCAATCCACAATCCTCAATCCTCAATACTCAATCCTCAATCCTCAATCTTCAATCCTCAGTCCCCAATCCTCAATCTTCAATCCTCAATACTCAATCTTCAATCCTCAATCCTCAATCCTCAACCCTCAATCCTGAATACTCAATCTTCAATCCTCAATCCTCAATCCTCAATCCTCAATCCTCAATCCTCAATCATCTATCCTCAATCTTCAATACTCAATCCTCAATCCCCAATCCTCAATCCTGAATACACAACCATCAATCCTCAGTTCTCAATACTCAATAGAATATCCTGAATTCTCAGGGTTCTATACTCAAACCTCAATCCTCAGCCCTGAGCCCTCATTCACAATCCTCAATCCTCAATCCTCAATCGTCAATTCTCAATCCTCAATCCTCAGCCCTCAGTCCTCAAACCTCAATCCTCAACCCTCAGACCTCATCCTCAATCTTCAATCCTCAATCCTCAATCCTCAATCCCCAATCCTCAATCTTCAATCCTCAATACTCAATCTTCAATCCTCAATCCTCAATCCTCAACACTCAATCCTCAATCCTCAATCCTCAATCCTCAATCCTCAATCCTGAATACTCAATCTTCAATCCTCAATCCTCAATCCTCAAACCTCAATTCTCAGTCCTCAATCCTAAATCCTCAGTCCTCGAACCTCAATTCTGAATCCGCATTCCTGAATCCTCAATCTTCAGCCCTCAGTCATCAACAATCAGTTGTCAATCCTCAATCCTCAATAGAATATCCTTAATTCACAGATTTCAATACTCAATACTCAATCTGCAATCTTCTAATCTCTATCCACAAACATCAATTCTCATCACGCAACCCTCAACACTCAGTCCCCAATCCTCAATCTTCAATCCTGAATCCTCAATCCTCAATAGAATATCATTAATTCACACCTTTCAATACTCAATACTCAACCTGCAATCTTCAAATCTCTATCCACAAACATCAATTCTCATCACTCAACCCTCAACACTCAGTCCCCAATCCTCAATCTTAAATCCTCAATCATCAAGCCTCAATCCTCAATTCTCAATCTTTAATCCCCAATACACAATCTTCAATCCTCAATCCTCAATCCTCAATCCTCAATCCACAATCCTCAATCCTCAATCCTCATTCTGCAATCCTCAATACCCAATCCTCAATCTTCAATCCTCAATCCTCACTCCTCAATCCTCAATCCTCAATACTCAACCATCAATCCTCAATTCTCAATACTCAATAGAATATCCTGAATTCTCAGGATTCTATACTCAAACCTCAATCCTCAGCCCTGAGCCCTCATTCACGATCCTCAATCCTCAATCCTCAATCCTCAATTCTCAATCCTCAATCCCCAATCCTCAATCCTCAATACTCAACCATCAATCCTCAATTCTCAATACTCAATAGAATATCCTTAATTCTCAGGATTCTATACTCAAACCTCAATCCTCATCCCTGAGCCCTCATTCACAATCCTCAATCCTCAATCCTCAATCCTCAACTCTCAATCCTCAATCCTCAGCCCTCAGTCCTCAAACCTCAATCGTCAACCCTCAGCCCTCATCCTCAATCTTCAATCCTCAATCCTCAATCCTCAATCCCCAATCCTCAATCTTCAATCCTCAATACTCTTTCTTCAATCCTCAATCCTCAATCCTCAATCCTCAATCCTCATTCTTCAATCATCAATACCCAATAATCTATCGTCAATCCTCAATCTTCAATACTCAATTCTCAATCCTCAATCCTCAATCCTCAGACATCAAACATCAATACTCAGCCCTCGGTCCTCGTCCTCAATCCACAGCCCTCAATCCTCAATCCTCAACCTTCAATCATCAATATTCAATCTTCAATCCTCAATCCTCAATCCCCAATCCTCAATCCTCAAACCTCAATGTTCAATCCTCAATACTCAATCCTCAATCTTCAATCCTCAAACCTCAAACCTCAATCCTCAATCCTCAATCCTCAGTCCTCAAACCACAATCCTGAATCCTCAATCCTGAATCCTCAATCTTCAGCACTCAGTCCTCAACAATCAGTTGTCAATCCTCAATCCTCAATAGAATATCCTCAGTTCAGAGTTTTCAATACGCAATACTCAGTCTGCAATCTTCTAATCTCTATCCACAAACATCAATTCTCATCACGCAACCCTCAACACTCAGTCCCCAATCCTCAATCTTCAATCCTGAATCCTCAATCCTCAATAGAATATCATCAATTCACACCTTTCAATACTCAATACTCAACCTGCAATCTTCAAATCTCTATCCACAAACATCAATTCTCATCACTCAACCCTCAACACTCAGTCCCCAATCCTCAATCTTAAATCCTCAATCATCAAGCCTCAATCCTCAATTCTCAATCTTTAATCCCCAATACTCAATCTTCAATCCTCAATCCTCAATCCTCAATCCTCAATCCACAATCCTCAATCCTCAATCCTCATTCTGCAATCCTCAATACCCAATCCTCAATCTTCAATCCTCAATCCTCACTCCTCAATTCTCAACCCTCAATCCTCAGTCCTCAGTCCTCAAACCACAATCCTCAACCCTCAGCCCTCATAGTCAATCCTCAATCCTCAATCCTCAATTCTCAATGTTCAATCCTCAATACTGAATCTTCAATCCTCAATCCTCAATCCTCAATACTCAATCCTCAATCCTCAACCTTCAATCCTCAGTCCCCAATTCTCAATCTTCAATACTCAATACTCAATCCTCAATCCTCAATCCTCAATCCTCAATCCTCAATCCTCAATCCTGAATACTCAATCTTCAATCCTAAATCCTCAATCCTCTATCCTCAATACTCAACCATCAATCCTCAATTCTCAATACTCAATAGAATATCCTGAATTCTCAGGGATCTATACTCAAACCTCAATCCTCAACCCTGAGCCCTCATTCACAATCCTCAATCCTCAATCCTCAATCATCAATCCTCAATCTTCAATACTCAATCCTCTATCCTCAATCCTCAATCCTCAATACACAACCATCAATCCTCAATTCTCAATACTCAATAGAATATCCTGAATTCTCAGGGATCTATACTCAAACCTCAATCCTCAACCCTGAGCCCTCATTCACAATCCTCAATCCTCAATCCTCAATCCTCAATTCTCAATCCTCAATCCTCAGCCCTCAGTCCTCAAACCTCAATCCTCAACCCTCAGCCCACATCCTCAATCTTCAATCCTCAATCCTCAATGCTCAATCCCCAATCCTCAATCTTCAATCCTCAATACTCAATCCTCAATCCTCTATCCTCAACCTTCAATCCCCAATACTCTTTCTTCAATCCTCAATCCTCAATCCGCAAGCCTCAATCCTCATTATTCAATCCTCAACACCCAATCCTCAATCTTCAGTCCTCAATCCTCAATCCTCAATTCTCAATCCTCAATCCTCAACCCTCAGCCCTCATCCTCAATCCTCAATCCTCAATCCTCAGCCCTCAGTCCTCAAACCGCAATCCTCAACCCTCAGCCCTCATCCTCAATCTTCAATCCTCAATCCTCAATCCTCAATCCCCAATCCTCAATCTTCAATCCTCAACACTCTTTCTTCAATCCTCAATCCTCAATCCTCAATCCTCATTCCTCATTCTGCAATCCTCAATACCCAATCCTCAATCTTCAATCCTCAATCCTCAATCCTCGATTCTCAATCCTCAATCCTCAATCCTCAGACCTCAAACATCAATACTCAGCCCTCAGTCCTCGTCCTGAATCCACAATCCTCAATCCTCAATCCTCAATCTTCAATCATCAATATTTATTCTTCAATCCTCAATCCTCAATCATCAATCCTCAATCCTCAATCCTCAAACCTCAATGTTCAATCCTCAATATCCAATCCTCAATCTTCAATCCTCAATAATCAATCCTCAATCCACAATCCTCAATCCTCAATCCTCAGTCCTCAAAACCACAATCCTGAATCCCCAATCCTGAGTCCTCAATCTTCAGCTCTCAGTCCTCAACAATGAGTTGTCAATCCTCAATCCTCAATAGAATATCCTCAGTTCAGAGTTATCAATACGCAATACTCAGTCTGCAATCTTCAAATCTCTATCCACAAACATCAATTCTCATCACTCAACCCTCAACACTCAGTCCTCAATGTTCAATCCTCAATTCTCAATTCTCAATCTTCAATCCTCAATACTGACTCTTCAATCCTCAGTCCGCAATCCTCAATCCACAATCCTCAATCCTCAATTCTCAATCTCCAATCCTCAGTACTCAGTCTTCAATCCTCAATACTCAATACTCAATCATCAATCCTCAATCTTCAATACTCAATCCTCAATCCTCAATCCTCAATCCTCAATACTCAAACATCAATCCTCAATTCTCAATACTCAATAGAATATCCTGACTTCTCAGGATTCTATACTCAAACCTCAATTCTCAACCCTGAGCCCTCATTCACAATTCTCAATCCTCAATCCTCAATCCTCAATTCTCAATCCTCAATCCTCAGCACTCAGTCCTCTAACCTCAATCCTCAACCCTCAGACCTCATCCTCAATCTTCGATCCTCAATACTCAATCCTCAATCCTCAATCCTCAATCCTCAATCCTCAATCCTGAATACTCAATCTTCAATCCTCAATCCTCAATCCTCAATCCTCAATCCTCAATCCTCAATCCTCAATCCTCAATCCTCAATCCTCAATACTCAACCATCAATCCTCAATTCTCAATACTCAATAGTATATCCTGAATTCTCAGGATTCTATACTCAAACCTCAATCCTCAGCCCTGAGCCCTCTTTCACAATCCTCAATCCTCAATCCTCAATCCTCAATTCTCAATCCTCAATCCCCAATCCTCAATCCTCAGTACTCAACCATCAATCCTCAATTCTCAATACTCAATAGAATATCCTTAATTCTCAGGATTCTATACTCAAACCTCAATCCTCATCCCTGAGCCCTCATTCACAATCCTCAATCCTCAATCCTCAATCCTCAACTATCAATCCTCAATCCTCAGCCCTCAGTCCTCAAACCTCAATCGTCAACCCTCAGCCCTCATCCTCAATCTTCAATCCTCAATCCTCAATCCTCAATCCCCAATCCTCAATCTTCAATCCTCAATACTCTTTCTTCAATCCTCAATCCTCAATCCTCAATCCTCAATCCTCATTATTCAATCATCAATACCCAATCCTCTATCTTCAATCCTCAATCCTCAATACTCAATTCTCAATCCTCAATCCTCAATCCTCAGACCTCAAACATCAATACTCAGCCCTCAGTCCTCGTCCTCAATCCGCAGCCCTCAATCCTCAATCCTCAACCTTCAATCATCAATATTCAATCTTCAATCCTCAATCCTCAATCCCCAAACCTCAATCCTCAAACCTCAATGTTCAATCCTCAATACTCAATCCTCAATCTTCAATCCACAATCCTCAATCCTCAATCCTCAATCCACAATCCTCAATCCTCAATCCTCATTCTTCAATCCTCAATACCCAATCCTCAATCTTCAATCCTCAATCCTCAATCCTCAATTCTCAATCCTTAATCCTCAGTCCTCAGTCCTCAAACCTCAATCCTCAACCCTCAGCCCTCATAGTCAATCCTCAATCCTCAATCCTCAATCCTCAATCCTCAATCCTCATTCTTCAATCCTCAATACCCAATCCTCAATCTTCAATCCTCAATCCTCGATCCTCAATTCTCAATCCTCAATCCTCAATCCTCAGTCCTCGGACCTCAATTCTGAATCCGCATTCCTGAATCCTCAATCTTCAGCCCTCAGTCATCAACAATCAGTTTTCAATCCTCAATCCTCAATAGAATATCCTCAGTTCGCAGTTTTCAATACTCAATACTCAATCTGCAATCTTCAAACCACTATCCACATTCATCAATTCTCATCACTCAAACCTCAACACTCAGTCCTCAATGCTCAATCCTCAATCCTCAATCCTCAATTCTCTATCCTCAATCCTCAGCCCTCAGTCCTCAAACCTCAATCCTCAACCCTCAGACCTCATCCTCAATCTTCAATCCTCAATCCTAAATCCTCAATCCCCAATCCTCAATCTTCAATCCTCAATACTCAATCCTCAATCCTCAATCCTCAACCTTCAATCCCCAATACTCTTTCTTCAATCCTCAATCCTCAATCCGCAAGCCCCAATCCTCATTATTCAATCCTCAACACCCAATCCTCAATTTTCAGTCCTCAATCCTCAATCCTCAATTCTCAATCCTCAATCCTCAACCCTCAGCCCTCATCCTCAATCCTCAATCCTCAATCCTCAGCCCTCAGTCCTCAAACCGCAATCCTCAACCCTCAGCCCTCATCCTCAATCTTCAATCCTCAATCCTCAATCCTCAATCCCAAATCCTCAATCTTCAATCCTCAACACTCTTTCTTCAATCCTCAATCCTCAATCCTCAATCCTCATTCCTCATTCTTCAATCCTCAATACCCAATCCTCAATCTTCAATCCTCAATCCTCAATCCTCGATTCTCAATCCTCAATCCTCAATCCTCAGACCTCAAACATCAATACTCAGCCCTCAGTCCTCGTCCTGAATCCACAACCCTCAATCCTCAATCCTCAATCTTCAATCATCAATATTCATTCTTCAATCCTCAATCCTCAATCATCAATCCTCAATCCTCAATCCTCAAACCTCAATGTTCAATCCTCAATACCCAATCCTCAATCTTCAATCCTCAATAATCAATCCTCAATCCACAATCCTCAATCCTCAATCCTCAATACTCAACCATCAATCCTCAGTTCTCAATACTCAATAGAATATCCTGAATTCACAGGGTTCTATACTCAAACCTCAATCCTCAGCCCTGAGCCCTCATTCACAATCCTCAATCCTCAATCCTCAATCCTCAATTCTCAATCCTCAATCCTCAGCCCTCAGTCCTCAAACCTCAATCCTCAACCCTCAGACCTCATCCTCAATCTTCAATCCTCAATCCTCAATCCTCAATCCCCAATCCTCAATCTTCAATCCTCAATACTCAATCTTCAATCCTCAATCCTCAATCGTCAATCCTCAATCCTCATTCTTCAATCCTCAATACCCAATCCTCAATCTTCAATCGTCAATCCTCAATCCTCAATTCTCAATCCTCAACCCTCAGTCCTCAGTCCTCAAACCTCAATCCTCAACCCTCAGCCCTCATCCTCAGTCTTCAATCCTCAATCCTCAATCCTCAATCCTCAATCCTCAAACTTCAATCCTCAATGCTCAATCTTCAATCCTCAATCCTCAATTCTCAATCCTCAACCCTCAATCCTCAATCCTCAATCCTCAATCCTCAATCCTGAATACCCAATCTTCAATCCTCAATCCTCAATCCTCAAACCTCAATTCTCAATCCTCAATCCTCAATCCCCAGTCCTCGAACCTCAATTCTGAATCCGCATTCCTGAATCCTCAATCTTCATCCCTCAGTCATCAACAATCAGTTGTCAATCCTCTATCCTCAATAGAATATCCTCAATTCACAGTTTTCAATACTCAATACTCAATCTGCAATCTTCAAACTTCTATCCACAATCATCAATTCTCATCACTCAACCCTCAACACTCAGTCCTCAATGCTCAATACTCAATCCTCAATCCTCTATCTTCAATCCTCAATACTGAATCTTCAATCCTGAATCCTCAATCCTCAATACTCAATCCTCAATCCTCAATCTTCAACACTCAGTCCCCAATCCTCAATCTTCAATCCTCGATACTCAATCCTCAATCCTCAATCCTCAATCCTCAATCCTCAATCCTGAATACTCAATCTTCAATCCTCAATCCTCAATCCTCAATCCTCAATCCTCAATCCTCAATCATCAATCCTCAATCCTCAATCCTCAGACCTCAAACATCAATACGCAGCCCTCAGTCCTCGTCCTCAATCCACAACACTCAATCCTCAATCCTCAATCTTCAATCCTCAATCCTCAATCCTCAATCCTCAATCCTCATTCTTCAATCCTCAATCCTCAATCCTCAATCCTCAACCCTCAATCCTCAATCCTCAATCCTCAATCTTCAATCCTCAATCCTCAAACCTCAATCCTCATTGTTCAATCCTCAATACCCAATCCTCAATCTTCAATCCTCAATCCTCAATCCTCAATTCTCAATCCTCAATCCTCAATCCTCAGACCTCAAACATCAATACTCAGCCCTCAGTCCTCGTCCTCAATCCACAACACTCAATCCTCAATCCTCAATCTTCAATCCTCAATCCTCAATCCTCAATCCTCATTCTTCAATCCTCAATACCCAATCCTCAATCTTCAATCCTCAATCCTCAATCCTCAATTCTCAATCCCCAATCCTCAATCCTCAGTCCTCGAACCTCAATTCTGAATCCGCATTCCTGAATCCTCAATCTTCAGCCCTCAGTCATCAACAATCAGTTGTCAATCCTCAATCCTCAATAGAATATCCTCAATTCGCAGTTTTCAAAACTCAATACTCAATCCGCAATCTTCAAACCACTATCCACAATCATCAATTCTCATCACTCAAACCTCAACACTCAGTCCTCAATGCTCAATCCTCAATCCTCAATTCTCAATCTTCAATCCTCAATACTGAATCTTCAATCCACAATCCTCAATCCTCAATACTCAATACTCAATTCTCAATCCTCAATCCTCAATCCTCAGACATCAAACATCAATACTC
The DNA here is from genome assembly GCF_051401765.1 of Calliopsis andreniformis. Classification (NCBI taxonomy): domain Eukaryota; kingdom Metazoa; phylum Arthropoda; class Insecta; order Hymenoptera; family Andrenidae; genus Calliopsis; species Calliopsis andreniformis. The sequence goes on from NW_027480438.1 coordinate 2,932,907, forward strand.
AGCCCTCAGTCCTCGTCCTCAATCCACAGCCCTCAATCCTCAATCCTCAACCTTCAATCATCAATATTCAATCTTCAATCCCCAATCCTCAATCCCCAATCCTCAATCCTCAAACCTCAATGTTCAATCCTCAATACTCAATCCTCAATCTTCAATCCTCAATCCTCAAACCTCAATCCTCAATCCTCAATCCTCAGTCCTCAAACCACAATCCTGAATCCTAAATCCTGAATCCTCAATCTTCAGCACTCAGTCCTCAACAATCAGTTGTCAATCCTCAATCCTCAATAGAATGTCCTCAGTTCAGAGTTTTCAATACGCAATACTCAGTCTGCAATCTTCAAATATCTATCCACAAACATCAATTCTCATCACGCAACCCTCAACACTCAGTCCCCAATCCTCAATCTTCAATCCTGAATCCTCAATCCTCAACAGAATATCATCAATTCACACCTTTCAATACTCAATACTCAACCTGCAATCTTCAAATCTCTATCCACAAACATCAATTCTCATCACTCAACCCTCAACACTCAGTCCCCAATCCTCAATCTTAAATCCTCAATCATCAAGCCTCAATCCTCAATTCTCAATCTTTAATCCCCAATACTCCATCTTCAATCCTCAATCCTCAATCCTCAATCCTCAATCCACAATCCTCAATCCTCAATCCTCATTCTTCAATCCTCAATACCCAATCCTCAATCTTCAATCCTCAATCCTCAATCCTCAATTCTCAATCCTCAATCCTCAGTCCTCAGTCCTCAAACCTCAATCCTCAACCCTCAGCCCTCATAGTCAATCCTCAATCCACAATCCTCAATCCTGAATCTTCAATCCTCAATACTCAATCTTCAATCCTCAATCCTCAGACCTCGAACCTCAATTCTGAATCCGCATTCCTGAATCCTCAATCTTCAGCCCTCAGTCATCAACAATCAGTTGTCAATCCTCAATCCTCAATAGAATATCCTCAATTCACAGTTTTCAATACTCAATACTCAATATGCAATCTTCAAAACTCTATCCACAATCATCAATTCTCATCACTCAACCCTCAACACTAAGTCCTCAATGCTCAATCCTCAATCCTCAATTCTCAATCTTCAATCCTCAATACTGAATCCTCAATCCTCAATCCTCAATCCTCAATACTCAATCCTCAATCCTCAACCTTCAATCCTCAGTCCCCAATTCTCAATCTTCAATACTCAATACTCAATCCTCAATCCTCAATCCTCAATCCTCAATCCTCAATCCTCAATCCTGAATACTCAATCTTCAATCCTAAATCCTCAATCCTCAATCCTCAATACTCAACCATCAATCCTCAATTCTCAATACTCAATAGAATATCCTGAATTCTCAGGGATCTATACTCAAACCTCAATCCTCAACCCTGAGCCCTCATTCACAATCCTCAATCCTCAATCCTCAATCATCAATCCTCAATCTTCAATACTCAATCCTCAATCCTCAATCCTCAATCTTCAATACTCAACCATCAATCCTCAATTCTCAATACTCAATAGAATATCCTGAATTCTCAGGGATCTATACTCAAACCTCAATCCTCAACCCTGAGCCCTCATTCACAATCCTCAATCCTCAATCCTCAATCCTCAATTCTCAATCCTCAATCCTCAGCCCTCAGTCCTCAAACCTCAATCCTCAACCCTCAGCCCACATCCTCAATCTTCAATCCTCAATCCTCAATCCTCAATCCCCAATCCTCAACCTTCAATCCTCAATACTCAATCCTCAATCCTCAATCCTCAACCTTCAATCCTCAATACTCTTTCTTCAATCCTCAATCCTCAATCCGCAAGCCTCAATCCTCATTATTCAATCCTCAACACCCAATCCTCAATCTTCAGTCCTCAATCCTCAATCCTCAATTCTTAATCCTCAATCCTCAACCCTCAGCCCTCATCCTCAATCCTCAATCCTCAATCCTCAATCCTCAGCCCTCAGTCCTCAAACCGCAATCCTCAACCCTCAGCCCTCATCCTCAATCTTCAATCCTCAATCCTCAATCCCCAATCCTCAATCTTCAATCCTCAACACTCTTTCTTCAATCCTCAATCCTCAATCCTCAATCCTCATTCCTCATTCTTCAATCCTCAATACCCAATCCTCAATCTTCAATCCTCAATCCTCAATCTTCAATCCCCAATCCTCAATCCTCAATCCTCATTCCTCAATCCTCAATACCCAATCCTCAATCTTCAATCGTCAATCCTCAATCCTCAATTCTCAATCCTCAGCCCTCAGTCCTCAGTCCTCAAACCTCAATCCTCAACCCTCAGCCCTCATGCTCAATCTTCAATCCTCAATCCTCAATCCTCAATCCTCAATCCTCAAACTTCAATCCTCAATGCTCAGTCTTCAATCCGCAATCCTCAATTCTCAATCCTCAACCCTCAATCCTCAATCCTCAATCCTCAATCCTCAATCCTGAATACTCAATCTTCAATCCTCAATCCTCAATCCTCAAACCTCAATTCTCAATCCTCAATCCTCAATCCTCAGTCCTCGAACCTCAATTCTGAATCCGCATACCTGAATCCTCAATCTTCAGCCCTCAGTCATCAACAATCAGTTGTCAATCCTCAATCCTCAATAGAATATCCTTAATTCACAGATTTCAATACTCAATACTCAATCTGCAATCTTCAAACTTCTATCCACAATCATCAATTCTCATCACTCAACCCTCAACACTCAGTCCTCAATGCTCAATCCTCAATCCTCAATCCTCAATCTTCAATCCTCAATACTGAATCTTCAATCCTCAATCCTCAATCCTCAATACTCAATCCTCAATACTCAATCTTCAACACTCAGTCCCCAATCCTCAATCTTCAATCCTCAATACTCAATCCTCAATACTCAATCCTCAATCCTCAAACCTCAATCCTGAATACTCAATCTTCAATCCTCAATCCTCAATCCTGAATCCTCAAACCTCAATCCTCAACCATCAATCCTCAATCTTCAATACTCAATCCTCAATCCTCAATCCTCAATCCTCAATACTCAACCATGAATCCTCAATTCTCAATACTCAATAGAATATCCTGAATTCTCAGGATTCTATACTCAAACCTCAATCCTCAGCCCTGAGCCGTCATTCACAATCCTCAATCCTCAATCCTCAATCCTCAATTCTCAATCCTCAATCCCCAATCCTCAATCCTCAATACTCAACCATCCATCCTCAATTCTCAATACTCAATAGACTATCCTTAATTCTCAGGATTCTATACTCAAACCTCAATCCTCAACCCTGAGCCCTCATTTACAATCCTCAATCCTCAATCCTCAATCCTCAACTCTCAATCCTCAATCCTCAGCCCTCAGTCCTCAAACCTCAATCGTCAACCCTCAGCCCTCATCCTCAATCTTCAATCCTCAATCCTCAATCCTCAATCCCCAATCTTCAATCCACAATCTTCAATACTCAATCCTCAATCCTCAATCCTCAATCCTCAATACTCAACCATCAATCCTCAATTCTCAATACTCAATAGAATATCCTTAATTCTCAGGATTCTATACTCAAACCTCAATCCTCATCCCTGAGCCCTCATTCACAATCCTCAATCCTCAATCGTCAATCCTCAACTCTCAATCCTCAATCCTCAGCCCTCAGTCCTCAAACCTCAATCGTCAACCCTCAGCCCTCATCCTCAATCTTCAATCCTCAATCCTCAATCCTCAATCCCCAATCCTCAATCTTCAATCCTCAATACTCTTTCTTCAATCCTCAATCCTGAATCCTCAATCCTCAATCCTCATTCTTCAATCATCAATACCCAATCCTCTATCTTCAATCCTCAATCCTCAATTCTCAATTCTCAATCCTCAATCCTCAATCCTCAGACCTCAATCATCAATACTCAGCCCTCAGTCCTCAGTCCTCAAACCTCAATCCTCAACCCTCAGCCCTCATGCTCAATCTTCAATCCTCAATCCTCAATCCTCAATCCTCAATCCTCAAACTTCAATCCTCAATGCTCAGTCTTCAATCCGCAATCCTCAATTCTCAATCCTCAACCCTCAATCCTCAATCCTCAATCCTCAATCCTCAATCCTGAATACTCAATCTTCAATCCTCAATCCTCAATCCTCAAACCTCAATTCTCAATCCTCAATCCTCAATCCTCAGTCCTCGAACCTCAATTCTGAATCCGCATACCTGAATCCTCAATCTTCAGCCCTCAGTCATCAACAATCAGTTGTCAATCCTCAATCCTCAATAGAATATCCTTAATTCACAGATTTCAATACTCAATACTCAATCTGCAATCTTCAAACTTCTATCCACAATCATCAATTCTCATCACTCAACCCTCAACACTCAGTCCTCAATGCTCAATCCTCAATCCTCAATCCTCAATCTTCAATCCTCAATACTGAATCTTCAATCCTCAATCCTCAATCCTCAATACTCAATCCTCAATACTCAATCTTCAACACTCAGTCCCCAATCCTCAATCTTCAATCCTCAATACTCAATCCTCAATACTCAATCCTCAATCCTCAAACCTCAATCCTGAATACTCAATCTTCAATCCTCAATCCTCAATCCTCAATCCTCAAACCTCAATCCTCAACCATCAATCCTCAATCTTCAATACTCAATCCTCAATCCTCAATCCTCAATCCTCAATACTCAACCATGAATCCTCAATTCTCAATACTCAATAGAATATCCTGAATTCTCAGGATTCTATACTCAAACCTCAATCCTCAGCCCTGAGCCGTCATTCACAATCCTCAATCCTCAATCCTCAATGCTCAATTCTCAATCCTCAATCCCCAATCCTCAATCCTCAATACTCAACCATCCATCCTCAATTCTCAATACTCAATAGAATATCCTTAATTCTCAGGATTCTATACTCAAACCTCAATCCTCAACCCTGAGCCCTCATTTACAATCCTCAATCCTCAATCCTCAATCCTCAACTCTCAATCCTCAATCCTCAGCCCTCAGTCCTCAAACCTCAATCGTCAACCCTCAGCCCTCATCCTCAATCTTCAATCCTCAATCCTCAATCCTCAATCCCCAATCTTCAATCCTCAATCCTCATTCCTCAATCCTCAATACCCAATCCTCAATCTTCAATCGTCAATCCTCAATCCTCAATTCTCAATCCTCAACCCTCAGTCCTCAGTCCTCAAACCTCAATCCTCAACCCTCAGCCCTCATGCTCAATCTTCAATCCTCAATCCTCAATCCTCAATCCTCAATCCTCAAACTTCAATCCTCAATGCTCAGTCTTCAATACTCAATCCTCAATTCTCAATCCTCAACCCTCAATCCTCAATCCTCAATCCTCAATCCTCAATCCTGAATACTCAATCTTCAATCCACAATCCTCAATCCTCAAACCTCAATTCTCAATCCTCAATCTTCAATCCTCAGTCCTCGAACCTCAATTCTGAATCCGCATTCCTGAATCCTCAATCTTCAGCCCTCAGTCATCAACAATCAGCTGTCAATCCTCAATCCTCAATAGAATATCCTTAATTCACAGATTTCAATACTCAATACTCAATCTGCAATCTTCAAACTTCTATCCACAATCATCAATTCTCATCACTCAACCCTCAACACTCAGTCCTCAATGCTCAATCCTCAATCCTCAATCCTCAATCTTCAATCCTCAATACTGAATCTTCAATCCTCAATCCTCAATCCTCAATACTCAATCCTCAATACTCAATCTTCAACACACAGTTCCCAATCCTCAATCTTCAATCCTCAATACTCAATCCTCAATACTCAATCCTCAATCCTCAAACCTCAATCCTGAATACTCAATCTTCAATCCTCAATCCTCAATCCTCAATCCTCAAACCTCAATCCTCAACCATCAATCCTCAATCTTCAATACTCAATCCTCAATCCTCAATCCTCAATCCTCAATACTCAACCATCAATCCTCAATTCTCAATACTCAATAGAATATCCTTAATTCTCAGGATTCTATACTCAAACCTCAATCCTCATCCCTGAGCCCTCATTCACAATCCTCAATCCTCAATCCTCAATCCTCAACTCTCAATCCTCAATCCTCAGCCCTCAGTCCTCAAACCTCAATCGTCAACCCTCAGCCCTCATCCTCAATCTTCAATCCTCAATCCTCAATCCTCAATCCCCAATCCTCAATCTTCAATCCTCAATACTCTTTCTTCAATCCTCAATCCTGAATCCTCAATCCTCAATCCTCATTCTTCAATCATCAATACCCAATCCTCTATCTTCAATCCTCAATCCTCAATACTCAATTCTCAATCCTCAATCCTCAATCCTCAGACCTCAATCATCAATACTCAGCCCTCAGTCCTCGTCCTCAATCCACAGCCCTCAATCCTCAATCGTCAACCTTCAATCATCAATATTCAATCTTCAATCCTCAATCCTCAATCCCCAATCCTCAATCCTCAAACCTCAATGTTCAATCCTCAATACTCAATCCTCAATCTTCAATCCTCAATCCTCAAACCTCAATCCTCAATCCTCAATCCTCAGTCCTCAAACCACAATCCTGAATCCTCAATCCTGAATCCTCAATCTTCAGCACTCAGTCCTCAACAATCAGTTGTCAATCCTCAATCCTCAATAGAATATCCTCAGTTCAGAGTTTTCAATACGCAATACTCAGTCTGCAATCTTCAAATCTCTATCCACAAACATCAATTCTCATCACTCAACCCTCAACACTCAGTCCCCAATCCTCAACCTTAAATCCTCAATCATCAAGCCTCAATCCTCAATTCTCAATCTTTAATCCCCAATACTCAATCTTCAGTCCTCAATCCTCAATCCTCAATCCTCAATCCACAATCCTCAATCCTCAATCCTCATTCTTCAATCCTCAATACCCAATCCTCAATCTTCAATCCTCAATCCTCAATCCTCAATTCTCAATCCTCAATCCTCAGTCCTCAGTCCTCAAACCTCAATCCTCAACCCTCAGCCCTCATAGTCAATCCTCAATCCTCAATCCTCAATCCTGAATCTTCAATCCTCAATACTCAATCTTCAATCCTCAATCCTCAGTCCTCGAACCTCAATTCTGAATCCGCATTCCTGAATCCTCAATCTTCAGCACTCAGTCCTCAACAATGAGTTGTCAATCCTCAATCCTCAATAGAATATCCTCAGTTCGCAGTTTTCAATACTCAATACTCAATCTGCAATCTTCAAACCACTATCCACATTCATCAATTCTCATCACTCAATCCTCAATACTCAATCCTCAATCCTCAATCTTCAATCCTCAGTCCTCAATCCTCAATCTTCAATCCTCAATACACAATCCTCAATCCTCAATCCTAAATCCTCAACCCTCAATACTGAAGACTCAATCTTCAATCCTCAATCCTCAATACTCAATCCTCAATCCTCAATCCTCAATCCTCAATCATCAATCCTCAATCTTCAATACTCAATCCTCAATCCTCAATCCTCAATCCTCAATACTCAAACATCAATCCTCAATTCTCAATACTCAATATAATATCCTGAATTCTCAGGATTCTATACTCAAACCTCAATCCTCAACCCTGAGCCCTCATTCACAATCCTCAATCCTCAATCCTCAATCCTCAATCCTCAATTCTCTATCCTCAATCCTCAGCCCTCAGTCCTCAAACCTCAATCCTCAACCCTCAGACCTCATCCTCAATCTTCAATCCTCAATCCTAAATCCTCAATCCCCAATCCTCAATCTTCAATCCTCAATACACAATCTTCAATCCTCAATCCTCAATCCTCAATCCTCAATCCTCATTCCTCAATCCTCAATACCCAATCCTCAATCTTCAATCGTCAATCCTCAATCCTCAATTCTCAATCCTCAACCCTCAGTCCTCAGTCCTCAAACCTCAATCCTCAACCCTCAGCCCTCATGCTCATTCTTCAATCCTCAATCCTCAATCCTCAATCCTCAATCCTCAAACTTCAATCCTCAATGCTCAGTCTTCAATCCTCAGTCCTCAATTCTCAATCCTCAACCCACAATCCTCAACCCTCAATCCTCAATCTTCAATCCTGAATACTCAATCTTCAATCCTCAATCCTCAATCCTCAATCCTCAATCCTCAATCCTCAAACCTCAATCCTCAATCATCAATCCTCAATCTTCAATACTCAATCCTCAATCCTCAATACTCAATCCTCAATACTCAACCATGAATCCTCAATTCTCAATACTCAATAGAATATCCTGAATTCTCAGGATTCTATACTCAAACCTCAATCCTCAGCCCTGAGCCGTCATTCACAATCCTCAATCCTCAATCCTCAATCCTCAATTCTCAATCCTCAATCCCCAATCCTCAATCCTCAATACTCAACCATCCATCCTCAATTCTCAATACTCAATAGAATATCCTTAATTCTCAGGATTCTATACTCAAACCTCAATCCTCAACCCTGAGCCCTCATTCACAATCCTCAATCCTCAATCCTCAATCCTCAACTCTCAATTCTCAATCCTCAGCCCTCAGTCCTCAAACCTCAATCGTCAACCCTCATCCCTCATCCTCAATCTTCAATCCTCAATCCTCAATCCTCAATCCCCAATCCTCAATCCTCAATCCTCATTCCTCAATCCTCAATACGCAATCCTCAATCTTCAATCGTCAATCCTCAATCCTCAATTCTCAATCCTCAACCCTCAGTCCTCAGTCCTCAAACCTCAATCCTCAACCCTCAGCCCTCATGCTCAATCTTCAATCCTCAATCCTCAATCCTCAATCCTCAATCCTCAAACTTCAATCCTCAATGCTCAGTCTTCAATCCTCAATCCTCAATTCTCAATCCTCAACCCTCAATCCTCAATCCTCAATCCTCAATTCTCAATCCTGAATACTCAATCTTCAATCCTCAATCCTCAATCCTCAATCCTCAATCCTCAATCCTCAATCATCAATCCTCAATCTTCAATACTCAATCCTCAATCCTCAATCCTCAATCCTCAATCCTCAATCCTCAATCCCCAATCCTCAATCTTCAATCCTCAATCCTGAATACTCAATCTTCAATCCTCAATCCTCAATCCTCAATCCTCAAACCTCAATCCTCAATCATCAATCTTCAATCCTCAATCCTCAATCCTCAATCCTCAATCCTCAATCCTCAGTCCTCAAACCACAATCCTGTATCCTCAATCCTGAATCCTCAACCTTCAGCACTCAGTCCTCAACAATCAGTTGTCAATCCCCAATCCTCAATAGAATATCCTCAGTTCAGAGTTTTCAATACGCAATACTCAGTCTGCAATCTTCAAATCTCTATCCACAAACATCAATTCTCATCACTCAACCCTCAACACTCAGTCCCTAATCCTCAATCTTCAATCCTCAATCCTCAATCCTCAATAGAATATAGTTCACACCTTTCAATACTCAATACTCAACCTGCAATCTTCAAATCTCTATCCACAAACATCAATTCTCATCACTCAACCCTCAACACTCAGTCCCCAATCCTCAATCTTAAATCCTCAATCATCAAGCCTCAATCCTCAATTCTCAATCTTTAATCCCCAATACTCAATCTTCAATCCTCAATCCTCAATCCTCAATCCTCAATCCACAATCCTCAATCCTCAATCCTCATTCTTCAATCCTCAATACCCAATCCTCAATCTTCAATCCTCAATCCTCAATCCTCAATTCTCAATCCTCAATCCTCAGTCCTCAGTCCTCAAACCTCAATCCTCATTCTTCAATCCTCAATACCCAATCCTCAATCATCAATCCTCAATCTTCAATCCTCAATTCTCAATCCCCAATCCTCAATCCTCAGTCCTCGAACCTCAATTCTGAATCCGCATTCCTGAATCCTCAATCTTCAGCCCTCAGTCATCAACAATCAGTTGTCAATCCTCAATCCTCAATAGAATATCCTCAATTCGCAGTTTTCAATACTCAATACTCAATCTGCAATCTTCAAACCACTATCCACAATCATCAATTCTCATCACTCAAACCTCAACACTCAGTCCTCAAAGCTCAATCCTCAATCCTCAATTCTCAATCTTCAATCCTCAATACTCAACCATCAATACTCAATTCTCAATACTCAATAGAATATCCTGAATTCTCAGGGATCTATACTCAAACCTCAATCCTCAACCCTGAGCCCTCATTCACAATCCTCAATCCTCAATCCTCAATCCTCAATTCTCAATCCTCAATCCTCAGCCCTCAGTCCTCAAACCTCAATCCTCAACCCTCAGCCCACATCCTCAATCTTCAATCCTCAATCCTCAATTCTCAATCCCCAATCCTCAATCTTCAATCCTCAATACTCTTTCTTCAATCCTCAATCCTCAATCCTCAATCCTCAATCCTCAATCCTCAATTCTCAATCCTCAATCCTCAATCCTCAGACCTCAAACATCAATACTCAGCCCTCAGTCCTCGTCCTCAATCCACAACACTCAATCCTCAATCCTCAATCTTCAATCCTCAATCCTCAATCCTCAATCCTCAATCCTGATTCTTCAATCCTCAATACCCAATCCTCAATCTTCAATCCTCAATCCTCAATCCTCAATTCTCAATCCTCAATCCTCAATCCTCAGTCCTCGAACCTCAATTCTGAATCCGCATTCCTGAATCCTCAATCTTCAGCCCTCAGTCATCAACAATCAGTTGTCAATCCTCAATCCCCAATAGAATATCCTCAGTTCGCAGTTTTCAATACTCAATACTCAATCTGCAATCTTCAAACCACTATCCACAATCACCAATTCTCATCACTCAAACCTCAACACTCAATCCTCAATTCTCAATCCTCAATCCTCAGCCCTCAGTCCTCAAACCTCAATCCTCAACCCTCAGACCTCATCCTCAATCTTCAATCCTCAATCCTCAATCCTCAATCCCCAATCCTCAATCTTCAATCCTCAATACTCAATCTTCAATCCTCAATCCTCAATCCTCAATCCTCAATCCTCATTCTTCAATCCTCAATACCCAATCCTCAATCTTCAATCGTCAATCCTCAATCCTCAATTCTCAATCCTCAACCCTCAGTCCTCAGTCCTCAAACCTCAACCCTCAACCCTCAGCCCTCATCCTCAATCTTCAATCCTCAATCCTCAATCCTCAATCCTCAATCCTCAAACTTCAATCCTCAATGCTCAGTCTTCAATCCTCAATCCTCAATTCTCAATCCTCAACCCTCAATCCTCAATCCTCAATCCTCAATCCTCAATCCTGAATACTCAATCTTCAATCCACAATCCTCAATCCTCAAACCTCAATTCTCAATCCTCAATCTTCAATCCTCAGTCCTCGAACCTCAATTCTGAATCCGCATTCCTGAATCCTCAATCTTCAGCCCTCAGTCATCAACAATCAGCTGTCAATCCTCAATCCTCAGTAGAATATCCTTAATTCACAGATTTCAATACTCAATACTCAATCTGCAATCTTCAAACTTCTATCCACAATCATCAATTCTCATCACTCAACCCTCAACACTCAGTCCTCAATGCTCAATCCTCAATCCTCAATCCTCAATCTTCAATCCTCAATACTGAATCTTCAATCCTCAATCCTCAATCCTCAATACTCAATCCTCAATACTCAATCTTCAACACACAGTCCCCAATCCTCAATCTTCAATCCTCAATACTCAATCCTCAATACTCAATCCTCAATCCTCAGACCTCAATCATCAATACTCAGCCCTCAGTCCTCGTCCTCAATCCACAGCCCTCAATCCTCAATCGTCAACCTTCAATCATCAATATTCAATCTTCAATCCTCAATCCTCAATCCCCAATCCTCAATCCTCAAACCTCAATGTTCAATCCTCAATACTCAATCCTCAATCTTCAATCCTCAATCCTCAAACCTCAATCCTCAATCCTCAATCCTCAGTCCTCAAACCACAATCCTGAATCCTCAATCCTGAATCCTCAATCTTCAGCACTCAGTCCTCAACAATCAGTTGTCAATCCTCAATCCTCAATAGAATATCCTCAGTTCAGAGTTTTCAATACGCAATACTCAGTCTGCAATCTTCAAATCTCTATCCACAAACATCAATTCTCATCACTCAACCCTCAACACTCAGTCCCCAATCCTCAACCTTAAATCCTCAATCATCAAGCCTCAATCCTCAATTCTCAATCTTTAATCCCCAATACTCAATCTTCAGTCCTCAATCCTCAATCCTCAATCCTCAATCCACAATCCTCAATCCTCAATCCTCATTCTTCAATCCTCAATACCCAATCCTCAATCTTCAATCCTCAATCCTCAATCCTCAATTCTCAATCCTCAATCCTCAGTCCTCAGTCCTCAAACCTCAATCCTCAACCCTCAGCCCTCATAGTCAATCCTCAATCCTCAATCCTCAATCCTGAATCTTCAATCCTCAATACTCAATCTTCAATCCTCAATCCTCAGTCCTCGAACCTCAATTCTGAATCCGCATTCCTGAATCCTCAATCTTCAGCACTCAGTCCTCAACAATGAGTTGTCAATCCTCAATCCTCAATAGAATATCCTCAGTTCGCAGTTTTCAATACTCAATACTCAATCTGCAATCTTCAAACCACTATCCACATTCATCAATTCTCATCACTCAATCCTCAATACTCAATCCTCAATCCTCAATCTTCAATCCTCAGTCCTCAATCCTCAATCTTCAATCCTCAATACACAATCCTCAATCCTCAATCCTAAATCCTCAACCCTCAATACTGAATACTCAATCTTCAATCCTCAATCCTCAATACTCAATCCTCAATCCTCAATCCTCAATCCTCAATCATCAATCCTCAATCTTCAATACTCAATCCTCAATCCTCAATCCTCAATCCTCAATACTCAAACATCAATCCTCAATTCTCAATACTCAATATAATATCCTGAATTCTCAGGATTCTATACTCAAACCTCAATCCTCAACCCTGAGCCTTCATTCACAATCCTCAATCCTCAATCCTCAATCCTCAATCCTCAATTCTCTATCCTCAATCCTCAGCCCTCAGTCCTCAAACCTCAATCCTCAACCCTCAGACCTCATCCTCAATCTTCAATCCTCAATCCTAAATCCTCAATCCCCAAACCTCAATCTTCAATCCTCAATACACAATCTTCAATCCTCAATCCTCAATCCTCAATCCTCAATCCTCATTCCTCAATCCTCAATACCCAATCCTCAATCTTCAATCGTCAATCCTCAATCCTCAATTCTCAATCCTCAACCCTCAGTCCTCAGTCCTCAAACCTCAATCCTCAACCCTCAGCCCTCATGCTCATTCTTCAATCCTCAATCCTCAATCCTCAATCCTCAATCCTCAAACTTCAATCCTCAATGCTCAGTCTTCAATCCTCAGTCCTCAATTCTCAATCCTCAACCCACAATCCTCAACCCTCAATCCTCAATCTTCAATCCTGAATACTCAATCTTCAATCCTCAATCCTCAATCCTCAATCCTCAATCCTCAATCCTCAAACCTCAATCCTCAATCATCAATCCTCAATCTTCAATACTCAATCCTCAATCCTCAATACTCAATCCTCAATACTCAACCATGAATCCTCAATTCTCAATACTCAATAGAATATCCTGAATTGTCAGGATTCTATACTCAAACCTCAATCCTCAGCCCTGAGCCGTCATTCACAATCCTCAATCCTCAATCCTCAATCCTCAATTCTCAATCCTCAATCCCCAATCCTCAATCCTCAATACTCAACCATCCATCCTCAATTCTCAATACTCAATAGAATATCCTTAATTCTCAGGATTCTATACTCAAACCTCAATCCTCAACCCTGAGCCCTCATTCACAATCCTCAATCCTCAATCCTCAATCCTCAACTCTCAATCCTCAATCCTCAGCCCTCAGTCCTCAAACCTCAATCGTCAACCCTCATCCCTCATCCTCAATCTTCAATCCTCAATCCTCAATCCTCAATCCCCAATCCTCAATCCTCAATCCTCATTCCTCAATCCTCAATACGCAATCCTGAATCTTCAATCGTCAATCCTCAATCCTCAATTCTCAATCCTCAACCCTCAGTCCTCAGTCCTCAAACCTCAATCCTCAACCCTCAGCCCTCATGCTCAATCTTCAATCCTCAATCCTCAATCCTCAATCCTCAATCCTCAAACTTCAATCCTCAATGCTCAGTCTTCAATCCTCAATCCTCAATTCTCAATCCTCAACCCTCAATCCTCAATCCTCAATCCTCAATTCTCAATCCTGAATACTCAATCTTCAATCCTCAATCCTCAATCCTCAATCCTCAATCCTCAATCCTCAATCATCAATCCTCAATCTTCAATACTCAATCCTCAATCCTCAATCCTCAATCCTCAATCCTCAATCCTCAATCCCCAATCCTCAATCTTCAATCCTCAATCCTGAATACTCAATCTTCAATCCTCAATCCTCAATCCTCAATCCTCAAACCTCAATCCTCAATCATCAATCTTCAATCCTCAATCCTCAATCCTCAATCCTCAATCCTCAATCCTCAGTCCTCAAACCACAATCCTGTATCCTCAATCCTGAATCCTCAACCTTCAGCACTCAGTCCTCAACAATCAGTTGTCAATCCCCAATCCTCAATAGAATATCCTCAGTTCAGAGTTTTCAATACGCAATACTCAGTCTGCAATCTTCAAATCTCTATCCACAAACATCAATTCTCATCACTCAACCCTCAACACTCAGTCCCCAATCCTCAATCTTCAATCCTCAATCCTCAATCCTCAATAGAATATAGTTCACACCTTTCAATACTCAATACTCAACCTGCAATCTTCAAATCTCTATCCACAAACATCAATTCTCATCACTCAACCCTCAACACTCAGTCCCCAATCCTCAATCTTAAATCCTCAATCATCAAGCCTCAATCCTCAATTCTCAATCTTTAATCCCCAATACTCAATCTTCAATCCTCAATCCTCAATCCTCAATACTCAATCCACAATCCTCAATCCTCAATCCTCATTCTTCAATCCTCAATACCCAATCCTCAATCTTCAATCCTCAATCCTCAATCCTCAATTCTCAATCCTCAATCCTCAGTCCTCAGTCCTCAAACCTCAATCCTCATTCTTCAATCCTCAATACCCAATCCTCAATCATCAATCCTCAATCTTCAATCCTCAATTCTCAATCCCCAATCCTCAATCCTCAGTCCTCGAACCTCAATTCTGAATCCGCATTCCTGAATCCTCAATCTTCAGCCCTCAGTCATCAACAATCAGTTGTCAATCCTCAATCCTCAATAGAATATCCTCAATTCGCAGTTTTCAATACTCAATACTCAATCTGCAATCTTCAAACCACTATCCACAATCATCAATTCTCATCACTCAAACCTCAACACTCAGTCCTCAAAGCTCAATCCTCAATCCTCAATTCTCAATCTTCAATCCTCAATACTCAACCATCAATACTCAATTCTCAATACTCAATAGAATATCCTGAATTCTCAGGGATCTATACTCAAACCTCAATCCTCAACCCTGAGCCCTCATTCACAATCCTCAATCCTCAATCCTCAATCCTCAATTCTCAATCCTCAATCCTCAGCCCTCAGTCCTCAAACCTCAATCCTCAACCCTCAGCCCACATCCTCAATCTTCAATCCTCAATCCTCAATTCTCAATCCCCAATCCTCAATCTTCAATCCTCAATACTCTTTCTTCAATCCTCAATCCTCAATCCTCAATCCTCAATCCTCAATCCTCAATTCTCAATCCTCAATCCTCAATCCTCAGACCTCAAACATCAATACTCAGCCCTCAGTCCTCGTCCTCAATCCACAACACTCAATCCTCAATCCTCAATCTTCAATCCTCAATCCTCAATCCTCAATCCTCAATCCTGATTCTTCAATCCTCAATACCCAATCCTCAATCTTCAATCCTCAATCCTCAATCCTCAATTCTCAATCCTCAATCCTCAATCCTCAGTCCTCGAACCTCAATTCTGAATCCGCATTCCTGAATCCTCAATCTTCAGCCCTCAGTCATCAACAATCAGTTGTCAATCCTCAATCCCCAATAGAATATCCTCAGTTCGCAGTTTTCAATACTCAATACTCAATCTGCAATCTTCAAACCACTATCCACAATCACCAATTCTCATCACTCAAACCTCAACACTCAATCCTCAATTCTCAATCCTCAATCCTCAGCCCTCAGTCCTCAAACCTCAATCCTCAACCCTCAGACCTCATCCTCAATCTTCAATCCTCAATCCTCAATCCTCAATCCCCAATCCTCAATCTTCAATCCTCAATACTCAATCTTCAATCCTCAATCCTCAATCCTCAATCCTCAATCCTCATTCTTCAATCCTCAATACCCAATCCTCAATCTTCAATCGTCAATCCTCAATCCTCAATTCTCAATCCTCAACCCTCAGTCCTCAGTCCTCAAACCTCAACCCTCAACCCTCAGCCCTCATCCTCAATCTTCAATCCTCAATCCTCAATCCTCAATCCTCAATCCTCAAACTTCAATCCTCAATGCTCAATCTTCAATCCTCAATCCTCAATTCTCAATCCTCAACCCTCAATCCTCAATCCTCAATCCTCAATCCTCAATCCTGAATACCCAATCTTCAATCCTCAATCCTCAATCCTCAAACCTCAATTCTCAATCCTCAACCCTCAATCCCCAGTCCTCGAACCTCAATTCTGAATCCGCATTCCTGAATCCTCAATCTTCATCCCTCAGTCATCAACAATCAGTTGTCAATCCTCAATCCTCAATAGAATATCCTCAATTCACAGTTTTCAATACTCAATACTCAATCTGCAATCTTCAAACTTCTATCCACAATCATCAATTCTCATCACTCAACCCTCAACACTCAGTCCTCAATGCTCAATACTCAATCCTCAATCCTCAATCTTCAATCCTCAATACTGAATCTTCAATCCTGAATCCTCAATCCTCAATACTCAATCCTCAATCCTCAATCTTCAACACTCAGTCCCCAATCCTCAATCTTCAATCCTCAATACTCAATCCTCAATCCTCAATCCTCAATCCTCAATCCTCAATCCTGAATACTCAATCTTCAATCCTGAATCCTCAATCCTCAATCCTCAATCCTCAATCCTCAATCATCAATCCTCAATCCTCAATCCTCAGACCTCAAACATCAATACTCAGCCCTCAGTCCTCGTCCTCAATCCACAACACTCAATCCTCGTCCTCAATCCACAACACTCAATCCTCAATCCTCAATCTTCAATCCTCAATCCTCAATCCTCAATCCTCAATCCTCATTCTTCAATCCTCAATCCTCAATCCTCAATCCTCAACCCTCAATCCTCAATCCTCAATCCTCAATCTTCAATCCTCAATCCTCAAACCTCAATCCTCATTGTTCAATCCTCAATACCCAATCCTCAATCTTCAATCCTCAATCCTCAATCCTCAATTCTCAATCCTCAATCCTCAATCCTCAGACATCAAACATCAATACTAAGCCCTCAGTCCTCGTCCTCAATCCACAACACTCAATCCTCAATCCTCTACCTTCAATCCTCAATCCTCAATCCTCAATCCTCAATCCTCATTCTTCAATCCTCAATACCCAATCCTCAATCATCAATCCTCAATCTTCAATCCTCAATTCTCAATCCCCAATCCTCAATCCTCAGTCCTCGAACCTCAATTCTGAATCCGCATTCCTGAATCCTCAATCTTCAGCCCTCAGTCATCAACAATCAGTTGTCAATCCTCAATCCTCAATAGAATATCCTCAATTCGCAGTTTTCAATACTCAATACTCAATCTGCAATCTTCAAACCACTATCCACAATCATCAATTCTCATCACTCAAACCTCAACACTCAGTCCTCAAAGCTCAATCCTCAATCCTCAATTCTCAACCCTCAGACCTCATCCTCAATCTTCAATCCTCAATCCTCAATCCTCAATCCCCAATCCTCAATCTTCAATCCTCAATACTCAATCCTCAATCCTCAATCTTCAATCCTCAATACTGAATCTTCAATCCTGAATCCTCAATCCTCAATACTCAAGCCTCAATCCTCAATCTTCAACACTCAGTCCCCAATCCTCAATCTTCAATTCTCAATACTCAATCCTCAATCCTCAATCCTCAATCCTCAATCCTCAATCCTGAATACTCAATCTTCAATCCTCAATCCTCAATCCTCAATCCTCAATCCTCAATCCTCAATCATCAATCCTCAATCCTCAATCCTCAGACCTCAAACATCAATACTCAGCCCTCAGTCCTCGTCCTCAATCCACAACACTCAATCCTCAATCCTCAATCTTCAATCCTCAATCCTCAATCCTCAATCCTCAATCCTCATTCTTCAATCCTCAATCCTCAATCCTCAATCCTCAACCCTCAATCCTCAATCCTCAATCCTCAATCTTCAATCCTCAATCCTCAAACCTCAATCCTCATTGTTCAATCCTCAATACCCAATCCTCAATCTTCAATCCTCAATCCTCAATCCTCAATTCTCAATCCTCAATCCTCAATCCTCAGACATCAAACATCAATACTCAGCCCTCAGTCCTCGTCCTCAATCCACAACACTCAATCCTCAATCCTCTATCTTCAATCCTCAATCCTCAATCCTCAATCCTCAATCCTCATTCTTCAATCCTCAATACCCAATCCTCAATCATCAATCCTCAATCTTCAATCCTCAATTCTCAATCCCCAATCCTCAATCCTCAGTCCTCGAACCTCAATTCTGAATCCGCATTCCTGAATCCTCAATCTTCAGCCCTCAGTCATCAACAATCAGTTGTCAATCCTCAATCCTCAATAGAATATCCTCAATTCGCAGTTTTCAATACTCAATACTCAATCTGCAATCTTCAAACCACTATCCACAATCATCAATTCTCATCACTCAAACCTCAACACTCAGTCCTCAAAGCTCAATCCTCAATCCTCAATTCTCAATCTTCAATCCTCAATACTGAATCTTCAATCCACAATCCTCAATCCTCAATACTCAATCCTCAATCCTCAATCTTCAATCCTCAGTCCCCAATCCTTAATCTTCAATCCTCAATACTTAATCCTCAATCCTCAATCTTCAATCCTCAACCCTCAATCCTGAATACTCAATCTTCAATCCTCAATCCTCAATTCTCAATCCTCAATCCTCAATCGTCAATCCTCAATCTTCAATACTCAATCCTCTATCCTCAATCCTCAATCCTCAATACTCAAACATCAATCCTCAATTCTCAATACTCAATAGAATATCCTGAATTCTCAGGATTCTATACTCAAACCTCAATCCTCAACCCTGAGCCCTCATTCACAATCCCCAATCCTCAATCCTCAATCCTCAATTCTCAATCCTCAATCCTCAGCCCTCAGTCCTCAAACCTCAATCCTCAACCCTCAGACCTCATCCTCAATCCTCAACCCTCAACCCTCAATCCTCAATCCTCAATCCTCATTGTTCAATCCTCAATACCCAATCCTCAATCTTCAATCCTCAATCCTCAATCCTCAATTCTCAATCCTCAATCCTCAATCCTCAGACATCAAACATCAATACTCAGCCCTCAGTCCTCGTCCTCAATCCACAACACTCAATCCTCAATCCTCTATCTTCAATCCTCAATCCTCGATCCTCAATCCTCAATCCTCATTCTTCAATCCTCAATACCCAATCCTCAATCATCAATCCTCAATCTTCAATCCGCAATTCTCAATCCCCAATCCTCAATCCTCAGTCCTCGAACCTCAATTCTGAATCCGCATTCCTGAATCCTCAATCTTCAGCCCTCAGTCATCAACAATCAGTTGTCAATCCTCAATCCTCAATAGAATATCCTCAATTCGCAGTTTTCAATACTCAATACTCAATCTGCAATCTTCAAACCACTATCCACAATCATCAATTCTCATCACTCAAACCTCAACACTCAGCCCTCAAAGCTCAATCCTCAATCCTCAATTCTCAATCTTCAATCCTCAATACTGAATCTTCAATCCACAATCCTCAATCCTCAATACTCAATCCTCAATCCTCAATCTTCAATCCTCAGTTCCCAATCCTTAATCTTCAATCCTCAATACTTAATCCTCAATCCTCAATCCTCAATCCTCAACCCTCAATCCTGAATACTCAATCTTCAATCCTCAATCCTCAATCCTCAATCCTCAATCCTCAATCGTCAATCCTCAATCTTCAATACTCAATCCTCTATCCTCAATCCTCAATCCTCAAGACTGAACCATGAATCCACAATTCTCTATACTCAATAGAATATCCTGAATTCTCAGGATTCTATACTCAAACCTCAATCCTCAGCCCTGAGCCGTCATTCACAATCCTCAATCCTCAATCCTCAATCCTCAATTCTCAATCCTCAATCCCCAATCCTCAATCCTCAATACTCAACCATCCATCCTCAATTCTCAATACTCAATAGAATATCCTTAATTCTCAGGATTCTATACTCAAACCTCAATCCTCAACCCTGAGCCCTCATTCACAATCCTCAATCCTCAATCCTCAATCCTCAACTCTCAATCCTCAATCCTCAGCCCTCAGTCCTCAAACCTCAATCGTCAACCCTCATCCCTCATCCTCAATCTTCAATCCTCAATCCTCAATCCTCAATCCCCAATCCTCAATCCTCAATCCGCATTCCTCAATCCTCAATACGCAATCCTCAATCTTCAATCGTCAATCCTCAATCCTCAATTCTCAATCCTCAACCCTCAGTCCTCAGTCCTCAAACCTCAATCCTCAACCCTCAGCCCTCATGCTCAATCTTCAATCCTCAATCCTCAATCCTCAATCCTCAATCCTCAAACTTCAATCCTCAATGCTCAGTCTTCAATCCTCAATCCTCAATTCTCAATCCTCAACCCTCAATCCTCAATCCTCAATCCTCAATTCTCAATCCTGAATACTCAATCTTCAATCCTCAATCCTCAATCCTCAATCCTCGATCCTCAATCCTCAATCATCAATCCTCAATCTTCAATACTCAATCCTCAATCCTCAATCCTCAATCCTCAATCCTCAATCCTCAATCCCCAATACTCAATCTTCAATCCTCAATCCTGAATACTCAATCTTCAATCCTCAATCCTCAATCCTCAATCCTCAAACCTCAATCCTCAATCATCAATCTTCAATCCTCAATCCTCAATCCTCAATCCTCAATCCTCAATCCTCAGTCCTCAAACCACAATCCTGTATCCTCAATCCTGAATCCTCAACCTTCAGCACTCAGTCCTCAACAATCAGTTGTCAATCCCCAATCCTCAATAGAATATCCTCAGTTCAGAGTTTTCAATACGCAATACTCAGTCTGCAATCTTCAAATCTCTATCCACAAACATCAATTCTCATCACTCAACCCTCAACACTCAGTCCCCAATCCTCAATCTTCAATCCTCAATCCTCAATCCTCAATAGAATATAGTTCACACCTTTCAATACTCAATACTCAACCTGCAATCTTCAAATCTCTATCCACAAACATCAATTCTCATCACTCAACCCTCAACACTCAGTCCCCAATCCTCAATCTTAAATCCTCAATCATCAAGCCTCAATCCTCAATTCTCAATCTTTAATCCCCAATACTCAATCTTCAATCCTCAATCCTCAATCCTCAATCCTCAATCCACAATCCTCAATCCTCAATCCTCATTCTTCAATCCTCAATACCCAATCCTCAATCTTCAATCCTCAATCCTCAATCCTCAATTCTCAATCCTCAATCCTCAGTCCTCAGTCCTCAAACCTCAATCCTCATTCTTCAATCCTCAATACCCAATCCTCAATCATCAATCCTCAATCTTCAATCCTCAATTCTCAATCCCCAATCCTCAATCCTCAGTCCTCGAACCTCAATTCTGAATCCGCATTCCTGAATCCTCAATCTTCAGCCCTCAGTCATCAACAATCAGTTGTCAATCCTCAATCCTCAATAGAATATCCTCAATTCGCAGTTTTCAATACTCAATACTCAATCTGCAATCTTCAAACCACTATCCACAATCATCAATTCTCATCACTCAAACCTCAACACTCAGTCCTCAAAGCTCAATCCTCAATCCTCAATTCTCAATCTTCAATCCTCAATACTCAACCATCAATACTCAATTCTCAATACTCAATAGAATATCCTGAATTCTCAGGGATCTATACTCAAACCTCAATCCTCAACCCTGAGCCCTCATTCACAATCCTCAATCCTCAATCCTCAATCCTCAATTCTCAATCCTCAATCCTCAGCCCTCAGTCCTCAAACCTCAATCCTCAACCCTCAGCCCACATCCTCAATCTTCAATCCTCAATCCTCAATTCTCAATCCCCAATCCTCAATCTTCAATCCTCAATACTCTTTCTTCAATCCTCAATCCTCAATCCTCAATCCTCAATCCTCAATCCTCAATTCTCAATCCTCAATCCTCAATCCTCAGACCTCAAACATCAATACTCAGCCCTCAGTCCTCGTCCTCAATCCACAACACTCAATCCTCAATCCTCAATCTTCAATCCTCAATCCTCAATCCTCAATCCTCAATCCTGATTCTTCAATCCTCAATACCCAATCCTCAATCTTCAATCCTCAATCCTCAATCCTCAATTCTCAATCCTCAATCCTCAATCCTCAGTCCTCGAACCTCAATTCTGAATCCGCATTCCTGAATCCTCAATCTTCAGCCCTCAGTCATCAACAATCAGTTGTCAATCCTCAATCCCCAATAGAATATCCTCAGTTCGCAGTTTTCAATACTCAATACTCAATCTGCAATCTTCAAACCACTATCCACAATCACCAATTCTCATCACTCAAACCTCAACACTCAATCCTCAATTCTCAATCCTCAATCCTCAGCCCTCAGTCCTCAAACCTCAATCCTCAACCCTCAGACCTCATCCTCAATCTTCAATCCTCAATCCTCAATCCTCAATCCCCAATCCTCAATCTTCAATCCTCAATCCTCAATCCTCATTCTTCAATCCTCAATACCCAATGCTCAATCTTCAATCCTCAATCCTCAATTCTCAATCCTCAACCCTCAATCCTCAATCCTCAATCCTCAATCCTCAATCCTGAATACCCAATCTTCAGTCCTCAATCCTCAATCCTCAAACCTCAATTCTCAATCCTCAACCCTCAATCCCCAGTCCTCGAACCTCAATTCTGAATCCGCATTCCTGAATCCTCAATCTTCATCCCTCAGTCATCAACAATCAGTTGTCAATCCTCAATCCTCAATAGAATATCCTCAATTCACAGTTTTCAATACTCAATACTCAATCTGCAATCTTCAAACTTCTATCCACAATCATCAATTCTCATCACTCAACCCTCAACACTCAGTCCTCAATGCTCAATACTCAATCCTCAATCCTCAATCTTCAATCCTCAATACTGAATCTTCAATCCTGAATCCTCAATCCTCAATACTCAATCCTCAATCCTCAATCTTCAACACTCAGTCCCCAATCCTCAATCTTCAATCCTCAATACTCAATCCTCAATCCTCAATCCTCAATCCTCAATCCTCAATCCTGAATACTCAATCTTCAATCCTGAATCCTCAATCCTCAATCCTCAACACTCAATCCTCAATCATCAATCCTCAATACTCAATCCTCAGACCTCAAACATCAATACTCAGCCCTCAGTCCTCGTCCTCAATCCACAACACTCAATCCTCGTCCTCAATCCACAACACTCAATCCTCAATCCTCAATCTTCAATCCTCAATCCTCAATCCTCAATCCTCAATCCTCATTCTTCAATCCTCAATCCTCAATCCTCAATCCTCAACCCTCAATCCTCAATCCTCAATCCTCAATCTTCAATCCTCAATCCTCAAACCTCAATCCTCATTGTTCAATCCTCAATACCCAATCCTCAATCTTCAATCCTCAATCCTCAATCCTCAATTCTCAATCCTCAATCCTCAATCCTCAGACATCAAACATCAATACTCAGCCCTCAGTCCTCGTCCTCAATCCACAACACTCAATCCTCAATCCTCTATCTTCAATCCTCAATCCTCAATCCTCAATCCTCAATCCTCATTCTTCAATCCTCAATACCCAATCCTCAATCATCAATCCTCAATCTTCAATCCTCAATTCTCAATCCCCAATCCTCAATCCTCAGTCCTCGAACCTCAATTCTGAATCCGCATTCCTGAATCCTCAATCTTCAGCCCTCAGTCATCAACAATCAGTTGTCAATCCTCAATCCTCAATAGAATATCCTCAATTCGCAGTTTTCAATACTCAATACTCAATCTGCAATCTTCAAACCACTATCCACAATCATCAATTCTCATCACTCAAACCTCAACACTCAGTCCTCAAAGCTCAATCCTCAATCCTCAATTCTCAATCTTCAATCCTCAATACTGAATCTTCAATCCACAATCCTCAATCCTCAATACTCAATCCTCAATCCTCAATCTTCAATCCTCAGTCCCCAATCCTTAATCTTCAATCCTCAATACTTAATCCTCAATCCTCAATCTTCAATCCTCAACCCTCAATCCTGAATACTCAATCTTCAATCCTCAATCCTCAATCCTCAATCCTCAATCCTCAATCGTCAATCCTCAATCTTCAATACTCAATCCTCTATCCTCAATCCTCAATCCTCAATACTCAAACATCAATCCCCAATTCTCAATACTCAATAGAATATCCTGAATTCTCAGGATTCTATACTCAAACCTCAATCCTCAACCCTGAGCCCTCATTCACAATCCTCAATCCTCAATCCTCAATCCTCAATTCTCAATCCTCAATCCTCAGCCCTCAGTCCTCAAACCTCAATCCTCAACCCTCAGACCTCATCCTCAATCTTCAATCCTCAATCCTCAATCCTCAATCCCCAATCCTCAATCTTCAATCCTCAATACTCAATCTTCAATCCTCAATCCTCAATCCTCAACCCTCAATCCTCAATCCTCAATCCTCAATCCTCAATCCTGAATACTCAATCTTCAATCCTCAATCCTCAATCCTCGAACCTCAAAACTCAATCATCAATCCTCAATCCTCAGTCCTCGAACCTCAATTCTGAATCCGCATTCCTGAATCCTCAATCTTCAGCCCTCAGTCATCAACAATCAGTTGTCAATCCTCAATCCTCAATAGAATATCCTTAATTCACAGATTTCAAAACTCAATACTCAATCTGCAATCTTCAAACTTCTATCCACAATCATCAATTCTCATCACTCAACCCTCAACACTCAGTCCTCAATGCTCAATCCTCAATCCTCAATCCTCAATCTTCAATCCTCAATACTGAATCTTCAATCCTCAATGCTCAATCCTCAATACTCAATCCTCAATACTCAATCTTCAACACTCAGTCCCCAATCCTCAATCTTCAATCCTCAATACTCAATCCTCAATCCTCAATCCTCAATCCTCAAACCTCAATCCTGAATACTCAATCTTCAATCCTCAATCCTCAATCCTCAATCCTCAAACCTCAATCCTCAACCATCAATCCTCAATCTTCAATACTCAATCCTCAATCCTCAATCCTCAATCCTCAATACTCAACCATCAATCCTCAATTCTCAATACTCAATAGAATATCCTTAATTCTCAGGATTCTATACTCAAACCTCAATCCTCATCCCTGAGCCCTCATTCACAATCCTCAATCCTCAATCCTCAATCCTCAACTCTCAATCCTCAATCCTCAGCCCTCAGTACTCAAACCTCAATCGTCAACCCTCAGCCCTCATCCTCAATCTTCAATCCTCAATCCTCAATCCTCAATCCCCAATCCTCAATCTTCAATCCTCAATACTCTTTCTTCAATCCTCAATCCTCAATCCTCAATCCTCAATCCTCATTCTTCAATCCTCAATACCCAATCCTCTATCTTCAATCCTCAATCCTCAGTCCTCAATTCTCAATCCTCAATCCTCAATCCTCAGACCTCAAACATCAATACTCAGCCCTCAGTCCTCGTCCTCAATCCACAGCCCTCAATCCTCAATCCTCAACCTTCAGTCATCAATATTCAATCTTCAATCCTCAATCCTCAATCCCCAATCCTCAATCCTCAAACCTCAATGTTCAATCCTCAATACTCAATCCTCAAT
Source organism: Calliopsis andreniformis (assembly GCF_051401765.1). Classification (NCBI taxonomy): domain Eukaryota; kingdom Metazoa; phylum Arthropoda; class Insecta; order Hymenoptera; family Andrenidae; genus Calliopsis; species Calliopsis andreniformis. The sequence goes on from NW_027480438.1 coordinate 2,959,054, forward strand.
CTTCAATCCTCAATCCTCAAACCTCAATCCTCAATCCTCAATCCTCAGTCCTCAAACCACAATCCTGAATCGTCAATCCTGAATCCTCAATCTTCGGCACTCAGTCCTCAACAATCAGTTGTCAATCCTCAATCCTCAATAGAATATCCACAGTTCAGAGTTTTCAATACGCAATACTCAGTCTGCAATCTACAAATCTCTATCCACAAACATCAATTCTCATCACGCAACCCTCAACACTCAGTCCCCAATCCTCAATCTTCAATCCTGAATCCTCAATCCTCAATAGAATATCATCAATTCACACCTTTCAATACTCAATACTCAACCTGCAATCTTCAAATCTCTATCCACAAACATCAATTCTCATAACTCAACCCTCAACACTCAGTCCCCAATCCTCAATCTTAAATCCTCAATCATCAAGCCTCAATCCTCAATTCTCAATCTTTAATCCCCAATACTCAATCTTCAATCCTCAATCCTCAATCCTCAATCCTCAATCCACAATCCTCAATCCTCAATCCTCATTCTTCAATCCTCAATACCCAATCCTCAATCTTCAACCCTCAATCCTCAATCCTCAATTCTCAATCCTCAATCCTCAGTCCTCAGTCCTCAAACCTCAATCCTCAACCCTCAGCCCTCATAGTCAATCCTCAATCCTCAATCCTCAATCCTCAATCTTCAATCCTGAATACTCAACCTTCAATCCTCAATCCTCAGTCCTCGAACCTCAATTCTGAATCCGCATTCCTGAATCCTCAATCTTCAGCCCTCAGTCATCAACAATCAGTTGTCAATTCTCAATCCTCAATAGAATATCCTCAATTCATAGTTTTCAATACTCAATACTCAATCTGCAATCTTCAAACCTCTATCCACAATCATCAATTCTCATCACTCAACCCTCAACACTCAGTCCTCAATCCTCAATCCTCAATCCTCAATGCTCAATCCTCATTCTTCAATCATCAATACCCAATCCTCAATCTTCAATCCTCAATCCTCAATCCTCTATTCTCAATCCTCAATCCTCAGTCCTCAGTCCTCAAACCTCAATCTTCAACCCTCAGCCCTCATCCTCAATCCTCAATCCTCAATCTTCAATCCTCAATCCTCAATCCTCAATCCTCAGGCCTCAATCCTCAATCCTAAATCCTCAGTCCTCAAACCTCAATCCTGAATCCTCAACCCTGAATCCTCAACCTTCGGACATCAGACCTCAACTATCAGGCGTCAATCCTCAATCCTCAATAGAATATCATCAATTCACAGTTTTCAATACTCAATACTCAATCTGCAATCTTCAAACCTCTATCCACAATCATCAATTCTCATCACTCAACCCTCAACACTCAGTCCTCAATGCTCAATCCTCAATCCTCAATCCTGAATACTCAATCTTCAATCCTAAATCCTCAATCCTCAATCCTCAATACTCAACCATCAATCCTCAATTCTCAATACTCAATAGAATATCCTGAATTCTCAGGGATCTATACTCAAACCTCAATCCTCAACCCTGAGCCCTCATTCACAATCCTCAATCCTCAATCCTCAATCATCAATCCTCAATCTTCAATACTCAATCCTCAATCCTCAATCCTCAACCCTCAAAACTCAACCATCAATCCTCAATTCTCAATACTCAATAGAATATCCTGAATTCTCAGGGATCTATACTCAAACCTCAACCCTCAACCCTGAGCCCTAATTCACAATCCTCAATCCTCAATCCTCAATCCTCAATTCTCAATCCTCAATCCTCAGCCCTCAGTCCTCAAACCTCAATCCTCAACCCTCAGCCCACATCCTCAATCTTCAATCCTCAATCCTCAATCCTCAATCCCCAATCCTCAATCTTCAATCCTCAATACTCAATCCTCAATCCTCAATCCTCAACCTTCAATCCTCAATACTCTTTCTTCAATCCTCAATCCTCAATCCGTAAGCCTCAATCCTCATTATTCAATCCTCAACACCCAATCCTCAATCTTCAGTCCTCAATCCTCAACCCTCAATTCTCAATCCTCAATCCTCAATCCTCAGTCCTCGAACCTCAATTCTGAATCCGCATTCCTGAATCCTCAATCTTCAGCCCTCAGTCATCAACAATCAGTTGTCAATCCTCAATCCTCAATAGAATATCCTCAGTTCGCAGTTTTCAATACTCAATACTCAATCTGCAATCTTCAAACCACTATCCACAATCATCAATTCTCATCACTCAAACCTCAACACTCAGTCCTCAATGCTCAATCCTCAATCCTCAATTCTCAATTTTCAATCCTCAATACTGAATCTTCAATCCACAATCCTCAATCCTCAATACTCAATCCTCAATCCTCAATCTTCAATCCTCAGTCCCCAATCCTCAATCTTCAATCCTCAATACTCAATCCTCAATCCTCAATCCTCAATCCTCAATCATCAATAACCAATCTTCAATACTCAATCCTCAATCCTCAATCCTCAATCGTCAATACTCAAACATCAATCCTCAGTTCTCAATACTCAATAGAAAACCTTAATTCTCAGGATTCTATACTCAAACCTCAATCCTCAACCCTGAGCCCTCATACACAATCCTCAATCCTCAATCCTCAATCCTCAACTCTCAATCCTCAATCCTCAGCCCTCAGTCCTCAAACCTCAATCCTCAACCCTCACCCCTCATCCTCAATCTTCAATCCTCAATCCTCAATCCTCAATCCTCAATTCTCAATCCTCAATCCTCAGCCCTAGGTCCTCTAACCTCAATCCTCAACCCTCAGACCTCATCCTCAATCTTCGATCCTCAATCCTCAATCCTCAATCCCCAATCCTCAATCTTCAATACCCAATCCTCAATCTTCAATCGTCAATCCTCAATCCTCAATCCTCAATTCTCAATCCTTAACCCTCAGTCCTCAGTCCTCAAACCTCAATCCTCAACCCTCAGCCCTCATCCTCAATCTTCAATCCTCAATCCTCAATCCTCAATCCTCAATCCTCAATCCTCAAACTTCAATCCTCAGTGCTCAATTTTCAATCCTCAATCCTCAATTCTCAATCCTCAACCCTCAATCCACAATCCTCAATCCTCAATCCTCAATCCTGGATACTCAATCTTCAATCCTCAATCCTCAATCCTCAAACCTCAATTCCCAATCCTCAATCCTCAATCCTCAATCCTGAATACTCATTCTTCAATCCTCTATCCTCAATCTTCAATCCTCAATCCTCAATCCTCAATCATCAATCCTCAATCTTCAATACTCAATCCTCAATCCTCAATCCTCAATCCTCAATACTCAACCATCAATCCTCAATTCTCAATACGCAATAGAATATCCTGAATTCTCAGGATTCTATACTCAAACCTCAATCCTCAACCCTGAGCCCTCATTCACAATCCTCAATCCTCAATCCTCAATCCTCAACTCTCAATCCTCAATCCTCAGCCCTCAGTCCTCAAACCTCAATCCTCAACCCTCAGCCCTCATCCTCAATCTTCAATCCTCAATCCTCAATCCTCAATCCCCAATCCTCAATCTTCAATCCTCAATACTCTTTCTTCAATCCTCAATCCTCAATCCTCAATCCTCAATCCTCATTCTTCAATCCTCAATACCCAATCCTCAATCCTCAATCCCCAATCCTCAATCCTCAATTCTCAATCCTCAATCCTCAATCCTCAGACCTCAATCCTCAATCCTCAGTCCTCAAACCACAGTCCTGAATCCTCAATCCTGAATCCTCAATCTTCAGCACTCAGTCCTCAACAATCAGTTGTCAATCCTCAATCCTCAATAGAATATCCTCAGTTCAGAGTTTTCAATACGCAATACTCAGTCTGCAATCTTCAAATCTCTATCCACAAACATCAATTCTCATCACTCAACCCTCAACACTCAGTCCCCAATCCTCAATCTTCAATCCTCAATCTTCAATCCTCAATCATCAATCCCCAATCCTAAATTCTCAATCTTTAATCCCCAATACTCAATCTTCAATCCTCAATCCTCAATCCTCTATCCTCAATCCTCAATCCTCAATCCTCATTCTTCAATCCTCAATACCCAATCCTCAATCTTCAATCCTCAATCCTCAATCCTCAATTCTCAATCCTCAATCCTCAGTCCTCAGTCCTCAGACCTCAATCCTCAACCCTCAGCCCTCATCCTCAATCCTCAATCCTCAATCCTCAGCCCTCATCCTCAATCTTCAATCCTCAATCCTCAATCCTCAATACCCAAACATCAATCCTCAATTCTCAATACTCAATATAATATCCTGAATTCTCAGGATTCTATACTCAAACCTAAATCCTCAACCCTGAGCCCTCATTCACAATCCTCAATCCTCAATCCTCAATCCTCAATTCTCTATCCTCAATCCTCAGCCCTCAGTCCTCAAACCTCAATCCTCAACCCTCAGACCTCATCCTCAATCTTCAATCCTCAATCCTAAATCCTCAATCCCCAATCCTCAATCTTCTATCCTCAATACACAATCTTCAATCCTCAATCCTCAATCCTCAATACTCAATCCTCATTCCTCAATCGTCAATACCCAATCTTCAATCTTCAATCGTCAATACTCAATCCTCAATTCTCAATCCTCAACCCTCAGTCCTCAGTCCTCAAACCTCAATCCTCAACCCGCAGCCCTCATGCTCAATCTTCAATCCTCAATCCTCAATCCTCAATCCTCAAACTTCAATCCTCAATGCTCAGTCTTCAATCCTCGATCCTCAATTCTCAATCCTCAACCCTCAATCCTCAATCCTCAATCCTCAATCCTCAATCCTGAATACTCAATCTTCAATCCTCAATCCTCAATTCTCAATACTCAATCCTCAATCCTCAATCATCAATCCTCAATCTTCAATACTCAATCCTCAATCCTCAATCCTCAATCCTCAATCCTCAATCCTCAATCCCCAATCCTCAATCTTCAATCCTCAATCCTGAATACTCAATCTTCAATCCTCAATCCTCAATCCTCAATCCTCAAACCTCAATCCTCAATCATCAATCCTCAATCTTCAATACTCAATCCTCAATCCTCAATACTCAATCCTCAATACTCAACCATCAATCCTCACTTCTCAATACTCAATAGAATATCCTGAATTCTCAGGATTCTATACTCAAACCTCAATCCTCAGCCCTGAGCCGTCATTCACAATCCTCAATCCTCAATCCTCAATCCTCAATTCTCAATCCTCAATCCCCAATCCTCAATCCTCAATACTCAACCATCCATCCTCAATTCTCAATACTCAATAGAATATCCTTAATTCTCAGGATTCTATACTCAAACCTCAATCCTCAACCCTGAGCCCTCATTCACAATCCTCAATCCTCAATCCTCAATCCTCAACTCTCAATCCTCTATCCTCAGCCCTCAGTCCTCAAACCTCAATCGTCAACCCTCAGCCCTCATCCTCAATCTTCAATCCTCAATCCTCAATCCTCAATCCCCAATCCTCAATCCTCAATCCTCATTCCTCAATCCTCAATACCCAATCCTCAATCTTCAATCGTCAATCCTCAATCCTCAATTCTCAATCCTCAACCCTCAGTCCTCAGTCCTCAAACCTCAATCCTCAACCCTCAGCCCTCATGCTCAATCTTCAATCCTCAATCCTCAATCCTCAATCCTCAATCCTCAATCCTCAAACTTCAATCCTCAATGCTCAGTCTTCAATCCTCAATCCTCAATTCTCAATCCTCAACCCTCAATCCTCAATCCTCAATCCTCAATCCTCAATCCTCAATCATCAATCCTCAATCTTCAATACTCAATCCTCAATCCTCAATCCTCAATCCTCAATCCTCAATCCTCAATCCTCAATCCCCAATCCTCAATCTTCAATCCTCAATCCTCAATCCTCAATCCTCAATCCTCAATCCTCAATCCTCAATCCTCAAACCTCAATCCTCAATCATCAATCCTCAATCTTCAATACTCAATCCTCAATCCTCAATACTCAATCCTCAATACTCAACCATCAATCCTCAATTCTCAATACTCAATAGAATGTCCTGAATTCTCAGGATTCTATACTCAAACCTCAATCCTCAGCCCTGAGCCCTCATTCACAATCCTCAATCCTCAACCCTCAATCCTCAATTCTCAATCCTCAATCCCCAATCCTCAATCCTCAATACTCAACCATCAATCCTCAATTCTCAGTACTCAATAGAAAACCTTAATTCTCAGGATTCTATACTCAAACCTCAATCCTCATCCCTGAGCCCTCATTCACAATCCTCAATCCTCAATCCTCAATCCTCAACTCTCAATCCTCAATCCTCAGCCCTCAGTCCTCAAACCGCAATCCTCAACCCTCAGCCCTCATCCTCAATCTTCAATCCTCAATCCTCAATCCTCAATCCCCAATCCTCAATCTTCAATCCTCAATACTCTTTCTTCAATGCTCAATCCTCAATCCTCAATCCTCAATCCTCATTCTTCAATCCTCAATACCCAATCCTCAATCTTCAATCCTCAATCCTCAATCCTCAATTCTCAATCCTCAATCCTCAATCCTCAGACCTCAACACTCAATCCTCAGTCCTAAAACCACAACCCTGAATCCTCAATCCTGAATCCTCAATCTTCAGCACTCAGTCCTCAACAATCAGTTGTCAATCCTCAATCCTCAATAGAGTATCCTCAGTTCAGAGTTTTCAATACGCAATACTCAGTCTGCAATCTTCAAATCTCTATCCACAAACATCAATTCTCATCACTCAACCCTCAACACTCAGTCCCCAATCCTCAATCTTCAATGCTCAATCTTCAATCCTCAATCATCAATCCCCAATCCTAAATTCTCAATCTTTAATCCCCAATACTCAATCCTCAATACTCAATCTGCAATCTTCAATCCTCAATTCTCAATCCTCAATCCTCACTCTTCAATCCACAATCTTCAGACCTCAAACATCAATACTCAACCCTCAGTCCTCGTCCTCAATCCACAACCCTCTATCCTCGATCTTCAATCTTCAATCATCAATATTCAATATTCAATCCTCAATCCTCAATCCTCAATACTCAATCCTCAATCCTCAATGTTCAATCCTGAATACCCAATCCTCAATCTTTAATCCTCAATCCTCAATCCTCAATCCTCAGTCCTCAATCCTCAATCCTCAGTCCTCAAACCTCAATCCTGAATCCTCAATCCTGAATCCTCAATCTTCAGCTCGCAGTCCTCAACAATCAGTTGTCAATCCTCAATCCTCAATAGAATATCCTCAATTCACAGGTCTCAATGCTCAATACTCAACCTGCAATCTTCAAATCTCTATTCACAAACATCAATTCTCATCACTCAACCCTCAACACTCAGTCCCCAATCCTCAATCTTCAATCCTCAATCCACAATCCTCAATCCTCAATCCTCATTCTTCAATAATCAATACCCAATCCTCAATCTTCAATCCTCAATCCTCAGTCCTCAATCCTCAATCCTCAATCCTTAAACTTCAATCCTCAGTGCTCAATCTTCAATCCTCAATCCTCAATTCTCAATCCTCAACCCTCAATCCACAATCCTCAATCCTCAATCCTCAATCCTGAATACTCAATCTTCAATCCTCAATCCTCAATCCTCAAACCTCAATTCCCAATCCTCAATCCTCAATCCTCAATCCTGAATACTCAATCTTCAATCCTCAATCCTCAATCTTCAATCCTCAATCCTCAATCCTCAATCATCAATCCTCAATCTTCAATACTCAATCCTCAATCCTCAATCCTCAATCCTGAATACTCAACCATCAATCCTCAATTCTCAATACGCAATAGAATATCCTGAATTCTCAGGATTCTATACTCAAACCTCAATCCTCAGCCCTGAGCCCTGATTCACAGTCCTCAATCCTCAATCCTCAATCCTCAATCCTCAATGCTCAATCCTCAATTCCCCAATCCTCAATCCTCAATACTCAACCATCAATCCTCAATTCTCAATACTCAATAGAAAACCTTAATTCTCAGGATTCTATACTCAAACCTCAATCCTCAACCCTGAGCCCTCATTCACAATCCTCAATCCTCAATCCTCAATCCTCAACTCTCAATCCTCAATCCTCAGCCCTCAGTCCTCAAACCTCAATCCTCAACCCTCAGCCCTCATCCTCAATCTTCAATCCTCAATCCTCAATCCTCAATCCCCAATCCTCAATCTTCAATCCTCAATACTCTTTCTTCAATCCTCAATCCCCAATCCTCAATCCTCAATCCTCATTCTTCAATCCTCAATACCCAATCCTCAATCCTCAATCCCCAATCCTCAATCCTCAATTCTCAATCCTCAATCCTCAATCCTCAGACCTCAATCCTCAATCCTCAGTCCTCAAACCACAATCCTGAATCCTCAATCCTGAATCCTCAATCTTCAGCACTCAGTCCTCAACAATCAGTTGTCAATCCTCAATCCTCAATAGAATATCCTCAGTTCAGAGTTTTCAATACGCAATACTCAGTCTGCAATCTTCAAATCTCTATCCACAAACATCAATTCTCATCACTCAACCCTCAACACTCAGTCCCCAATCCTCAATCTTCAATCCTCAATCTTCAATCCTCAATCATCAATCCCCACTCCTATATTCTCAATCTTTAATCCCCAATACTCAATCTTCAATCCTCAATCCTCAATCCTCTATCCTCAATCCTCAATCCTCAATCCTCATTCTTCAATCCTCAATACCCAATCCTCAATCTTCAATCCTCAATCCTCAATCCTCAATTCTCAATCCTCAATCCTCAATACTCAATCCTCATTCCTCAATCGTCAATACCCAATCCTCAATCTTCAATCCTCAATCCTAAATCCTCAATCCCCAATCCTCAATCATCAATCCTCATTACACAATCTTCAATCCTCAATCCTCAATCCTCAATACTCAATCCTCATTCCTCAATCGTCAATACCCAATCCTCAATCTTCAATCGTCAATCCTCAATCCTCAATTCTCAAACCTCAACCCTCAGTCCTCAGTCCTCAAACCTCAATCCTCAACCCGCAGCCCTCATGCTCAATCTTCAATCCTCAATCCTCAATCCTCAATCCTCAAACTTCAATCCTCAATGCTCAGTCTTCAATCCTCGATCCTCAATTCTCAATCCTCAACCCTCAATCCTCAATCCTCAATCCTCAATCCTCAATCCTGAATACTCAATCTTCAATCCTCAATCCTCAATTCTCAATACTCAATCCTCAATCCTCAATCATCAATCCTCAATCTTCAATACTCAATCCTCAATCCTCAATCCTCAATCCTCAATCCTCAATCCTCAATCCCCAATCCTCAATCTTCAATCCTCAATCCTGAATACTCAATCTTCAATCCTCAATCCTCAATCCTCAATCCTCAAACTTCAATCCTCAATGCTCAGTCTTCAATCCTCGATCCTCAATTCTCAATCCTCAACCCTCAATCCTCAATCCTCAATCCTCAATCCTCAATCCTGAATACTCAATCTTCAATCCTCAATCCTCAATTCTCAATACTCAATCCTCAATCCTCAATCATCAATCCTCAATCTTCAATACTCAATCCTCAATCCTCAATCCTCAATCCTCAATCCTCAATCCTCAATCCCCAATCCTCAATCTTCAATCCTCAATCCTGAATACTCAATCTTCAATCCTCAATCCTCAATCCTCAATCCTCAAACCTCAATCCTCAATCATCAATCCTCAATCTTCAATACTCAATCCTCAATCCTCAATACTCAATCCTCAATACTCAACCATCAATCCTCACTTCTCAATACTCAATAGAATATCCTGAATTCTCAGGATTCTATACTCAAACCTCAATCCTCAGCCCTGAGCCGTCATTCACAATCCTCAATCCTCAATCCTCAATCCTCAATTCTCAATCCTCAATCCTGAATACTCAATCTTCAATCCTCAATCCTCAATCTTCAATCCTCAATCCTCAATCCTCAATCATCAATCCTCAATCTTCAATACTCAATCCTCAATCCTCAATCCTCAATCCTCAATACTCAACCATCAATCCTCAATTCTCAATCCTCAATTCTCAATCCTCAATCCTCAATACTCAATCCTCATTCCTCAATCGTCAATACCCAATCCTCAATCTTCAATCCTCAATCCTAAATCCTCAATCCCCAATCCTCAATCTTCAATCCACATTACACAATCTTCAATCCTCAATCCTCAATCCTCAATACTCAATCCTCATTCCTCAATCGTCAATACCCAATCCTCAATCTTCAATCGTCAATCCTCAATCCTCAATTCTCAATCCTCAACCCTCAGTCCTCAGTCCTCAAACCTCAATCCTCAACCCGCAGCCCTCATGCTCAATCTTCAATCCTCAATCCTCAATCATCAATCCTCAATCTTCAATACTCAATCCTCAATCCTCAATCCTCAATCCTCAATCCTCAATCCTCAATCCCCAATCCTCAATCTTCAATCCTCAATCCTGAATACTCAATCTTCAATCCTCAATCCTCAATCCTCAATCCTCAAACCTCAATCCTCAATCATCAATCCTCAATCTTCAATACTCAATCCTCAATCCTCAATACTCAATCCTCAATACTCAACCATCAATCCTCACTTCTCAATACTCAATAGAATATCCTGAATTCTCAGGATTCTATACTCAAACCTCAATCCTCAGCCCTGAGCCGTCATTCACAATCCTCAATCCTCAACCCTCAATCCTCAATTCTCAATCCTCAATCCCCAATCCTCAATCCTCAATACTCAACCATCAATCCTCAATTCTCAATACTCAATAGAAAACCTTAATTCTCAGGATTCTATACTCAAACCTCAATCCTCAACCCTGAGCCCTCATTCACAATCCTCAATCCTCAATCCTCAATCCTCAACTCTCAATCCTCAATCCTCAGCCCTCAGTCCTCAAACCTCAATCCTCAACCCTCAGCCCTCATCCTCAATCTTCAATCCTCCATCCTCAATCCTCAATCCCCAATCCTCAATCTTCAATCCTCAATACTCTTTCTTCAATGCTCAATCCTCAATCCTCAATCCTCAATCCTCATTCTTCAATCCTCAATACCCAATCCTCAATCTTCAATCCTCAATCCTCAATCCTCAATTCTCAATCCTCAATCCTCAATCCTCAGACCTCAACACTCAATCCTCAGTCCTAAAACCACAATCCTGAATCCTCAATCCTGAATCCTCAATCTTCAGCACTCAGTCCTCAACAATCAGTTGTCAATCCTCAATCCTCAATAGAGTATCCTCAGTTCAGAGTTTTCAATACGCAATACTCAGTCTGCAATCTTCAAATCTCTATCCACAAACATCAATTCTCATCACTCAACCCTCAACACTCAGTCCCCAATCCTCAATCTTCAATGCTCAATCTTCAATCCTCAATCATCAATCCCCAATCCTAAATTCTCAATCTTTAATCCCCAATACTCAATCTTCAATCCTCAATCCTCAATCCTCAATCCTCAATTCTCAATCCTCAATCCTCAGTCCTCAGTCCTCAGACCTCAATCCTCAACCCTCAGCCCTCATCCTCAATCCTCAATCCTCAATCCTCAGCCCTCAGTCCTCAAACCGCAATCCTCAACCCTCAGACCTCATCCTCAATCTTCAATCCTCAATCCTCAATCCTCAATCCCCAATCCTCAATCTTCAATCCTCAATACTCTTTCTTCAATCATCAATCCTCAATCCTCAATCCTCTTTCCTCATCCTTCAATCCTCAATACCCAATCCTCAATTTTCAATCCTCAATCCTCAATCCTCGATTCTCAATCCTCAATCCTCAATCCTCAGACCTCAAACATCAATACTCAGCCCTCAGTCCTCGTCCTCAATCCGCAACCCTCAATCCTCAATCCTCAATCTTCAATCATCAATATTCATTCTTCAATCCTCAATCCTCAATCCTCAATCCTCAATCCTCAATCCTCAAACCTCAATGTTCAATCCTCAATACCCAATCCTCAATCTGCAATCCTCAATAATCAATCCTCAATCCACAATCCTCAATCCTCAATCCTCAGTCCTCAAACCACAGTCCTGAATCCCGAATCCTGAGTCCTCAACCTTCAGCACTCAGTCCTCAACAATGAGTTGTCAATCCTCAATCCTCAATAGAGTATCCTCAGTTCAGAGTTATCAATACGCAATACTCAGTCTGCAATCTCCAAATCTCTATCCACAAACATCAATTCTCATCACTCAACCCTCAACACTCAGTCCCCAATCCTCAATCTTCAATCCTCAATCCTCAATCCTCAATCCTCAATCCTCAATCCTCAATCCTCAATTCTCAATCCTCGATCCTCAGTCCTCAGTCCTCAAACCTCAATCCTCAACCCTCAGCTCTCATCCTCAATCCTCAATCCTCAATCTTAAATCCTCAGTCCTCGATCGTCAATCCTCAATACTCAATCCTCAATCCTCAGTCCTCAAACCTCAATCCTGAATTCTCTATCCTGAATCCTCAATCTTCAGACCTGAGACCTCAACAATCAGTTGTCAATCCTCAATCCTCAATAGAATATCATCAATTCACACCTTTCAATACTCAATATTCAACCAGCAATCTTCAAATCTCTGTCCACAAACATCAATTCTCATCACTCAGCCCTCAACACTCAGTCCCCAATCCTCAATCTTCAATCCTCAATCATCAAATCTCAATCCTCAGTTCTCAATCTTTAATCCACAATACTCAATCTTCAGTCCTCAATCAACAATCCTCAATCCACAATCCTTAATCCTCAATCCTCAATCCTCATTCTTCAATCCTCAATCCCCAATCCTCAATCTTCAATCCTCAATCCTCAATCCTCAATTCTCAATCCTCAATCCTCAGTCCTCAGTCCTCAAACCTCAATCCTCAACCCTCAGCCCTCATCCTCAATCCTCAATCCTCAATCCTCAATCGTCAATCCTCAACCTTCAATCCTCAGTACTCAACCTTCAATCCTCGATCCTCAGTCCTCAAACCTCAATTCTGAAGCCTCAATCCTGAATCCTCAATCTTCGGCCCTCAGTCCTCAACAATCAGTTGTCAATCCTCAATCCTCAATCGAGTATCCTCAATTCACAGTTTTCAATACATAATACTCCATCTGCAATCTTCAAACCTCTATCCACAGACAACAATTCCCATTACTCATCCCTTAACACTCAGTCCTCAATGTTCAATCCTCAATCCTCAATACTCAATCGTCAATCTTCAATCCTCTATACTCAATCTTCGATCCTCAATCCTCAATCCTCAATCCTCAATCCTCATTCTTCAATCCTCAATCTTCAATCCTCAATACTCTTTCTTCAATCATCAATCCTCAATCCTCAATCCTCTTTCCTCATCCTTCAATCCTCAATACCCAATCCTCAATTTTCAATCCTCAATCCTCAATCCTCGATTCTCAATCCTCAATCCTCAATCCTCAGACCTCAAACATCAATACTCAGCCCTCAGTCCTCGTCCTCAATCCGCAACCCTCAATCCTCAATCCTCAATCTTCAATCATCAATATTCATTCTTCAATCCTCAATCCTCAATCCTCAATCCTCAATCCTCAATCCTCAAACCTCAATGTTCAATCCTCAATACCCAATCCTCAATCTGCAATCCTCAATAATCAATCCTCAATCCACAATCCTCAATCCTCAATCCTCAGTCCTCAAACCACAGTCCTGAATCCCGAATCCTGAGTCCTCAACCTTCAGCACTCAGTCCTCAACAATGAGTTGTCAATCCTCAATCCTCAATAGAGTATCCTCAGTTCAGAGTTATCAATACGCAATACTCAGTCTGCAATCTCCAAATCTCTATCCACAAACATCAATTCTCATCACTCAACCCTCAACACTCAGTCCCCAATCCTCAATCTTCAATCCTCAATCCTCAATCCTCAATCCTCAATCCTCAATCCTCAATCCTCAATTCTCAATCCTCGATCCTCAGTCCTCAGTCCTCAAACCTCAATCCTCAACCCTCAGCTCTCATCCTCAATCCTCAATCCTCAATCTTAAATCCTCAGTCCTCGATCGTCAATCCTCAATACTCAATCCTCAATCCTCAGTCCTCAAACCTCAATCCTGAATTCTCTATCCTGAATCCTCAATCTTCAGACCTGAGACCTCAACAATCAGTTGTCAATCCTCAATCCTCAATAGAATATCATCAATTCACACCTTTCAATACTCAATATTCAACCAGCAATCTTCAAATCTCTGTCCACAAACATCAATTCTCATCACTCAGCCCTCAACACTCAGTCCCCAATCCTCAATCTTCAATCCTCAATCATCAAATCTCAATCCTCAGTTCTCAATCTTTAATCCACAATACTCAATCTTCAGTCCTCAATCAACAATCCTCAATCCACAATCCTTAATCCTCAATCCTCAATCCTCATTCTTCAATCCTCAATCCCCAATCCTCAATCTTCAATCCTCAATCCTCAATCCTCAATTCTCAATCCTCAATCCTCAGTCCTCAGTCCTCAAACCTCAATCCTCAACCCTCAGCCCTCATCCTCAATCCTCAATCCTCAATCCTCAATCGTCAATCCTCAACCTTCAATCCTCAGTACTCAACCTTCAATCCTCGATCCTCAGTCCTCAAACCTCAATTCTGAAGCCTCAATCCTGAATCCTCAATCTTCGGCCCTCAGTCCTCAACAATCAGTTGTCAATCCTCAATCCTCAATCGAGTATCCTCAATTCACAGTTTTCAATACATAATACTCCATCTGCAATCTTCAAACCTCTATCCACAGACAACAATTCCCATTACTCATCCCTTAACACTCAGTCCTCAATGTTCAATCCTCAATCCTCAATACTCAATCGTCAATCTTCAATCCTCTATACTCAATCTTCGATCCTCAATCCTCAATCCCCAATCCTCAATCTTCAATCCTCAATCCTGAATACTCAATCTTCAATCCTCAATCCTCAATCCTCAATCCTCAAACCTCAATCCTCAATCATCAATCCTCAATCTTCAATACTCAATCCTCAATCCTCAATACTCAATCCTCAATACTCAACCATCAATCCTCACTTCTCAATACTCAATAGAATATCCTGAATTCTCAGGATTCTATACTCAAACCTCAATCCTCAGCCCTGAGCCGTCATTCACAATCCTCAATCCTCAATCCTCAATCCTCAATTCTCAATCCTCAATCCCCAATCCTCAATCCTCAATAATCAACCATCCATCCTCAATTCTCAATACTCAATAGAATATCCTTAATTCTCAGGATTCTATACTCAAACCTCAATCCTCAACCCTGAGCCCTCATTCACAATCCTCAATCCTCAATCCTCAATCCTCAACTCTCAATCCTCTATCCTCAGCCCTCAGTCCTCAAACCTCAATCGTCAACCCTCAGCCCTCATCCTCAATCTTCAATCCTCAATCCTCAATCCTCAATCCCCAATCCTCAATCCTCAATCCTCATTTCTCAATCCTCAATACCCAATCCTCAATCTTCAATCGTCAATCCTCAATCCTCAATTCTCAATCCTCAACCCTCAGTCCTCAGTCCTCAAACCTCAATCCTCAACCCTCAGCCCTCATGCTCAATCTTCAATCCTCAATCCTCAATCCTCAATCCTCAATCCTCAATCCTCAAACTTCAATCCTCAATGCTCAGTCTTCAATCCTCAATCCTCAATTCTCAATCCTCAACCCTCAATCCTCAATCCTCAATCCTCAATCCTCAATCCTCAATCATCAATCCTCAATCTTCAATACTCAATCCTCAATCCTCAATCCTCAATCCTCAATCCTCAATCCTCAATCCCCAATCCTCAATCTTCAATCCTCAATCCTGAATACTCAATCTTCAATCCTCAATCCTCAATCCTCAATCCTCAAACCTCAATCCTCAATCATCAATCCTCAATCTTCAATACTCAATCCTCAATCCTCAATACTCAATCCTCAATACTCAACCATCAATCCTCAATTCTCAATACTCAATAGAATATCCTGAATTCTCAGGATTCTATACTCAAACCTCAATCCTCAGCCCTGAGCCGTCATTCACAATCCTCAATCCTCAATCCTCAATCCTCAATTCTCAATCCTCAATCCCCAATCCTCAATCCTCAATACTCAACCATCCATCCTCAATTCTCAATACTCAATAGAATATCCTTAATTCTCAGGATTCTATACTCAAACCTCAATCCTCAACCCTGAGCCCTCATTAACAATCCTCAATCCTCAATCCTCAATCCTCAACTCTCAATCCTCAATCCTCAGCCCTCAGTCCTCAATCCTCAATCGTCAACCCTCAGCCCTCATCCTCAATCTTCAATCCTCAATCCTCAATCCTCAATCCCCAATACTCAATCTTCAATCCTCGATACTCTTTCTTCAATCCTCAATCCTCAATCCTCAATCCTCAATCCTCATTCTTCAATCCTCAATACCCAATCCTCAATCTTCAATCCTCAGTCCTCGAATCTCAATTCTGAATCCGCAATTCTGAATCCTCAATCTTCAGCCCTCAGTCATCAACAATCAGTTGTCAATCCTCAATCCTCAATAGAATATCCTCAATTCACAGTTTTCAATACTCAATACTCAATCTGCAATCATCAAACTTCTATCCACAATCATCAATTCTCATTACTCAACCCTCAGCACTCAGTCTTCAATGCTCAATCCTCAATCCTCAATCCTCAATCTTCAATCCTTAATACTGAATCTTCAATCCTCAATCCTCAATCCTCAATACGCAATCCTCAATCCTCAATCTTCAACACTCAGTCCCCAATCCTCAATCTTCAATCCTCAATACTCAATCCTCAATCCTCAATCCTCAATCCTCAATCCTCAATCCTGAATATCCAATCTTCAATCCTCAATCCTCAATCCTCAATCCTCAATCCTCAATCCTCAATCCTCAATCATCAATCCTTAATCTTCAATACTCAATACTCAATCCTCAATCCTCAATCCTCAATACTCAACCATCAATCCTCAATACTCAATAGAATGTCCTGAATTCTCAGGATTCTATACTCAAACCTCAATCCTCAGCCCTGAGCCCTCACTCACAATCCTCAATCCTCAACCCTCAATCCTCAATTCTCAATCCTCAATCCCCAATCCTCAATCCTCAATACTCAACCATCAATCCTCAATTCTCAATACTCAATAGAAAACCTTAATTCTCAGGATTCTATACTCAAACCTCAATCCTCAACCCTGAGCCCTCATTCACAATCCTCAATCCTCAATCCTCAATCCTCAACTCTCAATCCTCAATCCTCAGCCCTCAGTCCTCAAACCTCAATCCTCAACCCTCAGCCCTCATCCTCAATCTTCAATCCTCCATCCTCAATCCTCAATCCCCAATCCTCAATCTTCAATCCTCAATACTCTTTCTTCAATGCTCAATCCTCAATCCTCAATCCTCAATCCTCATTCTTCAATCCTCAATACCCAATCCTCAATCTTCAATCCTCAATCCTCAATCCTCGATTCTCAATCCTCAATCCTCAATCCTCAGACCTCAAACATCAATACTCAGCCCTCAGTCCTCGTCCTTAATCCGCAACCCTCAATCCTCAATCCTCAATCTTCAATCATCAATATTCATTCTTCAATCCTCAATCCTCAATCCTCAATCCTCAATCCTCAATCCTCAAACCTCAATGTTCAATCCTCAATACCCAATCCTCAATCTGCAATCCTCAATAATCAATCCTCAATCCACAATCCTCAATCCTCAATCCTCAGTCCTCAAACCACAGTCCTGAATCCCGAATCCTGAGTCCTCAACCTTCAGCACTCAGTCCTCAACAATGAGTTGTCAATCCTCAATCCTCAATAGAGTATCCTCAGTTCAGAGTTATCAATACGCAATACTCAGTCTGCAATCTCCAAATCTCTATCCACAAACATCAATTCTCATCACTCAACCCTCAACACTCAGTCCCCAATCCTCAATCTTCAATCCTCAATCCTCAATCCTCAATCCTCAATCCTCAATCCTCAATCCTCAATTCTCAATCCTCGATCCTCAGTCCTCAGTCCTCAAACCTCAATCCTCAACCCTCAGCTCTCATCCTCAATCCTCAATCCTCAATCTTAAATCCTCAGTCCTCGATCGTCAATCCTCAATACTCAATCCTCAATCCTCAGTCCTCAAACCTCAATCCTGAATTCTCTATCCTGAATCCTCAATCTTCAGACCTGAGACCTCAACAATCAGTTGTCAATCCTCAATCCTCAATAGAATATCATCAATTCACACCTTTCAATACTCAATATTCAACCAGCAATCTTCAAATCTCTGTCCACAAACATCAATTCTCATCACTCAGCCCTCAACACTCAGTCCCCAATCCTCAATCTTCAATCCTCAATCATCAAATCTCAATCCTCAGTTCTCAATCTTTAATCCACAATACTCAATCTTCAGTCCTCAATCAACAATCCTCAATCCACAATCCTTAATCCTCAATCCTCAATCCTCATTCTTCAATCCTCAATCCCCAATCCTCAATCTTCAATCCTCAATCCTCAATCCTCAATTCTCAATCCTCAATCCTCAGTCCTCAGTCCTCAAACCTCAATCCTCAACCCTCAGCCCTCATCCTCAATCCTCAATCCTCAATCCTCAATCGTCAATCCTCAACCTTCAATCCTCAGTACTCAACCTTCAATCCTCGATCCTCAGTCCTCAAACCTCAATTCTGAAGCCTCAATCCTGAATCCTCAATCTTCGGCCCTCAGTCCTCAACAATCAGTTGTCAATCCTCAATCCTCAATCGAGTATCCTCAATTCACAGTTTTCAATACATAATACTCCATCTGCAATCTTCAAACCTCTATCCACAGACAACAATTCCCATTACTCATCCCTTAACACTCAGTCCTCAATGTTCAATCCTCAATCCTCAATACTCAATCGTCAATCTTCAATCCTCTATACTCAATCTTCGATCCTCAATCCTCAATCCTCAATCCTCAATCCTCATTCTTCAATCCTCAATCTTCAATCCTCAATACTCTTTCTTCAATCATCAATCCTCAATCCTCAATCCTCTTTCCTCATCCTTCAATCCTCAATACCCAATCCTCAATTTTCAATCCTCAATCCTCAATCCTCGATTCTCAATCCTCAATCCTCAATCCTCAGACCTCAAACATCAATACTCAGCCCTCAGTCCTCGTCCTCAATCCGCAACCCTCAATCCTCAATCCTCAATCTTCAATCATCAATATTCATTCTTCAATCCTCAATCCTCAATCCTCAATCCTCAATCCTCAATCCTCAAACCTCAATGTTCAATCCTCAATACCCAATCCTCAATCTGCAATCCTCAATAATCAATCCTCAATCCACAATCCTCAATCCTCAATCCTCAGTCCTCAAACCACAGTCCTGAATCCCGAATCCTGAGTCCTCAACCTTCAGCACTCAGTCCTCAACAATGAGTTGTCAATCCTCAATCCTCAATAGAGTATCCTCAGTTCAGAGTTATCAATACGCAATACTCAGTCTGCAATCTCCAAATCTCTATCCACAAACATCAATTCTCATCACTCAACCCTCAACACTCAGTCCCCAATCCTCAATCTTCAATCCTCAACCCTCAATCCTCAATCCTCAATCCTCAATCCTCAATCCTCAATTCTCAATCCTCGATCCTCAGTCCTCAGTCCTCAAACCTCAATCCTCAACCCTCAGCTCTCATCCTCAATCCTCAATCCTCAATCTTAAATCCTCAGTCCTCGATCGTCAATCCTCAATACTCAATCCTCAATCCTCAGTCCTCAAACCTCAATCCTGAATTCTCTATCCTGAATCCTCAATCTTCAGACCTGAGACCTCAACAATCAGTTGTCAATCCTCAATCCTCAATAGAATATCATCAATTCACACCTTTCAATACTCAATATTCAACCAGCAATCTTCAAATCTCTGTCCACAAACATCAATTCTCATCACTCAGCCCTCAACACTCAGTCCCCAATCCTCAATCTTCAATCCTCAATCATCAAATCTCAATCCTCAGTTCTCAATCTTTAATCCACAATACTCAATCTTCAGTCCTCAATCAACAATCCTCAATCCACAATCCTTAATCCTCAATCCTCAATCCTCATTCTTCAATCCTCAATCCCCAATCCTCAATCTTCAATCCTCAATCCTCAATCCTCAATTCTCAATCCTCAATCCTCAGTCCTCAGTCCTCAAACCTCAATCCTCAACCCTCAGCCCTCATCCTCAATCCTCAATCCTCAATCCTCAATCGTCAATCCTCAACCTTCAATCCTCAGTACTCAACCTTCAATCCTCGATCCTCAGTCCTCAAACCTCAATTCTGAAGCCTCAATCCTGAATCCTCAATCTTCGGCCCTCAGTCCTCAACAATCAGTTGTCAATCCTCAATCCTCAATCGAGTATCCTCAATTCACAGTTTTCAATACATAATACTCCATCTGCAATCTTCAAACCTCTATCCACAGACAACAATTCCCATTACTCATCCCTTAACACTCAGTCCTCAATGTTCAATCCTCAATCCTCAATACTCAATCGTCAATCTTCAATCCTCTATACTCAATCTTCGATCCTCAATCCTCAATCCTCAATCCTCAATCCTCATTCTTCAATCCTCAATACCCAATCCTCAATCTTCAAACCTCTATCCTCAATCCTCAATCCTCAATCCTCAATCCTCAATCCTCATTCTTCAATCCTCAATACCCAATCCTCAATCTTCAATCCTCAGTCCCCAATCCTCAATCTTCAATCCTGAATACTCAATCCTCAATCCTCAATCCTCAATCCTCAACCCTCAATCCTGAATACTCAATCTTCAATCCTCAATCCTCAATCCTCAATCCTCAATCCTCAATCCTCAATCATCAATCCTCAATCTTCAATACTCAATCCTCAATCCTCAATCCTCAATCCTCAATACTCAACCATCAATCCTCAATTCTCAATACTCAATAGCATATCCTGAATTCTCAGGTTTCTATACTCAAACCTCAATCCTCAACCCTGAGCCCTCATTCACAATCCTCAATCCTCAATCCTCAATCCTCAATTCTCAATCCTCAATCCTCAGCCCTCAGTCCTCAAACCTCAATCCTCAACCCTCAGCCCTCATCCTCAATCTTCAATTCTCAATCCTCAATCCTCAATCCCCAATCCTCAATCTTCAATCCTCAATACTCTTTCTTCAATCCTCAATCCTCAATCCTCAATCCTCAATTCTCATTCTTCAATCCTCAATACCCAATCCTCAATCTTCAATCCTCAATCCTCAATCCTCAATTCTGAATCCTCAATCCTCAATCCTCAGACCTCAAACATCAATACTCAGCCCTCAGTCCTCGTCCTCAATCCACAACACTCAATCCTCAATCCTCAATCTTCAATCCTCAATCCTCAATCCTCAATCCACAATCCTCATTCTTCAATCCTCAATACCCAATCCTCAATCTTCAATCCTCAATCCTCAGTCCTCAGTTCTCAATCCTCAATCCTCAATCCTCAGTCATCGAACCTCAATTCTGAAGCCTCAATCCTGAATCCTCAATCTTCGGCCCTCAGTCCTCAACAATCAGTTGTCAATCCTCAATCCTCAATAGAATATCCTCAACTCACAGTTTTCAATACATAATACTCAATCTGCAATCTTCAAACCTCTATCCACAGACAACAAATCCCATTACTCATCCCTTAACACTCAGTCCTGAATGTTCAATCCTCAATCCTCAATACTCAATCGTCAATCTTCAATCCTCTATACTCAATCTTCGATCCTCAATCCTCAATCCTCAATCCTCAATCCTCATTCTTCAATCCTCAATACCCAATCCTCAATCTTCAATCCTCTATCCTCAATCCTCAATCCTCAATCCTCAATCCTCAATCCTCAATCCTCATTCTTCAATCCTCAATACCCAATCCTCAATCTTCAATCCTCAGTCCCCAATCCTCAATCTTCAATCCTGAATACTCAATCCTCAATCCTCAATCCTCAATCCTCAACCCTCAATCCTGAATACTCAATCTTCAATCCTCAATCCTCAATCCTCAATCCTCAATCCTCAATCCTCAATCATCAATCCTCAATCTTCAATACTCAATCCTCAATCCTCAATCCTCAATCCTCAATACTCAACCATCAATCCTCAATTCTCAATACTCAATAGAATATCCTGAATTCTCAGGGTTCTATACTCAAACCTCAATCCTCAACCCCGAGCCCTCATTCACAATCCTCAATCCTCAATCCTCAATCCTCAATTCTCAATCCTCAATCCTCAGCCCTCAGTCCTCAAACCTCAATCCTCAACCCTCAGCCCTCATCCTCAATCTTCAATTCTCAATCCTCAATCCTCAATCCCCAATCCTCAATCTTCAATCCTCAATACTCTTTCTTCAATCCTCAATCCTCAATCCTCAATCCTCAATTCTCATTCTTCAATCCTCAATACCCAATCCTCAATCTTCAATCCTCAATCCTCAATCCTCAATTCTGAATCCTCAATCCTCAATCCTCAGACCTCAAACATCAATACTCAGCCCTCAGTCCTCGTCCTCAATCCACAACACTCAATCCTCAATCCTCAATCTTCAATCCTCAATCCTCAATCCTCAATCCACAATCCTCATTCTTCAATCCTCAATACCCAATCCTCAATCTTCAATCCTCAATCCTCAATCCTCAGTTCTCAATCCTCAATCCTCAATCCTCAGTCATCGAACCTCAATTCTGAAGCCTCAATCCTGAATCCTCAATCTTCGGCCCTCAGTCCTCAACAATCAGTTGTCAATCCTCAATCCTCAATAGAATATCCTCAATTCACAGTTTTCAATACATAATACTCAATCTGCAATCTTCAAACCTCTATCCACAGACAACAATTCCCATTACTCATCCCTTAACACTCAGTCCTGAATGTTCAATCCTCAATCCTCAATACTAAATCGTTAATCTTCAATCCTCTATACTCAATCTTCGATCCTCAATCCTCAATCCTCAATCCTCAATCCTCATTCTTCAATCCTCAATACCCAATCCTCAATCTTCAATCCTCTATCCTCAATCCTTTATCCTCAATCCTCAATCCTCAATCCTCAATCCTCATTCTTCAATCCTCAATACCCAATCCTCAATCTTCAATCCTCAGTCCCCAATCCTCAATCTTCAATCCTGAATACTCAACCCTCAATCCTCAATCCTCAATCCTCAACCCTCAATCCTGAATACTCAACCTTCAATCCTCAATCCTCAATCCTCAATCCTCAATCCTCAATCCTCAATCATCAATCCTCAATCTTCAATACTCAATCCTCAATCCTCAATCCTCAATCCTCAATACTCAACCATCAATCCTCAATTCTCAGTACTCAATAGAATATCCTGAATTCTCAGGGTTCTATACTCAAACCTCAATCCTCAATCCTGAGCCCTCATTCACAATCCTCAATCCTCAATCCTCAATCCTCATTCTTCAATCCTCAATACCCAATCCTCAATCTTCAATCCTCAATCCTCAATCCTCAATTCTCAATCCTCAATCCTCAATCCTCAGACCTCAACCCTCAATCCTCAGTCCTAAAACCACAATCCTGAATCCTCAATCCTGAATCCTCAATCTTCAGCACTCAGTCCTCAACAATCAGTTGTCAATCCTCAATCCTCAATAGAATATCCTCAGTTCAGAGTTTTCAATACGCAATACTCAGTCTGCAATCTTCAAATCTCTATCCACAAACATCAATTCTCATCACTCAACCCTCAACACTCAGTCCACAATCCTCAATCTTCAATCCTCAATCTTCAATCCTCAATCTTCAATCCTCAATCATCAATCCCCAATCCTAAATTCTCAATCTTAAATCCCCAATACTCAATCTTCAATTCTCAATCCTCAATCCTCAGTCCCCAATCCTCAATCTTTAATCCTGAATACTCAATCCTCAATCCTCAATCCTCAATCCTCAACCCTCAATCCTCAATCCTCAATACTCAACCATCAATCCTCAATTCTCAATACTCAATAGAATATCCTGAATTCTCAGGGTTCTATACTCAAACCTCAATCCTCAACCCTGAGCCCTCATTCACAATCCTCAATCCTCAATCCTCAATCCTCAATTCTCAATCCTCAATCCTCAGCCCTCAGTCTTCAAACCTCAATCCTCAACCCTCAGCCCTCATCCTCAATCTTCAATTCTCAATCCTCAATCCTCAATCCCCAATCCTCAATCTTCAATCCTCAAAACTCTTTCTTCAATCCTCAATCCTCAATCCTCAATCCTCAATTCTCATTCTTCAATCCTCAATACCCAATCCTCAATCTTCAATCCTCAATCCTCAATCCTCAATTCTGAATCCTCAATCCTCAATCCTCAGACCTCAAACATCAATACTCAGCCCTCAGTCCTCGTCCTCAATCCACAACACTCAATCCTCAATCCTCAATCTTCAATCCTCAATCCTCAATCCTCAATCCTCAATCCTCAATCCTCATTCTTCAATCCTCAATACCCAATCCTCAATCTTCAATCCTCAATCCTCAATCCTCAGTTCTCAATCCTCAATCCTCAATCCTCAGTCCTCGAACCTCAATTCTGAATCCGCATTCCTGAATCCTCAATCTTCAGCCCTCAGTCATCAACAATCAGTTGTCAATCCTCAATCCTCAATAGAATATCCTCAATTCACAGTTTTCAATACTCAATACTCAATCTGCAATCTTCAAACTTCTATCCACAATCATCAATTCTCATCACTCAACCCTCAACACTCAGTCCTCAATGCACAATCCTCAATCCCCAATCCTCAATCTTCAATCCTCAATTCTGAATCTTCAATCCTCAATCCTCAATCCTCAATACTCAATCCTCAATCCTCAATCTTCAACACTCAGTCCCCAATCCTCAATCTTCAATCCTCAATACTCAATCCTCAATCCTCAATCATCAATCCTCAATCCTCAATCCTGAAAACTCAATCTTCAATCCTCAATCCTCAATCCTCAATCCTCAATCCTCAATCCTCAATCATGAATCCTCAATCTTCAATACTCAATCCTCAATCCTCAATCCTCAATCCTCAATACTCAACCATCAACCCTCAATTCTCAATACTCAATAGAATATCCTGAATTCTCAGGATTCTATACTCAAACCTCAATCCTCAGCCCTGAGCCCTCATTCACAATCCTCAATCCTCAATCCTCAATCCTCAATTCTCAATCCTCAATCCCCAATCCTCAATCCTCAATACTCAACCATCAATCCTCAATTCTCAATACTCAATAGAAAACCTTAATTCTCAGGATTCTATACTCAAACCTCAATCCTCAACCCTGAGCCCTCATTCACAATCCTCAATCCTCAATCCTCAATCCTCAACTCTCAATCCTCAATCCTCAGCCCTCAGTCCTCAAACCTCAATCCTCAACCCTCAGCCCTCATCCTCAATCTTCAATCCTCAATCCTCAATCCTCAATCCCCAATACTCAATCTTCAATCCTCAATACTCTTTCTTTAATCCACAATCCTCAATCCTCAATCCTCAAACCTCAATCCTCAATCCTCATTCCTCAATCCTCAATCCTCACTCTTCAATTCTCAATCCTCAATCTTCAATCCTTAATACTGAATCTTCAATCCTCAATCCTCAATCCTCAATACGCAATCCTCAATCCTCAATCTTCAACACTCAGTCCCCAATCCTCAATCTTCAATCCTCAATACTCAATCCTCAATCCTCAATCCTCAATCCTCAATCCTCAATCCTGAATATCCAATCTTCAATCCTCAATCCTCAATCCTCAATCCTCAATCCTCAATCCTCAATCCTCAATCATCAATCCTTAATCTTCAATACTCAATACTCAATCCTCAATCCTCAATCCTCAATACTCAACCTTCAATCCTCAATTCTCAATACTCAATAGAATGTCCTGAATTCTCAGGATTCTATACTCAAACCTCAATCCTCAGCCCTGAGCCCTCATTCACAATCCTCAATCCTCAACCCTCAATCCTCAATTCTCAATCCTCAATCCCCAATCCTCAATCCTCAATACTCAACCATCAATCCTCAATTCTCAATACTCAATAGAAAACCTTAATTCTCAGGATTCTATACTCAAACCTCAATCCTCAACCCTGAGCCCTCATTCACAATCCTCAATCCTCAATCCTCAATCCTCAACTCTCAATCCTCAATCCTCAGCCCTCAGTCCTCAAACCTCAATCCTCAACCCTCAGCCCTCATCCTCAATCTTCAATCCTCAATCCTCAATCCTCAATCCCCAATCCTCAATCTTCAATCCTCAATACTCTTTCTTCAATGCTCAATCCTCAATCCTCAATCCTCAATCCTCATTCTTCAATCCTCAATACCCAATCCTCAATCTTCAATCCTCAATCCTCAATCCTCAATTCTCAATCCTCAATCCTCAATCCTCAGACCTCAACACTCAATCCTCAGTCCTAAAACCACAATCCTGAATCCTCAATCCTGAATCCTCAATCTTCAGCACTCAGTCCTCAACAATCAGTTGTCAATCCTCAATCCTCAATAGAGTATCCTCAGTTCAGAGTTTTCAATACGCAATACTCAGTCTGCAATCTTCAAATCTCTATCCACAAACATCAATTCTCATCACTCAACCCTCAACACTCAGTCCCCAATCCTCAATCTTCAATGCTCAATCTTCAATCCTCAATCATCAATCCCCAATCCTAAATTCTCAATCTTTAATCCCCAATACTCAATCTTCAATCCTCA
The DNA here is from genome assembly GCF_051401765.1 of Calliopsis andreniformis. Taxonomy (NCBI): domain Eukaryota; kingdom Metazoa; phylum Arthropoda; class Insecta; order Hymenoptera; family Andrenidae; genus Calliopsis; species Calliopsis andreniformis. Next base: position 2,985,860 of record NW_027480438.1, read on the forward strand.
ATCCTCAATCCTCAATCCTCAATTCTCAATCCTCAATCCTCAGTCCTCAGTCCTCAGACCTCAATCCTCAACCCTCAGCCCTCATCCTCAATCCTCAATCCTCAATCCTCAGCCCTCAGTACTCAAACCGCAATCCTCAACCCTCAGCCCTCATCCTCAATCTTCAATCCTCAATCCTCAATCCTCAATCCCCAATCCTCAATCTTCAATCCTCAATACTCTTTCTTCAATCATCAATCCTCAATCCTCAATCCTCTTTCCTCATCCTTCAATCCTCAATACCCAATCCTCAATTTTCAATCCTCAATCCTCAATCCTCGATTCTCAATCCTCAATCCTCAATCCTCAGACCTCAAACATCAATACTCAGCCCTCAGTCCTCGTCCTCAATCCACAACCCTCAATCCTCAATCCTCAATCTTCAATCATCAATATTCATTCTTCAATCCTCAATCCTCAATCCTCAATCCTCAATCCTCAATCCTCAAACCTCAATGTTCAATCCTCAATACCCAATCCTCAATCTGCAATCCTCAATAATCAATCCTCAATCCACAATCCTCAATCCTCAATCCTCAGTCCTCAAACCACAATCCTGAATCCCGAATCCTGAGTCCTCAACCTTCAGCACTCAGTCCTCAACAATGAGTTGTCAATCCTCAATCCTCAATAGAATATCCTCAGTTCAGAGTTATGAATACGCAATACTCAGTCTGCAATCTCCAAATCTCTATCCACAAACATCAATTCTCATCACTCAACCCTCAACACTCAGTCCCCAATCCTCAATCTTCAATACTCAATCCTCAATCCTCAATCCTCAATCCTCAATCCTCAATCCTCAATTCTCAATCCTCGATCCTCAGTCCTCAGTCCTCAAACCTCAATCCTCAACCCTCAGCTCTCATCCTCAATCCTCAATCCTCAATCTTAAATCCTCAGTCCTCGATCGTCAATCCTCAATACTCAATCCTCAATCCTCAGTCCTCAAACCTCAATCCTGAACCCTCTATCCTGAATCCTCAATCTTCAGACCTGAGACCTCAACAATCAGTTGTCAATCCTCAATCCTCAATAGAATATCATCAATTCACACCTTTCAATACTCAATATTCAACCAGCAATCTTCAAATCTCTGTCCACAAACATCAATTCTCATCACTCAGCCCTCAACACTCAGTCCCCAATCCTCAATCTTCAATCCTCAATCATCAATTCTCAATCCTCAGTTCTCAATCTTTAATCCACAATACTCAATCTTCAGTCCTCAATCAACAATCCTCAATCCACAATCCTTAATCCTCAATCCTCAATCCTCATTCTTCAATCCTCAATCCCCAATCCTCAATCTTCAATCCTCAATCCTCAATCCTCAATTCTCAATCCTCAATCCTCAGTCCTCAGTCCTCAAACCTCAATCCTCAAACCTCAGCCCTCATCCTCAATCCTCAATCCTCAATCCTCAATCGTCAATCCTCAACCTTCAATCCTCAGTACTCAACCTTCAATCCTCGATCCTCAGTCCTCAAACCTCAATTCTGAAGCCTCAATCCTGAATCCTCAATCTTCGGCCCTCAGTCCTCAACAATCAGTTGTCGATCCTCAATCCTCAATCGAATATCCTCAATTCACAGTTTTCAATACATAATACTCCATCTGCAATCTTCAAACCTCTATCCACAGACAACAATTCCCATTACTCATCCCTTAACACTCAGTCCTCAATGTTGAATCCTCAATCCTCAATACTCAATCGTCAATCTTCAATCCTCTATACTCAATCTTCGATCCTCAATCCTCAATCCTCAATCCTCAATCCTCATTCTTCAATACTCAATACCCAATCCTCAATCTTCAATCCTCTATCCTCAATCCTCAATCCTCAATCCTCAATCCTCAATCCTCAATCCTCATTCTTCAATCCTCAATACCCAATCCTCAGTCTTCAATCCTCAGTCCCCAATCCTCAATCTTCAATCCTGAATACTCAACCCTCAATCCTCAATCCTCAATCCTCAACCCTCAATCCTGAATACTCAACCTTCAATCCTCAATCCTCAATCCTCAATCCTCAATCCTCAATCCTCAATCATCAATCCTCAATCTTCAATACTCAATCCTCAATCCTCAATCCTCAATCCTCAATACTCAACCATCAATCCTCAATTCTCAATACTCAATAGAATATCCTGAATTCTCAGGGTTCTATACTCAAACCTCAATCCTCAATCCTGAGCCCTCATTCACAATCCTCAATTCTCATTCTTCAATCCTCAATACCCAATCCTCAATCTTCAATCCTCAATCCTGAATCCTCAATTCTGAATCCTCAATCCTCAATCCTCAGACCTCAAACATCAATACTCAGCCCTCAGTCCTCGTCCTCAATCCACAACACTCTATCCTCAATCCTCAATCTTCAATCCTCAATCCTCAATCCTCAATCCTCAATCCTCATTCTTCAATCCTCAATACCCAATCCTCAATCTTCAAACCTCAATCCTCAATTCTCAGTTCTCAATCCTCAATCCTCAATCCTCAGTCGTCGAACCTCAATTCTGAATCCGCATTCCTGAATCCTCAATCTTCAGCCCTCAGTCATCAACAATCAGTTGTCAATCCTCAATCCTCAATAGAATATCCTCAATTCACAGTTTTCAATACTCAATACTCAATCTGCAATCATCAAACTTCTATCCACAATCATCAATTCTCATCACTCAACCCTCATCACTCAGTCCTCAATGCACAATCCTCAATCCCCAATCCTCAATCTTCAATCCTCAATTCTGAATCTTCAATCCTCAATCCTCAATCCTCAATACTCAATCCTCAATCCTCAATCTTCAACACTCAGTCCCCAATCCTCAATCTTCAATCCTCAATACTCAATCCTCAATCCTCAATCGTCAATCCTCAATCCTCAATCCTGAAAACTCAATCTTCAATCCTCAATCCTCAATCCTCAATCCTCAATCCTCAATGCTCAATCATCAATCCTCAATCTTCAATACTCAATCCTCAATCCTCAATCCTCAATCCTCAATACTCAACCATCAACCCTCAATTCTCAATACTCAATAGAATATCCTGAATTCTCAGGATTCTATACTCAAACCTCAATCCTCAGCCCTGAGCCCTCATTCACAATCCTCAATCCTCAATCCTCAATCCTCAATTCTCAATCCTCAATCCCCAATCCCCAATCCTCAATACTCAACCATCAATCCTCAATTCTCAATACTCAATAGAAAACCTTAATTCTCAGGATTCTATACTCAAACCTCAATCCTCAACCCTGAGCCCTCATTCACAATCCTCAATCCTCAATCCTCAATCCTCAACTCTCAATCCTCAATCCTCAGCCCTCAGTCCTCAAACCTCAATCCTCAACCCTCAGCCCTCATCCTCAATCTTCAATCTTCAATCCTCAATCCTCAATCCTCAATCCCCAATCCTCAATCTTCAATCCTCAATACTCTTTCTTCAACGCTCAATCCTCAATCCTCAATCCTCAATCCTCATTCTTCAATCCTCAATACCCAATCCTCAATCTTCAATCCTCAATCCTCAATCCTCAATTCTCAATCCTCAATCCTCAATCCTCAGACCTCAACCCCCAATCCTCAGTCCTAAAACCACAATCCTGAATCCTCAATCCTGAATCCTCAATCTTCAGCACTCAGTCCTCAACAATCAGTTGTCAATCCTCAATCCTCAATAGAATATCCTCAGTTCAGAGTTTTCAATACGCAATACTCAGTCTGCAATCTTCAAATCTCTATCCACGAACATCAATTCTCATCACTCAACCCTCAACACTCAGTCCCCAATCCTCAATCTTCAATACTCAATCCTCAATCCTCAATCCTCAATCCTCAATCCTCAATCCTCAATTCTCAATCCTCGATCCTCAGTCCTCAGTCCTCAAACCTCAATCCTCAACCCTCAGCTCTCATCCTCAATCCTCAATCCTCAATCTTAAATCCTCAGTCCTCGATCGTCAATCCTCAATACTCAATCCTCAATCCTCAGTCCTCAAACCTCAATCCTGAATCCTCTATCCTGAATCCTCAATCTTCAGACCTGAGACCTCAACAATCAGTTGTCAATCCTCAATCCTCAATAGAATATCATCAATTCACACCTTTCAATACTCAATATTCAACCAGCAATCTTCAAATCTCTGTCCACAAACATCAATTCTCATCACTCAGCCCTCAACACTCAGTCCCCAATCCTCAATCTTCAATCCTCAATCATCAATTCTCAATCCTCAGTTCTCAATCTTTAATCCACAATACTCAATCTTCAGTCCTCAATCAACAATCCTCAATCCACAATCCTTAATCCTCAATCCTCAATCCTCATTCTTCAATCCTCAATCCCCAATCCTCAATCTTCAATCCTCAATCCTCAATCCTCAATTCTCAATCCTCAATCCTCAGTCCTCAGTCCTCAAACCTCAATCCTCAACCCTCAGCCCTCATCCTCAATCCTCAATCCTCAATCCTCAATCGTCAATCCTCAACCTTCAATCCTCAGTACTCAACCTTCAATCCTCGATCCTCAGTCCTCAAACCTCAATTCTGAAGCCTCAATCCTGAATCCTCAATCTTCGGCCCTCAGTCCTCAACAATCAGTTGTCAATCCTCAATCCTCAATCGAATATCCTCAATTCACAGTTTTCAATACATAATACTCCATCTGCAATCTTCAAACCTCTAGCCACAGACAACAATTCCCATTACTCATCCCTTAACACTCAGTCCTCAATGTTCAATCCTCAATCCTCAATACTCAATCGTCAATCTTCAATCCTCTATACTCAATCTTCGATCCTCATTCCTCAATCCTCAATCCTCAATCCTCATTCTTCAATCCTCAATACCCAGTCCTCAATCTTCAATCCTCTATCCTCAATCCTCAATCCTCAATCCTCAATCTTCAATCCTCAATCCTCATTCTTCAATCCTCAATACCCAATCCTCAATCTTCAATCCTCAATCCTCAATCCTCATTCCTCATTCTTCAATCCTCAATACCCAATCCTCAATCTTCAATCCTCAATCCTCCATCCTCGATTCTCAATCCTCAATCCTCAATCCTCAGACCTCAAACATCAATACTCAGCCCTCAGTCCTCGTCCTCAATCCACAACCCTCAATCCTCAATCCTCAATCTTCAATCATCAATATTCATTCTTCAATCCTCAATCCTCAATCCTCAATCCTCAATCCTCAATCCTCAAACCTCAATGATCAATCCTCAATACCCAATCCTCAATCTTCAATCCTCAATAATCAATCCTCAATCCACAATCCTCAATCCTCAATCCTCAGTCCTCAAACCACAATCCTGAATCCCCAATCCTGAGTCCTCAATCTTCAGCACTCAGTCCTCAACAATGAGTTGTCAATCCTCAATCCTCAATAGAATATCATCAGTTCAGAGTTATCAATACGCAATACTCAGTCTGCAATCTCCAAATCTCTATCCACAAACATCAATTCTCATCACTCAACCTTCAACACTCAGTCCCCAATCCTCAATCTTCAATCCTCAATCCTCAATCCTCAATCCTCAATCCTCAATCCGCAATTCTCAATCCTCGATCCTCAGTCCTCAGTCCTCAAACCTCAATCCTCAACCCTCAGCTCTCATCCTCAATCCTCAATCCTCAATCTTCAATCCTCAGTCCTCGATCGTCAATCCTCAATACTCAATCCTCAATCCTCAGTCCTCAAACCTCAATCCTGAATCCTCTATCCTGAATCCTCAATCTTCAGACCTGAGACCTCAACAATCAGTTGTCAATCCTCAATCCTCAATAGAATATCATCAATTCACACCTTTCAATACTCAATATTCAACCTGCAATCTTCAAATCTCTGTCCACAAACATCAATTCTCATCACTCAGCCCTCAACACTCAGTCCCCAATCCTCAATCTTCAATCCTCAATCATCAATCCTCAATCCTCAATCCTCAATCCTCAATCCTCAATCATCAATCCTCAATCTTCAATACTCAATCCTCAATCCTCAATCCTCAATCCTCAATACTCAACCATCAATCCTCAATTCTCAATACTCAATAGAATATCCTGAATTCTCAGGGTTCTATACTCAAACCTCAATCCTCAACCCTGAGCCCTCATTCACAATCCTCAATCCTCAATCCTCAATCCTCAATTCTCAATCCTCAATCCTCAGCCCTCAGTCTTCAAACCTCAATCCTCAACCCTCAGCCCTCATCCTCAATCTTCAATTCTCACTCCTCAATCCTCAATCCCCAATCCTCAATCTTCAATCCTCAATACTCTTTCTTCAATCCTCAATCCTCAATCCTCAATCCTCAATTCTCATTCTTCAATCCTCAATACCCAATCCTCAATCTTCAATCCTCAATCCTCAATCCTCAATTCTGAATCCTCAATCCTCAATCCTCAGACCTCAAACATCAATACTCAGCCCTCAGTCCTCGTCCTCAATCCACAACACTCAATCCTCAATCCTCAATCTTCAATCCTCAATCCTCAATCCTCAATCCTCAATCCTCAATCCTCATTCTTCAATCCTCAATACCCAATCCTCAATCTTCAATCCTCAATCCTCAATCCTCAGTTCTCAATCCTCAATCCTCAATCCTCAGCCCTCGAACCTCAATTCTGAATCCGCATTCCTGAATCCTCAATCTTCAGCCCTCAGTCATCAACAATCAGTTGTCAATCCTCAATCCTCAATAGAATATCCTCAATTCACAGTTTTCAATACTCAATACTCAATCTGCAATCTTCAAACTTCTATCCACAATCATCAATTCTCATCACTCAACCCTCAACACTCAGTCCTCAATGCACAATCCTCAATCCCCAATCCTCAATCTTCAATCCTCAATTCTGAATCTTCAATCCTCAATCCTCAATCCTCAATACTCAATCCTCAATCCTCAATCTTCAACACTCAGTCCCCAATCTTCAATCTTCAATCCTCAATACTCAATCCTCAATCCTCAAACCTCAATCCTCAATCCTCAATCCTGAAAACTCAATCTTCAATCCTCAATCCTCAATCCTCAATCCTCAATCCTCAATCCTCAATCATGAATCCTCAATCTTCAATACTCAATCCTCAATCCTCAATCCTCAATCCTCAATACTCAACCATCAACCCTCAATTCTCAATACTCAATAGAATATCCTGAATTCTCAGGATTCTATACTCAAACCTCAATCCTCAGCCCTGAGCCCTCATTCACAATCCTCAATCCTCAATCCTCAATCCTCAATTCTCAATCCTCAATCCCCAATCCTCAATCCTCAATACTCAACCATCAATCCTCAATTCTCAATACTCAATAGAAAACCTTAATTCTCAGGATTCTATACTCAAACCTCAATCCTCAACCCTGAGCCCTCATTCACAATCCTCAATCCTCAATCCTCAATCCTCAACTCTCAATCCTCAATCCTCAGCCCTCAGTCCTCAAACCTCAATCCTCAACCCTCAGCCCTCATCCTCAATCTTCAATCCTCAATCCTCAATCCTCAATCCCCAATACTCAATCTTCAATCCTCAATACTCTTTCTTTAATCCACAATCCTCAATCCTCAATCCTCAAACCTCAATCCTCAATCCTCATTCCTCAATCCTCAATCCTCAATCTTCAATTCTCAATACTCAATCTTCATTCCTCAATCCTCAATCCTCAATCCTCAATCCTCAATCCTCAATCCTCAATATTCAATCGTCAGTCTTCAATCCTCAATACTCAATCTTCAATACTCAATCCTCAATCCTCAATCCTCAATCCTCAACTCTCAATCCTCGATCCTCAGTCCTCAGTCCTCAATCCTCAATCCACAATCCTCAGTCGTCACCCCTCACTCCTGAATTCTCAATCCTGAATCCTCAATCTTCAGACCTCAGACCTCAACAATCAGTTGTCAATCATCAATCCTCAATAGAATATCACTAATTCACAGTTTTCAATACTCAATACTCAATCTGCACTCTGCAAATCTCTATTCACAAACATCAATACTCATCACTCAACCCTCAACACTCAGTCCCCAATCCTCAATCTTCAATACTCAATCCTCAATCCTCAATCCTCAATCCTCATTCTTCAATCCTCAGTACCAAATCCTCAATCTTCAATCCTCAATCCTCAATCCTCAATCCTCAATCCTCAATCCTCATTTTTCAATCCTCAGTACCCAATCCTCAATCTTCAATCCTCAATCCTGAAACCTCAATTCTCAATCCTTAATCCTCAGGCCTCAGTCCTCAAACCTCAATCCTCAACCCACAGCCATCATCGTCAATCCTCAATCCTCAATCTTCAATCCTCAGTCCCCAATCCTCAATCTTCAATCCCCAATACTCAATCCTTAATCCTCAATCCTCAGTCCTCAATCCTCATTCCTCAATTCTCAATCCTCGATCCTCAGTCCTCAGTCCTCAAACCTCAATCCTCAACGCTCAGCCCTCATCCTCAATCCTCAGTCCTCAGTCTTCAATCCTCAATCCTCAATCCTCAATCCTCAATCCTCAATCCTCAATCCTCAGTCCTCAAACCTCAATCCTGTATCCTCAATCCTGAATCCTCAATCTTCAGACCTCAGACCTCAACAATCAGCTGTCAATCCTCAATCCTCAATAGAATATCGTCAATTCACAGTTTTCAATACTCAATACTCAATCTGCAATCTTCAAATCTATATCCACAAACATCAATTCTCACAACTCAACCCTCGACACTCAGTCCCCAATCGTCAATCTTCAATCCTCGATCCACAATCCTCAATCCTCAATCCTCAATCTTCAATCCTCAATACTCAATCTTCAATCCTCAATCCTCAATCCTCAATCCTCAATCCTCAATCCTCAATCGTCAGCCTTCAGCCCTCAATACACAATCTTCAATCCCCAACACTCAATCCTCAATCCTCAATCCTCAATGCTCATTCTACAATCCTCAATACCCAATCCTCAATCTTCAATCGTCAATCCTCAATCATCAATCCTCAATCTTCAATACTCAACCCTCAATCCTCAATCCTCAATCCTCAATACTCAACCATCAGTCCTCAATTCTCAATACTCAATAGAATATCCTGAATTCTCAGGATTCTATACTCAAACCTCAATCCTTAACCCTGAGCCCTCATTCACAATCCTCAATCCTCAATCCTCAATACTCAATCCTTAATCCTCAATCCTCAGTCCTCAATCCTCAATCCTCAATCCTCAATCTTCAATCCTCAACTCTCAATCCTCAATCCTCAGCCCTCAGTCCTCAAACCTCAATCCTCAACCCTCAGCCCTCATCCTCAATCTTCAATCCTCAATCCTCAATCCTCAATCCCCAATACTCAATCTTCAATCCTCAATACTCTTTCTTTAATCCACAATCCTCAATCCTCAATCCTCAAACCTCAATCCTCAATCCTCATTCCTCAATCCTCAATCCTCAATCTTCAATCCTCAATCCTCAATACTCAACCATCAATCCTCAATTCTCAATACTCAATAGAAAACCTTAATTCTCAGGATTCTATACTCAAACCTCAATCCTCAACCCTGAGCCCTCATTCACAATCCTCAATCCTCAATCCTCAATCCTCAACTCTCAATCCTCAATCCTCAGCCCTCAGTCCTCAAACCTCAATCCTCAACCCTCAGCCCTCATCCTCAATCTTCAATCCTCAATCCTCAATCCTCAATCCCCAATACTCAATCTTCAATCCTCAATACTCTTTCTTTAATCCACAATCCTCAATCCTCAATCCTCAAACCTCAATCCTCAATCCTCATTCCTCAATCCTCAATCCTCAATCTTCAATTCTCAATACTCAATCTTCATTCCTCAATCCTCAATCCTCAATCCGCAATCCTCAATATTCAATCGTCAGTCTTCAATCCTCAATACTCAATCTTCAATACTCAATCCTCAATCCTCAATCCTCAATCCTCAACTCTCAATCCTCGATCCTCAGTCCTCAGTCCTCAATCCTCAATCCACAATCCTCAGTCGTCACCCCTCACTCCTGAATTCTCAATCTTGAATCCTCAATCTTCAGACCTCAGACCTCAACAATCAGTTGTCAATCATCAATCCTCAATAGAATATCACTAATTCACAGTTTTCAATACTCAATACTCAATCTGCACTCTGCAAATCTCTATCCACAAACATCAATACTCATCACTCAACCCTCAACACTCAGTCCCCAATCCTCAATCTTCAATACTCAATCCTCAATCCTCAATCCTCAATCCTCAATCCTCATTCTTCAATCCTCAGTACCAAATCCTCAATCTTCAATCCTCAATCCTCAATCCTCAATCCTCAATCCTCAATCCTCATTTTTCAATCCTCAATACCCAATCCTCAATCTTCAATCCTCAATCCTGAAACCTCAATTCTCAATCCTCAATCCTCAGGCCTCAGTCCTCAAACCTCAATCCTCAACCCACAGCCCTCATCGTCAATCCTCAATCCTCAATCTTCAATCCTCAGTCCCCAATCCTCAATCTTCAATCCCCAATACTCAATCCTTAATCCTCAATCCTCAGTCCTCAATCCTCAATCCTCAATTCTCAATCCTCGATCCTCAGTCCTCAGTCCTCAAACCTCAATCCTCAACGCTCAGCCCTCATCCTCAATCCTCAGTCCTCAGTCTTCAATCCTCAATCCTCAATCCTCAATCCTCAATCCTCAATCCTCAATCCTCAGTCCTCAAACCTCAATCCTGTATCCTCAATCCTGAATCCTCAATCTTCAGACCTCAGACCTCAACAATCAGCTGTCAATCCTCAATCCTCAATAGAATATCGTCAATTCACAGCTTTCAATACTCAATACTCAATCTGCAATCTTCAATTCTATATCCACAAACATCAATTCTCACAACTCAACCCTCGACACTCAGTCCCCAATCGTCAATCTTCAATCCTCGATCCTCAATCCTCAATCCTCAATCTTCAATCCTCAATACTCAATCTTCAATCCTCAATCCTCAATCCTCAATCCTCAATCCTCAATCCTCAATCGTCAGCCTTCAACCCTCAATACACAATCTTCAATCCTCAACACTCAATCCTCAATCCTCATTCCTCAATGCTCATTCTACAATCCTCAATACCCAATCCTCAATCTTCAATCGTCAATCCTCAATCATCAATCCTCAATCTTCAATACTCAACCCTCAATCCTCAATCCTCAATCCTCAATACTCAACCATCAGTCCTCAATTCTCAATACTCAATAGAATATCCTGAATTCTCAGGATTCTATACTCAAACCTCAATCCTTAACCCTGAGCCCTCATTCACAATCCTCAATCCTCAATCCTCCATACTCAATCCTTAATCCTCAATCCTCAGTCCTCAATCCTCAATCCTCAATTCTCAATCCTCGATCCTCAGTCCTCAGTCCTCAAACCTCAATCGTCAACGCTCAGCCCTCATCCTCAATCCTCAGTCCTCAGTCTTCAATCCTCAATCCTCAATCCTCAATCCTCAATCCTCAATCCTCAATCCTCAATCCTCAGTCCTCACCCATCAATCCTGAATCCTCAATCCTGAATCCTCAATCTTCAGACCTCAGACCTCAACAATCAGTTGTCAATCCTCAATCCTCAATAGAATATCACTAATTCACAGTTTTCAATACTCAATACTCAATCTGCAATCTGCAAATCTCTATCCACAAACATCAATTCTCATCACTCAACCCTCAACACTCATCCTCAATCTTCAATCCTCAATCCTCAATCGTCAATCCCCAATACTCAATCTTCAATCCTCAATACTCTTTCTTCAATCCTCAATCCTCAATCCTCAATCCTCAATCTTCATTCCTCAATCCTCAATCCTCAATCCTCAATCCTCAATATTCAATCGTCAGTCTTCAATCCTCAATACTCAATCTTCAATACTCAATCCTCAATCCTCAATCCTCAATCCTCAATTCTCAATCCTCGATCCTCAGTCCTCAGTCCTCAATCCACAATCCTCAATCCTCAGTCCTCACCCCTCAATCCTGAATCCTCAATCCTGAATCCTCAATCTTCAGACCTCAGACCTCAACAATCAGTTGTCAATCCTCAATCCTCAATAGAATATCACTAATTCACAGTTTTCAACACTCAATACCCAATCCTCAATCCTCAATCCTCAATCCTCAATCCTCAATCGTCAGTCTTCAATCCTCAATACTCAACCATCAATCCTCAATTCTCAATACTCAATAGAATATCCTGAATTCTCAGGATTCTATACTCAAACCTCAATCCTCAGCCCTGAGCCCTCATTCACAATCCTCAATCCTCAATCCTCAATCCTCAATTCTCAATCCTCAATCCTCAGCCCTCAGTCCTCAAACCTCAATCCTCAACCCTCAGCCCTCGTCCTCAATCTTCAATCCTCAATCCTCAATCCTCAATCCCCAATCCTCAATCTTCAATCCTCTATACTCCTTCTTCAATCCTCAATCCTCAATCCTCAATCCTCAATCCTCATTCTTCAATCCTCAATACCCAATACTCAATCTTCAATCCACAATCCTCAATCCTCAATTCTCAATCCTCAATTCTCAGTCCTCAGTCCTCGAACCTCAATCCTCAATCCTCAACCCTCAATGCTCAATCTTCAATCTTCAATACTCAATCTTCAATCCTCATACCTCAGTCCTCAAACCTCAATTCTGAATCCTCAATCCTGAACCCACAATCCTCGGCCCTCAGTCCTCAACAATCAGTTGTCAATCGTCAATCCTCAGTAGAATATCACTAATTCACAGTTTTCAATACTCAATACTCAATCTGCAATCTGCAAATCTCTATCCACAAACATCAATTCTCATCACTCAACCCTCAACACTCAGTCCCCAATCCTCAATCTTCAATCCTCAATCCTCAATCCTCAATCCTCAATCCTCAATCCTCATTCTTCAATCCTCAATACCCAATCCTCAATCTTCAATCCTCAATCCTGAGTCCTCAATTCTCAATCCTCAATCCTCAGGCCTCAGTCCTCAAACCTCAATCCTCAACCCTCAGCCCTCATCGTCAATCCTCAATCCTCAATCTTCAATCCTCAGTCCCCAATCCTCAATCATCAATCCTCAATACTCAATCCTTAATCCTCAATCCTCAGTCCTCAATCCTAAATCTTCAATTCTCAATCCTCGATCCTCAGTCCTCAGTCCTCAAACCTCAATCCTCAACTCTCAGCCCTCATCCTCAATCCTCAGTCCTCAGTCTTCAATCCTCAATCCTCAATACTCAACCATCATTCCTCAATTCTCAATACTCAATAGAATATCCTGAATTCTCAGGATTCTATACTCAATCCTCAATCCTCGATCTTCAATCATCAATATTCAATCTTCAATCCTCAATCCTCAATCCTCAATCCTCAATCCTCAATCATCAATCCTCAATCTTCAATACTCAATCCTCAATCCCCAGTCCTCAATCCTCAATACTCAACCATCAATCCTCAATTCCCAATACTCAATAGAATATCCTGAAATCTCAGGATTCTATACTCAAACCTCAATCCTCAGCCCTGAGCCCTCATTCACAATCCTCAATTCTCAATCCTCAATCCTCAATTCTCAATTCTCAATCCTCAGCCCTCAGTCCTCAAACCTCAATCATCAACCCTCAGCCCACGTCCTCAATCTTCAATCCTCAATCCTCAATCCTCAATCCCCAAACCTCAATCTTCAATCCACAATACTCTTTCTTCAATCCTCAATCCTCAATCCTCAATCCTCAATCCTCATTCTTCAATCCTCAATACCCAATCCTCAATCTTCAATCCTCAATCCTCAATCCTCAATTCTCAATCCTCAATCCTCAATCCTCAGTCCTCGAACCACAATTCTGAATCCGCTTTCCTGAATCCTCAATCTTCAGCCCTCAGTAATCAACAATCAGTTGTCAATCCTCAATCCTCAATAGAATAGCCTCAATTCAGAGTTTTCAATACTCAATACTCAATCTGCAATCTTCAAACCTCTATCCACAATCATCAATCCTCATCACTCAACCCTCAACACTCAGTCCTCAATGCTCAATCCTCAATCCTCAATTCTCAATCTTCAATTCTCAATACTGAATCTTCAAACCTCAATCCTCAATCCTCAATACTCAATCCTCAATCCTCAATCTTCAACACTCAGTCCCCAATCCTCAATCTTCAATCCTCAATACTCAATCCTCAATCCTCAATCCTCAATCCTCAATCCTCAATCCTGAATGCTCAATCTTCAATCCTCAATCCTCAATCCTCAATCCTCAATCCTCAATCCTCAGTCCTCAATCATCAATCCTCAATCTTCAATACTCAATCCTCAATCCTCAATACTCAATCTTGAATCATCAATATTCATTCTTCAATCCTCAATCCTCAATCCTCAATCCTCAAACCTCAATGTTCAATCCTCAATACCCAATCCTCAATCTTCAATCCTCAATAATCAATCCTCAATCCACAATCCTCAATCCTCAATCCTCAGTCCTTAAACCACAATCCTGAATCCCCAATCCTGAGTCCTCAATCTTCAGCACTCAGTCCTAAACAATGAGTTGTCAATCCTCAATCGTCAATAGAATATCCTCAGCTCAGAGCTATCAATACGCAATACTCAGTCTGCAATCTTCAAATCTCTATCCACAAACATCAATTCTCATCACTCAACCCTCAACACTCAGTCCCCAATCTTCAATCTTCAATCCTCAATCCTCAATCCTCAATCCTCAATCCTCAATCCTCAATTCCCAATCCTCGATCCTCAGTCCTCAGTCCTCAAACCTCAATCCTCAACCCTCAGCCCTCATCCTCAATCCGCAATCCTCAATCTTCAATCCTCAGTCCTCGATCCTCAATCCTCAATCCTCAATCCTCAATCCTCAGTCCTCAAACCTCAATCCTGAATCCTCAATCCTGAATCCTCAATCTTCAGACCTCAGACCTCAACAATCAGTTGTCAATCCTCAATCCTCAATAGAATATCATCAATTCACACCTTTCAGTACTCAATATTCAACCTGCAATCTTCAAATCTCTGTCCACAAACATCAATTCTCATCACTCAGCCCTCAACACTCAGTCCCCAATCCTCAATCTTCAATCCTCAATCATCAATTCTCAATCCTCAGTTCTCAATCTTTAATCCACAATACTCAATCTGCAGTCCTCAATCCTCAATCCTCAATCCTCAATTCTCAATCCTCAATCCTCAGTCCTCAATCCTCAATGCTCAATCTTCAATCTTCAATACTCAATCTTCAATCCTCATACCTCAGTCCTCAAACCTCAATTCTGAATCCTCAATCCTGAACCCTCAATCCTCGGCCCTCAGTCCTCAACAATCAGTTGTCAATCCTCAATACTCAATAGAATCTCCTCAATTCACAGCTTTCACTACGCAGTACTCAATCTGCAATCTTCAAACCTCTATCCACAAACATCAATTCTCATCACTCAACCCTCAACACTCAGTCCTCAATGTTCAATACTCAATCCTCATTCCTCAATCCTCAACCGTCAACCTTCAATCCTCAATACTCAATCTTCAATCCTCAATCCTCAATCCTCAATCCTCGATCCTCATTCTTCAATCCTCAGTACCCAATCCTCAATCTTCAATCCTCAATCCTCAATCCTCAATCCTCAATCCTCAATCCTCAATACTCAACCATCAATCCTCAATTCTCAATACTCAATAGAGTATCCTGAATTCTCAGGATTCTATACTCAATCCTCAATCCTTAACCCCGAGCCCTCATTCACAATCCTCAATCCTCAATCTTCAATCCTCAATTCTCAATCCTCAATCCTCAGCCCTCAGCCCTCAAACCTCAATCCTCAACCCTCAGCCCTCATCGTCAATCTTGAATCCTCAATCCTCAATCCTCAATCCCCAATACTCAATCTTCAATCCCCAATACTCTTTCTTCAATCCTCAATCCTCAATCCTCAATCCTCAATCCTCAATCCTCAATCCTCATTCCTCAATCCTCAATCCTCAGCCTTCAATTCTCAATACTCAATCTTCAATCCTCAATCCTCAATCCTCAATCCTCAATCCTCAATATACAATCGTCAGTCTTCAATCCTCAACCGTCAACCTTCAATCCTCAATACTCAATCTTCAATCCTCAATCCTCAATCCTCAATCCTCAATCCTCATTCTTCAATCCTCAGTACCCAATCCTCAATCTTCAATCCTCAATCCTCAATCCTCAATCCTCAATCCTCAATCCTCAATACTCAACCATCAATCCTCAATTCTCAATACTCAATAGAGTATCCTGAATTCTCAGGATTCTATACTCAATCCTCAATCCTTAACCCTGAGCCCTCATTCACAATCCTCAATCCTCAATCTTCAATCCTCAATTCTCAATCCTCAATCCTCAGCCCTCAGTCCTCAAACCTCAATCCTCAACCCTCAGCCCTCATCGTCAATCTTGAATCCTCAATCCTCAATCCTCAATCCCCAATACTCAATCTTCAATCCTCAATACTCTTTCTTCAATCCTCAATCCTCAATCCTCAATCCTCAATCCTCAATCCTCAATCCTCATTCCTCAATCCTCAATCCTCAGTCTTCAATTCTCAATACTCAATCTTCAATCCTCAATCCTCAATCCTCAATCCTCAATCCTCAATATTCAATCGTCAGTCTTCAATCCTCAATCCTCAATCCTCAATCGTCAATCCTCATTCTTCAATCCTCAATACCCAATCCTCAATCTTCAATCCTCAATCCTGAGTCCTCAATTCTCAAACCTCAATCCTCAGGCCTCAGTCCTCAAACCTCAATCCTCAACCCTCAGCCCTCATCGTCAATCCTCAATTCTCAATCTTCAATCCTCAGTCCCCAATCCTCAATCATCAATTCTCAATTCTCAATCCTCAGCCCTCAGTCCTCAAACCTCAATCATCAACCCTCAGCCCACGTCCTCAATCTTCAATCCTCAATCCTCAATCCTCAATCCCCAATCCTCAATCTTCAATCCTCAATCCTGAGTCCTCAATTCTCAAACCTCAATCCTCAGGCCTCAGTCCTCAAACCTCAATCCTCAACCCTCAGCCCTCATCGTCAATCCTCAATTCTCAATCTTCAATCCTCAATCCTCAATCCTCAATCCTCAATCCTCATTCTTCAATGCTCAATACCCAATCCTCAATCTTCAATCCTCAATCCTCAATCCTCAATTCTCAATCCTCAATCCTCAATCCTCAGTCCTCGAACCTCAATTCTGAATCCGCTTTCCTGAATCCTCAATCTTCAGCCCTCAGTAATCAACAATCAGTTGTCAACCCTCAATCCTCAATAGAATAGCCTCAATTCAGAGTTTTCAATACTCAATACTCAATCTGCAATCTTCAAACCTCTATCCACAATCATCAATCCTCATCACTCAACCCTCAACACTCAGTCCTCAATGCTCAATCCTCAATCCTCAATTCTCAATCTTCAATCCTCAATACTGAATCTTCAATCCTCAATCCTCAATCCTCAATACTCAATCCTCAATCCTCAATCTTCAACACTCAGTCCCCAATCCTCAATCTTCAATCCTCAATACTCAATCCTCAATCCTCAATCCTCAATCCTCAATCCTCAATCCTGAATGCTCAATCTTCAATCCTCAATCCTCAATCCTCAATCCTCAATCCTCAATCCTCAATCATCAATCCTCAATCTTCAATACTCAATCCTCAATCCTCAATACTCAACCTTCAATCATCAATATTCATTCTTCAATCCTCAATCCTCAATCCTCAATCCTCAATCCTCAATCCTCAAACCTCAATGTTCAATCCTCAATACCCAATCCTCAATCTTCAATCCTCAATAATCAATCCTCAATCCACAATCCTCAATCCTCAATCCTCAGTCCTTAAACCACAATCCTGAATCCCCAATCCTGAGTCCTCAATCTTCAGCACTCAGTCCTAAACAATGAGTTGTCAATCCTCAATCGTCAATAGAATATCCTCAGCTCAGAGCTATCAATACGCAATACTCAGTCTGCAATCTTCAAATCTCTATCCACAAACATCAATTCTCATCACTCAACCCTCAACACTCAGTCCCCAATCTTCAATCTTCAATCCTCAATCCTCAATCTTCAATCCTCAGTCCTCGATCCTCAATCCTCAATCCTCAATCCTCAATCCTCAGTCCTCAAACCTCAATCCTGAATCCTCAATCCTGAATCCTCAACCTTCAGACCTCAGACCTCAACAATCAGTTGTCAATCCTCAATCCTCAATAGAATATCATCAATTCACACCTTTCAGTACTGAATATTCAACCTGCAATCTTCAAATCTCTGTCCACAAACATCAATTCTCATCACTCAGCCCTCAACACTCAGTCCCCAATCCTCAATCTTCAATCCTCAATCATCAATTCTCAATCCTCAGTTCTCAATCTTTAATCCACAATACTCAATCTGCAGTCCTCAATCCTCAATCCTCAATCCTCAATTCTCAATCCTCAATCCTCAATCCTCAGTCCTCAATCCTCAATGCTCAATCTTCAATATTCAATACTCAATCTTCAATCCTCATACCTCAGTCCTCAAACCTCAATTCTGAATCCTCAATCCTGAACCCTCAATCCTCGGCCCTCAGTCCTCAACAATCAGTTGTCAATCCTCAATACTCAATAGAATCTCCTCAATTCACAGCTTTCACTACGCAGTACTCAATCTGCAATCTTCAAACCTCTATCCACAAACATCAATTCTCATCACTCAACCCTCAACACTCTGTCCTCAATGTTCAATACTCAATCCTCATTCCTCAATCCTCAACCGTCAACCTTCAATCCTCAATACTCAATCTTCAATCCTCAATCCTCAATCCTCAATCCTCAATCCTCATTCTTCAATCCTCAGTACCCAATCCTCAATCTTCAATCCTCAATCCTCAATCCTCAATCCTCAATCCTCAATCCTCAATACTCAACCATCAATCCTCAATTCTCAATACTCAATAGAGTATCCTGAATTCTCAGGATTCTATACTCAATCCTCAATCCTTAACCCTGAGCCCTCATTCACAATCCTCAATCCTCAATCTTCAATCCTCAATCCTCAATCCTCAATCCTCAATCCTCAATATTCAATCGTCAGTCTTCAATCCTCAATACTCAATCTTCAATCATCAATCCTCAATCTTCAATACTCAATCCTCAATCTTCAATACTCAATCCTCAATCCTCAATCCTCAGTCCTCAAACCTCAATTCTGAATCCTCAATTCTGAATCCTCATTCCTGAATCCTCAATCTTCAGCCCTCAGTCATCAACAATCAGTTGTCAATCCTCAATCCTCAATAGAATATCCTCAATTCACATTTTTCAATACTCAATACCCAATCTGCAGTCTTCAAACCTCTATCCACAATCATCAATTCTCATCACTCAACCCTCAACACTCAGTCCTCAATGCTCAATCCTCAGTCCTCAATTCTCAATCTTCAATCCTCAATACTGAATCTTCAATCCTCAATCCTCAATCCTCAATACTCAATCCTCAATTCTCAGTCTTCAACACTCAGTCCCCAATCCTCAATCTTCAATCCTCAATACTCAATCCTCAATCCTCAATCCTCAATCCTCAATCCTCAATCCTGAATGCTCAATCTTCAATCCTCAATCCTCAATCCTCAATCCTCAATCCTCAATCCTAACCATCAATCCTCAATCTTCAATACTCAATCCTCAATCCTCAATCCTCAATCCTCAATACTCAACCATCAATCCTCAATTCTCAATACTCAATAGAATATCCTGAATTCTCAGGATTCTATACTCAATCCTCAATCCTCGATCTTCAATCATCAATATTCAATCTTCAATCCTCAATCCTCAATCCTCAATCCTCAATCCTCAATCATCAATCCTCAATCTTCAATACTCAATCCTCAATCCCCAATCCTCAATCCTCAATACTCAACCATCAATCCTCAATTCCCAATACTCAATAGAATATCCTGAAATCTCAGGATTCTATACTCAAACCTCAATCCTCAGCCCTGAGCCCTTATTCACAATCCTCAATTCTCAATCCTCAATCCTCAATTCTCAATTCTCAATCCTCAGCCCTCAGTCCTCAAACCTCAATCATCAACCCTCAGCCCACGTCCTCAATCTTCAATCCTCAATCCTCAATCCTCAATCCCCAATCCTCAATCTTCAATCCACAATACTCTTTCTTCAATCCTCAATCCTCAATTCTCAATCTTCAATCCTCAATACTGAATCTTCAATCCTCAATCCTCAATCCTCAATACTCAATCCTCAATTCTCAATCTTCAACACTCAGTCCCCAATCCTCAATCTTCAATCCTCAATACTCAATCCTCAATCCTCAATCCTCAATCCTCAATCCTCAATACTCAACCATCAATCCTCAATTCTCAATACTCAATAGAATATCCTGAATTCTCAGGATTCTATACTCAATCCTCAATCCTCGATCTTCAATCATCAATATTCAATCTTCAATCCTCAATCCTCAATCCTCAATCCTCAATCCTCAATCATCAATCCTCAATCTTCAATACTCAATCCTCAATCCCCAATCCTCAATCCTCAATACTCAACCATCAATCCTCAATTCCCAATACTCAATAGAATATCCTGAAATCTCAGGATTCTATACTCAAACCTCAATCCTCAGCCCTGAGCCCTCATTCACAATCCTCAGTCCTCAATCCTCAATCCTCAATTCTCAATTCTCAATCCTCAGCCCTCAGTCCTCAAACCTCAATCATCAACCCTCAGCCCACGTCCTCAATCTTCAATCCTCAATCCTCAATCCTCAATCCCCAATCCTCAATCTTCAATCCACAATACTCTTTCTTCAATCCTCAATCCTCAATCCTCAATCCTCAATCCTCATTCTTCAATCCTCAATACCCAATCCTCTATCTTCAATCCTCAATCCTCAATCCTCAATTCTCAATCCTCAATCCTCAATCCTCAGTCCTCGAACCTCAATTCTGAATCCGCTTTCCTGAATCCTCAATCTTCAGCCCTCAGTAATCAACAATCAGTTGTCAACCCTCAATCCTCAATAGAATAGCCTCAATTCAGAGTTTTCAATACTCAATACTCAATCTGCAATCTTCAAACCTCTATCCACAATCATCAATCCTCATCACTCAACCCTCAACACTCAGTCCTCAATGCTCAATCCTCAATGCTCAATTCTCAATCTTCTATCCTCAATACTGAATCTTCAATCCTCAATCCTCAATCCTCAATACTCAATCCTCAATCCTCAATCTTCAACACTCAGTCCCCAATCCTCAATCTTCAATCCTCAATACTCAATCCTCAATCCTCAATCCTCAATCCTCAATCCTCAATCCTGAATGCTCAATCTTCAATCCTCAATCCTCAATCCTCAATCCTCAATCCTCAATCCTCAATCATCAATCCTCAATCTTAAATACTCAATCCTCAATCCTCAATACTCAATCTTCAATCATCAATATTCATTCTTCAATCCTCAATCCTCAATCCTCAATCCTCAACCCTCAATCCTCAAACCTCAATGTTCAATACTCAATACCCAATCCTCAATCTTCAATCCTCAATAATCAATCCTCAATCCACAATCCTCAATCCTCAATCCTCAGTCCTTAAACCACAATCCTGAATCCCCAATCCTGAGTCCTCAATCTTCAGCACTCAGTCCTAAACAATGAGTTGTCAATCCTCAATCGTCAATAGAATATCCTCAGCTCAGAGCTATCAATACGCAATACTCAGTCTGCAATCTTCAAATCTCTATCCACAAACATCAATTCTCATCACTCAACCCTCAACACTCAGTCCCCAATCTTCAAGCTTCAATCCTCAATCCTCAATCCTCAATCCTCAATCCTCAATCCTCAATTCCCAATCCTCGATCCACAGTCCTCAGTCCTCAAACCTCAATCCTCAACCCTCAGCCCTCATCCTCAATCCTCAATCCTCAATCTTCAATCCTCAGTCCTCGATCCTCAATCCTCAATCCTCAATCCTCAATCCTCAGTCCTCAAACCTCAATCCTGAATCCTCAATCCTGAATCCTCAACCTTCAGACCTCAGACCTCAACAATCAGTTGCCAATCCTCAATCCTCAATAGAATATCATCAATTCACACCTTTCAGTACTCAATATTCAACCTGCAATCTTCAAATCTCTGTTCACAAACATCAATTCTCATCACTCAGCCCTCAACACTCAGTCCCCAATCCTCAATCTTCAATCCTCAATCATCAATTCTCAATCCTCAGTTCTCAATCTTTAATCCACAATACTCAATCTGCAGTCCTCAATCCTCAATCCTCAATCCTCAATTCTCAATCCTCAATCCTCAATCCTCAGTCCTCAATCCTCAATGCTCAATCTTCAATCTTCAATACTCAATCTTCAATCCTCATACCTCAGTCCTCAAACCTCAATTCTGAATCCTCAATCCTGAACCCTCAATCCTCGGCCCTCAGTCCTCAACAATCAGTTGTCAATCCTCAATACTCAATAGAATCTCCTCAATTCACAGCTTTCACTACGCAGTACTCAATCTGCAATCTTCAAACCTCTATCCACAAACATCAATTCTCATCACTCAACCCTCAACACTCAGTCCGCAATGTTCAATACTCAATCCTCATTCCTCAATCCTCAACCGTCAACCTTCAATCCTCAATACTCAATCTTCAATCCTCAATCCTCAATCCTCAATCCTCGATCCTCATTCTTCAATCCTCAGTACCCAATCCTCAATCTTCAATCCTCAATCCTCAATCCTCAATCCTCAATCCTCAATCCTCAATACTCAACCATCAATCCTCAATTCTCAATACTCAATAGAGTATCCTGAATTCTCAGGATTCTATACTCAATCCTCAATCCTTAACCCTGAGCACTCATTCACAATCCTCAATCCTCAATCTTCAATCCTCAATTCTCAATCCTCAATCCTCAGCCCTCAGTCCTCAAACCTCAATCCTCAACCCTCAGCCCTCATCGTCAATCTTGAATCCTCAATCCTCAATCCTCAATCCCCAATACTCAATCTTCAATCCCCAATACTCTTTCTTCAATCCTCAATCCTCAATCCTCAATCCTCAATCCTCAATCCTCAATCCTCATTCCTCAATCCTCAATCCTCAGTCTTCAATTCTCAATACTCAATCTTCAATCCTCAATCCTCAATCCTCAATCCTCAATTCTCAATATTCAATCGTCAGTCTTCAATCCTCAACCGTCAACCTTCAATCCTCAATACTCAATCTTCAATCCTCAATCCTCAATCCTCAATCCTCAATCCTCATTCTTCAATCCTCAGTACCCAATCCTCAATCTTCAATCCTCAATCCTCAATCCTCAATCCTCAATCCTCAATCCTCAATACTCAACCATCAATCCTCAATTCTCAATACTCAATAGAGTATCCTGAATTCTCAGGATTCTATACTCAATCCTCAATCCTTAACCCTGAGCCCTCATTCACAATCCTCAATCCTCAATCTTCAATCCTCAATTCTCAATCCTCAATCCTCAGCCCTCAGTCCTCAAACCTCAATCCTCAACCCTCAGCCCTCATCGTCAATCTTGAATCCTCAATCCTCAATCCTCAATCCCCAATACTCAATCTTCAATCCTCAATACTCTTTCTTCAATCCTCAATCCTCAATCCTCAATCCTCAATCCTCAATCCTCAATCCTCATTCCTCAATCCTCAATCCTCAGTCTTCAATTCTCAATACTCAATCTTCAATCGTCAATCCTCAATCCTCAATCCTCAATCCTCAATATTCAATCGTCAGTCTTCAATCCTCAATACTCAATCTTCAATACTCAATCCTCAATCCTCAATCCTCAATCCTCAATCCTCAATCCTCAATTCTCAATCCTCGATCCTCAGTCCTCAGTCCTCAATCCTCAATCCTCAATCCTCAGTCCTCAAACCTCAATCCTGAATCCTCAATCTTCAGCCCTCAGTCATCAACAATCAGTTGTCAATCCTCAATCCTCAGTAGAATATCCTCAATTCACATTTTTCAATACTCAATACCCAATCTGCAGTCTTCAAACCTCTATCCACAATCATCAATTCTCATCACTCAACCCTCAACACTCAGTCCTCAATGCTCAATCCACAATCCTCAATTCTCAATCTTCAATCCTCAATACTGAATCTTCAATCCTCAATCCTCAATCCTCAATACTCAATCCTCAATTCTCAATCTTCAACACTCAGTCCCCAATCCTCAATCTTCAATCCTCAATACTCAATCCTCAATCCTCAATCCTCAATCCTCAATCCTCAATCCTGAATGCTCAATCTTCAATCCTCAATCCTCAATCCTCAATCCTCAATCCTCAATCCTCAACCATCAATCCTCAATCTTCAATACTCAATCCTCAATCCTCAATCCTCAATCCTCAATACTCAACCATCAATCCTCAATTCTCAATACTCAATAGAATATCCTGAATTCTCAGGATTCTATACTCAATCCTCAATCCTCGATCTTCAATCATCAATATTCAATCTTCAATCCTCAATCCTCAATCCTCAATCCTCAATCCTCAATCATCAATCCTCAATCTTCAATACTCAATCCTCAATCCCCAATCCTCAATCCTCAATACTCAACCATCAATCCTCAATTCCCAATACTCAATAGAATATCCTGAAATCTCAGGATTCTATACTCAAACCTCAATCCTCAGCCCTGAGCCCTCATTCACAATCCTCAATCCTCAATCCTCAATCCTCAATTCTCAATTCTCAATCCTCAGCCCTCAGTCCTCAAACCTCAATCATCAACCCTCAGCCCACGTCCTCAATCTTCAATCCTCAATCCTCAATCCTCAATCCCCAATCCTCAATCTTCAATCCACAATACTCTTTCTTCAATCCTCAATCCTCAATCCTCAATCCTCAATCCTCATTCTTCAATCCTCAATACCCAATCCTCAATCTTCAATCCTCAATCCTCAATCCTCAATTCTCGATCCTCAATCCTCAATCCTCAGTCCTCGAACCTCAATTCTGAATCCGCTTTCCTGAATCCTCAATCTTCAGCCCTCAGTAATCAACAATCAGTTGTCAAC
This sequence comes from Calliopsis andreniformis, assembly GCF_051401765.1. Taxonomy (NCBI): domain Eukaryota; kingdom Metazoa; phylum Arthropoda; class Insecta; order Hymenoptera; family Andrenidae; genus Calliopsis; species Calliopsis andreniformis. The sequence goes on from NW_027480438.1 coordinate 3,011,022, forward strand.
CCTCAATCCTCAATAGAATAGCCTCAATTCAGAGTTTTCAATACTCAGTACTCAATCTGCAATCTTCAAACCTCTATCCACAATCATCAATCCTCATCACTCAACCCTCAACACTCAGTCCTCAATGCTCAATCCTCAATCCTCAATTCTCAATCTTCAATCCTCAATACTGAATCTTCAATCCTCAATCCTCAATCCTCAATACTCAATCCTCAATCCTCAATCTTCAACACTCAGTCCCCAATCCTCAATCTTCAATCCTCAATACTCAATCCTCAATCCTCAATCCTCAATCCTCAATCCTCAATCCTGAATGCTCAATCTTCAATCCTCAATCCTCAATCCTCAATCCTCAATCCTCAATCCTCAATCATCAATCCTCAATCTTCAATACTCAATCCTCAATCCTCAATACTCAACCTTCAATCATCAATATTCATTCTTCAATCCTCAATCCTCAATCCTCAATCCTCAATCCTCAATCCTCAAACCTCAATGTTCAATCCTCAATACCCAATCCTCAATCTTCAATCCTCAATAATCAATCCTCAATCCACAATCCTCAATCCTCAATCCTCAGTCCTTAAACCACAATCCTGAATCCCCAATCCTGAGTCCTCAATCTTCAGCACTCAGTCCTAAACAATGAGTTGTCAATCCTCAATCGTCAATAGAATATCCTCAGCTCAGAGCTATCAATACGCAATACTCAGTCTGCAATCTTCAAATCTCTATCCACAAACATCAATTCTCATCACTCAACCCTCAACACTCAGTCCCCAATCTTCAATCTTCAATCCTCAATCCTCAATCTTCAATCCTCAGTCCTCGATCCTCAATCCTCAATCCTCAATCCTCAATCCTCAGTCCTCAAACCTCAATCCTGAATCCTCAATCCTGAATCCTCAACCTTCAGACCTCAGACCTCAACAATCAGTTGTCAATCCTCAATCCTCAATAGAATATCATCAATTCACACCTTTCAGTACTGAATATTCAACCTGCAATCTTCAAATCTCTGTCCACAAACATCAATTCTCATCACTCAGCCCTCAACACTCAGTCCCCAATCCTCAATCTTCAATCCTCAATCATCAATTCTCAATCCTCAGTTCTCAATCTTTAATCCACAATACTCAATCTGCAGTCCTCAATCCTCAATCCTCAATCCTCAATTCTCAATCCTCAATCCTCAATCCTCAGTCCTCAATCCTCAATGCTCAATCTTCAATATTCAATACTCAATCTTCAATCCTCATACCTCAGTCCTCAAACCTCAATTCTGAATCGTCAATCCTGAACCCTCAATCCTCGGCCCTCAGTCCTCAACAATCAGTTGTCAATCCTCAATACTCAATAGAATCTCCTCAATTCACAGCTTTCACTACGCAGTACTCAATCTGCAATCTTCAAACCTCTATCCACAAACATCAATTCTCATCACTCAACCCTCAACACTCTGTCCTCAATGTTCAATACTCAATCCTCATTCCTCAATCCTCAACCGTCAACCTTCAATCCTCAATACTCAATCTTCAATCCTCAATCCTCAATCCTCAATCCTCAATCCTCATTCTTCAATCCTCAGTACCCAATCCTCAATCTTCAATCCTCAATCCTCAATCCTCAATCCTCAATCCTCAATCCTCAATACTCAACCATCAATCCTCAATTCTCAATACTCAATAGAGTATCCTGAATTCTCAGGATTCTATACTCAATCCTCAATCCTTAACCCTGAGCCCTCATTCACAATCCTCAATCCTCAATCTTCAATCCTCAATCCTCAATCCTCAATCCTCAATCCTCAATATTCAATCGTCAGTCTTCAATCCTCAATACTCAATCTTCAATCATCAATCCTCAATCTTCAATACTCAATCCTCAATCTTCAATACTCAATCCTCAATCCTCAATCCTCAGTCCTCAAACCTCAATTCTGAATCCTCAATTCTGAATCCTCATTCCTGAATCCTCAATCTTCAGCCCTCAGTCATCAACAATCAGTTGTCAATCCTCAATCCTCAATAGAATATCCTCAATTCACATTTTTCAATACTCAATACCCAATCTGCAGTCTTCAAACCTCTATCCACAATCATCAATTCTCATCACTCAACCCTCAACACTCAGTCCTCAATGCTCAATCCTCAGTCCTCAATTCTCAATCTTCAATCCTCAATACTGAATCTTCAATCCTCAATCCTCAATCCTCAATACTCAATCCTCAATTCTCAGTCTTCAACACTCAGTCCCCAATCCTCAATCTTCAATCCTCAATACTCAATCCTCAATCCTCAATCCTCAATCCTCAATCCTCAATCCTGAATGCTCAATCTTCAATCCTCAATCCTCAATCCTCAATCCTCAATCCTCAATCCTAACCATCAATCCTCAATCTTCAATACTCAATCCTCAATCCTCAATCCTCAATCCTCAATACTCAACCATCAATCCTCAATTCTCAATACTCAATAGAATATCCTGAATTCTCAGGATTCTATACTCAATCCTCAATCCTCGATCTTCAATCATCAATATTCAATCTTCAATCCTCAATCCTCAATCCTCAATCCTCAATCCTCAATCATCAATCCTCAATCTTCAATACTCAATCCTCAATCCCCAATCCTCAATCCTCAATACTCAACCATCAATCCTCAATTCCCAATACTCAATAGAATATCCTGAAATCTCAGGATTCTATACTCAAACCTCAATCCTCAGCCCTGAGCCCTCATTCACAATCCTCAATTCTCAATCCTCAATCCTCAATTCTCAATTCTCAATCCTCAGCCCTCAGTCCTCAAACCTCAATCATCAACCCTCAGCCCACGTCCTCAATCTTCAATCCTCAATCCTCAATCCTCAATCCCCAATCCTCAATCTTCAATCCACAATACTCTTTCTTCAATCCTCAATCCTCAATTCTCAATCTTCAATCCTCAATACTGAATCTTCAATCCTCAATCCTCAATCCTCAATACTCAATCCTCAATTCTCAATCTTCAACACTCAGTCCCCAATCCTCAATCTTCAATCCTCAATACTCAATCCTCAATCCTCAATCCTCAATCCTCAATCCTCAATACTCAACCATCAATCCTCAATTCTCAATACTCAATAGAATATCCTGAATTCTCAGGATTCTATACTCAATCCTCAATCCTCGATCTTCAATCATCAATATTCAATCTTCAATCCTCAATCCTCAATCCTCAATCCTCAATCCTCAATCATCAATCCTCAATCTTCAATACTCAATCCTCAATCCCCAATCCTCAATCCTCAATACTCAACCATCAATCCTCAATTCCCAATACTCAATAGAATATCCTGAAATCTCAGGATTCTATACTCAAACCTCAATCCTCAGCCCTGAGCCCTCATTCACAATCCTCAGTCCTCAATCCTCAATCCTCAATTCTCAATTCTCAATCCTCAGCCCTCAGTCCTCAAACCTCAATCATCAACCCTCAGCCCACGTCCTCAATCTTCAATCCTCAATCCTCAATCCTCAATCCCCAATCCTCAATCTTCAATCCACAATACTCTTTCTTCAATCCTCAATCCTCAATCCTCAATCCTCAATCCTCATTCTTCAATCCTCAATACCCAATCCTCTATCTTCAATCCTCAATCCTCAATCCTCAATTCTCAATCCTCAATCCTCAATCCTCAGTCCTCGAACCTCAATTCTGAATCCGCTTTCCTGAATCCTCAATCTTCAGCCCTCAGTAATCAACAATCAGTTGTCAACCCTCAATCCTCAATAGAATAGCCTCAATTCAGAGTTTTCAATACTCAATACTCAATCTGCAATCTTCAAACCTCTATCCACAATCATCAATCCTCATCACTCAACCCTCAACACTCAGTCCTCAATGCTCAATCCTCAATGCTCAATTCTCAATCTTCTATCCTCAATACTGAATCTTCAATCCTCAATCCTCAATCCTCAATACTCAATCCTCAATCCTCAATCTTCAACACTCAGTCCCCAATCCTCAATCTTCAATCCTCAATACTCAATCCTCAATCCTCAATCCTCAATCCTCAATCCTCAATCCTGAATGCTCAATCTTCAATCCTCAATCCTCAATCCTCAATCCTCAATCCTCAATCCTCAATCATCAATCCTCAATCTTAAATACTCAATCCTCAATCCTCAATACTCAATCTTCAATCATCAATATTCATTCTTCAATCCTCAATCCTCAATCCTCAATCCTCAACCCTCAATCCTCAAACCTCAATGTTCAATACTCAATACCCAATCCTCAATCTTCAATCCTCAATAATCAATCCTCAATCCACAATCCTCAATCCTCAATCCTCAGTCCTTAAACCACAATCCTGAATCCCCAATCCTGAGTCCTCAATCTTCAGCACTCAGTCCTAAACAATGAGTTGTCAATCCTCAATCGTCAATAGAATATCCTCAGCTCAGAGCTATCAATACGCAATACTCAGTCTGCAATCTTCAAATCTCTATCCACAAACATCAATTCTCATCACTCAACCCTCAACACTCAGTCCCCAATCTTCAATCTTCAATCCTCAATCCTCAATCCTCAATCCTCAATCCTCAATCCTCAATTCCCAATCCTCGATCCACAGTCCTCAGTCCTCAAACCTCAATCCTCAACCCTCAGCCCTCATCCTCAATCCTCAATCCTCAATCTTCAATCCTCAGTCCTCGATCCTCAATCCTCAATCCTCAATCCTCAATCCTCAGTCCTCAAACCTCAATCCTGAATCCTCAATCCTGAATCCTCAACCTTCAGACCTCAGACCTCAACAATCAGTTGCCAATCCTCAATCCTCAATAGAATATCATCAATTCACACCTTTCAGTACTCAATATTCAACCTGCAATCTTCAAATCTCTGTTCACAAACATCAATTCTCATCACTCAGCCCTCAACACTCAGTCCCCAATCCTCAATCTTCAATCCTCAATCATCAATTCTCAATCCTCAGTTCTCAATCTTTAATCCACAATACTCAATCTGCAGTCCTCAATCCTCAATCCTCAATCCTCAATTCTCAATCCTCAATCCTCAATCCTCAGTCCTCAATCCTCAATGCTCAATCTTCAATCTTCAATACTCAATCTTCAATCCTCATACCTCAGTCCTCAAACCTCAATTCTGAATCCTCAATCCTGAACCCTCAATCCTCGGCCCTCAGTCCTCAACAATCAGTTGTCAATCCTCAATACTCAATAGAATCTCCTCAATTCACAGCTTTCACTACGCAGTACTCAATCTGCAATCTTCAAACCTCTATCCACAAACATCAATTCTCATCACTCAACCCTCAACACTCAGTCCGCAATGTTCAATACTCAATCCTCATTCCTCAATCCTCAACCGTCAACCTTCAATCCTCAATACTCAATCTTCAATCCTCAATCCTCAATCCTCAATCCTCGATCCTCATTCTTCAATCCTCAGTACCCAATCCTCAATCTTCAATCCTCAATCCTCAATCCTCAATCCTCAATCCTCAATCCTCAATACTCAACCATCAATCCTCAATTCTCAATACTCAATAGAGTATCCTGAATTCTCAGGATTCTATACTCAATCCTCAATCCTTAACCCTGAGCACTCATTCACAATCCTCAATCCTCAATCTTCAATCCTCAATTCTCAATCCTCAATCCTCAGCCCTCAGTCCTCAAACCTCAATCCTCAACCCTCAGCCCTCATCGTCAATCTTGAATCCTCAATCCTCAATCCTCAATCCCCAATACTCAATCTTCAATCCCCAATACTCTTTCTTCAATCCTCAATCCTCAATCCTCAATCCTCAATCCTCAATCCTCAATCCTCATTCCTCAATCCTCAATCCTCAGTCTTCAATTCTCAATACTCAATCTTCAATCCTCAATCCTCAATCCTCAATCCTCAATTCTCAATATTCAATCGTCAGTCTTCAATCCTCAACCGTCAACCTTCAATCCTCAATACTCAATCTTCAATCCTCAATCCTCAATCCTCAATCCTCAATCCTCATTCTTCAATCCTCAGTACCCAATCCTCAATCTTCAATCCTCAATCCTCAATCCTCAATCCTCAATCCTCAATCCTCAATACTCAACCATCAATCCTCAATTCTCAATACTCAATAGAGTATCCTGAATTCTCAGGATTCTATACTCAATCCTCAATCCTTAACCCTGAGCCCTCATTCACAATCCTCAATCCTCAATCTTCAATCCTCAATTCTCAATCCTCAATCCTCAGCCCTCAGTCCTCAAACCTCAATCCTCAACCCTCAGCCCTCATCGTCAATCTTGAATCCTCAATCCTCAATCCTCAATCCCCAATACTCAATCTTCAATCCTCAATACTCTTTCTTCAATCCTCAATCCTCAATCCTCAATCCTCAATCCTCAATCCTCAATCCTCATTCCTCAATCCTCAATCCTCAGTCTTCAATTCTCAATACTCAATCTTCAATCGTCAATCCTCAATCCTCAATCCTCAATCCTCAATATTCAATCGTCAGTCTTCAATCCTCAATACTCAATCTTCAATACTCAATCCTCAATCCTCAATCCTCAATCCTCAATCCTCAATCCTCAATTCTCAATCCTCGATCCTCAGTCCTCAGTCCTCAATCCTCAATCCTCAATCCTCAGTCCTCAAACCTCAATCCTGAATCCTCAATCTTCAGCCCTCAGTCATCAACAATCAGTTGTCAATCCTCAATCCTCAGTAGAATATCCTCAATTCACATTTTTCAATACTCAATACCCAATCTGCAGTCTTCAAACCTCTATCCACAATCATCAATTCTCATCACTCAACCCTCAACACTCAGTCCTCAATGCTCAATCCACAATCCTCAATTCTCAATCTTCAATCCTCAATACTGAATCTTCAATCCTCAATCCTCAATCCTCAATACTCAATCCTCAATTCTCAATCTTCAACACTCAGTCCCCAATCCTCAATCTTCAATCCTCAATACTCAATCCTCAATCCTCAATCCTCAATCCTCAATCCTCAATCCTGAATGCTCAATCTTCAATCCTCAATCCTCAATCCTCAATCCTCAATCCTCAATCCTCAACCATCAATCCTCAATCTTCAATACTCAATCCTCAATCCTCAATCCTCAATCCTCAATACTCAACCATCAATCCTCAATTCTCAATACTCAATAGAATATCCTGAATTCTCAGGATTCTATACTCAATCCTCAATCCTCGATCTTCAATCATCAATATTCAATCTTCAATCCTCAATCCTCAATCCTCAATCCTCAATCCTCAATCATCAATCCTCAATCTTCAATACTCAATCCTCAATCCCCAATCCTCAATCCTCAATACTCAACCATCAATCCTCAATTCCCAATACTCAATAGAATATCCTGAAATCTCAGGATTCTATACTCAAACCTCAATCCTCAGCCCTGAGCCCTCATTCACAATCCTCAATCCTCAATCCTCAATCCTCAATTCTCAATTCTCAATCCTCAGCCCTCAGTCCTCAAACCTCAATCATCAACCCTCAGCCCACGTCCTCAATCTTCAATCCTCAATCCTCAATCCTCAATCCCCAATCCTCAATCTTCAATCCACAATACTCTTTCTTCAATCCTCAATCCTCAATCCTCAATCCTCAATCCTCATTCTTCAATCCTCAATACCCAATCCTCAATCTTCAATCCTCAATCCTCAATCCTCAATTCTCGATCCTCAATCCTCAATCCTCAGTCCTCGAACCTCAATTCTGAATCCGCTTTCCTGAATCCTCAATCTTCAGCCCTCAGTAATCAACAATCAGTTGTCAACCCTCAATCCTCAATAGAATAGCCTCAATTCAGAGTTTTCAATACTCAGTACTCAATCTGCAATCTTCAAACCTCTATCCACAATCATCAATCCTCATCACTCAACCCTCAACACTCAGTCCTCAATGCTCAATCCTCAATCCTCAATTCTCAATCTTCAATCCTCAATACTGAATCTTCAATCCTCAATCCTCAATCGTCAATACTCAATCCTCAATCCTCAATCTTCAACACTCAGTCCCCAATTCTCAATCTTCAATCCTCAATACTCAATCCTCAATCCTCAATCCTCAATCCTCAATCCTCAATCCTGAATGCTCAATCTTCAATCCTCAATCCTCAATCCTCAATCCTCAATCCTCAATCCTCAATCATCAATCCTCAATCTTCAATACTCAATCCTCAATCCTCAATACTCAATCTTCAATCATCAATATTCATTCTTCAATCCTCAATCCTCAATCCTCAATCCTCAATCCTCAATCCTCAAACCTCAATGTTCAATCCTCAATACCCAATCCTCAATCTTCAATCCTCAATAATCAATCCTCAATCCACAATCCTCAATCCTCAATCCTCAGTCCTTAAACCACAATCCTGAATCCCCAATCCTGAGTCCTCAATCTTCAGCACTCAGTCCTAAACAATGAGTTGTCAATCCTCAATCGTCAATAGAATATCCTCAGCTCAGAGCTATCAATACGCAATACTCAGTCTGCAATCTTCAAATCTCTATCCACAAACATCAATTCTCATCACTCAACCCTCAACACTCAGTCCCCAATCTTCAATCTTCAATCCTCAATCCTCAATCCTCAATCCTCAATCCTCAATCCTCAATTCCCAATCCTCGATCCACAGTCCTCAGTCCTCAAACCTCAATCCTCAACCCTCAGCCCTCATCCTCAATCCTCAATCCTCAATCTTCAATCCTCAGTCCTCGATCCTCAATCCTCAATCCTCAATCCTCAATCCTCAGTCCTCAAACCTCAATCCTGAATCCTCAATCCTGAATCCTCAACCTTCAGACCTCAGACCTCAACAATCAGTTGTCAATCCTCAATCCTCAATAGAATATCATCAATTCACACCTTTCAGTACTCAATATTCAACCTGCAATCTTCAAATCTCTGTCCACAAACATCAATTCTCATCACTCAGCCCTCAACACTCAGTCCCCAATCCTCAATCTTCAATCCTCAATCATCAATTCTCAATCCTCAGTTCTCAATCTTTAATCCACAATACTCAATCTGCAGTCCTCAATCCTCAATCCTCAATCCTCAATTCTCAATCCTCAATCCTCAATCCTCGGTCCTCAATCCTCAATGCTCAATCTTCAATCTTCAATACTCAATCTTCAATCCTCATACCTCAGTCCTTAAACCTCAATTCTGAATCCTCAATCCTGAACCCTCAATCCTCGGCCCTCAGTCCTCAACAATCAGTTGTCAATCCTCAATACTCAATAGAATCTCCTCAATTCACAGCTTTTACTACGCAGTACTCAATCTGCAATCTTCAAACCTCTATCCACAAACATCAATTCTCATCACTCAACCCTCAACACTCTGTCCTCAATGTTCAATACTCAATCCTCATTCCTCAATCCTCAACCGTCAACCTTCAATCCTCAATACTCAATCTTCAATCCTCAATCCTCAATCCTCAATCCTCGATCCTCATTCTTCAATCCTCAGTACCCAATCCTCAATCTTCAATCCTCAATCCTCAATCCTCAATCCTCAATCCTCAATCCTCAATACTCAACCATCAATCCTCAATTCTCAACACTCAATAGAGTATCCTGAATTCTCAGGATTCTATACTCAATCCTCAATCCTTAACCCTGAGCCCTCATTCACAATCCTCAATCCTCAATCTTCAATCCTCAATTCTCAATCCTCAATCCTCAGCCCTCAGTCCTCAAACCTCAATCCTCAACCCTCAGCCCTCATCGTCAATCTTGAATCCTCAATCCTCAATCCTCAATCCCCAATACTCAATCTTCAATCCTCAATACTCTTTCTTCAATCCTCAATCCTCAATCCTCAATCCTCAATCCTCAATCCTCAATCATCATTCCTCAATCCTCAATCCTCAGTCTTCAATTCTCAATACTCAATCTTCAATCCTCAATCCTCAATCCTCAATCCTCAATCCTCAATATTCAATCGTCAGTCTTCAATCCTCAATCCTCAATCCTCAATCGTCAATCCTCATTCTTCAATCCTCAATACCCAATCCTTAATCTTCAATCCTCAACCCTGAGTCCTCAATTCTCAATCCTCAATCCTCAGGCCTCAGTCCTCAAACCTCAATCCTCAACCCTCAGCCCTCATCGTCAATCCTCAATTCTCAATCTTCAATCCTCAGTCCCCAATCCTCAATCATCAATCCTCAATACTCAATCCTTAATCCTCAATCCTCAGTCCTCAATCCTAAATCTTCAATTCTCAATCCTCGATCCTCAGTCCTCAGTCCTCAAACCTCAATCCTCAACTCTCAGCCCTCATCCTCAATCCTCAGTCCTCAGTCTTCAATCCTCAATCCTCAATCCGCAATACTCAACCTTCAATCGTCAATCCTTGGTCCTCAAACCTCAATTCTGAATCCTCAATCCTGAATCCTCAATCTACAGACCTCAGTCATCAACAATCAGTTGTTAGTCCTCGATCCTCAATAGAATATCCTCAATTCACAGTTTTCAATACTCAATACTCAATCTGCAATCTTCAAACCTCTATCCACAAACAACAATTCCCATTACTCAACCCTCAACACTCAGTCCTCAATGTCCAATCCTCAATCCTCAATCCTCAATCCTCAATCGTCAATCCTCAATCCTCAATACTCAATATTCGATCCTCAATCCTCAATCCTCAATCCTCAATCCTCAATCCTCATTCTTCAATCCTCAATACCCAATCCTCAATCTTCAATCCTCAATCCTCAATCCTCGATCCTCAATCCACAATACTCCTTCTTCAATCCTCAACACCCAATCCTCAATCTTCAATCCTCAATCCTCAATCCTCAATCTTCAATCTTCAATACTCAATCTCCAATCCTCAATCCTCAGACCTCAAACCTCAATTCTGAAACCTCAATTCTGAATCCTCATTCCTGAATCCTCAATCTTCAGCCCTCAGTCATCAACAATCAGTTGTCAATCCTCAATCCTCAATAGAATATTCTCAATTCACATTTTTCAATACTCAATACCCAATCTGCAGTCTTCAAACCTCTATCCACAATTATCAATTCTCATCACTCAACCCTCAACACTCAGTCCTCAATGCTCAATCCTCAATCCTCAATTCTCAATCTTCAATCCTCAATACTGAATCTTCAATCCTCAATCCTCAATCCTCAATACTCAATCCTCAATTCTCAATCTTCAACACTCAGTCCCCAATCCTCAATCTTCAATCCTCAATACTCAATCCTCAATCCTCAATCCTCAATCCTCAATCCTCAATCCTGAATGCTCAATCTTCAATCCTCAATCCTCAATCCTCAATCCTCAATCCTCAATCCTCAACCATCAATCCTCAATCTTCAATACTCAATCCTCAATCCTCAATCCTCAATCCTCAATACTCAACCATCAATCCTCAATTCTCAATACTCAATAGAATATCCTGAATTCTCAGGATTCTATACTCAATCCTCAATCCTCGATCTTCAATCATCAATATTCAATCTTCAATCCTCAATCCTCAATCCTCAATCCTCAATCCTCAATCATCAATCCTCAATCTTCAATACTCAATCCTCAATCCCCAATCCTCAATCCTCAATACTCAATCCTCAATCCTCAATCCTCAATCCTCAATCCTCAATTCCCAATCCTCGATCCACAGTCCTCAGTCCTCAAACCTCAATCCTCAACCCTCAGCCCTCATCCTCAATCCTCAATCCTCAATCTTCAATCCTCAGTCCTCGATCCTCAATCCTCAATCCTCAATCCTCAATCCTCAGTCCTCAAACCTCAATCCTGAATCCTCAATTCTGAATCCTCAACCTTCAGACCTCAGACCTCAACAATCAGTTGCCAATCCTCAATCCTCAATAGAATATCATCAATTCACACCTTTCAGTACTCAATATTCAACCTGCAATCTTCAAATCTCTGTCCACAAACATCAATTCTCATCACTCAGCCCTCAACACTCAGTCCCCAATCCTCAATCTTCAATCCTCAATCATCAATTCTCAATCCTCAGTTCTCAATCTTTAATCCACAATACTCAATCTGCAGTCCTCAATCCTCAATCCTCAATCCTCAATTCTCAATCCTCAATCCTCAATCCTCAGTCCTCAATCCTCAATGCTCAATCTTCAATCTTCAATACTCAATCTTCAATCCTCATACCTCAGTCCTCAAACCTCAATTCTGAATCCTCAATCCTGAACCCTCAATCCTCGGCCCTCAGTCCTCAACAATCAGTTGTCAATCCTCAATACTCAATAGAATCTCCTCAATTCACAGCTTTCACTACGCAGTACTCAATCTGCAATCTTCAAACCTCTATCCACAAACATCAATTCTCATCACTCAACCCTCAACACTCAGTCCGCAATGTTCAATACTCAATCCTCATTCCTCAATCCTCAACCGTCAACCTTCAATCCTCAATACTCAATCTTCAATCCTCAATCCTCAATCCTCAATCCTCGATCCTCATTCTTCAATCCTCAGTACCCAATCCTCAATCTTCAATCCTCAATCCTCAATCCTCAATCCTCAATCCTCAATCCTCAATACTCAACCATCAATCCTCAATTCTCAATACTCAATAGAGTATCCTGAATTCTCAGGATTCTATACTCAATCCTCAATCCTTAACCCTGAGCCCTCATTCACAATCCTCAATCCTCAATCTTCAATCCTCAATTCTCAATCCTCAATCCTCAGCCCTCAGTCCTCAAACCTCAATCCTCAACCCTCAGCCCTCATCGTCAATCTTGAATCCTCAATCCTCAATCCTCAATCCCCAATACTCAATCTTCAATCCCCAATACTCTTTCTTCAATCCTCAATCCTCAATCCTCAATCCTCAATCCTCAATCCTCAATCCTCATTCCTCAATCCTCAATCCTCAGTCTTCAATTCTCAATACTCAATCTTCAATCCTCAATCCTCAATCCTCAATCCTCAATCCTCAATATTCAATCGTCAGTCTTCAATCCTCAACCGTCAACCTTCAATCCTCAATACTCAATCTTCAATCCTCAATCCTCAATCCTCAATCCTCAATCCTCATTCTTCAATCCTCAGTACCCAATCCTCAATCTTCAATCCTCAATCCTCAATCCTCAATCCTCAATCCTCAATCCTCAATACTCAACCATCAATCCTCAATTCTCAATACTCAATAGAGTACCCTGAATTCTCAGGATTCTATACTCAATCCTCAATCCTTAACCCTGAGCCCTCATTCACAATCCTCAATCCTCAATCTTCAATCCTCAATTCTCAATCCTCAATCCTCAGCCCTCAGTCCTCAAACCTCAATCCTCAACCCTCAGCCCTCATCGTCAATCTTGAATCCTCAATCCTCAATCCTCAATCCCCAATACTCAATCTTCAATCCTCAATACTCTTTCTTCAATCCTCAATCCTCAATCCTCAATCCTCAATCCTCAATCCTCAATCCTCATTCCTCAATCCTCAATCCTCAGTCTTCAATTCTCAATACTCAATCTTCAATCGTCAATCCTCAATCCTCAATCCTCAATCCTCAATATTCAATCGTCAGTCTTCAATCCTCAATACTCAATCTTCAATACTCAATCCCCAATCCTCAATCCTCAATCCTCAATCCTCAATCCTCAATTCTCAATCCTCGATCCTCAGTCCTCAGTCCTCTAACGTCTATCCTCAACACTCAGCCCTCATCCCCAATCCTTAGTTCTCAATCCTCAATCCTCAATTTTCAATCCTCAATACTCAATCTTCAACCCTCAATCCTCATTCCTCAAACCTCAATCCCAAATCCTCGATCCTGAATCCTCAATCTTCAGCTCTCAGTCCTCAAAAATCAATTGTCAATCCTTAATCCTCAATAGAATATCCTCAATTCACAGATTTCAATACTCAATCCCCATTCTTCAATCTTCAAATCTCAATCTACAAACATCAGTTCTCGTCACTCAACCATCAACACTCAGTCCTCTGTCTTCAATCCTCCATCCTCAATCCTCAATCGTCAAGCGTCAATCCTCAATTCTCAATCCTCAACCCTCAATCCTCAGTCCTCAAACCTCAATCCGGAATCCTCAATCCTGAATCCTCAATCTTCAGCCGTCGGTCCACAACAATCAATTGTCAATTCTCAATCCTCAATAGAATATCCTCAAATCACAGTTTTCAATACCCAATCCCCATTCTTCAATCTTCAAATCTCAATCCACAAACATCAATTCTCATCACTCAACCCTCAACACTCAGTCATCAATCTTCAATCCTCAATTCTCAATCCTCAATCTTCAATCCTCAATACTCAATCTTCAATCCTCAATCCTCAATTCTCAATCTTCAATACTCAACCCTCAAACCTCAATCCACAATCCTCAATCCTCAATCCTCATTCTTCAATAATCAATACCCAATCCTCAATCTTCACTCCTGAATCCTCAATCCTCAATTCTCAATCCTCAATCCTCTATCCTCAGACCTCAAACATCAATACTCAAACCTCAGTCCTCGTCCTCAATCTACAACCCTCAATCCACATTCCTCAATCTTCAATCCTCATTCCTCAATCCTCAATCCTCAATCCTCAGTCCTCAAACCTCAATGCTGAATCCTCAATCCTGAATCCTCAATCTTCAGACCTCAGTCATCAACAATCAGTTGTCAATCCTCAATCCTCCATAGAATATCCTCAATTCATAGTTTTCAATACTCTATACTCAATCTGCAATCTTCAAACCTCTGTCCACAAACAACAATTCCCATTACTCAACCCTCAACACTCAGTCCTCAATGTTCAATCCTCAATCCTCAATCCTCAATCCTCAATCGTCAATCTTCAATCCTCAATACACAATCTTCGATCCTCAATCCTCAATCCTCAATCCTCAATCCTCATTCTTCAATCCTCAATACCCAATCCTCAATCTTCAATCCTCAATCCTCAATCCTAAATCATCAATCCTCAATCCTCATTCATCAATCCTCAATACCCAATCCTCAATCTTCAATCCTCAATCCTCAATCCTCAATCCTCAATCTTCAATCTTCAATACTCAATCCTCAACCGTCAATCCTCGGTCCTCAAACCTCAATTCTGAATACTCAATTCTGAATCCTCATTCCTGAATCCTCAATCTTCAGCTCTCAGTCATCAACAATCAGTTGTCAATCCTAAATCCTCAATAGAATATCCTCAATTCACAGTTTTCAATACTCAATACTCAATCTGCAATCTTCAAACCTCTATCCACAATCATCAATTCTCATCACTCAACCCTCAACACTCAGTCCTCAATCCTCAATCCTCAATCCTCAATTCTCAATCTTCAATCCTCAATACTGAATCTTCAATCCACAATCCTCAATCCTCAATACTCAATCCTCAATCCTCAATCTTCAATCCTCAGTCCCCAATCCTCAATCTTCAATCCTCAATACTCAATCCTAAATCCTCAATCCTCAATCCTCAACCCTCAATCCTGAATACTCAATCTTCAATCCTAAATCCTCAATCCTCAATCCTCAATCCTCAATCCTCAATCATCAATCCTCAATCTTCAATACTCAATCCTCAAGCCTCAATCCTCAATCCTCAATACTCAACCATCAATCCTCAATTCTCAATACTCAATAGAATATCCTGAATTCTCAGGGATCTATACTCAAACCTCAATCCTCAACCCTGAGCCCTCATTCACAATCCTCAATCCTCAATCCTCAATCCTCAATTCTCAATCCTCAATCCTCAGCCGTCAGTCCTCAAACCTCAATCCTCAACCCTCAGCCCACATCCTCAATCTTCAATCCTCAATCCTCAATTCTCAATCCCCAATCCTCAATCTTCAATCCTCAATACTCTTTCTTCAATCCTCAATCCTCAATCCTCAATCCTCAATCCTCATTCTTCAATCCTCAATACCCAATCCTCAATCTTCAGTCCTCAATCCTCAATTCTCAATTCTCAATCCTCAATCCTCAATCCTCAGACCTCAAACATCAATACTCAGCCCTAAGTCCTCGTCCTCAATCCACAACACTCAATCCTCAATCCTCAATCTTCAATCCTCAATCCTCAATCCTCAATCCTCAATCCTGATTCTTCAATCCTCAATACCCAATCCTCAATCTTCAATCCTCAATCCTCAATCCTCAATTCTCAATCCTCAATCCTCAATCCTCAGTCCTCGAACCTCAATTCTGAATCCGCATTCCTGAATCCTCAATCTTCAGCCCTCAGTCATCAACAATCAGTTGTCAATCCTCAATCCCCAATAGAATATCCTCAGTTCGCAGTTTTCAATTCTCAATACTCAATCTGCAATCTTCAAACCACTATCCACAATCACCAATTCTCATCACTCAAACCTCAACACTCAGTCCTCAATGCTCAATCCTCAATCCTCATTCATCAATCCTCAATACCCAATCCTCAATCTTCAATCCTCAATCCTCAATCCTCAATCCTCAATCTTCAATCTTCAATACTCAATCCTCAACCGTCAATCCTCGGTCCTCAAACCTCAATTCTGAATACTCAATTCTGAATCCTCATTCCTGAAGCCTCAATCTTCAGCTCTCAGTCATCAACAATCAGTTGTCAATCCTAAATCCTCAATAGAATATCCTCAATTCACAGTTTTCAATACTCAATACTCAATCTGCAATCTTCAAACCTCTATCCACAATCATCAATTCTCATCACTCAACCCTCAACACTCAGTCCTCAATCCTCAATCCTCAATCCTCAATTCTCAATCTTCAATCCTCAATACTGAATCTTCAATCCACAATCCTCAATCCTCAATACTCAATCCTCAATCCTCAATCTTCAATCCTCAGTCCCCAATCCTCAATCTTCAATCCTCAATACTCAATCCTCAATCCTCAATCCTCAATCCTCAACCCTCAATCCTGAATACTCAATCTTCAATCCTAAATCCTCAATCCTCAATCCTCAATCCTCAATCCTCAATCATCAATACTCAATCTTCAATACTCAATCCTCAAGCCTCAATCCTCAATCCTCAATACTCAACCATCAATCCTCAATTCTCAATACTCAATAGAATATCCTGAATTCTCAGGGATCTATACTCAAACCTCAATCCTCAACCCTGAGCCCTCATTCACAATCCTCAATCCTCAATCCTCAATCCTCAATTCTCAATCCTCAATCCTCAGCCGTCAGTCCTCAAACCTCAATCCTCAACCCTCAGCCCACATCCTCAATCTTCAATCCTCAATCCTCAATTCTCAATCCCCAATCCTCAATCTTCAATCCTCAATACTCTTTCTTCAATCCTCAATCCTCAATCCTCAATCCTCAATCCTCATTCTTCAATCCTCAATACCCAATCCTCAATCTTCAATCCTCAATCCTCAATTCTCAATTCTCAATCCTCAATCCTCAATCCTCAGACCTCAAACATCAATACTCAGCCCTCAGTACTCGTCCTCAATCCACAACACTCAATCCTCAATCCTCAATCTTCAATCCTCAATCCTCAATCCTCAATCCTCAATCCTGATTCTTCAATCCTCAATACCCAATCCTCAATCTTCAATCCTCAATCCTCAATCCTCAATTCTCAATCCTCAATCCTCAATCCTCAGTCCTCGAACATCAATTCTGAATCCGCATTCCTGAATCCTCAATCTTCAGCCCTCAGTCATCAACAATCAGTTGTCAATCCTCAATCCCCAATAGAATATCCTCAGTTCGCAGTTTTCAATACTCAATACTCAATCTGCAATCTTCAAACCACTATCCACAATCACCAATTCTCATCACTCAAACCTCAACACTCAGTCCTCAATGCTCAATCCTCAATCCTCAATTCTCAATCTTCAATCCTCAATACTGAATCCTCAATCCACAATCCTCAATCCTCAATACTCAATCCTCAATCCTCAATCTTCAATCCTCAGTCCCCAATCCTCAATCTTCAATCCTCAATACTCAATCCTCAATCCTCAATCCTCAATCCTCAACCCTCAATCCTGAATACTCAATCTTCAATCCTCAATCCTCAATCCTCAATCTTCAATCCTCAATCCTCAATCATCAATCCTCAATCTTCAATATTCAATCCTCAATCCTCAGTCCTCAATCCTCAATGCTCAAACATCAATCCTCAATTCTCAATACTCAATAGAATATCCTGAATTCTCAGGATTCTATACTCAAACCTCAATCCTCAACCCTGAGCCCTCATTCACAATCCTCAATCCTCAATCCTCAATCCTCAATTCTCAATCCTCAATCCTCAGCCCTCAGTCCTCAAACCTCAATCCTCAACCCTCAGTCCTTGTCCTCAATCTACAACCCTCAATCCACATTCCTCAAT
Source organism: Calliopsis andreniformis (assembly GCF_051401765.1). Taxonomy (NCBI): domain Eukaryota; kingdom Metazoa; phylum Arthropoda; class Insecta; order Hymenoptera; family Andrenidae; genus Calliopsis; species Calliopsis andreniformis. Next base: position 3,029,385 of record NW_027480438.1, read on the forward strand.
CTTCAATCCTCATTCCTCAATCCTCAATCCCCAATCCTCAATACTCAACCGTCAACCTTCAATCCTCAATACTCAATCTTCAATCCTCAATCCTCAATCCTCAATCCTCAATCCTCATTCTTCAATCCTCATTCCTCAATCCTCAATATTCAATCCTCAATACTCAATCCTCAATACTCAATCCACAATTCACAATCCTCAGTACTCAATCCACAATCGCCAATCCTTAATCCCCAATCCTCAATCTTCAATCCTCAATCCTCAATCCTCAATGCTCAATCCGCAATATTCAACACACAACACTCAACCATCAATCCTCAATACTCAACCATCAATCCACAGTTCTCAATACTCAATAGAATATCCTGAATTCTCATGGCGCAATACCCAATCCACAAAATTCAATAATCAAATCTCAGTCCTCAAACATCAATTCTCAACACTCAATCCTCAATACTCAGTCCTCTGTCTTCAATCCTCCATCCTCAATCCTCAATCGTCAAGCGTCAATCCTCAATTCTCAATCCTCAACCCTCAATCCTCAGTCCTCAAACCTCAATCCGGAATCCTCAATCCTGAATCCTCAATCTTCAGCCGTCGGTCCACAACAATCAATTGTCAATTCTCAATCCTCAATAGAATATCCTCAAATCACAGTTTTCAATACCCAATCCCCATTCTTCAATCTTCAAATCTCAATCCACAAACATCAATTCTCATCACTCAACCCTCAACACTCAGTCATCAATCTTCAATCCTCAATTCTCAATCCTCAATCTTCAATCCTCAATACTCAATCTTCAATCCTCAATCCTCAATTCTCAATCTTCAATACTCAACCCTCAATCCTCAATCCACAATCCTCAATCCTCAATCCTCATTCTTCAATAATCAATACCCAATCCTCAATCTTCAATCCTGAATCCCCAATCCTCAATTCTCAATCCTCAATCCTCTATCCTCAGACCTCAAACATCAATACTCAAACCTCAGTCCTCGTCCTCAATCTACAACCCTCAATCCACATTCCTCAATCTTCAATCCTCATTCCTCAATCCTCAATCCTCAATCCTCAGTCCTCAAACCTCAATCCTCAATCCTCAATCCTCAGACCTCAAACATCAATACTCAGCCCTCAGTCCTCGTCCTCAATCCACAACACTCAATCCTCAATCCTCAATCTTCAATCCTCAATCCTCAATCCTCAATCCTCAATCCTGAATACCCAATCTTCAATCCTCAATCCTCAATCCTCAAACCTCAATTCTCAATCCTCAACCCTCAATCCCCAGTCCTCGAACCTCAATTCTGAATCCGCATTCCTGAATCCTCAATCTTCATCCCTCAGTCATCAACAATCAGTTGTCAATCCTCAATCCTCAATAGAATATCCTCAATTCACAGTTTTCAATACTCAATACTCAATCTGCAATCTTCAAACTTCTATCCACAATCATCAATTCTCATCACTCAACCCTCAACACTCAGTCCTCAATGCTCAATACTCAATCCTCAATCCTCAATCTTCAATCCTCAATACTGAATCTTCAATCCTGAATCCTCAATACTCAATCCTCAATCCTCAATCTTCAACAATCAGTCCCCAATCCTCAATCTTCAACCCTCAATACTCAATCCTCAATCCTCAATCCTCAATCCTCAATCATCAATCTTCAATCCTCAATACTCAATCTTCAATCCTCTATCCTCAATCCTCAATCCTCAATCCCCAATCCTCAATACTCAACCGTCAACCTTCAATCCTCAATACTCAATCTTCAATCCTCAATCCTCAATCCTCAATCCTCAATCCTCATTCTTCAGTCCTCAATACCCAATCCTCAATCTTCAATCCTCAATCCTCAATCTTCAATCCTCAATACTCAATCTTCAATCCTCAATCTTCAATCCTCAATCCTCAATCCTCAATACCCAATCATCAATCTTCAATACTCAATACTCAATCTTCAGTCCTCAATCCTCAATCCTCAATCCTCAATCCTCAATCCTCAATCCTCAATCCTCATTCTTCAATCCTCAATACCCAATCCTCAATCTTCAATCCGCAATCCTCAATCCTCAATTCTCAATCCTCAACCCTCAGTCCTCAGTCCTCTAACGTCAATCCTCAACACTCAGCCCTCATCCCCAATCCTTAGTTCTCAATCCTCAATCCTCAATTTTCAATCCTCAATACTCAATCTTCAACCCTCAATCCTCATTCCTCAAACCTCAATCCCAAATCCTCGATCCTGAATCCTTAATCTTCAGCTCTCAGTCCTCAAAAATCAATTGTCAATCCTTAATCCTCAATAGAATATCATCAATTCACAGATTTCAATACTCAATCCCCATTCTTCAATCTTCAAATCTCAATCCACAAACATCAGTTCTCGTCACTCAACCATCAACACTCAGTCCTCAATCTTCAATCCTCATTCCTCAATCCTCAATATTCAATCCTCAATACTCAATCCTCAATACTCAATCCACAATTCACAATCCTCAGTACTCAATCCTCAATCGCCAATCCTTAATCCCCAATCCTCAATCTTCAATCCTCAATCCTCAATCCTCAATGCTCAATCCGCAATATTCAACACACAACACTCAACCATCAATCCTCAATACTCAACCATCAATCCACAGTTCTCAATACTCAATAGAATATCCTGAATTCTCATGGTGCAATACTCAATCCACAAAATTCAATAATCAAATCTCAGTCCTCAAACATCAATTCTCAACACTCAATCCTCAATACTCAGTCCTCTGTCTTCAATCCTCCATCCTCAATCCTAAATCGTCAAGCGTCAATCCTCAATTCTCAATCCTCAACCCTCAATCCTCAGTCCTCAAACCTCAATCCGGAATCCTCAATCCTGAATCCTCAATCTTCAGCCGTCGGTCCACAACAATCAATTGTCAATTCTCAATCCTCAATAGAATATCCTCAAATCACAGTTTTCAATACCCAATCCCCATTTTTCAATCTTCAAATCTCAATCCACAAACATCAATTCTCATCACTCAACCCTCAACACTCAGTCATCAATCTTCAATCCTCAATCCTCAATCCTCAATCTTCAATCCTCAATACTCAATCTTCAATCCTCAATCCTCAATTCTCAATCTTCAATACTCAACCCTCAATCCTCAATCCACAATCCTCAATCCTCAACCCTCATTCTTCAATAATCAATACCCAATCCTCAATCTTCAATTCTGAATCCTCAATCCTCAATTCTCAATCCTCAATCCTCTATCCTCAGACCTCAAACATCAATACTCAAACCTCAGTCCTCGTCCTCAATCCACAACCCTCAATCCACATTCCTCAATCTTCAATCCTCATTCCTCAATCCTCAATCCTCAATCCTCAGTCCTCAAACCTCAATGCTGAATCCTCAATCCTGAATCCTCAATCTTCAGACCTCAGTCATCAACAATCAGTTGTCAATCCTCAATCCTCCATAGAATATCCTCAATTCATAGTTTTCAATACTCTATACTCAATCTGCAATCTTCAAACCTCTGTCCACAAACAACAATTCCCATTACTCAACCCTCAACACTCAGTCCTCAATGTTCAATCCTCAATCCTCAATCCTCAATCCTCAATCGTCAATCTTCAATCCTCAATACACAATCTTCGATCCTCAATCCTCAATCCTCAATCCTCAATCCTCATTCTTCAATCCTCAATACCCAATCCTCAATCCTCAATCCTCAATGCTCAAACATCAATCCTCAATTCTCAATACTCAATAGAATATCCTGAATTCTCAGGATTCTATACTCAAACCTCAATCCTCATCCCTGAGCCCTCATTCACAATCCTCAATCCTCAAACCTCAATCCTGAATACTCAATCTTCAATCCTCAATCCTCAATCCTCAATCCTCAAACCTCAATCCTCAACCATCAATCCTCAATCTTCAATACTCAATCCTCAATCCTCAATCCTCAATCCTCAATCCTCAATCCTCAATCCTGAATACTCAATCTTCAATCCTAAATCCTCAATCCTCAATCCTCAATACTCAACCATCAATCCTCAATTCTCAATACTCAATAGAATATCCTGAATTCTCAGGGATCTATACTCAAACCTCAATCCTCAACCCTGAGCCCTCATTCACAATCCTCAACCCTCAATCCTCAATCATCAATCCTCAATCTTCAATACTCAATCCTCAATCCTCAATCCTCAACCCTCAATACTCAACCATCAATCCTCAATTCTCAATACTCAATAGAATATCCTGAATTCTCAGGGATCTATACTCAAACCTCAACCCTCAGCCCTGAGCCCTCATTCACAATCCTCAATCCTCAATCCTCAATACTCAATCCTCAATCCTCAATCCTCAACCTTCAATCCTCAATACTCTTTCTTCAATCCTCAATCCTCAATCCGCAAGCCTCAATCCTCATTATTCAATCCTCAACACCCAATCCTCAATCTTCAGTCCTCAATCCTCAATCCTCAATTCTCAATCCTCAATCCTCAATCCTCAGTCCTCGAACCTCAATTCTGAATCCGCATTCCTGAATCCTCAATCTTCAGCCCTCAGTCATCAACAATCAGTTGTCAATCCTCAATCCTCAATAGAATATCCTCAGTTCGCAGTTTTCAATACTCAATACTCAATCTGCAATCTTCAAACCACTATCCACAATCATCAATTCTCATCACTCAAACCTCAACACTCAGTCCTCAATGCTCAATCCTCAATCCTCAATTCTCAATTTTCAATCCTCAATCCTCAATCTTCAATCCTCAGTCCCCAATCCTCAATCTTCAATCCTCAATACTCAATCCTCAATCCTCAATCCTCAATCCTCAATCATCAATAACCAATCTTCAATACTCAATCCTCAATCCTCAATCCTCAATCGTCAATACTCAAACATCAATCCTCAATTCTCAATACTCAATATAATATCCTGAATTCTCAGGATTCTATACTCAAACCTCAATCCTCAACCCTGAGCCCTCATTCACAATCCTCAATCCTCAATCCACAATCCTCATTCTTCAATCCTCAATACCCAATCCTCAATTTTCAATCCTCAATCCTCAATACTCAATCCTCAATCCTCAATCTTCAACACTCAGTCTCCAATCCTCAATCTTCAATCCTCAATACTCAATCCTCAATCCTCAATCCTCAATCCTGAATACTCAATCTTCAATCCTCAATCCTCAATCCTCAATCCTCAATCCTCAATCCTCAATCATCAATCCTCAATCTTCAATACTCAATCCTCAATCCTCAATCCTCAATCCTCAATACTCAACCATCAATCCTCAATTCTCAATACTCAATAGAATATCCTGAATTCTCAGGATTCTATACTCAAACCTCAATCCTCAGCCCTGAGCCCTGATTCACAATCCTCAATCCTCAATCCTCAATCCTCAATCCTCAATGCTCAATCCTCAATTCCCCAATACTCAATCCTCAATACTCAACCATCAATCCTCAATTCTCAATACTCAATAGAAAACCTTAATTCTCAGGATTCTATACTCAAACCTCAATCCTCAACCCTGAGCCCTCATTCACAATCCTCAATCCTCAATCCTCAATCCTCAACTCTCAATCCTCAAACCTCAGCCCTCAGTCCTCAAACCTCAATCCTCAACCCTCAGCCCTCATCCTCAATCTTCAATCCTCAATCCTCAATCCTCAATCCCCAATCCTCAATCTTAAATCCTCAATACTCTTTCTTCAATCATCAATCCTCAATCCTCAATCCTCAATCCTCATTCTTCAATCCTCAATACCCAATCCTCAATCCTCAATCCCCAATCCTCAATCTTCAATCCTCAATACTCAATCTTCAATCCTCAATCCTCAATCCTCAACCCTCAATCCTCAATCCTCAATCCTCAATCCTCAATCCTGAATACTCAATCTTCAATCCTCAATCCTCAATCCTCAAACCTCAATTCTCAATCCTCAATCCTCAATCCTCAGTCCTCTAACCTCAATTCTGAATCCGCATTCCTGAATCCTCAATCTTCAGCCCTCAGTCATCAACAATCAGTTGTCAATCCTCAATCCTCAATAGAATATCCTTAATTCACAGATTTCAATACTCAATGCTCAATCTGCAATCTTCAAACTTCTATCCACAATCATCAATTCTCATCACTCAACCCTCAACACTCAGTCCTCAATGCTCAATCCTCAATCCTCAATCCTCAATCTTCAATCCTCAATACTGAATCTTCAATACTCAATCCTCAATCCTCAATACTCAATCCTCAATACTCAATCTTCAACACTCAATCCTCAATCCTCAACCTTCAATCCTCAATACTCTTTCTTCAATCCTCAATCCTCAATCCGCAAGCCTCAATCCTCATTATTCAATCCTCAACACCCAATCCTCAATCTTCAGTCCTCAATCCTCAATCCTCAATTCTCAATCCTCAATCCTCAATCCTCAGTCCTCGAACCTCAATTCTGAATCCGCATTCCTGAATCCTCAATCTTCAGCCCTCAGTCATCAACAATCAGTTGTCAATGCTCAATCCTCAATAGAATATCCTCAGTTCGCAGTTTTCAATACTCAATACTCAATCTGCAATCTTCAAATCTCTATCCACAAACATCAATTCTCATCACTCAACCCTCAACACTCAGTCCCCAGTCCTCAATCTTCAATCCTCAATCTTCAATCCTCAATCATCAATCCCCAATCCTAAATTCTCAACCATCAATCCTCAATTCTCAATACTCAATAGAAAACCTTAATTCTCAGGATTCTATACTCAAACCTCAATCCTCAACCCTGAGCCCTCATTCACAATCCTCAATCCTCAATCCTCAATCCTCAACTCTCAATCCTCAATCCTCAGCCCTCAGTCCTCAAACCTCAATCCTCAAGCCTCAGCCCTCATCCTCAATCTTCAATCCTCAATCCTCAATCCTCAATCCCCAACCCTCAATCTTCAATCCTCAATACTCTTTCTTCAATCCTCAATCCTCAATCCTCAATCCTCAATCCTCATTCTTCAATCCTCAATACCCAATCCTCAATCTTCAATCCTCAATCCTCAATCTTCAATTCTCAATCCTCAATCCTCAATCCTCAGACCTCAATCCTCAATCCTCAGTCCTCAAACCACAATCCTGAATCCTCAATCCTGAATCCTCAATCTTCAGCACTCAGTCCTCAACAATCAGTTGTCAATCCTCAATCCTCAATAGAATATCCTCAGTTCAGAGTTTTCAATACGCAATACTCAGTCTGCAATCTTCAAATCTCTATCCACAAACATCAATTCTCATCACTCAACCCTCAACACTCAGTCCCCAGTCCTCAATCTTCAATCCTCAATCTTCAATCCTCAATCATCAATCCCCAATCCTAAATTCTCAACCTTTAATCCCCAATACTCAATCTTCAATCCTCAATCCTCAATCCTCAATCCTCAATCCACAATCCTCATTCTTCAATCCTCAATACCCAATCCTCAATCTTCAATCCTCAATCCTCAATCCTCAATTCTCAATCCTCAACCCTCAGTCCTCAGTCCTCAGACCTCAATCTTCAACCCTCAGCCCTCATCCTCAATCCTTAATCCTCAATCCTCAGCCCTCAGTCCTCAAACTGCAATCCTCAACCCTCAGCCCTCATCCTCAATCTTCAATCCTCAATCATCAATCCTCAATCCCCAATCCTCAATCTTCAATCCTCAACACTCTTTCTTCAATCCTCAATCCTCAATCCTCAATCCTCATTCCTCATTCTTCAATCCTTAATACCCAATCCTCAATCTTCAATCCTCAATCCTCAATCCTCGATTCTCAATCCTCAATCCTCAATCCTCAGACCTCAAACATCAATACTCAGCCCTCAGTCCTCGTCCTGAATCCACAACCCTCAATCCTCAATCCTCAATCTTCAATCATCAATATTCATTCTTCAATCCTCAATCCTCAATCCTCAATCCTCAATCCTCAATCCTCAATCCTCAAACCTCAATGTTCAATCCTCAATACCCAATCCTCAATCTTCAATCCTCAATAATCAATCCTCAATACACAATCCTCAATCCTCAATCCTCAGTCCTCAAACCACAATCCTGAATACCCAATCTTCAATCCTCAATCCTCAATCCTCAAACCTCAATTCTCAATCCTCAACCCTCAATCCCCAGTCCTCGAACCTCAATTCTGAATCCGCATTCCTGAATCCTCAATCTTCATCCCTCAGTCATCAACAATCAGTTGTCAATCCTCAATCCTCAATAGAATATCCTCAATTCACAGTTTTCAATACTCAATACTCAATCTGCAATCTTCAAACTTCTATCCACAATCATCAATTCTCATCACTCAACCCTCAACACTCAGTCATCAATCTTCAATCCTCAATCCTCAATCCTCAATCTTCAATCCTCAATACTCAATCTTCAATCCTCAATGCTCAATTCTCAATCTTCAATACTCAACCCTCAATCCTCAATCCACAATCCTCAATCCTCAATCCTCATTCTTCAATAATCAATACCCATTCCTCAATCTTCAATCCTGAATCCTCAATCCTCAATTCTCAATCCTCAATCCTCTATCCTCAGACCTCAAACATCAATACTCAAACCTCAGTCCTCGTCCTCAATCCACAATCCTCAATCCACATTCCTCAATCTTCAATCCTCATTCCTCAATCCTCAAACCTCAATCCTCAGTCCTCAAACCTCAATGCTGAATCCTCAATCCTGAATCCTCAATCTTCAGACCTCAGTCATCAACAATCAGTTGTCAATCCTCAATCCTCCATAGAATATCCTCAATTCATAGTTTTCAATACTCTATACTCAATCTGCAATCTTCAAACCTCTGTCCACAAACAACAATTCCCATTACTCAACCCTCAACACTCAGTCCTCAATGTTCAATCCTCAATCCTCAATCCTCAATCCTCAATCGTCAATCTTCAATCCTCAATACACAATCTTCGATCCTCAATCCTCAATCCTCAATCCTCAATCCTCATTCTTCAATCCTCAATACCCAATCCTCAGTCCTCAATCTTCAATGCTCAAACATCAATCCTCAATTCTCAATACTCAATAGAATATCCTGAATTCTCAGGATTCTATACTCAAACCTCAATCCTCATCCCTGAGCCCTCATTCACAATCCTCAATCCTCAAACCTCAATCCTGAATACTCAATATTCAATCCTCAATCCTCAATCCTCAATCCTCAAACCTCAATCCTCAACCATCAATCCTCAATCTTCAATACTCAATCCTCAATCCTCAATCCTCAATCCTCAATCCTCAATCCTCAATCCTGAATACTCAATCTTCAATCCTAAATCCTCAACCCTCAATCCTCAATACTCAACCATCAATCCTCAATTCTCAATACTCAATAGAATATCCTGAATTCTCAGGGATCTATACTCAAACCTCAATCCTCAACCCTGAGCCCTCATTCACAATCCTCAACCCTCAATCCTCAATCATCAATCCCCAATCTTCAATACTCAATCCTCAATCCTCAATCCTCAACCCTCAATACTCAACCATCAATCCTCAATTCTCAATACTCAATAGAATATCCTGAATTCTCAAAGATCTATACTCAAACCTCAACCCTCAACCCTGAGCCCTCATTCACAATCCTCAATCCTCAATCCTCAATCCTCAATTCTCAATCCTCAATCCTCAGCCCTCAGTCCTCAAACCTCAATCCTCAACCTTCAGCCCACATCCTCAATCTTCAATCCTCAATCCTCAATCCTCAATCCTCAACCTTCAATCCTCAATACTCTTTCTTCAATCCTCAATCCTCAATCCGCAAGCCTCAATCCTCATTATTCATTCCTCAACACCCAATCCTCAATCTTCAGTCCTCAATCCTCAATCCTCAATTCTCAATCCTCAATCCTCAATCCTCAGACCTCGAACCTCAATTCTGAATCCGCATTCCTGAATCCTCAATCTTCAGCCCTCAGTCATCAACAATCAGTTGTCAATCCTCAATCCTCAATAGAATACCCTCAGTTCGCAGTTTTCAATACTCAATACTCAATCTGCAATCTTCAAACCACTATCCACAATCATCAATTCTCATCACTCAAACCTCAACACTCAGTCCTCAATGCTCAATCCTCAATACTCAATCCTCAATTTTCAATCCTCAATACTGAATCTTCAATCCACAATCCTCAATCCTCAATACTCAATCCTCAATCCTCAATCTTCAATCCTCAGTCCCCAATCCTCAATCCTCAATACTCAACCATCAATCCTCAATTCTCAATACTCAATAGAAAACCTTAATTCTCAGGATTCTATACTCAAACCTCAATCCTCGGCCCTGAGCCCTGATTCACAATCCTCAATCCTCAATCCTCGATTCTCAATCCTCAATGCTCAATCCTCAATTCCCCAATCCTCAATCCTCAATACTCAACCATCAATCCTCAATTCTCAATACTCAATAGAAAACCTTAATTCTCAGGATTCTATACTCAAACCTCAATCCTCAACCCTGAGCCCTCATTCACAATCCTCAATCCTCAATCCTCAACTCTCAATCCTCAATCCTCAGCCCTCAGTCCTCAAACCTCAATCCTCAACCCTCAGCCCTCATCCTCAATCTTCAATCCTCAATCCTCAATCCTCAATCCCCAATCCTCAATCTTAAATCCTCAATACTCTTTCTTCAATCCTCAATCCTCAATCCTCAATCCTCAATCCTCATTCTTCAATCCTCAATACCCAATCCTCAATCCTCAATCCCCAATCCTCAATCTTCAATCCTCAATACTCAATCTTCAATCCTCAATCCTCAATCCTCAACCCTCAATCCTCAATCCTCAATCCTCAATCCTGAATACTCAATCTTCAATCCTCAATCCTCAATCCTCAAACGTCAATTCTCAATCCTCAATCCTCAATCCTCAGTCCTCGAACCTCAATTCTGAATCCGCAATTCTGAATCCTCAATCTTCAGCCCTCAGTCATCAACAATCAGTTGTCAATCCTCAATCCTCAATAGAATATCCTCAATTCACAGTTTTCAATACTCAATGCTCAATCTGCAATCTTCAAACTTCTATCCACAATCATCAATTCTCATCACTCAACCCTCAGCACTCAGTCTTCAATGCTCAATCCTCAATCCTCAATCCTCAATCTTCAATCCTTAATACTGAATCTTCAATCCTCAATCCTCAATCCTCAATACGCAATCCTCAATCCTCAATCTTCAACACTCAGTCCCCAATCCTCAATCTTCAATCCTCAATACTCAATCCTCAATCCTCAATCCTCAATCCTCAATCATCAATAACCAATCTTCAATACTCAATCCTCAATCCTCAATCCTCAATCGTCAATACTCAAACATCAATACTCAATTCTCAATACTCAATATAATATCCTGAATTCTCAGGATTCTATACTCAAACCTCAATCCTCAACCCTGAGCCCTCATTCACAATCCTCAATCCTCAATCCTCAATCCTCAATTCTCAATCCTCAATCCCCAATCCTCAATCCTCAATACTCAACCATCAATCCTCAATTCTCAATACTCAATAGAAAACCTTAATTCTCAGGATTCTATACTCAAACCTCAATCCTCAACCCTGAGCCCTCATTCACAATCCTCAATCCTCAATCCTCAATCCTCAACTCTCAATCCTCAATCCTCAGCCCTCAGTCCTCAAACCTCAATCCTCAAGCCTCAGCCCTCATCCTCAATCTTCAATCCTCAATCCTCAATCCTCAATCCCCAATCCTCAATCTTCAATCCTCAATACTCTTTCTTCAATCCTCAATCCTCAATCCTCAATCCTCAATCCTCATTCTTCAATCCTCAATACCCAATCCTCAATCTTCAATCCTCAATCCTCAATCTTCAATTCTCAATCCTCAATCCTCAATCCTCAGACCTCAATCCTCAATCCTCAGTCCTCAAACCACAATCCTGAATCCTCAATCCTGAATCCTCAATCTTCAGCACTCAGTCCTCAACAATCAGTTGTCAATCCTCAATCCTCAATAGAATATCCTCAGTTCAGAGTTTTCAATACGCAATACTCAGTCTGCAATCTTCAAATCTCTATCCACAAACATCAATTCTCATCACTCAACCCTCAACACTCAGTCCCCAGTCCTCAATCTTCAATCCTCAATCTTCAATCCTCAATCATCAATCCCCAATCCTAAATTCTCAACCTTTAATCCCCAATACTCAATCTTCAATCCTCAATCCTCAATCCTCAATCCTCAATCCACAATCCTCATTCTTCAATCCTCAATACCCAATCCTCAATCTTCAATCCTCAATCCTCAATCCTCAATTCTCAATCCTCAACCCTCAGTCCTCAGTCCTCAGACCTCAATCTTCAACCCTCAGCCCTCATCCTCAATCCTTAATCCTCAATCCTCAGCCCTCAGTCCTCAAACTGCAATCCTCAACCCTCAGCCCTCATCCTCAATCTTCAATCCTCAATCATCAATCCTCAATCCCCAATCCTCAATCTTCAATCCTCAACACTCTTTCTTCAATCCTCAATCCTCAATCCTCAATCCTCATTCCTCATTCTTCAATCCTTAATACCCAATCCTCAATCTTCAATCCTCAATCCTCGATTCTCAATCCTCAATCCTCAATCCTCAGACCTCAAACATCAATACTCAGCCCTCAGTCCTCGTCCTGAATCCACAACCCTCAATCCTCAATCCTCAATCTTCAATCATCAATATTCATTCTTCAATCCTCAATCCTCAATCCTCAATCCTCAATCCTCAATCCTCAATCCTCAAACCTCAATGTTCAATCCTCAACACCCAATCCTCAATCTTCAATCCTCAATAATCAATCCTCAATACACAATCCTCAATCCTCAATCCTCAGTCCTCAAACCACAATCCTGAATATCCAATCTTCAATCCTCAATCCTCAATCCTCAAACCTCAATTCTCAATCCTCAACCCTCAATCCCCAGTCCTCGAACCTCAATTCTGAATCCGCATTCCTGAATCCTCAATCTTCATCCCTCAGTCATCAACAATCAGTTGTCAATCCTCAATCCTCAATAGAATATCCTCAATTCACAGTTTTCAATACTCAATACTCAATCTGCAATCTTCAAACTTCTATCCACAATCATCAATTCTCATCACTCAACCCTCAACACTCAGTCATCAATCTTCAATCCTCAATCCTCAATCCTCAATCTTCAATCCTCAATACTCAATCTTCAATCCTCAATGCTCAATTCTCAATCTTCAATACTCAACCCTCAATCCTCAATCCACAATCCTCAATCCTCAATCCTCATTCTTCAATAATCAATACCCATTCCTCAATCTTCAATCCTGAATCCTCAATCCTCAATTCTCAATCCTCAATCCTCTATCCTCAGACCTCAAACATCAATACTCAAACCTCAGTCCTCGTCCTCAATCCACAATCCTCAATCCACATTCCTCAATCTTCAATCCTCATTCCTCAATCCTCAATCCTCAATCCTCAGTCCTCAAACCTCAATGCTGAATCCTCAATCCTGAATCCTCAATCTTCAGACCTCAGTCATCAACAATCAGTTGTCAATCCTCAATCCTCCATAGAATATCCTCAATTCATAGTTTTCAATACTCTATACTCAATCTGCAATCTTCAAACCTCTGTCCACAAACAACAATTCCCATTACTCAACCCTCAACACTCAGTCCTCAATGTTCAATCCTCAATCCTCAATCCTCAATCCTCAATCGTCAATCTTCAATCCTCAATACACAATCTTCGATCCTCAATCCTCAATCCTCAATCCTCAATCCTCATTCTTCAATCCTCAATACCCAATCCTCAGTCCTCATTCCTCAATGCTCAACCATCAATCCTCAATTCTCAATACTCAATAGAATATCCTGAATTCTCAGGGATCTATACTCAAACCTCAACCCTCAACCCTGAGCCCTCATTCACAATCCTCAATCCTCAATCCTCAATCCTCAATTCTCAATCCTCAATCCTCAGCCCTCAGTCCTCAAACCTCAATCCTCAACCTTCAGCCCACATCCTCAATCTTCAATCCTCAATCCTCAATCCTCAATCCTCAACCTTCAATCCTCAATACTCTTTCTTCAATCCTCAATCCTCAATCCGCAAGCCTCAATCCTCATTATTCATTCCTCAACACCCAATCCTCAATCTTCAGTCCTCAATCCTCAATCCTCAATTCTCAATCCTCAATCCTCAATCCTCAGACCTCGAACCTCAATTCTGAATCCGCATTCCTGAATCCTCAATCTTCAGCCCTCAGTCATCAACAATCAGTTGTCAATCCTCAATCCTCAATAGAATACCCTCAGTTCGCAGTTTTCAATACTCAATACTCAATCTGCAATCTTCAAACCACTATCCACAATCATCAATTCTCATCACTCAAACCTCAACACTCAGTCCTCAATGCTCAATCCTCAATCCTCAATCCTCAATTTTCAATCCTCAATACTGAATCTTCAATCCACAATCCTCAATCCTCAATACTCAATCCACAATCCTCAATCTTCAATCCTCAGTCCCCAATCCTCAATCCTCAATACTCAACCATCAATCCTCAATTCTCAATACTCAATAGAAAACCTTAATTCTCAGGATTCTATACTCAAACCTCAATCCTCGGCCCTGAGCCCTGATTCACAATCCTCAATCCTCAATCCTCGATTCTCAATCCTCAATGCTCAATCCTCAATTCCCCAATCCTCAATCCTCAATACTCAACCATCAATCCTCAATTCTCAATACTCAATAGAAAACCTTAATTCTCAGGATTCTATACTCAAACCTCAATCCTCAGCCCTGAGCCCTCATTCACAATCCTCAGTCCTCAATCCTCAATCCTCAATACTCAACCATCAATCCTCAATTCTCAATACTCAATAGAATATCCTTAATTCTCAGGATTCTATACTCAAACCTCAATCCTCATCCCTGAGCCCTCATTCACAATCCTCAATCCTCAATCCTCAATCCTCAACTCTCAATCCTCAATCCTCAGCCCTCAGTCCTCAAACCTCAATCGTCAACCCTCAGCCCTCATCCTCAATCATCAATCCTCAATCCTCAATCCTCAATCCCCAATCCTCAATCTTCAATCCTCAATACTCTTTCTTCAATCCTCAATCCTCAATCCTCAATCCTCAATCCTCATTCTTCAATCCTCAATACCCAATCCTCTATCATCAATCCTCAATCCTCAATCCTCAATTCTCAATCCTCAATCCTGAATACTCAATCTTCAATCCTCAATCCTCAATACTCAATCCTCAATCCTCAATCCTCAATCATCAATCCTCAATCTTCAATACTCAATCCTCAATCCTCAATCCTCAATCCTCAATACTCAAACATCAATCCTCAATTCTCAATACTCAATATAATATCCTGAATTCTCAGGATTCTATACTCAAACCTAAATCCTCAACCCTGAGCCCTCATTCACAATCCTCAATCCTCAATCCTCAATCCTCAATTCTCTATCCTCAATCCTCAGGCCTCAGTCCTCAAACCTCAATCCTCAACCCTCAGACCTCATCCTCAATCTTCAATCCTCAATCCTAAATCCTCAATCCCCAATCCTCAATATTCAATCCTCAATACACAATCTTCAATCCTCAATCCTCAATCCTCAATCCTCAATCCTCATTCCTCAATCGTCAATACCCAATCCTCAATCTTCAATCGTCAATCCTCAATCCTCAATTCTCAATGCTCAACCCTCAGTCCTCAGTCCTCAAACCTCAATCCTCAACCCGCAGCCCTCATGCTCAATCTTCAATCCTCAATCCTCAATCCTCAATCCTCAAACTTCAATCCTCAATGCTCAGTCTTCAATCCTCGATCCTCAATTCTCAATCCTCAACCCTCAATCCTCAATCCTCAATCCTCAATCCTCAATCCTGAATACTCAATCTTCAATCCTCAATCCTCAATCCTCAATCCTCAATCCTCAATCCTCAATCCTCAATCCCCAATCCTCAATCTTCAATCCTCAATCCTGAATACTCAATCTTCAATCCTCTATCCTCAATCCTCAATCCTCAAACCTCAATCCTCAATCATCAATCCTCAATCTTCAATACTCAATCCTCAATCCTCAATACTCAATCCTCAATACTCAACCATCAATCCTCAATTCTCAATACTCAATAGAATATCCTTAATTCTCAGGATTCTATACTCAAACCTCAATCCTCAACCCTGAGCCCTCATTCACAATCCTCAATCCTCAATCCTCAATCCTCAACTCTCAATCCTCAATCCTCAATCTTCAGCTCTCAGTCCTCAAAAATCAATTGTCAATCCTTAATCCTCAATAGAATATCCTCAATTCACAGATTTCAATACTCAATCCCCATTCTTCAATCTTCAAATCTCAATCTACAAACATCAGTTCTCGTCACTCAACCATCAACACTCAGTCCTCTGTCTTCAATCCTCCATCCTCAATCCTCAATCGTCAAGCGTCAATCCTCAATTCTCAATCCTCAACCCTCAATCCTCAGTCCTCAAACCTCAATCCGGAATCCTCAATCCTGAATCCTCAATCTTCAGCCGTCGGTCCACAACAATCAATTGTCAATTCTCAATCCTCAATAGAATATCCTCAAATCACAGTTTTCAATACCCAATCCCCATTTTTCAATCTTCAAATCTCAATCCACAAACATCAATTCTCATCACTCAACCCTCAACACTCAGTCATCAATCTTCAATCCTCAATCCTCAATCCTCAATCTTCAATCCTCAATACTCAATCTTCAATCCTCAATCCTCAATTCTCAATCTTCAATACTCAACCCTCAATCCTCAATCCACAATCCTCAATCCTCAACCCTCATTCTTCAATAATCAATACCCAATCCTCAATCTTCAATTCTGAATCCTCAATCCTCAATTCTCAATCCTCAATCCTCTATCCTCAGACCTCAAACATCAATACTCAAACCTCAGTCCTCGTCCTCAATCCACAACCCTCAATCCACATTCCTCAATCTTCAATCCTCATTCCTCAATCCTCAATCCTCAATCCTCAGTCCTCAAACCTCAATGCTGAATCCTCAATCCTGAATCCTCAATCTTCAGACCTCAGTCATCAACAATCAGTTGTCAATCCTCAATCCTCCATAGAATATCCTCAATTCATAGTTTTCAATACTCTATACTCAATCTGCAATCTTCAAACCTCTGTCCACAAACAACAATTCCCATTACTCAACCCTCAACACTCAGTCCTCAATGTTCAATCCTCAATCCTCAATCCTCAATCCTCAATCGTCAATCTTCAATCCTCAATACACAATCTTCGATCCTCAATCCTCAATCCTCAATCCTCAATCCTCATTCTTCAATCCACAATACCCAATCCTCAGTCCTCAATCCTCAATGCTCAAACATCAATCCTCAATTCTCAATACTCAATAGAATATCCTGAATTCTCAGGATTCTATACTCAAACCTCAATCCTCATCCCTGAGCCCTCATTCACAATCCTCAATCCTCAAACCTCAATCCTGAATACTCAATCTTCAATCCTCAATCCTCAATCCTCAATCCTCAAACCTCAATCCTCAACCATCAATCCTCAATCTTCAATACTCAATCCTCAATCCTCAATCCTCAATCCTCAATCCTCAATCCTCAATCCTGAATACTCAATCTTCAATCCTAAATCCTCAATCCTCAATCCTCAATACTCAACCATCAATCCTCAATTCTCAATACTCAATAGAATATCCTGAATTCTCAGGGATCTATACTCAAACCTCAATCCTCAACCCTGAGCCCTCATTCACAATCCTCAACCCTCAATCCTCAATCATCAATCCTCAATCTTCAATACTCAATCCTCAATCCTCAATCCTCAACCCTCAATACTCAACCATCAATCCTCAATTCTCAATACTCAATAGAATATCCTGAATTCTCAGGGATCTATACTCAAACCTCAACCCTCAGCCCTGAGCCCTCATTCACAATCCTCAACCCTCAATCCTCAATACTCAATCCTCAATCCTCAATCCTCAACCTTCAATCCTCAATACTCTTTCTTCAATCCTCAATCCTCAATCCGCAAGCCTCAATCCTCATTATTCAATCCTCAACACCCAATCCTCAATCTTCAGTCCTCAATCCTCAATCCTCAATTCTCAATCCTCAATCCTCAATCCTCAGTCCTCGAACCTCAATTCTGAATCCGCATTCCTGAATCCTCAATCTTCAGCCCTCAGTCATCAACAATCAGTTGTCAATCCTCAATCCTCAATAGAATATCCTCAGTTCGCAGTTTTCAATACTCAATACTCAATCTGCAATCTTCAAACCACTATCCACAATCATCAATTCTCATCACTCAAACCTCAACACTCAGTCCTCAATGCTCAATCCTCAATCCTCAATTCTCAATTTTCAATCCTCAATACTGAATCTTCAATCCACAATCCTCAATCCTCAATACTCAATCCTCAATCCTCAATCTTCAATCCTCAGTCCCCAATCCTCAATCTTCAATCCTCAATACTCAATCCTCAATCCTCAATCCTCAATCCTCAATCATCAATAACCAATCTTCAATACTCAATCCTCAATCCTCAATCCTCAATCGTCAATACTCAAACATCAATCCTCAATTCTCAATACTCAATATAATATCCTGAATTCTCAGGATTCTATACTCAAACCTCAATCCTCAACCCTGAGCCCTCATTCACAATCCTCAATCCTCAATCCACAATCCTCATTCTTCAATCCTCAATACCCAATCCTCAATTTTCAATCCTCAATCCTCAATACTCAATCCTCAATCCTCAATCTTCAACACTCAGTCTCCAATCCTCAATCTTCAATCCTCAATACTCAATCCTCAATCCTCAATCCTCAATCCTCAATCCTCAATCCTGAATACTCAATCTTCAATCCTCAATCCTCAATCCTCAATCCTCAATCCTCAATCCTCAATCATCAATCCTCAATCTTCAATACTCAATCCTCAATCCTCAATCCTCAATCCTCAATACTCAACCATCAATCCTCAATTCTCAATACTCAATAGAATATCCTGAATTCTCAGGATTCTATACTCAAACCTCAATCCTCAGCCCTGAGCCCTGATTCACAATCCTCAATCCTCAATCCTCAATCCTCAATCCTCAATGCTCAATCCTCAATTCCCCAATACTCAATCCTCAATACTCAACCATCAATCCTCAATTCTCAATACTCAATAGAAAACCTTAATTCTCAGGATTCTATACTCAAACCTCAATCCTCAACCCTGAGCCCTCATTCACAATCCTCAATCCTCAATCCTCAATCCTCAACTCTCAATCCTCAAACCTCAGCCCTCAGTCCTCAAACCTCAATCCTCAACCCTCAGCCCTCATCCTCAATCTTCAATCCTCAATCCTCAATCCTCAATCCCCAATCCTCAATCTTAAATCCTCAATACTCTTTCTTCAATCATCAATCCTCAATCCTCAATCCTCAATCCTCATTCTTCAATCCTCAATACCCAATCCTCAATCCTCAATCCCCAATCCTCAATCTTCAATCCTCAATACTCAATCTTCAATCCTCAATCCTCAATCCTCAACCCTCAATCCTCAATCCTCAATCCTCAATCCTCAATCCTGAATACTCAATCTTCAATCCTCAATCCTCAATCCTCAAACCTCAATTCTCAATCCTCAATCCTCAATCCTCAGTCCTCGAACCTCAATTCTGAATCCGCATTCCTGAATCCTCAATCTTCAGCCCTCAGTCATCAACAATCAGTTGTCAATCCTCAATCCTCAATAGAATATCCTTAATTCACAGATTTCAATACTCAATGCTCAATCTGCAATCTTCAAACTTCTATACACAATCATCAATTCTCATCACTCAACCCTCAACACTCAGTCCTCAATGCTCAATCCTCAATCCTCAATCCTCAATCTTCAATCCTCAATACTGAATCTTCAATACTCAATCCTCAATCCTCAATACTCAATCCTCAATACTCAATCTTCAACACTCAGTCCCCAATCCTCAATCTTCAATCCTCAATACTCAATCCTCAATCCTCAATCCTCAATCCTCAAACCTCAATCCTGAATACTCAATCTTCAATCCTCAATCCTCAATCCTCAATCCTCAAACCTCAATCCTCAACCATCAATCCTCAATCTTCAATACTCAATCCTCAATCCTCAATCCTCAATACTCAACCATCAATCCTCAATTCTCAATACTCAATAGAATATCCTGAATTCTCAGGATTCTATACTGAAACCTCAATCCTCAGCCCTGAGCCCTCATTCACAATCCTCAGTCCTCAATCCTCAATCCTCAATACTCAACCATCAATCCTCAATTCTCAATACTCAATAGAATATCCTTAATTCTCAGGATTCTATACTCAAACCTCAAACCTCATCCCTGAGCCCTCATTCACAATCCTCAATCCTCAATCCTCAATCCTCAACTCTCAATCCTCGATCCTCAGCCCTCAGTCCTCAAACCTCAATCGTCAACCCTCAGCCCTCATCCTCAATCATCAATCCTCAATCCTCAATCCTCAATCCCCAATCCTCAATCTTCAATCCTCAATACTCTTTCTTCAATCCTCAATCCTCAATCCTCAATCCTCAATCCTCATTCTTCAATCCTCAATACCCAATCCTCTATCTTCAATCCTCAATCCTCAATCCTCAATTCTCAATCCTCAATCCTCAATCCTCAGACCTCAAACATCAATACTCAGCCCTCAGTCCTCGTCCTCAATCCACAGCCCTCAATCCTCAATCCTCAACCTTCAGTCATTAATATTCAATCTTCAATCCTCAATCCTCAATCCCCAATCCTCAATCCTCAAACCTCAATGTTCAATCCTCAATACTCAATCCTCAATCTTCAATCCTCAATCCTCAAACCTCAATCATCAATCCTCAATCCTCAGTCCTCAAACCACAATCCTGAATCCTCAATCCTGAATCCTCAATCTTCGGCACTCAGTCCTCAACAATCAGTTGTCAATCCTCAATCCTCAATAGAATATCCTCAGTTCAAAGTTCTCAATACGCAATACTCAGTCTGCAATCTTCAAATCTCTATCCACAAACATCAATTCTCATCACGCAACCCTCAACACTCAGTCCCCAATCCTCAATCTTCAATCCTGAATCCTCAATCCTCAATAGAATATCATCAATTCACACCTTTCAATACTCAATACTCAACCTGCAAACTTCAAATCTCTATCCACAAACATCAATTCTCATCACTCAACCCTCAACACTCAGTCCCCAATCCTCAATCTTAAATCCTCAATCATCAAGCCTCAATCCTCAATTCTCAATCTTTAATCCCCAATACTCAATCTTCAATCCTCAACCCTCAATCCTCAATCCTCAATCCACAATCCTCAATCCTCAATCCTCATTCTTCAATCCTCAATACCCAATCCTCAATCTTCAATCCTCAATCCTCAATCCTCAATTCTCAATCCTCAATCCTCAGTCCTCAGTCCTCAAACCTCAATCCTCAACCCTCAGCCCTCATAGTCAATCCTCAATCCTCAATCCTCAATCCTCTATCTTCAATCCTGAATACTCAGTCTTCAATCCTCAATCCTCAGTCCTCGAACCTCAATTCTGAATCCGCATTCCTGAATCCTCAATCTTCAGCCCTCAGTCATCAACAATCAGTTGTCAATCCTCAATCCTCAATAGAATATCCTCAATTCATAGTTTTCAATACTCAATACTCAATCTGCAATCTTCAAACCTCTATCCACAATCATCAATTCTCATCACTCAACCCTCAACACTCAGTCCTCAATGCTCAATCCTCAATCCTCAATTCTCAATCTTCAATCCTCAATACTGAATCTTCAATCCTCAATCCTCAATCCTCAATACTCAATCCTCAATCCTCAACCTTCAATCCTCAGTCCCCAATTCTCAATCTTCAATACTCAATACTCAATCCTCAATCCTCAATCCTCAATCCTCAATCCTCAATCCTCAATCCTGAATACTCAATCTTCAATCCTAAATCCTCAATCCTCAATCCTCAATACTCAACCATCAATCCTCAATTCTCAATACTCAATAGAATATCCTGAATTCTCAGGGATCTATACTCAACCATCAATCCTCAATTCTCAATACTCAATAGAATATCCTGAATTCTCAGGGATCTATACTCAAACCTCAACCCTCAACCCTGAGCCCTCATTCACAATCCTCAATCCTCAATCCTCAATCCTCAACTCTCAATCCTCAATCCTCAGCCCTCAGTCCTCAAACCTCAATCCTCAAGCCTCAGCCCTCATCCTCAATCTTCAATCCTCAATCCTCAATCCTCAATCCCCAACCCTCAATCTTCAATCCTCAATACTCTTTCTTCAATCCTCAATCCTCAATCCTCAATCCTCAATCCTCATTCTTCAATCCTCAATACCCAATCCTCAATCTTCAATCCTCAATCATCAATCTTCAATTCTCAATCCTCAATCCTCAATCCTCAGACCTCAATCCTCAATCCTCAGTCCTCAAACCACAATCCTGAATCCTCAATCCTGAATCCTCAATCTTCAGCACTCAGTCCTCAACAATCAGTTGTCAATCCTCAATCCTCAATAGAATATCCTCAGTTCAGAGTTTTCAATACGCAATACTCAGTCTGCAATCTTCAAATCTCTATCCACAAACATCAATTCTCATCACTCAACCCTCAACACTCAGTCCCCAGTCCTCAATCTTCAATCCTCAATCTTCAATCCTCAATCATCAATCCCCAATCCTAAATTCTCAACCTTTAATCCCCAATACTCAATCTTCAATCCTCAATCCTCAATCCTCAATCCTCAATCCACAATCCTCATTCTTCAATCCTCAATACCCAATCCTCAATCTTCAATCCTCAATCCTCAATCCTCAATTCTCAATCCTCAACCCTCAGTCCTCAGTCCTCAGACCTCAATCTTCAACCCTCAGCCCTCATCCTCAATCCTTAATCCTCAATCCTCAGCCCTCAGTCCTCAAACTGCAATCCTCAACCCTCAGCCCTCATCCTCAATCTTCAATCCTCAATCATCAATCCTCAATCCCCAATCCTCAATCTTCAATCCTCAACACTCTTTCTTCAATCCTCAATCCTCAATCCTCAATCCTCATTCCTCATTCTTCAATCCTTAATACCCAATCCTCAATCTTCAATCCTCAATCCTCAATCCTCGATTCTCAATCCTCAATCCTCAATCCTCAGACCTCAAACATCAATACTCAGCCCTCAGTCCTCGTCCTGAATCCACAACCCTCAATCCTCAATCCTCAATCTTCAATCATCAATATTCATTCTTCAATCCTCAATCCTCAATCCTCAATCCTCAATCCTCAATCCTCAATCCTCAAACCTCAATGTTCAATCCTCAATACCCAATCCTCAATCTTCAATCCTCAATAATCAATCCTCAATACACAATCCTCAATCCTCAATCCTCAGTCCTCAAACCACAATCCTGAATACCCAATCTTCAATCCTCAATCCTCAATCCTCAAACCTCAATTCTCAATCCTCAACCCTCAATCCCCAGTCCTCGAACCTCAATTCTGAATCCGCATTCCTGAATCCTCAATCTTCATCCCTCAGTCATCAACAATCAGTTGTCAATCCTCAATCCTCAATAGAATATCCTCAATTCACAGTTTTCAATACTCAATACTCAATCTGCAATCTTCAAACTTCTATCCACAATCATCAATTCTCATCACTCAACCCTCAACACTCAGTCATCAATCTTCAATCCTCAATCCTCAATCCTCAATCTTCAATCCTCAATACTCAATCTTCAATCCTCAATGCTCAATTCTCAATCTTCAATACTCAACCCTCAATCCTCAATCCACAATCCTCAATCCTCAATCCTCATTCTTCAATAATCAATACCCATTCCTCAATCTTCAATCCTGAATCCTCAATCCTCAATTCTCAATCCTCAATCCTCTATCCTCAGACCTCAAACATCAATACTCAAACCTCAGTCCTCGTCCTCAATCCACAATCCTCAATCCACATTCCTCAATCTTCAATCCTCATTCCTCAATCCTCAAACCTCAATCCTCAGTCCTCAAACCTCAATGCTGAATCCTCAATCCTGAATCCTCAATCTTCAGACCTCAGTCATCAACAATCAGTTGTCAATGCTCAATCCTCCATAGAATATCCTCAATTCATAGTTTTCAATACTCTATACTCAATCTGCAATCTTCAAACCTCTGTCCACAAACAACAATTCCCATTACTCAACCCTCAACACTCAGTCCTCAATGTTCAATCCTCAATCCTCAATCCTCAATCCTCAATCGTCAATCTTCAATCCTCAATACACAATCTTCGATCCTCAATCCTCAATCCTCAATCCTCAATCCTCATTCTTCAATCCTCAATACCCAATCCTCAGTCCTCAATCCTCAATGCTCAAACATCAATCCTCAATTCTCAATACTCAATAGAATATCCTGAATTCTCAGGATTCTATACTCAAACCTCAATCCTCATCCCTGAGCCCTCATTCACAATCCTCAATCCTCAAACCTCAATCCTGAATACTCAATATTCAATCCTCAATCCTCAATCCTCAATCCTCAAACCTCAATCCTCAACCATCAATCCTCAATCTTCAATACTCAATCCTCAATCCTCAATCCTCAATCCTCAATCCTCAATCCTCAATCCTGAATACTCAATCTTCAATCCTAAATCCTCAACCCTCAATCCTCAATACTCAACCATCAATCCTCAATTCTCAATACTCAATAGAATATCCTGAATTCTCAGGGATCTATACTCAAACCTCAATCCTCAACCCTGAGCCCTCATTCACAATCCTCAACCCTCAATCCTCAATCATCAATCCCCAATCTTCAATACTCAATCCTCAATCCTCAATCCTCAACCCTCAATACTCAACCATCAATCCTCAATTCTCAATACTCAATAGAATATCCTGAATTCTCAAAGATCTATACTCAAACCTCAACCCTCAACCCTGAGCCCTCATTCACAATCCTCAATCCTCAATCCTCAATCCTCAATTCTCAATCCTCAATCCTCAGCCCTCAGTCCTCAAACCTCAATCCTCAACCTTCAGCCCACATCCTCAATCTTCAATCCTCAATCCTCAATCCTCAATCCTCAACCTTCAATCCTCAATACTCTTTCTTCAATCCTCAATCCTCAATCCGCAAGCCTCAATCCTCATTATTCATTCCTCAACACCCAATCCTCAATCTTCAGTCCTCAATCCTCAATCCTCAATTCTCAATCCTCAATCCTCAATCCTCAGACCTCGAACCTCAATTCTGAATCCGCATTCCTGAATCCTCAATCTTCAGCCCTCAGTCATCAACAATCAGTTGTCAATCCTCAATCCTCAATAGAATACCCTCAGTTCGCAGTTTTCAATACTCAATACTCAATCTGCAATCTTCAAACCACTATCCACAATCATCAATTCTCATCACTCAAACCTCAACACTCAGTCCTCAATGCTCAATCCTCAATCCTCAATCCTCAATTTTCAATCCTCAATACTGAATCTTCAATCCACAATCCTCAATCCTCAATACTCAATCCTCAATCCTCAATCTTCAATCCTCAGTCCCCAATCCTCAATCCTCAATACTCAACCATCAATCCTCAATTCTCAATACTCAATAGAAAACCTTAATTCTCAGGATTCTATACTCAAACCTCAATCCTCGGCCCTGAGCCCTGATTCACAATCCTCAATCCTCAATCCTCGATTCTCAATCCTCAATGCTCAATCCTCAATTCCCCAATCCTCAATCCTCAATACTCAGCCATCAATCCTCAATTCTCAATACTCAATAGAAAACCTTAATTCTCAGGATTCTATACTCAAACCTCAATCCTCAACCCTGAGCCCTCATTCACAATCCTCAATCCTCAATCCTCAACTCTCAATCCTCAATCCTCAGCCCTCAGTCCTCAAACCTCAATCCTCAACCCTCAGCCCTCATCCTCAATCTTCAATCCTCAATCCTCAATCCTCAATCCCCAATCCTCAATCTTAAATCCTCAATACTCTTTCTTCAATCCTCAATCCTCAATCCTCAATCCTCAATCCTCATTCTTCAATCCTCAATACCCAATCCTCAATCCTCAATCCCCAATCCTCAATCTTCAATCCTCAATACTCAATCTTCAATCCTCAATCCTCAATCCTCAACCCTCAATCCTCAATCCTCAATCCTCAATCCTGAATACTCAATCTTCAATCCTCAATCCTCAATCCTCAAACGTCAATTCTCAATCCTCAATCCTCAATCCTCAGTCCTCGAACCTCAATTCTGAATCCGCAATTCTGAATCCTCAATCTTCAGCCCTCAGTCATCAACAATCAGTTGTCAATCCTCAATCCTCAATAGAATATCCTCAATTCACAGTTTTCAATACTCAATGCTCAATCTGCAATCTTCAAACTTCTATCCACAATCATCAATTCTCATCACTCAACCCTCAGCACTCAGTCTTCAATGCTCAATCCTCAATCCTCAATCCTCAATCTTCAATCCTTAATACTGAATCTTCAATCCTCAATCCTCAATCCTCAATACGCAATCCTCAATCCTCAATCTTCAACACTCAGTCCCCAATCCTCAATCTTCAATCCTCAATACTCAATCCTCAATCCTCAATCCTCAATCCTCAATCATCAATAACCAATCTTCAATACTCAATCCTCAATCCTCAATCCTCAATCGTCAATACTCAAACATCAATACTCAATTCTCAATACTCAATATAATATCCTGAATTCTCAGGATTCTATACTCAAACCTCAATCCTCAACCCTGAGCCCTCATTCACAATCCTCAATCCTCAATCCTCAATCCTCAATTCTCAATCCTCAATCCCCAATCCTCAATCCTCAATACTCAACCATCAATCCTCAATTCTCAATACTCAATAGAAAACCTTAATTCTCAGGATTCTATACTCAAACCTCAATCCTCAACCCTGAGCCCTCATTCACAATCCTCAATCCTCAATCCTCAATCCTCAACTCTCAATCCTCAATCCTCAGCCCTCAGTCCTCAAACCTCAATCCTCAAGCCTCAGCCCTCATCCTCAATCTTCAATCCTCAATCCTCAATCCTCAATCCCCAATCCTCAATCTTCAATCCTCAATACTCTTTCTTCAATCCTCAATCCTCAATCCTCAATCCTCAATCCTCATTCTTCAATCCTCAATACCCAATCCTCAATCTTCAATCCTCAATCCTCAATCTTCAATTCTCAATCCTCAATCCTCAATCCTCAGACCTCAATCCTCAATCCTCAGTCCTCAAACCACAATCCTGAATCCTCAATCCTGAATCCTCAATCTTCAGCACTCAGTCCTCAACAATCAGTTGTCAATCCTCAATCCTCAATAGAATATCCTCAGTTCAGAGTTTTCAATACGCAATACTCAGTCTGCAATCTTCAAATCTCTATCCACAAACATCAATTCTCATCACTCAACCCCCAACACTCAGTCCCCAGTCCTCAATCTTCAATCCTCAATCTTCAATCCTCAATCATCAATCCCCAATCCTAAATTCTCAACCTTTAATCCCCAATACTCAATCTTCAATCCTCAATCCTCAATCCTCAATCCTCAATCCACAATCCTCATTCCTCAATCCTCAATACCCAATCCTCAATCTTCAACCCTCAATCCTCTATCCTCAATTCTCAATCCTCAACCCCCAGTCCTCAGTCCTCAGACCTCAATCTTCAACCCTCAGCCGTCATCCTCAATCCTTAATCCTCAATCCTCAGCCCTCAGTCCTCAAACTGCAATCCTCAACCCTCAGCCCTCATCCTCAATCTTCAATCCTCAATCATCAATCCTCAATCCCCAATCCTCAATCTTCAATCCTCAACACTCTTTCTTCAATCCTCAATCCTCAATCCTCAATCCTCATTCCTCATTCTTCAATCCTTAATACCCAATCCTCAATCTTCAATCCTCAATCCTCGATTCTCAATCCTCAATCCTCAATCCTCAGACCTCAAACATCAATACTCAGCCCTCAGTCCTCGTCCTGAATCCACAACCCTCAATCCTCAATCCTCAATCTTCAATCATCAATATTCATTCTTCAATCCTCAATCCTCAATCCTCAATCCTCAATCCTCAATCCTCAATCCTCAAACCTCAATGTTCAATCCTCAATACCCAATCCTCAATCTTCAATCCTCAATAATCAATCCTCAATACACAATCCTCAATCCTCAATCCTCAGTCCTCAAACCACAATCCTGAATACCCAATCTTCAATCCTCAATCCTCAATCCTCAAACCTCAATTCTCAATCCTCAACCCTCAATCCCCAGTCCTCGAACCTCAATTCTGAATCCGCATTCCTGAATCCTCAATCTTCATCCCTCAGTCATCAACAATCAGTTGTCAATCCTCAATCCTCAATAGAATATCCTCAATTCACAGTTTTCAATACTCAATACTCAATCTGCAATCTTCAAACTTCTATCCACAATCATCAATTCTCATCACTCAACCCTCAACACTCAGTCATCAATCTTCAATCCTCAATCCTCAATCCTCAATCTTCAATCCTCAATACTCAATCTTCAATCCTCAATGCTCAATTCTCAATCTTCAATACTCAACCCTCAATCCTCAATCCACAATCCTCAATCCTCAATCCTCATTCTTCAATAATCAATACCCATTCCTCAATCTTCAATCCTGAATCCTCAATCCTCAATTCTCAATCCTCAATCCTCTATCCTCAGACCTCAAACATCAATACTCAAACCTCAGTCCTCGTCCTCAATCCACAATCCTCAATCCACATTCCTCAATCTTCAATCCTCATTCCTCAATCCTCAATCCTCAATCCTCAGTCCTCAAACCTCAATGCTGAATCCTCAATCCTGAATCCTCAATCTTCAGACCTCAGTCATCAACAATCAGTTGTCAATCCTCAATCCTCCATAGAATATCCTCAATTCATAGTTTTCAATACTCTATACTCAATCTGCAATCTTCAAACCTCTGTCCACAAACAACAATTCCCATTACTCAACCCTCAACACTCAGTCCTCAATGTTCAATCCTCAATCCTCAATCCTCAATCCTCAATCGTCAATCTTCAATCCTCAATACACAATCTTCGATCCTCAATCCTCAATCCTCAATCCTCAATCCTCATTCTTCAATCCTCAATACCCAATCCTCAGTCCTCATTCCTCAATGCTCAACCATCAATCCTCAATTCTCAATACTCAATAGAATATCCTGAATTCTCAGGGATCTATACTCAAACCTCAACCCTCAACCCTGAGCCCTCATTCACAATCCTCAATCCTCAATCCTCAATCCTCAATTCTCAATCCTCAATCCTCAGCCCTCAGTCCTCAAACCTCAATCCTCAACCTTCAGCCCACATCCTCAATCTTCAATCCTCAATCCTCAATCCTCAATCCTCAACCTTCAATCCTCAATACTCTTTCTTCAATCCTCAATCCTCAATCCGCAAGCCTCAATCCTCATTATTCATTCCTCAACACCCAATCCTCAATCTTCAGTCCTCAATCCTCAATCCTCAATTCTCAATCCTCAATCCTCAATCCTCAGACCTCGAACCTCAATTCTGAATCCGCATTCCTGAATCCTCAATCTTCAGCCCTCAGTCATCAACAATCAGTTGTCAATCCTCAATCCTCAATAGAATACCCTCAGTTCGCAGTTTTCAATACTCAATACTCAATCTGCAATCTTCAAACCACTATCCACAATCATCAATTCTCATCACTCAAACCTCAACACTCAGTCCTCAATGCTCAATCCTCAATCCTCAATCCTCAATTTTCAATCCTCAATACTGAATCTTCAATCCACAATCCTCAATCCTCAATACTCAATCCTCAATCCTCAATCTTCAATCCTCAGTCCCCAATCCTCAATCCTCAATACTCAACCATCAATCCTCAATTCTCAATACTCAATAGAAAACCTTAATTCTCAGGATTCTATACTCAAACCTCAATCCTCGGCCCTGAGCCCTGATTCACAATCCTCAATCCTCAATCCTCGATTCTCAATCCTCAATGCTCAATCCTCAATTCCCCAATCCTCAATCCTCAATACTCAACCATCAATCCTCAATTCTCAATACTCAATAGAAAACCTTAATTCTCAGGATTCTATACTCAAACCTCAATCCTCAGCCCTGAGCCCTCATTCACAATCCTCAGTCCTCAATCCTCAATCCTCAATACTCAACCATCAATCCTCAATTCTCAATACTCAATAGAATATCCTTAATTCTCAGGATTCTATACTCAAACCTCAATCCTCATCCCTGAGCCCTCATTCACAATCCTCAATCCTCAATCCTCAATCCTCAATCCTCAACTCTCAATCCTCAATCCTCAGCCCTCAGTCCTCAAACCTCAATCGTCAACCCTCAGCCCTCATCCTCAATCATCAATCCTCAATCCTCAATCCTCAATCCCCAATCCTCAATCTTCAATCCTCAATACTCTTTCTTCAATCCTCAATCCTCAATCCTCAATCCTCAATCCTCATTCTTCAATCCTCAATACCCAATCCTCTATCTTCAATCCTCAATCCTCAATCCTCAATTCTCAATCCTCAATCCTGAATACTCAATCTTCAATCCTCAATCCTCAATACTCAATCCTCAATCCTCAATCCTCAATCATCAATCCTCAATCTTCAATACTCAATCCTCAATCCTCAATCCTCAATCCTCAATACTCAAACATCAATCCTCAATTCTCAATACTCAATATAATATCCTGAATTCTCAGGATTCTATACTCAAACCTAAATCCTCAACCCTGAGCCCTCATTCACAATCCTCAATCCTCAATCCTCAATCCTCAATTCTCTATCCTCAATCCTCAGGCCTCAGTCCTCAAACCTCAATCCTCAACCCTCAGACCTCATCCTCAATCTTCAATCCTCAATCCTAAATCCTCAATCCCCAATCCTCAATATTCAATCCTCAATACACAATCTTCAATCCTCAATCCTCAATCCTCAATCCTCAATCCTCATTCCTCAATCGTCAATACCCAATCCTCAATCTTCAATCGTCAATCCTCAATCCTCAATTCTCAATGCTCAACCCTCTGTCCTCAGTCCTCAAACCTCAATCCTCAACCCGCAGCCCTCATGCTCAATCTTCAATCCTCAATCCTCAATCCTCAATCCTCAAACTTCAATCCTCAATGCTCAGTCTTCAATCCTCGATCCTCAATTCTCAATCCTCAACCCTCAATCCTCAATCCTCAATCCTCAATCCTCAATCCTGAATACTCAATCTTCAATCCTCAACCCTCAATCCTCAATCCTCAATCCTCAATCCTCAATCCTCAATCCCCAATCCTCAATCTTCAATCCTCAATCCTGAATACTCAATCTTCAATCCTCTATCCTCAATCCTCAATCCTCAAACCTCAATCCTCAATCATCAATCCTCAATCTTCAATACTCAATCCTCAATCCTCAATACTCAATCCTCAATACTCAACCATCAATCCTCAATTCTCAATACTCAATAGAATATCCTTAATTCTCAGGATTCTATACTCAAACCTCAATCCTCAACCCTGAGCCCTCATTCACAATCCTCAATCCTCAATCCTCAATCCTCAACTCTCAATCCTCAATCCTCAGCCCTCAGTCCTCAAACCTCAATCGTCAACCCTCAGCCCTCATCCTCAATCTTCAATCCTCAATCCTCAATCCTCAATCCCCAATCCTCAATCCTCAATCCTCATTCCTCAATCCTCAATACCCAATCCTCAATCTTCAATCGTCAATCCTCAATCCTCAATTCTCAATCCTCAACCCTCAGTCCTCAGTCCTCAAACCTCAATCCTCAACCCTCAGCCCTCATGCTCAATCTTCAATCCTCAATCCTCAATCCTCAATCCTCAATCCTCAATCCTCAATTCTCAATCCTCAATCCTCAATCCTCAGACCTCAAACATCAATACTCAATTCTCAATCCTCAATCCTCAATCCTCAGACCTCAAACATCAATACTCAGCCCTCAGTCCTCGTCCTCAATCCACAGCACTCAATCCTCAATCCTCAATCTTCAATCCTCAATCCTCAATCCTTAATCCTCAATCCTCATTCTTCAATCCTCAATACCCAATCCTCAATCTTCAATCCTCAATCCTCAATCCTCAATTCTCAATCCTCAATCCTCAATCCTCAGACCTCAAACATCAATACTCAGCCCTCAGTCCTCGTCCTCAATCCACAACACTCAATCCTCAATCCTCAATCCTCAATCCTCAATCCTGAATACTCAATCTTCAATCCTCAATCCTCAATCCTCAAACCTCAATTCTCAATCCTCAATCCTCAATCCTCTGTCCTCGAACCTCAATTCTGAATCCGCAATTCTGAATCCTCAATCTTCAGCCCTCAGTCATCAACAATCAGTTGTCAATCCTCAATCCTCAATAGAATATCCTCAATTCACAGTTTTCAATACTCAATGCTCAATCTGCAATCTTCAAACTTCTATCCACAATCATCAATTCTCATCACTCAACCCTCAGCACTCAGTCTTCAATGCTCAATCCTCAATCCTCAATCCTCAATCTTCAATCCTTAATACTGAATCTTCAATCCTCAATCCTCAATCCTCAATACGCAATCCTCAATCCTCAATCTTCAACACTCAGTCCCCAATCCTCAATCTTCAATCCTCAATACTCAATCCTCAATCCTCAATCCTCAATCCTCAATCCTCAATCCTGAATATCCAATCTTCAATCCTCAATCCTCAATCCTCAATCCTCAATCCTCAATCCTCAATCATCAATCCTTAATCTTCAATACTCAATACTCAATCCTCAATCCTCAATCCTCAATACTCAACCATCAATCCTCAATTCTCAATACTCAATAGAATGTCCTGAATTCTCAGGATTCTATACTCAAACCTCAATCCTCAGCCCTGAGCCCTCATTCACAATCCTCAGTCCTCAATCCTCAATCCTCAATACTCAACCATCAATCCTCAATTCTCAATACTCAATAGAATATCCTTAATTCTCAGGATTCTATACTCAAACCTCAAACCTCATCCCTGAGCCCTCATTCACAATCCTCAATCCTCAATCCTCAATCCTCAACTCTCAATCCTCGATCCTCAGCCCTCAGTCCTCAAACCTCAATCGTCAACCCTCAGCCCTCATCCTCAATCATCAATCCTCAATCCTCAATCCTCAATCCCCAATCCTCAATCTTCAATCCTCAATACTCTTTCTTCAATCCTCAATCCTCAATCCTCAATCCTCAATCCTCATTCTTCAATCCTCAATACCCAATCCTCTATCTTCAATCCTCAATCCTCAATCCTCAATTCTCAATCCTCAATCCTCAATCCTCAGACCTCAAACATCAATACTCAGCCCTCAGTCCTCGTCCTCAATCCACAGCCCTCAATCCTCAATCCTCAACCTTCAGTCATTAATATTCAATCTTCAATCCTCAATCCTCAATCCCCAATCCTCAATCCTCAAACCTCAATGTTCAATCCTCAATACTCAATCCTCAATCTTCAATCCTCAATCCTCAAACCTCAATCATCAATCCTCAATCCTCAGTCCTCAAACCACAATCCTGAATCCTCAATCCTGAATCCTCAATCTTCGGCACTCAGTCCTCAACAATCAGTTGTCAATCCTCAATCCTCAATAGAATATCCTCAGTTCAAAGTTCTCAATACGCAATACTCAGTCTGCAATCTTCAAATCTCTATCCACAAACATCAATTCTCATCACGCAACCCTCAACACTCAGTCCCCAATCCTCAATCTTCAATCCTGAATCCTCAATCCTCAATAGAATATCATCAATTCACACCTTTCAATACTCAATACTCAACCTGCAAACTTCAAATCTCTATCCACAAACATCAATTCTCATCACTCAACCCTCAACACTCAGTCCCCAATCCTCAATCTTAAATCCTCAATCATCAAGCCTCAATCCTCAATTCTCAATCTTTAATCCCCAATACTCAATCTTCAATCCTCAACCCTCAATCCTCAATCCTCAATCCACAATCCTCAATCCTCAATCCTCATTCTTCAATCCTCAATACCCAATCCTCAATCTTCAATCCTCAATCCTCAATCCTCAATTCTCAATCCTCAATCCTCAGTCCTCAGTCCTCAAACCTCAATCCTCAACCCTCAGCCCTCATAGTCAATCCTCAATCCTCAATCCTCAATCCTCTATCTTCAATCCTGAATACTCAGTCTTCAATCCTCAATCCTCAGTCCTCGAACCTCAATTCTGAATCCGCATTCCTGAATCCTCAATCTTCAGCCCTCAGTCATCAACAATCAGTTGTCAATCCTCAATCCTCAATAGAATATCCTCAATTCATAGTTTTCAATACTCAATACTCAATCTGCAATCTTCAAACCTCTATCCACAATCATCAATTCTCATCACTCAACCCTCAACACTCAGTCCTCAATGCTCAATCCTCAATCCTCAATTCTCAATCTTCAATCCTCAATACTGTATCTTCAATCCTCAATCCTCAATCCTCAATACTCAATCCTCAATCCTCAACCTTCAATCCTCAGTCCCCAATTCTCAATCTTCAATACTCAATACTCAATCCTCAATCCTCAATCCTCAATCCTCAATCCTCAATCCTCAATCCTGAATACTCAATCTTCAATCCTAAATCCTCAATCCTCAATCCTCAATACTCAACCATCAATCCTCAATTCTCAATACTCAATAGAATATCCTGAATTCTCAGGGATCTATACTCAACCATCAATCCTCAATTCTCAATACTCAATAGAATATCCTGAATTCTCAGGGATCTATACTCAAACCTCAACCCTCAACCCTGAGCCCTCATTCACAATCCTCAATCCTCAATCCTCAATCCTCAATTCTCAATCCTCAATCCTCAGCCCTCAGTCCTCAAACCTCAATCCTCAACCCTCAGCCCACATCCTCAATCTTCAATCCTCAATTCTCAATCCTCAATCCCCAATCCTCAATCTTCAATCCTCAATACTCAATCCTCAATCCTCAATCCTCAACCTTCAATCCTCAATACTCTTTCTTCAATCCTCAATCCTCAATCCGCAAGCCTCAATCCTCATTATTCAATCCTCAACACCCAATCCTCAATCTTCAGTCCTCAATCCTCAATCCTCAATTCTCAATCCTCAATCCTCAATCCTCAGTCCTCGAACCTCAATTCTGAATCCGCATTCCTGAATCCTCAATCTTCAGCCCTCAGTCATCAACAATCAGTTGTCAATCCTCAATCCTCAATAGAATATCCTCAGTTCGCAGTTTTCAATACTCAATACTCAATCTGCAATCTTCAAATCTCTATCCACAAACATCAATTCTCATCACTCAACCCTCAACACTCAGTCCCCAGTCCTCAATCTTCAATCCTCAATCTTCAATCCTCAATCATCAATCCCCAATCCTAAATTCTCAACCATCAATCCTCAATTCTCAATACTCAATAGAAAACCTTAATTCTCAGGATTCTATACTCAAACCTCAATCCTCAACCCTGAGCCCTCATTCACAATCCTCAATCCTCAATCCTCAATCCTCAACTCTCAATCCTCAATCCTCAGCCCTCAGTCCTCAAACCTCAATCCTCAAGCCTCAGCCCTCATCCTCAATCTTCAATCCTCAATCCTCAATCCTCAATCCCCAACCCTCAATCTTCAATCCTCAATACTCTTTCTTCAATCCTCAATCCTCAATCCTCAATCCTCAATCCTCATTCTTCAATCCTCAATACCCAATCCTCAATCTTCAATCCTCAATCCTCAATCTTCAATTCTCAATCCTCAATCCTCAATCCTCAGACCTCAATCCTCAATCCTGAGTCCTCAAACCACAATCCTGAATCCTCAATCCTGAATCCTCAATCTTCAGCACTCAGTCCTCAACAATCAGTTGTCAATCCTCAATCCTCAATAGAATATCCTCAGTTCAGAGTTTTCAATACGCAATACTCAGTCTGCAATCTTCAAATCTCTATCCACAAACATCAATTCTCATCACTCAACCCTCAACACTCAGTCCCCAGTCCTCAATCTTCAATCCTCAATCTTCAATCCTCAATCATCAATCCCCAATCCTAAATTCTCAACCTTTAATCCCCAATACTCAATCTTCAATCCTCAATCCTCAATCCTCAATCCTCAATCCACAATCCTCATTCTTCAATCCTCAATACCCAATCCTCAATCTTCAATCCTCAATCCTCAATCCTCAATTCTCAATCCTCAACCCTCAGTCCTCAGTCCTCAGACCTCAATCTTCAACCCTCAGCCCTCATCCTCAATCCTTAATCCTCAATCCTCAGCCCTCAGTCCTCAAACTGCAATCCTCAACCCTCAGCCCTCATCCTCAATCTTCAATCCTCAATCATCAATCCTCAATCCCCAATCCTCAATCTTCAATCCTCAACACTCTTTCTTCAATCCTCAATCCTCAATCCTCAATCCTCATTCCTCATTCTTCAATCCTTAATACCCAATCCTCAATCTTCAATCCTCAATCCTCAATCCTCGATTCTCAATCCTCAATCCTCAATCCTCAGACCTCAAACATCAATACTCAGCCCTCAGTCCTCGTCCTGAATCCACAACCCTCAATCCTCAATCCTCAATCTTCAATCATCAATATTCATTCTTCAATCCTCAATCCTCAATCCTCAATCCTCAATCCTCAATCCTCAATCCTCAAACCTCAATGTTCAATCCTCAATACCCAATCCTCAATCTTCAATCCTCAATAATCAATCCTCAATACACAATCCTCAATCCTCAATCCTCAGTCCTCAAACCACAATCCTGAATACCCAATCTTCAATCCTCAATCCTCAATCCTCAAACCTCAATTCTCAATCCTCAACCCTCAATCCCCAGTCCTCGAACCTCAATTCTGAATCCGCATTCCTGAATCCTCAATCTTCATCCCTCAGTCATCAACAATCAGTTGTCAATCCTCAATCCTCAATAGAATATCCTCAATTCACAGTTTTCAATACTCAATACTCAATCTGCAATCTTCAAACTTCTATCCACAATCATCAATTCTCATCACTCAACCCTCAACACTCAGTCATCAATCTTCAATCCTCAATCCTCAATCCTCAATCTTCAATCCTCAATACTCAATCTTCAATCCTCAATGCTCAATTCTCAATCTTCAATACTCAACCCTCAATCCTCAATCCACAATCCTCAATCCTCAATCCTCATTCTTCAATAATCAATACCCATTCCTCAATCTTCAATCCTGAATCCTCAATCCTCAATTCTCAATCCTCAATCCTCTATCCTCAGACCTCAAACATCAATACTCAAACCTCAGTCCTCGTCCTCAATCCACAATCCTCAATCCACATTCCTCAATCTTCAATCCTCATTCCTCAATCCTCAAACCTCAATCCTCAGTCCTCAAACCTCAATGCTGAATCCTCAATCCTGAATCCTCAATCTTCAGACCTCAGTCATCAACAATCAGTTGTCAATCCTCAATCCTCCATAGAATATCCTCAATTCATAGTTTTCAATACTCTATACTCAATCTGCAATCTTCAAACCTCTGTCCACAAACAACAATTCCCATTACTCAACCCTCAACACTCAGTCCTCAATGTTCAATCCTCAATCCTCAATCCTCAATCCTCAATCGTCAATCTTCAATCCTCAATACACAATCTTCGATCCTCAATCCTCAATCCTCAATCCTCAATCCTCATTCTTCAATCCTCAATACCCAATCCTCAGTCCTCAATCCTCAATGCTCAAACATCAATCCTCAATTCTCAATACTCAATAGAATATCCTGAATTCTCAGGATTCTATACTCAAACCTCAATCCTCATCCCTGAGCCCTCATTCACAATCCTCAATCCTCAAACCTCAATCCTGAATACTCAATATTCAATCCTCAATCCTCAATCCTCAATCCTCAAACCTCAATCCTCAACCATCAATCCTCAATCTTCAATACTCAATCCTCAATCCTCAATCCTCAATCCTCAATCCTCAATCCTCAATCCTGAATACTCAATCTTCAATCCTAAATCCTCAACCCTCAATCCTCAATACTCAACCATCAATCCTCAATTCTCAATACTCAATAGAATATCCTGAATTCTCAGGGATCTATACTCAAACCTCAATCCTCAACCCTGAGCCCTCATTCACAATCCTCAACCCTCAATCCTCAATCATCAATCCCCAATCTTCAATACTCAATCCTCAATCCTCAATCCTCAACCCTCAATACTCAACCATCAATCCTCAATTCTCAATACTCAATAGAATATCCTGAATTCTCAAAGATCTATACTCAAACCTCAACCCTCAACCCTGAGCCCTCATTCACAATCCTCAATCCTCAATCCTCAATCCTCAATTCTCAATCCTCAATCCTCAGCCCTCAGTCCTCAAACCTCAATCCTCAACCTTCAGCCCACATCCTCAATCTTCAATCCTCAATCCTCAATCCTCAATCCTCAACCTTCAATCCTCAATACTCTTTCTTCAATCCTCAATCCTCAATCCGCAAGCCTCAATCCTCATTATTCATTCCTCAACACCCAATCCTCAATCTTCAGTCCTCAATCCTCAATCCTCAATTCTCAATCCTCAATCCTCAATCCTCAGACCTCGAACCTCAATTCTGAATCCGCATTCCTGAATCCTCAATCTTCAGCCCTCAGTCATCAACAATCAGTTGTCAATCCTCAATCCTCAATAGAATACCCTCAGTTCGCAGTTTTCAATACTCAATACTCAATCTGCAATCTTCAAACCACTATCCACAATCATCAATTCTCATCACTCAAACCTCAACACTCAGTCCTCAATGCTCAATCCTCAATCCTCAATCCTCAATTTTCAATCCTCAATACTGAATCTTCAATCCACAATCCTCAATCCTCAATACTCAATCCTCAATCCTCAATCTTCAATCCTCAGTCCCCAATCCTCAATCCTCAATACTCAACCATCAATCCTCAATTCTCAATACTCAATAGAAAACCTTAATTCTCAGGATTCTATACTCAAACCTCAATCCTCGGCCCTGAGCCCTGATTCACAATCCTCAATCCTCAATCCTCGATTCTCAATCCTCAATGCTCAATCCTCAATTCCCCAATCCTCAATCCTCAATACTCAGCCATCAATCCTCAATTCTCAATACTCAATAGAAAACCTTAATTCTCAGGATTCTATACTCAAACCTCAATCCTCAACCCTGAGCCCTCATTCACAATCCTCAATCCTCAATCCTCAACTCTCAATCCTCAATCCTCAGCCCTCAGTCCTCAAACCTCAATCCTCAACCCTCAGCCCTCATCCTCAATCTTCAATCCTCAATCCTCAATCCTCAATCCCCAATCCTCAATCTTAAATCCTCAATACTCTTTCTTCAATCCTCAATCCTCAATCCTCAATCCTCAATCCTCATTCTTCAATCCTCAATACCCAATCCTCAATCCTCAATCCCCAATCCTCAATCTTCAATCCTCAATACTCAATCTTCAATCCTCAATCCTCAATCCTCAACCCTCAATCCTCAATCCTCAATCCTCAATCCTGAATACTCAATCTTCAATCCTCAATCCTCAATCCTCAAACGTCAATTCTCAATCCTCAATCCTCAATCCTCAGTCCTCGAACCTCAATTCTGAATCCGCAATTCTGAATCCTCAATCTTCAGCCCTCAGTCATCAACAATCAGTTGTCAATCCTCAATCCTCAATAGAATATCCTCAATTCACAGTTTTCAATACTCAATGCTCAATCTGCAATCTTCAAACTTCTATCCACAATCATCAATTCTCATCACTCAACCCTCAGCACTCAGTCTTCAATGCTCAATCCTCAATCCTCAATCCTCAATCTTCAATCCTTAATACTGAATCTTCAATCCTCAATCCTCAATCCTCAATACGCAATCCTCAATCCTCAATCTTCAACACTCAGTCCCCAATCCTCAATCTTCAATCCTCAATACTCAATCCTCAATCCTCAATCCTCAATCCTCAATCATCAATAACCAATCTTCAATACTCAATCCTCAATCCTCAATCCTCAATCGTCAATACTCAAACATCAATACTCAATTCTCAATACTCAATATAATATCCTGAATTCTCAGGATTCTATACTCAAACCTCAATCCTCAACCCTGAGCCCTCATTCACAATCCTCAATCCTCAATCCTCAATCCTCAATTCTCAATCCTCAATCCCCAATCCTCAATCCTCAATACTCAACCATCAATCCTCAATTCTCAATACTCAATAGAAAACCTTAATTCTCAGGATTCTATACTCAAACCTCAATCCTCAACCCTGAGCCCTCATT
Source organism: Calliopsis andreniformis (assembly GCF_051401765.1). Classification (NCBI taxonomy): domain Eukaryota; kingdom Metazoa; phylum Arthropoda; class Insecta; order Hymenoptera; family Andrenidae; genus Calliopsis; species Calliopsis andreniformis. The sequence continues at coordinate 3,069,908 of NW_027480438.1, forward strand.
CACAATCCTCAATCCTCAATCCTCAATCCTCAACTCTCAATCCTCAATCCTCAGCCCTCAGTCCTCAAACCTCAATCCTCAAGCCTCAGCCCTCATCCTCAATCTTCAATCCTCAATCCTCAATCCTCAATCCCCAATCCTCAATCTTCAATCCTCAATACTCTTTCTTCAATCCTCAATCCTCAATCCTCAATCCTCAATCCTCATTCTTCAATCCTCAATACCCAATCCTCAATCTTCAATCCTCAATCCTCAATCTTCAATTCTCAATCCTCAATCCTCAATCCTCAGACCTCAATCCTCAATCCTCAGTCCTCAAACCACAATCCTGAATCCTCAATCCTGAATCCTCAATCTTCAGCACTCAGTCCTCAACAATCAGTTGTCAATCCTCAATCCTCAATAGAATATCCTCAGTTCAGAGTTTTCAATACGCAATACTCAGTCTGCAATCTTCAAATCTCTATCCACAAACATCAATTCTCATCACTCAACCCCCAACACTCAGTCCCCAGACCTCAATCTTCAATCCTCAATCTTCAATCCTCAATCATCAATCCCCAATCCTAAATTCTCAACCTTTAATCCCCAATACTCAATCTTCAATCCTCAATCCTCAATCCTCAATCCTCAATCCACAATCCTCATTCTTCAATCCTCAATACCCAATCCTCAATCTTCAATCCTCAATCCTCTATCCTCAATTCTCAATCCTCAACCCTCAGTCCTCAGTCCTCAGACCTCAATCTTCAACCCTCAGCCCTCATCCTCAATCCTTAATCCTCAATCCTCAGCCCTCAGTCCTCAAACTGCAATCCTCAACCCTCAGCCCTCATCCTCAATCTTCAATCCTCAATCATCAATCCTCAATCCCCAATCCTCAATCTTCAATCCTCAACACTCTTTCTTCAATCCTCAATCCTCAATCCTCAATCCTCATTCCTCATTCTTCAATCCTTAATACCCAATCATCAATCCCCAATCCTAAATTCTCAATCTTTAATCCCCAATACTCAATCTTCAATTCTCAATCCTCAATCCTCAATCCTCAATTCTCAATCCTCAATCCTCAATCCTCAATCCTCAGCCCTCAGTCCTCAAACCGCAATCCTCAACCCTCAGCCCTCATCCTCAATCTTCAATCCTCAATCCTCAATCCTCAATCCCCAATCCTCAATCTTCAATCCTCAATACTCTTTCTTCAATCCTCAATCCTCAATCCTCAATCCTCATTCCTCATTCTTCAATCCTCAATACCCAATCCTCAATCTTCAATCCTCAATCCTCAATCCTCGATTCTCAATCCTCAATCCTCAATCCTCAGACCTCAAACATCAATACTCAGCCCTCAGTCCTCGTCCTCAATCCACAACCCTCAAGCCTGAATCCTCAATCTTCGGCCCTCAGTCCTCAACAATCAGTTGTCAATCCTCAATCCTCAATAGAATATCCTCAATTCACAGTTTTCAATACATAATACTCAATCTGCAATCTTCAAACCTCTATCCACAGACAACAATTCCCATTACTCATCCCTTAACACTCAGTCCTCAACGTTCAATCCTCAATCCTCAATCCTCAATCCTCAATCCTCATTCTTCAATCCTCAATACCCAATCCTCAATCTTCAATCCTCAATCCTCAATCCCCATACCTCATTCTTCAATCCTCAATACCCAATCCTCAATCTTCAATCCTCAATCCTCCATCCTCGATTCTCAATCCTCAATCCTCAATCCTCAGACCTCAAACATCAATACTCAGCCCTCAGTCCTCGTCCTCAATCCACAACCCTCAATCCTCAATCCTCAATCTTCAATCATCAATATTCATTCTTCAATCCTCAATCCTCAATCCTCAATCCTCAATCCTCAATCCTCAATCCTCAAACCTCAATGTTCAATCCTCAATACCCAATCCTCAATCTTCAATCCTCAATAATCAATCCTCAATCCACAATCCTCAATCCTCAATCCTCAGTCCTCAAACCACAATCCTGAATCCCCAATCCTGAGTCCTCAATCTTCAGCACTCAGTCCTCAACAATGAGTTGTCAATCCTCGATCCTCAATAGAATATCCTCAGTTCAGAGTTATCAATACGCAATACTCAGTCTGCAATCTCCAAATCTCTATCCACAAACATCAATTCTCATCACTCAACCTTCAACACTCAGTCCCCAACCCTCAATCTTCAATCCTCAATCCTCAATCCTCAATCCTCAATCCTCAATCCGCAATTCTCAATCCTCGATCCTCAGTCCTCAGTCCTCAAACCTCAATCCTCAACCCTCAGCTCTCATCCTCAATCCTCAATCCTCAATCTTCAATCCTCAGTCCTCGATCGTCAATCCTCAATACTCAATCCTCAATCCTCAGTCCTCAAACCTCAATCCTGAATCCTCTATCCTGAATCCTCAATCTTCAGACCTGAGACCTCAACAATCAGTTGTCAATCCTCAATCCTCAATAGAATATCATCAATTCACACCTTTCAATACTCAATATTCAACCTGCAATCTTCAAATCTCTGTCCACAAACATCAATTCTCATCACTCAGCCCTCAACACTCAGTCCCCAATCCTCAATCTTCAATCCTCAATCATCAATTCTCAATCCTCAGTTCTCAATCTTTAATCCACAATACTCAATCTTCAGTCCTCAATCAACAATCCTCAATCCACAATCCTCAATCCTCAATCCTCAATCCTCATTCTTCAATCCTCAATCCCCAATCCTCAATCTTCAATCCTCAATCCTCAATCCTCAATTCTCAATCGTCAATCCTCAGTCCTCAGTCCTCAAACCTCAATCCTCAACCCTCAGCCCTCATCCTCAATCCTCAATCCTCAGTCGTCAATCCTCAACCTTCAATCCTCAGTACTCAACCTTCAATCCTCGATCCTCAGTCCTCAAACCTCAATTCTGAAGCCTCAATCCTGAATCCTCAATCTTCGGCCCTCAGTCCTCAACAATCAGTTGTCAACCCTCAATCCTCAATAGAATATCCTCAATTCACAGTTTTCAATACATAATACTCAATCTGCAATCTTCAAACCTCTATCCACAGACAACAATTCCCATTACTCATCCCTTAACACTCAGTCGTCAATGTTCAATCCTCAATCCTCAATACTCAATCGTCAATCTTCAATCCTCTATACTCAATCTTCGATCCTCAATCCTCAATACTCAATCCTCAATCCTCATTCTTCAATCCTCAATACCCAATCCTCAATCTTCAATCCTCTATCCTCAATCCTCAATCCTCAATCCTCAATCCTCAATCCTCAATCCTCATTCTTCAGTCCTCGATACCCAATCCTCAATCTTCAATCCTCAGTCCCCAATCCTCAATCTTCAATCCTGAATACTCAATCCTCAATCCTCAATCCTCAATCCTCAACCCTCAATCCTGAATACACAATCTTCAATCCTCAATCCTCAATCCTCAATCCTCAATCCTCAATCCTCAATCCTCAATCATCAATCCTCAATCTTCAATACTCAATCCTCAATCCTCAATCCTCAATCCTCAATACTCAACCATCAATCCTCAATTCTCAATACTCAATAGAATATCCTGAATTCTCAGGGTTCTATACTCAAACCTCAATCCTCAACCCTGAGCCCTCATTCACAATCCTCAATCCTCAATCCTCAATCCTCAATTCTCAATCCTCAATCCTCAGCCCTCAGTCCTCAAACCTCAATCCTCAACCCTCAGCCCTCATCCTCAATCTTCAATTCTCAATCCTCAATCCTCAATCCCCAATCCTCATCCTTCAATCCTCAATACTCTTTCTTCAATCCACAATCCTCAATCCTCAATCCTCAATTCTCATTCTTCAATCCTCAATACCCAATCCTCAATCTTCAATCCCCAATCCTCAATCCTCAATTCTGAATCCTCAATCCTCAATCCTCAGACCTCAAACATCAATACTCAGCCCTCAGTCCTCGTCCTCAATCCACAACACTCAATCCTCAATCCTCAATCTTCAATCCTCAATCCTCAATCCTCAATCCTCAATCCTCATTCTTCAATCCTCAATACCCAATCCTCAATCTTCAATCCTCAATCCTCAATCCTCAGTTCTCAATCCTCAATCCTCAATCCTCAGTCCTCGAACCTGAATTCTGAATCCGCATTCCTGAATCCTCAATCTTCAACCCTCAGTCATCAACAATCAGTTGTCAATCCTCAATCCTCAATAGAATATCCTCAATTCACAGTTTTCAATACTCAATACTCAATCTGCAATCTTCAAACTTCTATCCACAATCATCAATTCTCATCACTCAACCCTCAACACTCAGTCCTCAATGCACAATCCTCAATCCCCAATCCTCAATCTTCAATCCTCAATTCAGAATCTTCAATCCTCAATCCTCAATCCTCAATACTCAATCCTCAATCCTCAATCTTCAACACTCAGTCCCCAATCCTCAATCTTCAATCCTCAATACTCAATCCTGAATCCTCAATCCTCAATCCTCAATCCTCAATCCTGAAGACTGAATCTTCAATCCTCAATCCTCAATCCTCAATCCTCAATCCTCAATCCTCAATCATCAATCCTCAATCTTCAATACTCAATCCTCAACCCTCAATCCTCAATCCTCAATACTCAACCATCAACCCTCAATTCTCAATACTCAATAGAATATCCTGAATTCTCAGGATTCTATACTCAAACCTCAATCCTCAGCCCTGAGCCCTCATTCACAATCCTCAATCCTCAATCCTCAATCCTCAATTCTCAATCCTGAATCCCCAATCCTCAATCCCCAATACTCAACCATCAATCCTCAATTCTCAATACTCAATAGAAAACCTTAATTCTCAGGATTCTATACTCAAACCTCAATCCTCAACCCTGAGCCCTCATTCACAATCCTCAATCCTCAATCCTCAATCCTCAACTCTCAATCCTCAATCCTCAGCCCTCAGTCCTCAAACCTCAATCCTCAACCCTCAGCCCTCATCCTCAATCTTCAATCCTCAATCCTCAATCCTCAATCCCCAATACTCAATCTTCAATCCTCAATACTCTTTCTTTAATCCACAATCCTCAATCCTCAATCCTCAAACCTCAATCCTCAATCCTCATTCCTCAATCCTCAATCCTCAATCTTCAATTCTCAATACTCAATCTTCATTCCTCAATCCTCAATCCTCAATCCTCAATCCTCAATATTCAATCGTCAGTCTTCAATCCTCAATACTCAATCTTCAATACTCAATCCTCAATCCTCAATCCTCAATCCTCAACTCTCAATCCTCGATCCTCAGTCCTCAGTCCTCAATCCTCAATCCACAATCCTCAGTCGTCACCCCTCACTCCTGAATTCTCAATCCTGAATCCTCAATCTTCAGACCTCAGACCTCAACAATCAGTTGTCAATCATCAGTCCTCAATAGAATATCACTAATTCACAGTTTTCAATACTCAATACTCAATCTGCACTCTGCAAATCTCTATCCACAAACATCAATACTCATCACTCAACCCTCAACACTCAGTCCCCAATCCTCAATCTTCAATACTCAATCCTCAATCCTCAATCCTCAATCCTCAATCCTCATTCTTCAATCCTCAGTACCAAATCCTCAATCTTCAATCCTCAATCCTCAAACCTCAATCCTCAATCCTCAATCCTCATTTTTCAATCCTCAATACCCAATCCTCAATCTTCAATCCTCAATCCTGAAACCTCAATTCTCAATCCTCAATCCTGTATCCTCAATCCTGAATCCTCAATCTTCAGACCTCAGACCTCAACAATCAGCTGTCAATCCTCAATCCTCAATAGAATATCGTCAATTAACAGTTTTCAATACTCAATACTCAATCTGCAATCTTCAAATCTATATCCACAAACATCAATTCTCACAACTCAACCCTCGACACTCAGTCCCCAGTCGTCAATCTTCAATCCTCGATCCTCAATCCTCAATCCTCAATCCTCAATCTTCAATCCTCAATACTCAATCTTCAATCCTCAATCCTCAATCCTCAATCCTCAATCCTCAATCCTCAATCGTCAGCCTTCAACCCTCAATACACAATCTTCAATCCTCAACACTCAATCCTCAATCCTCAATCCTCAATGCTCATTCTACAATCCTCAATACCCAATCCTCAATCTTCAATCGTCAATCCTCAATCATCAGTCCTCAATCTTCAATACTCAACCCTCAATCCTCAATCCTCAATCCTCAATACTCACGCATCAGTCCTCAATTCTCAATACTCAATAGAATATCCTGAATTCTCAGGATTCTATACTCAAACCTCAATCCTTAACCCTGAGCCCTCATTCACAATCCTCAATCCTCAATCCTCAATACTCAATCCTTAATCCTCAATCCTCAGTCCTCAATCCTCAATCCTCAATTCTCAATCCTCGATCCTCAGTCCTCAGTCCTCAAACCTCAATCGTCAACGCTCAGCCCTCATCCACAATCCTCTGTCCTCAGTCTTCAATCCTCAATCCTCAATCCTCAACCCTCAATCCTCAATCCTCAATCCTCAGTCCTCACCCATCAATCCTGAATCCTCAATCCTGAATCCTCAATCTTCAGACCTCAGACCTCAACAATCAGTTGTCAATCCTCAATCCTCAATAGAATATCACTAATTCACGGTTTTCAATACTCAATACTCAATCTGCAATCTGCAAATCTCTATCCACAAACATCAATTCTCATCACTCAACCCTCAACACTCATCCTCAATCTTCAATCCTCAATCCTCAATCCCCAATACTCAATCTTCAATCCTCAATACTCTATCTTCAATCCTCAATCCTCAATCCTCAATCCTCAATCTTCATTCCTCAATCCTCAATCCTCAATCCTCAATCCTCGATCCTCAGTCCTCAGTCCTCAATCCACAATCCTCAATCCTCAGTCCTCACGCCTCAATCCTGAATCCTCAATCCTGAATCCTCAACCTTCAGACCTCAGACCTCAACAATCAGTTGTCAATCCTCAATCCTCAATAGAATATCACTAATTCACAGTTTTCAACACTCAATACCCAATCCTCAATCCTCAACCCTCAATCCGCAATCCTCAATCGTCAGCCTTCAATCCTCAATACTCAACCATCAATCCTCAATTCTCAATACTCAATAGAATATCCTGAATTCTCAGGATTCTATACTCAAACCTCAATCCTCAGCCCTGAGCCCTCATTCACAATCCTCAATCCTCAATCCTCAATCCTCAATTCTCAATCCTCAATCCTCAGCCCTCAGTCCTCAAACCTCAATCCTCAACCCTCAGCCCTCGTCCTCAATCTTCAATCCTCAATCCTCAATCCTCAATCCCCAATCCTCAATCTTCAATCATCTATACTCCTTCTTCAATCCTCAATCCTCAATCCTCAATCCTCAATCCTCATTCTTCAATCCTCAATACCCAATACTCAATCTTCAATCCACAATCCTCAATCCTCAATTCTCAATCCTCAATTCTCAATCCTCAGTCCTCGAACCTCAATCCTCAATCCTCAATCCTCAATGCTCAATCTTCAATCTTCAATACTCAATCTTCAATCCTCATACCTCAGTCCTCAAACCTCAATTCTGAATCCTCAATCCTGAACCCTCAATCCTCGGCCCTCAGTCCTCAACAATCAGTTGTCAATCCTGAATACTCAATAGAATCTCCTCAATTCACAGCTTTCACTACGCAGTACTCAATCTGCAATCTTCAAACCTCTATCCACAAACATCAATTCTCATCACTCAACCCTCAACACTCAGTCCTCAATGTTCAATACTCAATCCTCATTCCTCAATCCTCATCCGTCAACCTTCAATCCTCAATACTCAATCTTCAATCCTCAATCCTCAATCCTCAATCCTCAATCCTCATTCTTCAATCCTCAGTACCCAATCCTCAATCTTCAATCCTCAATCCTCAATCCTCAATCCTCAATCCTCAATCCTCAATACTCAACCATCAATCCTCAATTCTCAATACTCAATAGAGTATCCTGAATTCTCAGGATTCTATACTCAATCCTCAATCCTTAACCCTGAGCCCTCATTCACAATCCTCAATCCTCAATCTTCAATCCTCAATTCTCAATCCTCAATCCTCTGCCCTGAGTCCTCAAACATCAATCCTCAACCCTCAGCCCTCATCGTCAATCTTGAATCCTCAATCCTCAATCCTCAATCCCCAATACTCAATCTTCAATCCTCAATACTCTTTCTTCAATCCTCAATCTTCAATCCTCAATCCGCAATTCTCAATCCTCGATCCTCAGTCCTCAGTCCTCAAACCTCAATCCTCAACCCTCAGCTCTCATCCTCAATCCTCAATCCTCAATCTTCAATCCTCAGTCCTCGATCGTCAATCCTCAATACTCAATCCTCAATCCTCAGTCCCCAAACCTCAATCCTGAATCCTCTATCCTGAATCCTCAATCTTCAGACCTGAGACCTCAACAATCAGTTGTCAATCCTCAATCCTCAATAGAATATCATCAATTCACACCTCTCAATACTCAATATTCAACCTGCAATCTTCAAATCTCTGTCCACAAACATCAATTCTCATCACTCAGCCCTCAACACTCAGTCCCCAATCCTCAATCTTCAATCCTCAATCATCAATTCTCAATCCTCAGTTCTCAATCTTTAATCCACAATACTCAATCTTCAGTCCTCAATCAACAGTCCTCAATCCACAATCCTCAATCCTCAATCCTCAATCCTCATTCCTCAATCCTCAATCCCCAATACTCAATCTTCAATCCTCAATCCTCAATCCTCAATTCTCAATCCTCAATCCTCAGTCCTCAGTGCTCAAACCTCAATCCTCAACCCTCAGCCCTCATCCTCAATCCTCAATCCTCAATCGTCAATCCTCAACCTTCAATCCTCAGTACTCAACCTTCAATCCTCGATCCTCAGTCCTCAAACCTCAATTCTGAATCCTCAATCCTGAATCCTCAATCTTCGGCCCTCAGTCCTCAACAATCAGTTGTCAATCCTCAATCCTCAATAGAATATCCTCAATTCACAGTTTTCAATACATAATACTCAATCTGCAATCTTCAAACCTCTATCCACAGACTACAATTCCCATTACTCATCCCTTAACACTCAGTCCTCAAAGTTCAATCCTCAATCCTCAATACTCAATCGTCAATCTTCAATCCTCTATACTCAATCTTCGATCCTCAATCCTCAATCCTCAATCCTCAATCCTCATTCTTCAATCCTCAATACCCAATCCTCAATCTTCAATCCTCTATCCTCAATCCTCAATCCTCAATCCTCAATCCTCAATCCTCAATCCTCATTCTTCAATCCTCAATACCCAATCCTCAATCTTCAATCCTCAATCCTCAATCCCCATTCCTCATTCTTCAATCCTCAATACCCAATCCTCAATCTTCAATCCTCAATCCTCCATCCTCGATTCTCAATCCTCAATCCTCAATCCTCAGACCTCAAACATCAATACTCAGCCCTCAGTCCTCGTCCTCAATCCACAACCCTCAATCCTCAATCCTCAATCTTCAATCATCAATATTCATTCTTCAATCCTCAATCCTCAATCCTCAATCCTCAATCCTCAATCCTCAAACCTCAATGTTCAACCCTCAATACCAAATCCTCAATCTTCAATCCTCAATAATCAGTCCTCAATCCACAATCCTCAATCCTCAATCCTCAGTCCTCAAACCACAATCCTGAATCCCCAATCCTGAGTCCTCAATGTTCAGCACTCAGTCCTCAACAATGAGTTGTCAATCCTCAATCCTCAATAGAATATCCTCAGTTCAGAGTTATCAATACGCAATACTCAGTCTGCAATCTCCAAATCTCTATACACAAACATCAATTCTCATCACTCAACCTTCAACACTCAGTCCCCAATCCTCAATCTTCAATCCTCAATCCTCAATCCTCAATCCTCAATCCTCAATCCGCAATTCTCAATCCTCGATCCTCAGTCCTCAGTCCTCAAACCTCAATCCTCAACCCTCAGCTCTCATCCTCAATCCTCAATCCTCAATCTTCAATCCTCAGTCCTCGATCGTCAATCCTCAATACTCAATCCTCAATCCTCAGTCCTCAAACCTCAATCCTGAATCCTCTATCCTGAATCCTCATTCTTCAGACCTGAGACCTCAACAATCAGTTGTCAATCCTCAATCCTCAATAGAATATCATCAATTCACACCTTTCAATACTCAATATTCAACCTGCAATCTTCAAATCTCTGTCCACAAACATCAATTCTCATCACTCAGCCCTCAACACTCAGTCCCCAATCCTCAATCTTCAATCCTCAATCATCAATTCTCAATCCTCAGTTCTCAATCTTTAATCCACAATACTCAATCTTCAGTCCTCAATCAACAATCCTCAATCCACAATCCTCAATCCTCAATCCTCAATCCTCAATCTTCAATCCTCAATCCCCAATCCTCAATCTTCAATCCTCAATCCTCAATCCCCAATTCTCAATCCTCAATCCTCAGTCCTCAGTCCTCAAACCTCAATCCTCAACCCTCAGCCCTCATCCTCAATCCTCAATCCTCAATCGTCAATCCTCAACCTTCAATCCTCAGTACTCAACCTTCAATCCTCGATCCTCAGTCCTCATACCTCAATTCTGAAGCCTCAATCCTGAATCCTCAATCTTCGGCCCTCAGTCCTCAACAATCAGTTGTCAATCCTCAATCCTCAATAGAATATCCTCAATTCACAGTTTTCAATACATGATACTCAATCTGCAATCTTCAAACCTCTATCCACAGACAACAATTCCCATTACTCATCCCTTAACACTCAGTCCTCAATGTTCAATCCTCAATCCTCAATACTCAATCGTCAATCTTCAATCCTCTATACTCAATCTTCGATCCTCAATCCTCAATCCTCAATCCTCAATCCTCATTCTTCAATCCTCAATACCCAATCCTCAATCTTCAATCCTCTATCCTCAATCCTCAATCCTCAATTCTCAATCCTCAATCCTCAATCCTCATTCTTCAATCCTCAATACCCAATCCTCAATCTTCAATCCTCAGTCCCCAATCCTCAATCTTCAATCCTGAATACTCAATCCTCAATCCTCAATCCTCAATCCTCAACCCTCAATCCTGAATACTCAATCTTCAATCCTCAATCCTCAATCCTCAATCCTCAATCCTCAATCCTCAATCATCAATCCTCAATCTTCAATACTCAATCCTCAATCCTCAATCCTCAATCCTCAATACTCAACCATCAATCCTCAATTCTCAATACTCAATAGAATATCCTGAATTCTCAGGGTTCTATACTCAAACCTCAATCCTCAACCCTGAGCCCTCATTCACAATCCTCAATCCTCAATCCTCAATCCTCAATTCTCAATCCTCAATCCTCAGCCCTCAGTCCTCAAACCTCAATCCTCAACCCTCAGCCCTCATCCTCAATCTTCAATTCTCAATCCTCAATCCTCAATCCCCAATCCTCAATCTTCAATCCTCAATACTCTTTCTTCAATCCTCAATCCTCAATCCTCAATCCTCAATTCTCATTCTTCAATCCTCAATACCCAATCCTCAATCTTCAATCCTCAATCCTTAATCCTCAATTCTGAATCCTCAATCCTCAATCCTCAGACCTCAAACATCAATACTCAGCCCTCAGTCCTCGTCCTCAATCCACAACACTCAATCCTCAATCCTCAATCTTCAATCCTTAATCCTCAATCTTCAATCCTCAATTCTCAGACCTCGAACCTCAATTGTGAATCCGCAATCCTGAATCCTCAATCTTCAGCACTCAGTCATCAACAATCAGTTGTCAATCCTCAATCCTCAATAGAATATCCTCAATTCACAGTTTTCAATACTCAATACTCAATCTGCAATCTTCAAACCTCTATCCACAATCATCAATTCTCATCACTCAACGCTCAACACTCAGTCCTCAATGCTCAATCCTCAATCCTCAATTCTCAATCTTCAATCCTCAATTCTGAATCTTCAATCCTCAATCCTCAATCCTCAATACTCAATCCTCAACCCTCAATCTTCAATCCTCAGTCCCCAATCCTCAATCTTCAATCCTCAATACTCAATCCTCAATCTTCAATCCTCAATCCTCGATCCTCAATCCTGAATACTCAATCTTCAATCCTCAATCCTCAATCCTCAATCCTCATTCCTCAATCCTCAATACCCAATCCTCAATCGTCAATCCTCATTCCTCAATCCTCAATTCTCAATCCTCAATCCTCAGTCCCCCGTCCTCAAACCTCAATCCTCAACCCTCAGCACTCATCCTCAATCCTCAATCCTCAATCCGCAATCCTCAATATTCAATCTTCAATACTCAATCTTCAATCCTCAATCCTCAGTCCTCAAACCTCAATTCTGAATCCTCAATCCTGAATCCTCAATCTTCGGCCCTCAGACCGCAACAATCAGTTGTCAGTCCTCAATTCTCAATAGAATATCCTCAATTCACAGTTTTCAATACTCAATACTCAATCTGCAATCTTCAAACCTCTATCCACAAACATCAATTCTCATCACTCAAACTTCAACACTCAGTCCTCATTGTTCAATCCTCAATCCTCAATTCCCAATCTTCAATCCTCAATACTGAATCTTCAATCCTCAATCCTCAATCCTCAATCCTCAGTCCTCAGTCCTCAGTCCTCAAACCTCAAACCTCAATCCTCAATCCCCAATCCTCAATCCTCAATCCTCAATCATCAATCCTCAATCTTCAATACTCAATCCTCAATCCTCAATCCTCAGTCCTCAAACCTCAATTCTGAATCCTCAATTCTGTATCCTCATTCCTGAATCCTCAATCTTCAGCCCTCAGTCATCAACAATCAGTTGTCAATCCTAAATCCTCAATAGAATATCCTCAATTCACAGTTTTCAATACTCAATACTCAATCTCCAATCTTCAAACCTCTATCCACAATCATCAATTCTCATCACTCAACACTCAACACTCAGTCCCCAATGCTCAATCCTCAATCCTCAATTCTCAATCTTCAATCCTCAATACTGAATCTTCAATCCTCAATCCTCAATCCTCAATACTCAATCCTCAATCCTCAATCTTCAACACTCAGCCCTCATCGTCAATCCTCAATCCTCAATCTTCAATACTCAGTCCCCAATCCACAATCTTCAATCCTCAATACTCAATCCTTAATCTTCAATCCTCAATCCTCAATCCTCATTCTTCAATCCTCAGTACCCAATCCTCAATCTTCAATCCTCAATTCTCAATCCTCAATCCTCAATCCTCAATCCTCATTCTTCAATCCTCAATACCCAATCCTCAATCTTCAATCCTCAATCCTGAGTCCTCAATTCTCAATCCTCAATCCTCAGGCCTCAGTCCTCATACCTCAATCCTCAACCCTCAGCCCTCATCGTCAATCCTCAATCCTCAATCTTCAATCCTCAGTCCCCAATCCTCAATCATCAATCCTCAATACTCAATCCTTAATCCTCAATCCTCAGTCCTCAATCCTAAATCTTCAATTCTCAATCCTCGATCCTCAGTCCTCAGTCCTCAAACCTCAATCCTCAACTCTCAGCCCTCATCCTCAATCCTCAGTCCTCAGTCTTCAATCCTCAATCCTCAATCCGCAATACTCAACCTTCAATCCTCAATCCTTGGTCCTCAAACCTCAATTCTGAATCCTCAATCCTGAATCCTCAATCTTCAGACCTCAGTCATCAACAATCAGTTGTCAATCCTCAATCCTTAATAGAATATCCTCAATTCACAGTTTTCAATACTCAATACTCAATCTGCAATCTTCAAACCTCTATCCACAAACAACAATTCCCATTACTCAACCCTCAACACTCAGTCCTCAATGTCCAATCCTCAATCCTCAATCCTCAATCCTCAATCGTCAATCTTCAATCCTCAATACTCAATCTTCGATCCTCAATCCTCAATCCTCAATCCTCAATCCTCAATCCTCATTCTTCAATCCTCAATACCCAATCCTCAATCTTCAATCCTCAATCCTCAATCCTCAATCCTCAATCCACAATACTCCTTCTTCAATCCTCAACACCCAATCCTCAATCTTCAATCCTCAATCCTCAATCCTCAATCTTCAATACTCAATCTCCAGTCCTCAATCCTCAGACCTCAAACCTCAATTCTGAAACCTCAATTCTGAATCCTCATTCCTGAATCCTCAATCTTCAGCCCTCAGTCATCAACAATCAGTTGTCAATCCTCAATCCTCAATAGAATATCCTCAATTCACATTTTTCAATACTCAATGCCCAATCTGCAGTCTTCAAACCTCTATCCACAATCATCAATTCTCATCACTCAACCCTCAACACTCAGTCCTCAATGCTCAATCCTCAATCCTCAATCCTCAATCATCAATCCTCAATCTTCAATACTCAATCCTCAATCCCCAATCCTCAATCCTCAATACTCAACCATCAATCCTCAATTCCCAATACTCAATAGAATATCCTGAATTCTCAGGATTCTATACTCAAACCTCAATCCTCAGCCCTGAGCCCTCATGCACAATCCTCAATCCTCAATCCTCAATCCTCAATTCTCAATTCTCAATCCTCAGCCCTCAGTCCTCAAACCTCAATCATCAACCCTCAGCCCACGTCCTCAATCTTCAATCCTCAATCCTCAATCCTCAATCCCCAATCCTCAATCTTCAATCCACAATACTCTTTCTTCAATCCTCAATCCTCAATCCTCAATTCTCAATCCTCAATCCTCAATCCTCAATCCTCAGTCCTCGAACCTCAATTCTGAATCTTCAATCCTCAATACTGAATCTTCAATCCTCAATCCTCAATCCTCAATACTCAATCCTCAATCCTCAATCTTCAACACTCAGTCCCCAATCCTCAATCTTCAATCCTCAATACTCAATCCTCAATCCTCAATCCTCAATCCTCAATCCTCAATCCTGAATGCTCAATCTTCAATCCTCAATCCTCAATCCTCAATCCTCAATCCTCAATCCTCAATCATCAATCCTCAATCTTCAATACTCAATCCTCAATCCTCAATCCTCAATTCTCAATCCTCGATCCTCAGTCCTCAGTCCTCAAACCTCAATCCTCAACCCTCAGCCCTCATCCTCAATCCTCAATCCTCAATCTTCAATCCTCAGTCCTCGATCCTCAATCCTCAATCCTCAATCCTCAATCCTCAGTCCTCAAACCTCAATCCTGAATCCTCAATCCTGAATCCTCAATCTTCAGACCTCAGACCTCAACAATCAGTTGTCAATCCTCAATCCTCATTAGAATATCATCAATTCACACCTTTCAGTACTCAATATTCAACCTGCAATCTTCAAATCTCTGTCCACAAACATCAATTCTCATCACTCAGCCCTCAACACTCAGTCCCCAATCCTCAATCTTCAATCCTCAATCATCAATTCTCAATCCTCAGTTCTCAATCTTTAATCCACAATACTCAATCTGCAGTCCTCAATCCTCAATCCCCAATCCTCAATCTTCAATCCTCAATACTCTTTCTTCAATCCTCAATCCTCAATCCTCAGTCCTCATTCCTCATTCTTCAATCCTCAATACCCAATCCTCAATCTTCAATCCTCAATCCTCAATCCTCGATTCTCAAACCTCAATCCTCAATCCTCAGACCTCAAACATCAATACTCAGCCCTCAGTCCTCGTCCTCAATCCACAACCCTCAATCCTCAATCCTCAATCTTCAATCATCAATATTCATTCTTCAATCCTCAATCCTCAATCCTCAATCCTCAATCCTCAATCCTCAAACCTCAATGTTCAATCCTCAATACCCAATCCTCAATCTTCAATCCTCAATAATCAATCCTCAATCCACAATCCTCAATCCTCAATCCTCAGTCCTCAAACCACAATCCTGAATCCCCAATCCTGAGTCCTCAATCTTCAGCACTCAGTCCTCAACAATGAGTTGTCAATCCTCAATCCTCAATAGAATATCCTCAGTTCAGAGTTATCAATACGCAATACTCAGTCTGCAATCTCCAAATCTCTATCCACAAACATCAATTCTCATCACTCAACCCTCAACACTCAGTCCCCAATCCTAAATCTTCAATCCTCAATCCTCAATCCTCAATCCTCAATCCTCAATCCGCAATTCTCAATCCTCGATCCTCAGTCCTCAGTCCTCAAACCTCAATCCTCAACCCTCAGCTCTCATCCTCAATCCTCAATCCTCAATCTTCAATCCTCAGTCCTCGATCGTCAATCCTCAATACTCAATCCTCAATCATCAGTCCTCAAACCTCAATCCTGAATCCTCTATCCTGAATCCTCAATCTTCAGACCTGAGACCTCAACAATCAGTTGTCAATCCTCAATCCTCAATAGAATATCACTAATTCACAGTTTTCAACACTCAATACCAAATCCTCAATCCTCAATCCTCAATCCTCAATCGTCAGTCTTCAATCCTCAATACTCAACCATCAATCCTCAATTCTCAATACTCAATAGAATATCCTGAATTCTCAGGATTCTATACTCAAACCTCAATCCTCAGCCCTGAGCCCTCATTCACAATCCTCAATCCTCAATCCTCAATCCTCAATTCTCAATCCTCAATCCTCAGCCCTCAGTTCTCAAACCTCAATCCTCAACCCTCAGCCCTCGTCCTCAATCTTCAATCCTCAATCCTCAATCCTCAATCTCCAATCCTCAATCTTCAATCCTCTATACTCCTTCTTCAATCCTCAATCCTCAATCCTCAATCCTCAATCCTCATTCTTCAATCCTCAATACCCAATACTCAATCTTCAATCCACAATCCTCAATCCTCAATTCTCAATCCTCAATTCTCAATCCTCAGTCCTCGAACCTCAATCCTCAATCCTCAATCCTCAATGCTCAATCTTCAATCTTCAATACTCAATCTTCAATCCTCATACCTCAGTCCTCAAACCTCAATTCTGAATCCTCAATCCTGAACCCTCAATCCTCGGCCCTCAGTCCTCAACAATCAGTTGTCAATCCTCAATACTCAATAGAATCTCCTCAATTCACAGCTTTCACTACGCAGTACTCAATCTGCAATCTTCAAACCTCTATCCACAAACATCAATTCTCATCACTCAACCCTCAACACTCAGTCCTCAATGTTCAATACTCAATCCTCATTCCTCAATCCTCAACCGTCAACCTTCAATCCTCAATACTCAATCTTCAATCCTCAATCCTCAATCCTCAATCCTCAATCCTCATTCTTCAATCCTCAGTACCCAATCCTCAATCTTCAATCCTCAATCCTCAATCCTCAATCCTCAATCCTCAATCCTCAATACTCAACCATCAATCCTCAATTCTCAATACTCAATAGAGTATCCTGAATTCTCAGGATTCTATACTCAATCCTCAATCCTTAACCCTGAGCCCTCATTCACAATCCTCAATCCTCAATCTTCAATCCTCAATTCTCAATCCTCAATCCTCAGCCCTCAGTCCTCAAACCTCAATCCTCAACCCTCAGCCCTCATCGTCAATCTTGAATCCTCAATCCTCAATCCTCAATCCCCAATACTCAATCTTCAATCCTCAATACTCTTTCTTCAATCCTCAATCCTCAATCCTCAATCCTCAATCCTCAATCCTCAATCCTCAATCCTCAATCCTCATTCCTCAATCCTCAATCCTCAGTCTTCAATTCTCAATACTCAATCTTCAATCCTCAATCCTCAATCCTCAATCCTCAATACTCAATATTCAATCGTCAGTCTTCAATCCTCAATACTCAATCTTCAATACTCAATCCTCAATCCTCAATCCTCAATCCTCAATCCTCAATCCTCAATCCTCAATCCTCAATTCTCAATCCTCGATCCTCAGTCCTCAGTCCTCAATCCTCAATCCTCAGTCCTCAAACCTCAATCCTGAATCCTCAATCCTGAATCTTCAATCTTCAGACCTCAGACCTCAACAATCAGTTGTCAATCCTCAATCCTCAATAGAATATCACTAATTCACAGTTTTCAATACTCAATACTCAATCTGCAATCTGCAAATCTCTATCCACAAACATCAATTCTCATCACTCAACCCTCAACACTCAGTCCCCAATCCTCAATCTTCAATCCTCAATCCTCAATCCTCAATCCTCAATCCTCAATCTTCAATCCTCAATTCTCAATCTTGAATCCCCAATACTCAATCTTCAATCCTCAATCCTCGATCCTCAATCCTGAATACTCAATCTTCAATCCTCAATCCTCAATCCTCAATCCTGAATCTTCAACACTCAGCCCTCATCGTCAATCCTCAATCCTCAATCTTCAATACTCAGTCCCCAATCCACAATCTTCAATCCTCAATACTCAGTCCTTAATCGTCAATCCTCAATCCTCAATCCTCATTCTTCAATCCTCAGTACCCAATCCTCAATCTTCAATCCTCAATCCTCAATCCTCAATCCTCAATCCTCAATCCTCATTCTTCAATCCTCAATACCCAATCCTCAATCTTCAATCCTCAATCCTGAGTCCTCAATTCTCAATCCTCAATCCTCAGGCCTCAGTCCTCAAACCTCAATCCTCAACCCTCAGCCCTCATCGTCAATCCTCAATTCTCAATCTTCAATCCTCAGTCCCCAATCCTCAATCATCAATCCTCAAGACTCAATCCTTAATCCTCAATCCTCAGTCCTCAATCCTAAATCTTCAATTCTCAATCCTCGATCCTCAGTCCTCAGTCCTCAAACCTCAATCCTCAACTCTCAGCCCTCATCCTCAATCCTCAGTCCTCAGTCTTCAATCCTCAATCCTCAATCCGCAATACTCAACCTTCAATCCTCAATCCTTGGTCCTCAAACCTCAATTCTGAATCCTCAATCCTCAATCCTCAATCCTCAATACTCAACCATCAATCCTCAATTCTCAATACTCAATAGAATATCCCGAATTCTCAGGGTTCTGTACTCAAACCTCAATCCTCAACCCTGAGCCCTCATTCACAATCCTCAATCCTCAATCCTCAATCCTCAATTCTCAATCCTCAATCCTCAATCCTCAATTCTCAATCCTCAATCCTCAGTCCTCAGTCCTCAGACCTCAATCCTCAACCCTCAGCCCTCATCCTCAATCCTCAATCCTCAATCCTCAGCCCTCAGTCCTCAAACCGCAATCCTCAACCCTCAGCCCTCATCCTCAATCTTCAATCCTCAATCCTCAATCCTCAATCCCCAATCCTCAATCTTCAATCCTCAATACTCTTTCTTCAATCCTCAGTCCTCAATCCTCAATCCTCATTCCTCATTCTTCAATCCTCAATACCCAATCCTCAATCTTCAATCCTCAATCCTCAATCCTCGATTCTCAATCCTCAATCCTCAATCCTCAGACCTCAAACCACAATCCTGAATCCCCAATCCTGAGTCCTCAATCTTCAGCACTCAGTCCTCAACAATGAGTTGTCAATCCTCAATCCTCAATAGAATATCCTCAGTTCAGAGTTATCAATACGCAATACTCAGTCTGCAATCTCCAAATCTCTATCCACAAACATCAATTGTCATCACTCAACCCTCAACACTCAGTCCCCAATCCTAAATCTTCAATCCTCAATCCTCAATCCTCAATCCTCAATCCTCAATCCGCAATTCTCAATCCTCGATCCTCAGTCCTCAGTCCTCAAACCTCAATCCTCAACCCTCAGCTCTCATCCTCAATCCTCAATCCTCAATCTTCAATCCTCAGTCCTCGATCGTCAATCCTCAATACTCAATCCTCAATCCTCAGTCCTCAAACCTCAATCCTGAATCCTCTATCCTGAATCCTCATTCTTCAGACCTGAGACCTCAACAATCAGTTGTCAATCCTCAATCCTCAATAGAATATCATCAATTCACACCTTTCAATACTCAATATTCAACCTGCAATCTTCAAATCTCTGTCCACAAACATCAATTCTCATCACTCAGCCCTCAACACTCAGTCCCCAATCCTCAATCTTCAATCCTCAATCATCAATTCTCAATCCTCAGTTCTCAATCTTTAATCCACAATACTCAATCTTCAGTCCTCAATCAACAATCCTCAATCCACAATCCTCAATCCTCAATCCTCAATCCTCATTCTTCAATCCTCAATCCCCAATCCTCAATCTTCAATCCTCAATCCTCAATCCCCAATTCTCAATCCTCAATCCTCAGTCCTCAGTCCTCAAACCTCAATCCTCAACCCTCAGCCCTCATCCTCATTCCTCAATCCTCAATCGTCAATCCTCAACCTTCAATCCTCAGTACTCAACCTTCAATCCTCGATCCTCAGTCCTCAAACCTCAATTCTGAAGCCTCAATCCTGAATCCTCAATCTTCGGCCCTCAGTCCTCAACAATCAGTTGTCAATCCTCAATCCTCAATAGAATATCCTCAATTCACAGTTTTCAATACATGATACTCAATCTGCAATCTTCAAACCTCTATCCACAGACAACAATTCCCATTACTCATCCCTTAACACTCAGTCCTCAATGTTCAATCCTCAATCCTCAATACTCAATCGTCAATCTTCAATCCTCTATACTCAATCTTCGATCCTCAATCCTTCTAATCCTCAATCCTCAATCCTCATTCTTCAATCCTCAATACCCAATCCTCAATCTTCAATCCTCTATCCTCAATCCTCAATCCTCAATTCTCAATCCTCAATCCTCAATCCTCATTCTTCAATCCTCAATACCCAATCCTCAATCTTCAATCCTCAGTCCCCAATCCTCAATCTTCAATCCTGAATACTCAATCCTCAATCCTCAATCCTCAATCCTCAACCCTCAATCCTGAATACTCAATCTTCAATCCTCAATCCTCAATCCTCAATCCTCAATCCTCAATCCTCAATCATCAATCCTCAATCTTCAATACTCAATCCTCAATCCTCAATCCTCAATCCTCAATACTCAACCATCAATCCTCAATTCTCAATACTCAATAGAATATCCTGAATTCTCAGGGTTCTATACTCAAACCTCAATCCTCAACCCTGAGCCCTCATTCACAATCCTCAATCCTCAATCCTCAATCCTCAATTCTCAATCCTCAATCCTCAGCCCTCAGTCATCAAACCTCAATCCTCAACCCTCAGCCCTCATCCTCAATCTTCAATTCTCAATCCTCAATCCTCAATCCCCAATCCTCAATCTTCAATCCTCAATACTCTTTCTTCAATCCTCAATCCTCAATCCTCAATCCTCAATTCTCATTCTTCAATCCTCAATACCCAATCCTCAGTCTTCAATCCTCAATCCTCAATCCTCAATTCTGAATCCTCAATCCTCAATCCTCAGACCTCAAACATCAATACTCAGCCCTCAGTCCTCGTCCTCAATCCACAACACTCAATCCTCAATCCTCAATCTTCAATCCTCAATCCTCAATCTTCAATCCTCAATCCTCAGACCTCGAACCTCAATTGTGAATCCGCAATCCTGAATCCTCAATCTTCAGCACTCAGTCATCAACAATCAGTTGTCAATCCTCAATCCTCAATAGAATATCCTCAATTCACAGTTTTCAATACTCAATACTCAATCTGCAATCTTCAAACCTCTATCCACAATCATCAATTCTCATCACTCAACGCTCAACACTCAGTCCTCAATGCTCAATCCTCAATCCTCAATTCTCAATCTTCAATCCTCAATTCTGAATCTTCAATCCTCAATCCTCAATCCTCAATACTCAATCCTCAACCCTCAATCTTCAATCCTCAGTCCCCAATCCTCAATCTTCAATCCTCAATACTCAATCCTCAATCTTCAATCCTCAATCCTCGATCCTCAATCCTGAATACTCAATCTTCAAACCTCAATCCTCAATCCTCAATCCTCAATCCTCAATCCTCAATCCTCATTCCTCAATCCTCAATACCCAATCCTCAATCGTCAATCCTCATTCCTCAATCCTCAATTCTCAATCCTCAATCCTCAGTCCCCCGTCCTCAAACCTCAATCCTCAACCCTCAGCACTCATCCTCAATCCTCAATCCTCAATCCGCAATCCTCAATATTCAATCTTCAATACTCAATCTTCAATCCTCAATCCTCAGTCCTCAAACCTCAATTCTGAATCCTCAATCCTGAATCCTCAATCTTCGGCCCTCAGACCGCAACAACCAGTTGTCAATCCTCAATTCTCAATAGAATATCCTCAATTCACAGTTTTCAATACTCAATACTCAATCTGCAATCTTCAAACCTCTATCCACAAACATCAATTCTCATCACTCAAACTTCAACACTCAGTCCTCATTGTTCAATCCTCAATCCTCAATTCCCAATCTTCAATCCTCAATACTGAATCTTCAATCCTCAATCCTCAATCCTCAATCCTCAGTCCTCAGTCCTCAGTCCTCAAACCTCAAACCTCAATCCTCAATCCCCAATCCTCAATCCTCAATCCTCAATCATCAATCCTCAATCTTCAATACTCAATCCTCAATCCTCAATCCTCAGTCCTCAAACCTCAATTCTGAATCCTCAATTCTGTATCCTCATTCCTGAATCCTCAATCTTCAGCCCTCAGTCATCAACAATCAGTTGTCAATCCTAAATCCTCAATAGAATATCCTCAATTCACAGTTTTCAATACTCAATACTCAATCTCCAATCTTCAAACCTCTATCCACAATCATCAATTCTCATCACTCAACACTCAACACTCAGTCCCCAATGCTCAATCCTCAATCCTCAATTCTCAATCTTCAATCCTCAATACTGAATCTTCAATCCTCAATCCTCAATCCTCAATACTCAATCCTCAATCCTCAATCTTCAACACTCAGCCCTCATCGTCAATCCTCAATCCTCAATCTTCAATACTCAGTCCCCAATCCACAATCTTCAATCCTCAATACTCAATCCTTAATCTTCAATCCTCAATCCTCAATCCTCATTCTTCAATCCTCAGTACCCAATCCTCAATCTTCAATCCTCAATCCTCAATCCTCAATCCTCAATCCTCAATCCTCATTCTTCAATCCTCAATACCCAATCCTCAATCTTCAATCCTCAATCCTGAGTCCTCAATTCTCAATCCTCAATCCTCAGGCCTCAGTCCTCATACCTCAATCCTCAACCCTCAGCCCTCATCGTCAATCCTCAATCCTCAATCTTCAATCCTCAGTCCCCAATCCTCAATCATCAATCCTCAATACTCAATCCTTAATCCTCAATCCTCAGTCCTCAATCCTAAATCTTCAATTCTCAATCCTCGATCCTCAGTCCTCAGTCCTCAAACCTCAATCCTCAACTCTCAGCCCTCATCCTCAATCCTCAGTCCTCAGTCTTCAATCCTCAATCCTCAATCCGCAATACTCAACCTTCAATCCTCAATCCTTGGTCCTCAAACCTCAATTCTGAATCCTCAATCCTGAATCCTCAATCTTCAGACCTCAGTCATCAACAATCAGTTGTCAATCCTCAATCCTCAATAGAATATCCTCAATTCACAGTTTTCAATACTCAATACTCAATCTGCAATCTTCAAACCTCTATCCACAAACAACAATTCCCATTACTCAACCCTCAACACTCAGTCCTCAATGTCCAATCCTCAATCCTCAATCCTCAATCCTCAATCGTCAATCTTCAATCCTCAATACTCAATCTTCGATCCTCAATCCTCAATCCTCAATCCTCAATCCTCAATCCTCATTCTTCAATCCTCAATACCCAATCCTCAATCTTCAATCCTCAATCCTCAATCCTCAATCCTCAATCCACAATACTCCTTCTTCAATCCTCAACACCCAATCCTCAATCTTCAATCCTCAATCCTCAATCCTCAATCTTCAATCTTCAATACTCAATCTCCAATCCTCAATCCTCAGACCTCAAACCTCAATTCTGAAACCTCAATTCTGAATCCTCATTCCTGAATCCTCAATCTTCAGCCCTCAGTCATCAACAATCAGTTGTCAATCCTCAATCCTCAATAGAATATCCTCAATTCACATTTTTCAATACTCAATACCCAATCTGCAGTCTTCAAACCTCTATCCACAATCATCAATTCTCATCACTCAACCCTCAACACTCAGTCCTCAATGCTCAATCCTCAATCCTCAATCCTCAATCATCAATCCTCAATCTTCAATACTCAATCCTCAATCCCCAATCCTCAATCCTCAATACTCAACCATCAATCCTCAATTCCCAATACTCAATAGAATATCCTGAATTCTCAGGATTCTATACTCAAACCTCAATCCTCAGCCCTGAGCCCTCATGCACAATCCTCAATCCTCAATCCTCAATCCTCAATTCTCAATTCTCAATCCTCAGCCCTCAGTCCTCAAACCTCAATCATCAACCCTCAGCCCACGTCCTCAATCTTCAATCCTCAATCCTCAATCCTCAATCCCCAATCCTCAATCTTCAATCCACAATACTCTTTCTTCAATCCTCAATCCTCAATCCTCAATTCTCAATCCTCAATCCTCAATCCTCAGTCCTCGAACCTCAATTCTGAATCTTCAATCCTCAATACTGAATCTTCAATCCTCAATCCTCAATCCTCAATACTCAATCCTCAATCCTCAATCTTCAACACTCAGTCCCCAATCCTCAATCTTCAATCCTCAATACTCAATCCTCAATCCTCAATCCTCAATCCTCAATCCTCAATCCTGAATGCTCAATCTTCAATCCTCAATCCTCAATCCTCAATCCTCAATCCTCAATCCTCAATCATCAATCCTCAATCTTCAATACTCAATCCTCAATCCTCAATCCTCAATTCTCAATCCTCGATCCTCAGTCCTCAGCCCTCAAACCTCAATCCTCAACCCTCAGCCCTCATCCTCAATCCTCAATCCTCAATCTGCAATTCTCAGTCCTCGATCCTCAATCCTCAATCCTCAATCCTCAATCCTCAGTCCTCAAACCTCAATCCTGAATCCTCAATCCTGAATCCTCAATCTTCAGACCTCAGACCTCAACAATCAGTTGTCAATCCTCAATCCTCAAAAGAATATCATCAATTCACACCTTTCAGTACTCAATATTCAACCTGCAATCTTCAAATCTCTGTCCACAAACATCAATTCTCATCACTCAGCCCTCAACACTCAGTCCCCAATCCTCAATCTTCAATCCTCAATCATCAATTCTCAATCCTCAGTTCTCAATCTTTAATCCACAATACTCAATCTGCAGTCCTCAATCCTCAATCCTCAATCCTCAATTCTCAATCCTCAATCCTCAGTCCTCAGTCCTCAAACCTCAATCCTCAACCCTCAGCCCTCATCCTCAATCCTCAATCCTCAATCCTCAGCCCTCAGTCCTCAAACCGCAATCCTCAACCATCAGCCCTCATCCTCAATCTTCAATCCTCAATCCTCAATCCTCAATCCCCAATCCTCAATCTTCAATCCTCAATACTCTTTCTTCAATCCTCAATCCTCAATCCTCAGTCCTCATTCCTCATTCTTCAATCCTCAATACCCAATCCTCAATCTTCAATCCTCAATCCTCAATCCTCGATTCTCAAACCTCAATCCTCAATCCTCAGACCTCAAACATCAATACTCAGCCCTCAGTCCTCGTCCTCAATCCACAACCCTCAATCCTCAATCCTCAACCTTCAATCATCAATATTCATTCTTCAATCCTCAATCCTCAATCCTCAATCCTCAATCCTCAATCCTCAAACCTCAATGTTCAATCCTCAATACCCAATCCTCAATCTTCAATCCTCAATTCTGAACCTTCAATCCTCAATCCTCAGTCCTCAATACTCAATCCTCAACCCTCAATCTTCAATCCTCAGTCCCCAATCCTCAATCTTCAATCCTCAATACTCAATCCTCAATCTTCAATCCTCAATCCTCGATCCTCAATCCTGAATACTCAATCTTCAATCCTCAATCCTCAATCCTCAATCCTCAATCCTCAATCCTCATTCCTCAATCCTCAATACCCAATCCTCAATCGTCAATCCTCATTCCTCAATCCTCAATTCTCAATCCTCAATCCTCAGTCCCCCGTCCTCAAACCTCAATCCTCAACCCTCAGCACTCATCCTCAATCCTCAATCCTCAATCCGCAATCCTCAATATTCAATCTTCAATACTCAATCTTCAATCCTCAATCCTCAGTCCTCAAACCTCAATTCTGAATCCTCAATCCTGAATCCTCAATCTTCGGCCCTCAGACCTCAACAATCAGTTGTCAATCCTCAATTCTCAATAGAATATCCTGAATTCACAGTTTTCAATAATCAATACTCAATCTGCAATCTTCAAACCTCTATCCACAAACATCAATTCTCATCACTCAAACTTCAACACTCAGTCCTCATTGTTCAATCCTCAATCCTCAACTCCCAATCTTCAATTCTCAATACTGAATCTTCAATCCTCAATCCTCAATCCTCAATCCTCAGTCCTCAGTCCTCAGTCCTCAAACCTCAATCCTCAATCCTCAATCCCCAATCCTCAATCCTCAATCCTCAATCATCAATCCTCAATCTTCAATACTCAATCCTCAATCCTCAATCCTCAGTCCTCAAACCTCAATTCTGAATCCTCAATTCTGAATCCTCATTCCTGAATCCTCAATCTTCAGCCCTCAGTCATCAACAATCAGTTGTCAATCCTAAATCCTCAATAGAATATCCTCAATTCACAGTTTTCAATACTCAATACTCAATCTCCAATCTTCAAACCTCTATCCACAATCATCAATTCTCATCACTCAACACTCAACACTCAGTCCTCAATGCTCAATCCTCAATCCTCAATACTCAATCTTCAATCCTCAATACTGAATCTTCAATCCTCAATCCTCAATCCTCAATACTCAATCCTCAATCCTGAATCTTCAACACTCAGCCCTCATCGTCAATCCTCAATCCTCAATCTTCAATACTCAGTCCCCAATCCACAATCTTCAATCCTCAATACTCAGTCCTTAATCGTCAATCCTCAATCCTCAATCCTCATTCTTCAATCCTCAGTACCCAATCCTCAATCTTCAATCCTCAATCCTCAATCCTCAATCCTCAATCCTCAATCCTCATTCTTCAATCCTCAATACCCAATCCTCAATCTTCAATCCTCAATCCTGAGTCCTCAATTCTCAATCCTCAATCCTCAGGCCTCAGTCCTCAAACCTCAATCCTCAACCCTCAGCCCTCATCGTCAATCCTCAATTCTCAATCTTCAATCCTCAGTCCCCAATCCTCAATCATCAATCCTCAAGACTCAATCCTTAATCCTCAATCCTCAGTCCTCAATCCTAAATCTTCAATTCTCAATCCTCGATCCTCAGTCCTCAGTCCTCAAACCTCAATCCTCAACTCTCAGCCCTCATCCTCAATCCTCAGTCCTCAGTCTTCAATCCTCAATCCTCAATCCGCAATACTCAACCTTCAATCCTCAATCCTTGGTCCTCAAACCTCAATTCTGAATCCTCAATCCTCAATCCTCAATCCTCAATACTCAACCATCAATCCTCAATTCTCAATACTCAATAGAATATCCTGAATTCTCAGGGTTCTATACTCAAACCTCAATTCTCAACCCTGAGCCCTCATTCACAATCCTCAATCGTCAATCCTCAATCCTCAATTCTCAATCCTCAATCCTCAATCCTCAATTCTCAATCCTCAATCCTCAGTCCTCAGTCCTCAGACCTCAATCCTCAACCCTCAGCCCTCATCCTCAATCCTCAATCCTCAATCCTCAGCCCTCAGTCCTCAAACCGCAATCCTCAACCCTCAGCCCTCATCCTCAATCTTCAATCCTCAATCCTCAATCCTCAATCCCCAATCCTCAATCTTCAATCCTCAATACTCTTTCTTCAATCCTCAATCCTCAATCCTCAATCCTCATTCCTCATTCTTCAATCCTCAATACCCAATCCTCAATCTTCAATCCTCAATCCTCAATCCTCGATTCTCAATCCTCAATCCTCAATCCTCAGACCTCAAACCACAATCCTGAATCCCCAATCCTGAGTCCTCAATCTTCAGCACTCAGTCCTCAACAATGAGTTGTCAATCCTCAATCCTCAATAGAATATCCTCAGTTCAGAGTTATCAATACGCAATACTCAGTCTGCAATCTCCAAATCTCTATCCACAAACATCAATTCTCATCACTCAACCCTCAACACTCAGTCCCCAATCCTAAATCTTCAATCCTCAATCCTCAATCCTCAATCCTCAATCCTCAATCCGCAATTCTCAATCCTCGATCCTCAGTCCTCAGTCCTCAAACCTCAATCCTCAACCCTCAGCTCTCATCCTCAGTCCTCAATCCTCAATCTTCAATCCTCAGTCCTCGATCGTCAATCCTCAATACTCAATCCTCAATCATCAGTCCTCAAACCTCAATCCTGAATCCTCTATCCTGAATCCTCAATCTTCAGACCTGAGACCTCATCAATCAGTTGTCAATCCTCAATCCTCAATAGAATATCACTAATTCACAGTTTTCAACACTCAATACCAAATCCTCAATCCTCAATCCTCAATCCTCAATCCTCAATCGTCAGTCTTCAATCCTCAATACTCAACCATCAATCCTCAATTCTCAATACTCAATAGAATATCCTGAATTGTCAGGATTCTATACTCAAACCTCAATCCTCAGCCCTGAGCCCTCATTCACAATCCTCAATCCTCAATCCTCAATCCTCAATTCTCAATCCTCAATCCTCAGCCCTCAGTCCTCAAACCTCAATCCTCAACCCTCAGCCCTCGTCCTCAATCTTCAATCCTCAATCCTCAATCCTCAATCTCCAATCCTCAATCTTCAATCCTCTAAACTCCTTCTTCAATCCTCAGTCCTCAATCCTCAATCCTCAATCCTCATTCTTCAATCCTCAATACCCAATACTCAATCTTCAATCCACAATCCTCAATCCTCAATTCTCAATCCTCAATTCTCAGTCCTCAGTCCTCGAACCTCAATCCTCAATCCTCAATCCTCAATGCTCAATCTTCAATCTTCAATACTCAATCTTCAATCCTCATACCTCAGTCCTCAAACCTCAATTCTGAATCCTCAATCCTGAACCCTCAATCCTCGGCCCTCAGTCCTCAACAATCAGTTGTCAATCCTCAATACTCAATAGAATCTCCTCAATTCACAGCTTTCACTACGCAGTACTCAATCTGCAATCTTCAAACCTCTATCCACAAACATCAATTCTCATCACTCAACCCTCAACACTCAGTCCTCAATGTTCAATACTCAATCCTCATTCCTCAATCCTCAAACGTCAACCTTCAATCCTCAATACTCAATCTTCAATCCTCAATCCTCAATCCTCAATCCTCAATCCTCATTCTTCAATCCTCAGTACCCAATCCGCAATCTTCAATCCTCAATCCTCAATCCTCAATCCTCAATCCTCAATCCTCAATACTCAACCATCAATCCTCAATTCTCAATACTCAATAGAGTATCCTGAATTCTCAGGATTCTATACTCAATCCTCAATCCTTAACACTGAGCCCTCATTCACAATCCTCAATCCTCAATCTTCAATCCTCAATTCTCAATCCTCAATCCTCAGCCCTCAGTCCTCAAACCTCAATCCTCAACCCTCAGCCCTCATCGTCAATCTTGAATCCTCAATCCTCAATCCTCAATCCCCAATACTCAATCTTCAATCCTCAATACTCTTTCTTCAATCCTCAATCCTCAATCCTCAATCCTCAATCCTCAATCCTCAATCCTCATTCCTCAATCCTCAATCCTCAGTCTTCAATTCTCAATACTCAATCTTCAATCCTCAATCCTCAATCCTCAATCCTCAATACTCAATAGTCAATCGTCAGTCTTCAATCCTCAATACTCAATCTTCAATACTCAATCCTCAATCCTCAATCCTCAATCCTCAATCCTCAATCCTCAATCCTCAATTCTCAATCCTCGATCCTCAGTCCTCAGTCCTCAATCCTCAATCCTCAATCATCAGTCCTCAAACCTCAATCCTGAATCCTCAATACTGAATCTCCAATCTTCAGACCTCACACCTCAACAATCAGTTGTCAATCCTCAATCCTCAATAGAATATCACTAATTCACAGTTTTCAATACTCAATACTCAATCTGCAATCTGCAAATCTCTATCCACAAACATCAATTCTCATCACTCAACCCTCAACACTCAGTCCCCAATCCTCAATCTTCAATCCTCAATCCTCAATCCTCAATCCTCAATCCTCAATCTTCAATCCTCAATTCTCAATCTTGAATCCCCAATACTCAATCTTCAATCCTCAATCCTCAATCCTCAATCCTCAATCCTCAATCCTCAATCCTCAGTCCTCATTCTTCAATCCTCAATACCCAATCCTCAATCTTGAATCCTCAATCCTCAATCCTCAATTCTCAATCATCAATCCTCAGACCTCAGTCCTCAAACCTCAATCCTCAACCCTCATACCTCATCCTCAATCCTGAATCCTCAATCCTCAATCCTCAATCTTCAATCCTCAATACTCAATCTTCAATCCTCAATCCTCAGACCTCGAACCTCAATTGTGAATCCGCAATCCTGAATCCTCAATCTTCAGCACTCAGTCATCAACAATCAGTTGTCAATCCTCAATACTCAATAGAATATCCTCAATTCACAGTTTTCAATACTCAATACTCAATCTGCAATCTTCAAACCTCTATCCACAAACATCAATTCTCATCACTCAAACTTCAACACTCAGTCCTCATTGTTCAATCCTCAATCCTCAATTCCCAATCTTCAATCCTCAATACTGAATCTTCAATCCTCAATCCTCAATCCTCAATCCTCAGTCCTCAGTCCTCAGTCCTCAAACCTCAATCCTCAATCCTCAATATTCAATCGTCAGTCTTCAATCCTCAATACTCAATCTTCAATACTCAATCCTCAATCCTCAATCCTCAATCCTCAACTCTCAATCCTCGATCCTCAGTCCTCAGTCCTCAATCCTCAATCCACAATCCTCAGTCCTCACCCCTCACTCCTGAATTCTCAATCCTGAATCCTCAATCTTCAGACCTCAGACCTCAACAATCAGTTGTCAATCATCAATCCTCAATAGAATATCACTAATTCACAGTTTTCAATACTCAATACTCAATCTGCACTCTGCAAATCTCTATCCACAAACATCAATACTCATCACTCAACCCTCAACACTCAGTCCCCAATCCTCAATCTTCAATACTCAATCCTCAATCCTCAATACTCAATCCTCAATCCTCATTCTTCAATCCTCAGTACCAAATCCTCAATCTTCAATCCTCAATCCTCAATCCTCAATCCTCAATCCTCAATCCTCATTTTTCAATCCTCAATACCCAATCCTCAATCTTCAATCCTCAATCCTGAAACCTCAATTCTCAATCCTCAATCCTCAGGCCTCAGTCCTCAAACCTCAATCCTCAACCCACAGCCCTCATCGTCAATCCTCAATCCTCAATCTTCAATCCTCAGTCCCCAATCCTCAATCTTCAATCCCCAATACTCAATCCTTAATCCTCAATCCTCAGTCCTCAATCCTCAATCCTCAATCCTCAATTCTCATTCTTCAATCCTCAATACCCAATCCTCA
This sequence comes from Calliopsis andreniformis, assembly GCF_051401765.1. Classification (NCBI taxonomy): domain Eukaryota; kingdom Metazoa; phylum Arthropoda; class Insecta; order Hymenoptera; family Andrenidae; genus Calliopsis; species Calliopsis andreniformis. The sequence continues at coordinate 3,101,504 of NW_027480438.1, forward strand.
AACTTCAATCCTCAATCCTCAATCCTCAATTCTGAATCCTCAATCCTCAATCCTCAGACCTCAAACATCAATACTCAGCCCTCAGTCCTCGTCCTCAATCCACAACACTCAATCCTCAATCCTCAATCTTCAATCCTCAATCCTCAATCCTCAATCCTCAATCCTCATTCTTCAATCCTCAATACCCAATCCTCAATCTTCAATCCTCAATCCTCAGTCCTCAGTTCTCAATCCTCAATCCTCAATCCTCAGTCCTCGAACCTCAATTCTGAATCCGCATTCCTGAATCCTCAATCTTCAGCCCTCAGTCATCAACAATCAGTTGTCAATCTTCAATCCTCAATAGAATATCCTCAATTCACAGTTTTCAATACTCAATACTCAATCTGCAATCTTCAAACTTCTATCCACAATCATCAATTCTCATCACTCAACCCTCAACACTCAGTCCTCAATGCACAATCCTCAATCCCCAATCCTCAATCTTCAATCCTCAATTCTGAATCTTCAATCCTCAATCCTCAATCCTCAATACTCAATCCTCAATCCTCAATCTTCAACACTCAGTCCCCAATCCTCAATCTTCAATCCTCAATACTCAATCCTCAATCCTCAATCCTCAATCCTCAAACCTCAATCCTGAAAACTCAATCTTCAATCCTCAATCCTCAATCCTCAATCCTCAATCCTCAATCCTCAATCATCAATCCTCAATCTTCAATACTCAATCCTCAATCCTCAATCCTCAATTCTCAATACTCAATAGAAAACCTTAATCCTCAGGATTCTATACTCAAACCTCAATCCTCAACCCTGAGCCGTCATTCACAATCCTCAATCCTCAATCCTCAATCCTCAACTCTCAATCCTCAATCCTCAGCCCTCAGTCCTCAAACCTCAATCCTCAATCCTCAGTCCTAAAACCACAATCCTGAATCCTCAATCCTGAATCCTCAATCTTCAGCACTCAGTCCTCAACAATCAGTTGTCAATCCTCAATCCTCAATAGAATATCCTCAGTTCAGAGTTTTCAATACGCAATACTCAGTCTGCAATCTTCAAATCTCTATCCACAAACATCAATTCTCATCACTCAACCCTCAACACTCAGTCCCCAATCCTCAATCTTCAATCCTCAATCTTCAATCCTCAATCATCAATCCCCAATCCTAAATTCTCAATCTTTAATCCCCAATACTCAATCTTCAATCCTCAATCCTCAATCCTCAATCCTCAATTCTCAATCCTCAATCCTCAGTCCTCAGTCCTCAGACCTCAATCCTCAACCCTCAGCCCTCATCCTCAATCCTCAATCCTCAGTCCTCAGCCCTCAGTCCTCAAACCGCAATCCTCAACCCTCTGCCCTCATCCACAATCTTCAATCCTCAATCCTCAATCCTCAATCCCCAATCCTCAATCTTCAATCCTCAATACTCTTTCTTCAATCCTCAATCCTCAATCCTCAATCCTCATTCCTCATTCTTCAATCCTCAATACCCAATCCTCAATCTTCAATCCTCAATCCTCAATCCTCGATTCTCAATCCTCAATCCTCAATCCTCAGACCTCAAACATAAATACTCAGCCCTCAGTCCTCGTCCTCAATCCACAACCCTCAATCCTCAATCCTCATTCTTCAATCATCAATATTCATTCTTCAATCCTCAATCCTCAATCCTCAATCCTCAATCCTCAATCCTCAAACCTCAATGTTCAATCCTCAATACCCAATCCTCAATCTTCAATCCTCAATAATCAATCCTCAATCCACAATCCTCAATCCTCAATCCTCAGTCCTCAAACCACAATCCTGAATCCCCAATCCTGAGTCCTCAATCTTCAGCACTCAGTCCTCAACAACGAGTTGTCAATCCTCAATCCTCAATAGAATATCCTCAGTTCAGAGTTATCAATACGCAATACTCAGTCTGCAATCTCCAAATCTCTATCCACAAACATCAATTCTCATCACTCAACCCTCAACACTCAGTCCCCAATCCTAAATCTTCAATCCTCAATCCTCAATCCTCAATCCTCAATCCTCAATCCGCAATTCTCAAACCTCGATCCTCAGTCCTCAGTCCTCAAACCTCAATCCTCAACCCTCAGCTCTCATCCTCAAACCTCAATCCTCAATCTTCAATCCTCAGTCCTCGATCGTCAATCCTCAATACTCAATCCTCAATCCTCAGTCCTCAAACCTCAATCCTGAATCCTCTATCCTGAATCCTCAATCTTCAGACCTGAGACCTCAACAATCAGTTCTCAATCCTCAATCCTCAATAGAATATCATCAATTCACACCTTTCAATACTCAATATTCAACCTGCAATCTTCAAATCTCTGTCCAAAAACATCAATTCTCATCACTCAGCCCTCAACACTCAGTCCCCAATCCTCAATCTTCAATCCTCAATCATCAATTCTCAATCCTCAGTTCTCAATCTTTAATACACAATACTCAATCGTCAGTCCTCAATCAACAATCCTCAATCCACAATCCTCAATCCTCAATCCTCAATCCTCATTCTTCAATCCTCAATCCCCAATCCTCAATCTTCAATCCTCAATCCTCAATCCTCAATTCTCAATCCTCAATCCTCAGTCCTCAGTCCTCAAACCTCAATCCTCAACCCTCAGCCCTCATCCTCAATCCTCAATCCTCAATCGTCAATCCTCAACCTTCAATCCTCAGTACTCAACCTTCAATCCTCGATCCTCAGTCCTCAAACCTGAATTCTGAAGCCTCAATCCTGAATCCTCAATCTTCGGCCCTCAGTCCTCAACAATCAGTTGTCAATCCTCAATCCTCAATAGAATATCCTCAATTCACAGTTTTCAATACATAATCCTCAATCTGCAATCTTCCAACCTCTATCCACAGACAACAATTCCCATTACTCATCCCTTAACACTCAGTCCTCAATGTTCAATCCTCAATCCTAAATACTCAATCGTCAATCTTCAATCCTCTCTACTCAATCTTCGATCCTCAATCCTCAATCCTCAATCCTCAATCCTCATTCTTCAATCCTCAATACCCAATCCTCAATCTTCAATCCTCTATCCTCAATCCTCAATCCTCAATCCTCAATCCTCAATCCTCAATCCTCATTCTTCAATCCTCAATACCCAATCCTCAATCTTCAATCCTCAGTCCCCAATCCTCAATCTTCAATCCTGAATACTCAATCCTCAATCCTCAATCCTCAATCCTCAACCCTCAATCCTGAATACTCAATCTTCAATCCTCAATCCTCAATCCTCAATCCTCAATCCTCAATCCTCAATCATCAATCCTCAATCTTCAATACTCAATCCTCAATCCTCAATCCTCAATCCTCAATACTCAACCATCAATCCTCAATTCTCAATACTCAATAGAATATCCTGAATTCTCAGGGTTCTATACTCAAACCTCAATCCTCAACCCTGAGCCCTCATTCACAATCCTCAATCCTCAATCCTCAATCCTCAATTCTCAATCCTCAATCCTCAGCCCTCAGTCCTCAAACCTCAATCCTCAACCCTCAGCCCTCATCCTCAATCTTCAATTCTCAATCCTCAATCCTCAATCCCCAATCCTCAATCTTCAATCCTCAATACTCTTTCTTCAATCCTCAATCCTCAATCCTCAATCCTCAATTCTCATTCTTCAATCCTCAATACCAAATCCTCAATCTTCAATCCTCAATCCTCAATCCTCAATCCTCAATCCTCAATCCTCATTTTTCAATCCTCAATACCCAATCCTCAATCTTCAATCCTCAATCCTGAAACCTCAATTCTCAATCCTCAATCCTCAGGCCTCAGTCCTCAAACCTCAATCCTCAACCCACAGCCCTCATCGTCAATCCTCAATCCTCAATCTTCAATCCTCAGTCCCCAATCCTCAATCTTCAATCCCCAATACTCAATCCTTAATCCTCAATCCTCAGTCCTCAATCCTCAATCCTCAATTCTCAATCCTCGATCCTCAGTCCTCAGTCCTCAAACCTCAATCCTCAACGCTCAGCCGTCATCCTCAATCCTCAGTCCTCAGTCTTCAATCCTCAATCCTCAATCCTCAATCCTCAATCCTCAATCCTCAATCCTCAGTCCTCAATCCTCAATCTTGATTCCTCAATCCTCAATCCTCAATCCTCAATCCTCAATATTCAATCGTCAGTCTTCAATCCTCAATACTCAATCTTCAATACTCAATCCTCAATCCTCAATCCTCAATCCTCAATTCTCAATCCTCGATCCTCAGTCCTCAGTCCTCAATCCACAATCCTCAATCCTCAGTCCTCACCCCTCAATCCTGAATCCTCAATCCTGAATCTTCAATCTTCAGACCTCAGACCTCAACAATCAGTTGTCAATCCTCAATCCTCAATAGAATATCACTAATTCACAGTTTTCAATACTCAATACTCAATCCTCAATCCTCAACCCTCAATCCTGAATACTCAATCTTCAATCCTCAATCCTCAATCCTCAATCCTCAATCCTCAATCCTCAATCATCAATACTCAATCTTCAATACTCAATCCTCAATCCTCAATCCTCAATCCTCAATACTCAACCATCAATCCTCAATTCTCTATACTCAATAGAATATCCTGAATTCTCAGGGTTCTATACTCAAACCTCAATCCTCAACCCTGAGCCCTCATTCACAATCCTCAATCCTCAATCCTCAATCCTCAATTCTCAATCCTCAATCCTCAGCCCTCAGTCCTCAAACCTCAATCCTCAACCCTCAGCCCTCATCCTCAATCTTCAATTCTCAATCCTCAATCCTCAATCCCCAATCCTCAATCTTCAATCCTCAATACTCTTTCTTCAATCCTCAATCCTCAATCCTCAATCCTCAATTCTCATTCTTCAATCCTCAATACCCAATCCTCAATCTTCAATCCTCAATCCTCAATCCTCAATTCTGAATCCTCAATCCTCAATCCTCAGACCTCAAACATCAATACTCAGCCCTCAGTCCTCGTCCTCAATCCACAACACTCAATCCTCAATACTCAATCTTCAATCCTCAATCCTCAATCCTCAATCCTCAATCCTCATTCTTCAATCCTCAATACCCAATCCTCAATCTTCAATCCTCAATCCTCAATCCTCAGTTCTCAATTCTCAATCCTCAATCCTCAGTCCTCGAACCTCAATTCTGAATCCGCATTCCTGAATCCTCAATCTTCAGCCCTCAGTCATCAACAATCAGATGTCAATCCTCAATCCTCAATAGAATATCCTCAATTCACAGTTTTCAATACTCAATACTCAATCTGCAATCTTCAAACTTCTATCCACAATCATCAATTCTCATCACTCAACCCTCAACACTCAGTCCTCAATGCACAATCCTCAATCCCCAATCCTCAATCTTCAATCCTCAATTCTGAATCTTCAATCCTCAATCCTCAATCCTCAATACTCAATCCTCAATCCTCAATATTCAATCGTCAGTCTTCAATCCTCAATACTCAATCTTCAATACTCAATCCTCAATCCTCAATCCTCAATCCTCAACTCTCAATCCTCGATCCTCAGTCCTCAGTCCTCACCCCTCAATCCTGAATCCTCAACCCTGAATCCTCAATCTTCAGACCTCAGACCTCAACAATCAGTTGTCAATCATCAATCCTCAATAGAATATCACTAATTCACAGTTTTCAATACTCAATGCTCAATCTGCACTCTGCAAATCTCTATCCACAAACATCAATACTCATCACTCAACCCTCAACACTCAGTCCCCAATCCTCAATCTTCAATTCTCAATCCTCAATCCTCAATACTCAATCCTCAATCCTCATTCTTCAATCCTCAGTACCAAATCCTCAATCTTCAATCCTCAATCCTCAATCCTCAATCCTCAATCCTCAATCCTCATTTTTCAATCCTCAATACCCAATCCTCAATCTTCAATCCTCAATCCTGAAACCTCAATTCTCAATCTTCAATCCTCAGGCCTCAGTCCTCAAACCTCAATCCTCAACCCACAGCCCTCATCGTCAATCCTCAATCCTCAATCTTCAATCCTCAGTCCCCAATCCTCAATCTTCAATCCCCAATACTCAATCCTTAATCCTCAATCCTCAGTCCTCAATCCTCAATCCTCAATTCTCAATCCTCGATCCTCAGTCCTCTGTCCTCAAACCTCAATCCTCAACGCTCAGCCCTCATCCTCAATCCTCAGTCCTCAGTCTTCAATCCTCAATCCTCAATCCTCAATCCTCAATCCTCAATCCTCAATCCTCAGTCCTCAATCCTCAATCTTGATTCCTCAATCCTCAATCCTCAATCCTCAATCCTCAATATTCAATCGTCAGTCTTCAATCCTCAATACTCAATCTTCAATACTCAATCCTCAATCCTCAATCCTCAATCCTCAATTCTCAATCCTCGATCCTCAGTCCTCAGTCCTCAATCCACAATCCTCAATCCTCAGTCCTCACCCCTCAATCCTGAATCCTCAATCCTGAATCCTCAATCTTCAGACCTCAGACCTCAACAATCAGTTGTCAATCCTCAATCCTCAATAGAATATCACTAATTCACAGTTTTCAATACTCAATACTCAATCCTCAATCCTCAACCCTCAATCCTCAATCCTCAATCGTCAGTCTTCAATCCTCAATACTCAACCATCAATCCTCAATTCTCAATACTCAATAGAATATCCTGAATTCTCAGGATTCTATACTCAAACCTCAATCCTCAGCCCTGAGCCCTCATTCACAATCCTCAATCCTCAATCCTCAATCCTCAATTCTCAATCCTCAATCCTCAGCCCTCAGTCCTCAAACCTCAATCCTCAACCCTCAGCCCTCGTCCTCAATCTTCAATCCTCAACCCTCAGCACTCATCCTCAATCCTCAATCCTCAATCCGCAATCCTCAATATTCAATCTTCAATACTCGATCTTCAATCCTCAATCCTCAGTCCTCAAACCTCAATTCTGAATCCTCAATCCTGAATCCTCAATCTTCGGCCCTCAGACCTCAACAATCAGTTGTCAATCCTCAATTCTCAATAGAATATCCTGAATTCACAGTTTTCAATACTCAATACTCAATCTGCAATCTTCAAACCTCTATCCACAAACATCAATTCTCATCACTCAAACTTCAACACTCAGTCCTCATTGTTCAATCCTCAATCCTCAATTCCCAATCTTCAATCCTCAATACTGAATCTTCAATCCTCAATCCTCAATCCTCAATCCTCAATCCTCAGTCCTCAGTCCTCAGTCCTCAAACCTCAATCCTCAATCCTCAATCCCCAATCCTCAATCCTCAATCCTCAATCATCAATCCTCAATCTTCAATACTCAATCCTCAATCCTCAATCCTCAGTCCTCAAACCTCAATTCTGAATCCTCAATTCTGAATCCTCATTCCTGAATCCTCAATCTTCAGCCCTCAGTCATCAACAATCAGTTGTCAATCCTAAATCCTCAATAGAATATCCTCAATTCACAGTTTTCAATACTCAATACTCAATCTCCAATCTTCAAACCTCTATCCACAATCATCAATTCTCATCACTCAACACTCAACACTCAGTCCTCAATGCTCAATCCTCAATCCTCAATACTCAATCTTCAATCCTCAATACTGAATCTTCAATCCTCAATCCTCAATCCTCAATACTCAATCCTCAATCCTGAATCTTCAACACTCAGCCCTCATCGTCAATCCTCAATCCTCAATCTTCAATACTCAGTCCCCAATCCACAATCTTCAATCCTCAATACTCAGTCCTTAATCGTCAATCCTCAATCCTCAATCCTCATTCTTCAATCCTCAGTACCCAATCCTCAATCTTCAATCCTCAATCCTCAATCCTCAATCCTCAATCCTCAATCCTCATTCTTCAATCCTCAATACCCAATCCTCAATCTTCAATCCTCAATCCTGAGTCCTCAATTCTCAATCCTCAATCCTCAGGCCTCAGTCCTCAAACCTCAATTCTCAACCCTCAGCCCTCATCGTCAATCCTCAATCCTCAATCTTCAATCCTCAGTCCCCAATCCTCAATCATCAATCCTCAATACTCAATCCTTAATCCTCAATCCTCAGTCCTCAATCCTAAATCTTCAATTCTCAATCCTCGATCCTCAGTCCTCAGTCCTCAAACCTCAATCCTCAACTCTCAGCCCTCATCCTCAATCCTCAGTCCTCAGTCTTCAATCCTCAATCCTCAATCCGCAATACTCAACCTTCAATCCTCAATCCTTGGTCCTCAAACCTCAATTCTGAATCCTCAATCCTCAATCCTCAATCCTCAATACTCAACCATCAATCCTCAATTCTCAATACTCAATAGAATATCCTGAATTCTCAGGGTTCTATACTCAAACCTCAATCCTCAACCCTGAGCCCTCATTCACAATCCTCAATCCTCAATCCTCAATCCTCAATTCTCAATCCTCAATCCTCAGCCCTCAGTCCTCAAACCTCAATCCTCAATCCTCAGCCCTCGTCCTCAATCTTCAATTCTCAATCCTCAATCCTCAATCCCCAATCCTCAATCTTCAATCCTAAATACTCTTTCTTCAATCCTCAATCCTCAATCCTCAATCCTCAATTCTCATTCTTCAATCCTCAATACCCAATCCTCAAACTTCAATCCTCAATCCTCAATCCTCAATTCTGAATCCTCAATCCTCAATCCTCAGACCTCAAACATCAATACTCAGCCCTCAGTCCTCGTCCTCAATCCACAACACTCAATCCTCAATCCTCAATCTTCAATCCTCAATCCTCAATCCTCAATCCTCAATCCTCATTCTTCAATCCTCAATACCCAATCCTCAATCTTCAATCCTCAATCCTCAGTCCTCAGTTCTCAATCCTCAATCCTCAATCCTCAGTCCTCGAACCTCAATTCTGAATCCGCATTCCTGAATCCTCAATCTTCAGCCCTCAGTCATCAACAATCAGTTGTCAATCTTCAATCCTCAATAGAACATCCTCAATTCACAGTTTTCAATACTCAATACTCAATCTGCAATCTTCAAACTTCTATCCACAATCATCAATTCTCATCACTCAACCCTCAACACTCAGTCCTCAATGCACAATCCTCAATCCCCAATCCTCAATCTTCAATCCTCAATTCTGAATCTTCAATCCTCAATCCTCAATCCTCAATACTCAATCCTCAATCCTCAATCTTCAACACTCAGTCCCCAATCCTCAATCTTCAATCCTCAATACTCAATCCTCAATCCTCAATCCTCAATCCTCAAACCTCAATCCTGAAAACTCAATCTTCAATCCTCAATCCTCAATCCTCAATCCTCAATCCTCAATCCTCAATCATCAATCCTCAATCTTCAATACTCAATCCTCAATCCTCAATCCTCAATTCTCAATACTCAATAGAAAACCTTAATCCTCAGGATTCTATACTCAAACCTCAATCCTCAACCCTGAGCCCTCATTCACAATCCTCAATCCTCAATCCTCAATCCTCAACTCTCAATCCTCAATCCTCAGCCCTCAGTCCTCAAACCTCAATCCTCAATCCTCAGTCCTAAAACCACAATCCTGAATCCTCAATCCTGAATCCTCAATCTTCAGCACTCAGTCCTCAACAATCAGTTGTCAATCCTCAATCCTCAATAGAATATCCTCAGTTCAGAGTTTTCAATACGCAATACTCAGTCTGCAATCTTCAAATCTCTATCCACAAACATCAATTCTCATCACTCAACCCTCAACACTCAGTCCCCAATCCTCAATCTTCAATCCTCAATCTTCAATCCTCAATCATCAATCCCCAATCCTAAATTCTCAATCTTTAATCCCCAATACTCAATCTTCAATCCTCAATCATCAATCCCCAATCCTAAATTCTCAATCTTTAATCCCCAATACTCAATCTTCAATCCTCAATCCTCAATCCTCAATCCTCAATTCTCAATCCTCAATCCTCAGTCCTCAGTCCTCAGACCTCAATCCTCAACCCTCAGCCCTCATCCTCAATCCTCAATCCTCAGTCCTCAGCCCTCAGTCCTCAAACCGCAATCCTCAACCCTCAGCCCTCATCCACAATCTTCAATCCTCAATCCTCAATCCTCAATCCCCAATCCTCAATCTTCAATCGTCAATACTCTTTCTTCAATCCTCAATCCTCAATCCTCAATCCTCATTCCTCATTCTTCAATCCTCAATACCCAATCCTCAATCTTCAATCCTCAATCCTCAATCCTCGATTCTCAATCCTCAATCCTCAATCCTCAGACCTCAAACATAAATACTCAGCCCTCAGTCCTCGTCCTCAATCCACAACCCTCAATCCTCAATCCTCAATCTTCAATCATCAATATTCATTCTTCAATCCTCAATCCTCAATCCTCAATCCTCAATCCTCAATCCTCAAACCTCAATGTTCAATCCTCCATACCCAATCCTCAATCTTCAATCCTCAATAATCAATCCTCAATCCACAATCCTCAATCCTCAATCCTCAGTCCTCAAACCACAATCCTGAATCCCCAATCCTGAGTCCTCAATCTTCAGCACTCAGTCCTCAACAACGAGTTGTCAATCCTCAATCCTCAATAGAATATCCTCAGTTCAGAGTTATCAATACGCAATACTCAGTCTGCAATCTCCAAATCTCTATCCACAAACATCAATTCTCATCACTCAACCCTCAACACTCAGTCCCCAATCCTAAATCTTCAATCCTCAATCCTCAATCCTCAATCCTCAATCCTCAATCCGCAATTCTCAAACCTCGATCCTCAGTCCTCAGTCCTCAAACCTCAATCCTCAACCCTCAGCTCTCATCCTCAAACCTCAATCCTCAATCTTCAATCCTCAGTCCTCGATCGTCAATCCTCAATAGTCAATCCTCAATCCTCAGTCCTCAAACCTCAATCCTGAATCCTCTATCCTGAATCCTCAATCTTCAGACCTGAGACCTCAACAATCAGTTCTCAATCCTCAATCCTCAATAGAATACCATCAATTCACACCTTTCAATACTCAATATTCAACCTGCAATCTTCAAATCTCTGTCCAAAAACATCAATTCTCATCACTCAGCCCTCAACACTCAGTCCCCAATCCTCAATCTTCAATCCTCAATCATCAATTCTCAATCCTCAGTTCTCAATCTTTAATACACAATACTCAATCTTCAGTCCTCAATCAACAATCCTCAATCCACAATCCTCAATCCTCAATCCTCAATCCTCATTCTTCAATCCTCAATCCCCAATCCTCAATCCTCAATCCTCATTCTTCAATCCTCAATACCCAATCCTCAATCTTCAATCCTCAGTCCCCAATCCTCAATCTTCAATCCTGAATACTCAATCCTCAATCCTCAATCCTCAATCCTCAACCCTCAATCCTGAATACTCAATCTTCAATCCTCAATCCTCAATCCTCAATCCTCAATCCTCAATCCTCAATCATCAATCCTCAATCTTCAATACTCAATCCTCAATCCTCAATCCTCAATCCTCAATACTCAACCATCAATCCTCAATTCTCAATACTCAATAGAATATCCTGAATTCTCAGGGTTCTATACTCAAACCTCAATCCTCAACCCTCAGCCCTCATCCTCAATCTTCAATTCTCAATCCTCAATCCTCAATCCCCAATCCTCAATCTTCAATCCTCAATACTCTTTCTTCAATCCTCAATCCTCAATCCTCAATCCTCAATTCTCATTCTTCAATCCTCAATACCCAATCCTCAATCTTCAATCCTCAATCCTCAATCCTCAATTCTGAATCCTCAATCCTCAATCCTCAGACCTCAAACATCAATACTCAGCCCTCAGTCTTCGTCCTCAATCCACAACACTCAATCCTCAATACTCAATCTTCAATCCTCAATCCTCAATCCTCAATCCTCAATCCTCATTCTTCAATCCTCAATACCCAATCCTCAATCTTCAATCCTCAATCCTCAATCCTCAGTTCTCAATCCTCAATCCTCAATCCTCAGTCCTCGAACCTCAATTCTGAATCCGCATTCCTGAATCCTCAATCTTCAGCCCTCAGTCATCAACAATCAGATGTCAATCCTCAATCCTCAATAGAATATCCTCAATTCACAGTTTTCAATACTCAATACTCAATCTGCAATCTTCAAACTTCTATCCACAATCATCAATTCTCATCACTCTACCCTCAACACTCAGTCCTCAATGCACAATCCTCAATCCCCAATCCTCAATCTTCAATCCTCAATTCTGAATCTTCAATCCTCAATCCTCAATCCTCAATACTCAATCCTCAATCCTCAATATTCAATCGTCAGTCTTCAATCCTCAATACTCAATCTTCAATACTCAATCCTCAATCCTCAATCCTCAATCCTCAACTCTCAATCCTCGATCCTCAGTCCTCAGTCCTCAATCCTCAATCCACAATCCTCAGTCCTCACCCCTCACTCCTGAATTCTCAATCCTGAATCCTCAATCTTCAGACCTCAGACCTCAACAATCAGTTGTCAATCATCAATCCTCAATAGAATATCACTAATTCACAGTTTTCAATACTCAATACTCAATCTGCACTCTGCAAATCTCTATCCACAAACATCAATACTCATCACTCAACCCTCAACACTCAGTCCCCAATCCTCAATCTTCAATACTCAATCCTCAATCCTCAATACTCAATCCTCAATCCTCATTCTTCAATCCTCAGTACCAAATCCTCAATCTTCAATCCTCAATCCTCAATCCTCAATCCTCAATCCTCAATCCTCATTTTTCAATCCTCAATACCCAATCCTCAATCTTCAATCCTCAATCCTGAAACCTCAATTCTCAATCCTCAATCCTCAGGCCTCAGTCCTCAAACCTCAATCCTCAACCCACAGCCCTCATCGTCAATCCTCAATCCTCAATCTTCAATCCTCAGTCCCCAATCCTCAATCTTCAATCCCCAATACTCAATCCTTAAACCTCAATCCTCAGTCCTCAATCCTCAATCCTCAATTCTCAATCCTCGATCCTCAGTCCTCAGTCCTCAAACCTCAATCCTCAACGCTCAGCCCTCATCCTCAATCCTCAGTCCTCAGTCTTCAATCCTCAATCCTCAATCCTCAATCCTCAATCCTCAATCCTCAATCCTCAGTCCTCAATCCTCAATCTTCATTCCTCAATCCTCAATCCTCAATCCTCAATCCTCAATATTCAATCGTCAGTCTTCAATCCTCAATACTCAATCTTCAATACTCAATCCTCAATCCTCAATCCTCAATCCTCAATTCTCAATCCTCGATCCTCAGTCCTCAGTCCTCAATCCACAATCCTCAATCCTCAGTCCTCACCCCTCAATCCTGAATCCTCAATCCTGAATCCTCAATCTTCAGACCTCAGACCTCAACAATCAGTTGTCAATCCTCAATCCTCAATAGAATATCACTAATTCACAGTTTTCAATACTCAATACTCAATCCTCAATCCTCAACCCTCAATCCTCAATCCTCAATCGTCAGTCTTCAATCCTCAATACTCAACCATCAATCCTCAATTCTCAATACTCAATAGAATATCCTGAATTCTCAGGATTCTATACTCAAACCTCAATCCTCAGCCCTGAGCCCTCATTCACAATCCTCAATCCTCAATCCTCAATCCTCAATTCTCAATCCTCAATCCTCAGCCCTCAGTCCACAAACCTCAATCCTCAACCCTCAGCCCTCGTCCTCAATCTTCAATCCTCAATCCTCAATCTTCAATCCTCAATTCTCAATCTTGAATCCCCAATACTCAATCTTCAATCCTCAATCCTCAATCCTCAATCCTCAATCCTCAATCCTCAAACCTCAGTCCTCATTCTTCAATCCTCAATACCCAATCCTCAATCTTCAATCCTCAATCCTCAATCCTCAATTCTCAATCATCAATCCTCAGTCCTCAGTCCTCAAACCTCAATCCTCAACCCTCATACCTCATCCTCAATCCTCAATCCTCAATCCTCAATTCTCAATCTTCAATCCTCAATACTCAATCTTCAATCCTCAATCCTCAGACCTCGAACCTCAATTGTGAATCCGCAATCCTGAATCCTCAATCTTCAGCACTCAGTCATCAACAATCAGTTGTCAATCCTCAATCCTCAATAGAATATCCTCAATTCACAGTTTTCAATACTCAATACTCAATCTGCAATCTTCAAACCTCTATCCACAATCATCAATTCTAATCACTCAACGCTCAACACTCAGTCCTCAATGCTCAATCCTCAATCCTCAATTCTCAATCTTCAATCCTCAATTCTGAATCTTAAATCCTCAATCCTCAATCCTCAATACTCAATCCTCAACCCTCAATCTTCAATCCTCAGTCCCCAATCCTCAATCTTCAATCCTCAATACTCAATCCTCAATCTTCAATCCTCAATCCGCGATCCTCAATCCTGAATACTCAATCTTCAATCCTCAATCCTCAATCCTCAATCCTCAATCCTCAATCCTCATTCCTCAATCCTCAATACCCAATCCTCAATCGTCAATCCTCATTCCTCAATCCTCAATTCTCAATCCTCAATCCTCAGTCCCCCGTCCTCAAACCTCAATCCTCAACCCTCAGCACTCATCCTCAATCCTCAATCCTCAATCAGCAATCCTCAATATTCAATCTTCAATACTCAATCTTCAATCCTCAATCCTCAGTCCTCAAACCTCAACTCTGAATCCTCAATCCTGAATCCTCAATCTTCGGCCCTCAGACCTCAACAATCAGTTGTCAATCCTCAATTCTCAATAGAATATCCTCAATTCACAGTTTTCAATACTCAATACTCAATCTGCAAACTTCAAACCTCTATCCACAAACATCAATTCTCATCACTCAAACTTCAACACTCAGTCCTCATTGTTCAATCCTCAATCCTCAATTCCCAATCTTCAATCCTCAATACTGAATCTTCAATCCTCAATCCTCAATCCTCAATCCTCAGTCCTCAGTCCTCAAACCTCAATCCTCAATCCTCAATCCCCAATCCTCAATCCTCAATCCTCAATCATCAATCCTCAATCTTCAATACTTAATCCTCAATCCTCAATCCTCAGTCCTCAAACCTCAATTCTGAATCCTCAATTCTGAATCCTCATTCCTGAATCCTCAATCTTCAGCCCTCAGTCATCAACAATCAGTTGTCAATCCTAAATCCTCAATAGAATATAATCAATTCACAGTTTTCAATACTCAATACTCAATCTGCAATCTTCAAACCTCTATCCACAATCATCAATTCTCATCACTCAACACTCAACACTCAGTCCTCAATGCTCAATCCTCAATCCTCAATTCTCAATCTTCAATCCTCAATACTGAATCTTCAATCCTCAATCCTCAATCCTCAGTCCTCAGTCCTCAGACCTCAATCCTCAACCATCAGCCCTCATCCTCAATCCTCAATCCTCAGTCCTCAGCCCTCAGTCCTCAAACCGCAATCCTCAACCCTCAGCCCTCATCCACAATCTTCAATCCTCAATCCTCAATCCTCAATCCCCAATCCTCAATCTTCAATCCTCAATACTCTTTCTTCAATCCTCAATCCTCAATCCTCAATCCTCATTCCTCATTCTTCAATCCTCAATACCCAATCCTCAATCTTCAATCCTCAATCCTCAATCCTCGATTCTCAATCCTCAATCCTCAATCCTCAGACCTCAAACATAAATACTCAGCCCTCAGTCCTCGTCCTCAATCCACAACCCTCAATCCTCAATCCTCAATCTTCAATCATCAATATTCATTCTTCAATCCTCAATCCTCAATCCTCAATCCTCAATCCTCAATCCTCAAACCTCAATGTTCAATCCTCCATACCCAATCCTCAATCTTCAATCCTCAATAATCAATCCTCAATCCACAATCCTCAATCCTCAATCCTCAGTCCTCAAACCACAATCCTGAATCCCCAATCCTGAGTCCTCAATCTTCAGCACTCAGTCCTCAACAACGAGTTGTCAATCCTCAATCCTCAATAGAATATCCTCAGTTCAGAGTTATCAATACGCAATACTCAGTCTGCAATCTCCAAATCTCTATCCACAAACATCAATTCTCATCACTCAACCCTCAACACTCAGTCCCCAATCCTAAATCTTCAATCCTCAATCCTCAATCCTCAATCCTCAATCCTCAATCCGCAATTCTCAAACCTCGATCCTCAGTCCTCAGTCCTCAAACCTCAATCCTCAACCCTCAGCTCTCATCCTCAAACCTCAATCCTCAATCTTCAATCCTCAGTCCTCGATCGTCAATCCTCAATAGTCAATCCTCAATCCTCAGTCCTCAAACCTCAATCCTGAATCCTCTATCCTGAATCCTCAATCTTCAGACCTGAGACCTCAACAATCAGTTCTCAATCCTCAATCCTCAATAGAATACCATCAATTCACACCTTTCAATACTCAATATTCAACCTGCAATCTTCAAATCTCTGTCCAAAAACATCAATTCTCATCACTCAGCCCTCAACACTCAGTCCCCAATCCTCAATCTTCAATCCTCAATCATCAATTCTCAATCCTCAGTTCTCAATCTTTAATACACAATACTCAATCTTCAGTCCTCAATCAACAATCCTCAATCCACAATCCTCAATCCTCAATCCTCAATCCTCATTCTTCAATCCTCAATCCCCAATCCTCAATCCTCAATCCTCATTCTTCAATCCTCAATACCCAATCCTCAATCTTCAATCCTTAGTCCCCAATCCTCAATCTTCAATCCTGAATACTCAATCCTCAATCCTCAATCCTCAATCCTCAATCCTCAACCCTCAATCCTGAATACTCAATCTTCAATCCTCAATCCTCAATCCTCAATCCTCAATCCTCAATCCTCAATCATCAATCCTCAATCTTCAATACTCAATCCTCAATCCTCAATCCTCAATCCTCAATACTCAACCATCAATCCTCAATTCTCAATACTCAATAGAATATCCTGAATTCTCAGGGTTCTATACTCAAACCTCAGTCCTCAACCCTGAGCCCTCATTCACAATCCTCAATCCTCAATCCTCAATCCTCAATTCTCAATCCTCAATCCTCAGCCCTCAGTCCTCAAACCTCAATCCTCAACCCTCAGCCCTCATCCTCAATCTTCAATTCTCAATCCTCAATCCTCAATCCCCAATCCTCAATCTTCAATCCTCAATACTCTTTCTTCAATCCTCAATCCTCAATCCTCAATCCTCAATTCTCATTCTTCAATCCTCAATACCCAATCCTCAATCTTCAATCCTCAATCCTCAATCCTCAATTCTGAATCCTCAATCCTCAATCCTCAGACCTCAAACATCAATACTCAGCCCTCAGTCCTCGTCCTCAATCCACAACACTCAATCCTCAATACTCAATCTTCAATCCTCAATCCTCAATCCTCAATCCTCAATCCTCATTCTTCAATCCTCAATACCCAATCCTCAATCTTCAATCCTCAATCCTCAATCCTCAGTTCTCAATCCTCAATCCTCAATCCTCAGTCCTCGAACCTCAATTCTGAATCCGCATTCCTGAATCCTCAATCTTCAGCCCTCAGTCATCAACAATCAGATGTCAATCCTCAATCCTCAATAGAATATCCTCAATTCACAGTTTTCAATACTCAATACTCAATCTGCAATCTTCAAACTTCTATCCACAATCATCAATTCTCATCACTCTACCCTCAACACTCAGTCCTCAATGCACAATCCTCAATCCCCAATCCTCAATCTTCAATCCTCAATTCTGAATCTTCAATCCTCAATCCTCAATCCTCAATGCTCAATCCTCAATCCTCAATATTCAATCGTCAGTCTTCAATCCTCAATACTCAATCTTCAATACTCAATCCTCAATCCTCAATCCTCAATCCTCAACTCTCAATCCTCGATCCTCAGTCCTCAGTCCTCAATCCTCAATCCACAATCCTCAGTCCTCACCCCTCACTCCTGAATTCTCAATCCTGAATCCTCAATCTTCAGACCTCAGACCTCAACAATCAGTTGTCAATCATCAATCCTCAATAGAATATCACTAATTCACAGTTTTCAATACTCAATACTCAATCTGCACTCTGCAAATCACTATCCACAAACATCAATACTCATCACTCAACCCTCAACACTCAGTCCCCAATCCTCAATCTTCAATGCTCAATCCTCAATCCTCAATACTCAATCCTCAATCCTCATTCTTCAATCCTCAGTACCAAGTCCTCAATCTTCAATCCTCAATCCTCAATCCTCAATCCTCAATCCTCAATCCCCATTTTTCAATCCTCAATACCCAATCCTCAATCTTCAATCCTCAATCCTGAAACCTCAATTCTCAATCCTCAATCCTCAGGCCTCAGTCCTCAAACCTCAATCCTCAACCCACAGCCCTCATCGTCAATCCTCAATCCTCAATCTTCAATCCTCAGTCCCCAATCCTCAATCTTCAATCCCCAATACTCAATCCTTAATTCTCAATCCTCAGTCCTCAATCCTCAATCCTCAATTCTCAATCCTCGATCCTCAGTCCTCAGTCCTCAGTCCTCAATCCACAATCCTCAATCCTCAGTCCTCACCCCTCAATCCTGAATCCTCAATCCTGAGTCCTCAATCTTCAGACCTCAGACCTCAACAATCAGTTGTCAATCCTCAATCCTCAATAGAATATCACTAATTCACAGTTTTCAATACTCAATACTCAATCCTCAATCCTCAACCCTCAATCCTCAATCCTCAATCGTCAGTCTTCAATCCTCAATACTCAACCATCAATCCTCAATTCTCAATACTCAATAGAATATCCTGAATTCTCAGGATTCTATACTCAAACCTCAATCCTCAGCCCTGAGCCCTCATTCACAATCCTCAATCCTCAATCCTCAATCCTCAATTCTCAATCCTCAATCCTCAGCCCTCAGTCCTCAAACCTCAATCCTCAACCCTCAGCCCTCGTCCTCAATCTTCAATCCTCAATCCTCAATCTTCAATCCTCAATTCTCAATCTTGAATCCCCAATACTCAATCTTCAATCCTCAATCCTCAATCCTCAATCCTCAATCCTCAATCCTCAAACCTCAGTCCTCATTCTTCAATCCTCAATACCCAATCCTCAATCTTCAATCCTCAATCCTCAATCCTCAATTCTCAATCATCAATCCTCAGTCCTCAGTCCTCAAACCTCAATCCTCAACCCTCATACCTCATCCTCAATCCTCAATCCTCAATCCTCAATCCTCAATCTTCAATCCTCAATACTCAATCTTCAATCCTCAATCCTCAGACCTCGAACCTCAATTGTGAATCCGCAATCCTGAATCCTCAATCTTCAGCACTCAGTCATCAACAATCAGTTGTCAATCCTCAATCCTCAATAGAATATCCTCAATTCACAGTTTTCAATACTCAATACTCAATCTGCAATCTTCAAACCTCTATCCACAATCATCAATTCTAATCACTCAACGCTCAACACTCAGTCCTCAATGCTCAATCCTCAATCCTCAATTCTCAATCTTCAATCCTCAATTCTGAATCTTAAATCCTCAATCCTCAATCCTCAATACTCAATCCTCAACCCTCAATCTTCAATCCTCAGTCCCCAATCCTCAATCTTCAATCCTCAATACTCAATCCTCAATCTTCAATCCTCAATCCGCGATCCTCAATCCTGAATACTCAATCTTCAATCCTCAATCCTCAATCCTCAATCCTCAATCCTCAATCCTCATTCCTCAATCCTCAATACCCAATCCTCAATCGTCAATCCTCATTCCTCAATCCTCAATTCTCAATCCTCAATCCTCAGTCCCCCGTCCTCAAACCTCAATCCTCAACCCTCAGCACTCATCCTCAATCCTCAATCCTCAATCAGCAATCCTCAATATTCAATCTTCAATACTCAATCTTCAATCCTCAATCCTCAGTCCTCAAACCTCAACTCTGAATCCTCAATCCTGAATCCTCAATCTTCGGCCCTCAGACCTCAACAATCAGTTGTCAATCCTCAATTCTCAATAGAATATCCTCAATTCACAGTTTTCAATACTCAATACTCAATCTGCAAACTTCAAACCTCTATCCACAAACATCAATTCTCATCACTCAAACTTCAACACTCAGTCCTCATTGTTCAATCCTCAATCCTCAATTCCCAATCTTCAATCCTCAATACTGAATCTTCAATCCTCAATCCTCAATCCTCAGTCCTCAAACCACAATCCTGAATCCCCAATCCTGAGTCCTCAATCTTCAGCACTCAGTCCTCAACAACGAGTTGTCAATCCTCAATCCTCAATAGAATATCCTCAGTTCAGAGTTATCAATACGCAATACTCAGTCTGCAATCTCCAAATCTCTACCCACAAACATCAATTCTCATCACTCAACCCTCAACACTCAGTCCCCAATCCTAAATCTTCAATCCTCAATCCTCAATCCTCAATCCTCAATCCTCAATCCGCAATTCTCAAACCTCGATCCTCAGTCCTCAGTCCTCAAACCTCAATCCTCAACCCTCAGCTCTCATCCTCAAACCTCAATCCTCAATCTTCAATCCTCAGTCCTCGATCGTCAATCCTCAATAGTCAATCCTCAATCCTCAGTCCTCAAACCTCAATCCTGAATCCTCTATCCTGAATCCTCAATCTTCAGACCTGAGACCTCAACAATCAGTTCTCAATCCTCAATCCTCAATAGAATACCATCAATTCACACCTTTCAATACTCAATATTCAACCTGCAATCTTCAAATCTCTGTCCAAAAACATCAATTCTCATCACTCAGCCCTCAACACTCAGTCCCCAATCCTCAATCTTCAATCCTCAATCATCAATTCTCAATCCTCAGTTCTCAATCTTTAATACACAATACTCAATCTTCAGTCCTCAATCAACAATCCTCAATCCACAATCCTCAATCCTCAATCCTCAATCCTCATTCTTCAATCCTCAATCCCCAATCCTCAATCCTCAATCCTCATTCTTCAATCCTCAATACCCAATCCTCAATCTTCAATCCTTAGTCCCCAATCCTCAATCTTCAATCCTGAATACTCAATCCTCAATCCTCAATCCTCAATCCTCAACCCTCAATCCTGAATACTCAATCTTCAATCCTCAATCCTCAATCCTCAATCCTCAATCCTCAATCCTCAATCATCAATCCTCAATCTTCAATACTCAATCCTCAATCCTCAATCCTCAATCCTCAATACTCAACCATCAATCCTCAATTCTCAATACTCAATAGAATATCCTGAATTCTCAGGGTTCTATACTCAAACCTCAGTCCTCAACCCTGAGCCCTCATTCACAATCCTCAATCCTCAATCCTCAATCCTCAATTCTCAATCCTCAATCCTCAGCCCTCAGTCCTCAAACCTCAATCCTCAACCCTCAGCCCTCATCCTCAATCTTCAATTCTCAATCCTCAATCCTCAATCCCCAATCCTCAATCTTCAATCCTCAATACTCTTTCTTCAATCCTCAATCCTCAATCCTCAATCCTCAATTCTCATTCTTCAATCCTCAATACCCAATCCTCAATCTTCAATCCTCAATCCTCAATCCTCAATTCTGAATCCTCAATCCTCAATCCTCAGACCTCAAACATCAATACTCAGCCCTCAGTCCTCGTCCTCAATCCACAACACTCAATCCTCAATACTCAATCTTCAATCCTCAATCCTCAATCCTCAATCCTCAATCCTCATTCTTCAATCCTCAATACCCAATCCTCAATCTTCAATCCTCAATCCTCAATCCTCAGTTCTCAATCCTCAATCCTCAATCCTCAGTCCTCGAACCTCAATTCTGAATCCGCATTCCTGAATCCTCAATCTTCAGCCCTCAGTCATCAACAATCAGATGTCAATCCTCAATCCTCAATAGAATATCCTCAATTCACAGTTTTCAATACTCAATACTCAATCTGCAATCTTCAAACTTCTATCCACAATCATCAATTCTCATCACTCTACCCTCAACACTCAGTCCTCAATGCACAATCCTCAATCCCCAATCCTCAATCTTCAATCCTCAATTCTGAATCTTCAATCCTCAATCCTCAATCCTCAATGCTCAATCCTCAATCCTCAATATTCAATCGTCAGTCTTCAATCCTCAATACTCAATCTTCAATACTCAATCCTCAATCCTCAATCCTCAATCCTCAACTCTCAATCCTCGATCCTCAGTCCTCAGTCCTCAATCCTCAATCCACAATCCTCAGTCCTCACCCCTCACTCCTGAATTCTCAATCCTGAATCCTCAATCTTCAGACCTCAGACCTCAACAATCAGTTGTCAATCATCAATCCTCAATAGAATATCACTAATTCACAGTTTTCAATACTCAATACTCAATCTGCACTCTGCAAATCTCTATCCACAAACATCAATACTCATCACTCAACCCTCAACACTCAGTCCCCAATCCTCAATCTTCAATGCTCAATCCTCAATCCTCAATACTCAATCCTCAATCCTCATTCTTCAATCCTCAGTACCAAATCCTCAATCTTCAATCCTCAATCCTCAATCCTCAATCCTCAATCCTCAATCCCCATTTTTCAATCCTCAATACCCAATCCTCAATCTTCAATCCTCAATCCTGAAACCTCAATTCTCAATCCTCAATCCTCAGGCCTCAGTCCTCAAACCTCAATCCTCAACCCACAGCCCTCATCGTCAATCCTCAATCCTCAATCTTCAATCCTCAGTCCCCAATCCTCAATCTTCAATCCCCAATACTCAATCCTTAATCCTCAATCCTCAGTCCTCAATCCTCAATCCTCAATTCTCAATCCTCGATCCTCAGTCCTCAGTCCTCAGTCCTCAATCCACAATCCTCAATCCTCAGTCCTCACCCCTCAATCCTGAATCCTCAATCCTGAGTCCTCAATCTTCAGACCTCAGACCTCAACAATCAGTTGTCAATCCTCAATCCTCAATAGAATATCACTAATTCACAGTTTTCAATACTCAATACTCAATCCTCAATCCTCAACCCTCAATCCTCAATCCTCAATCGTCAGTCTTCAATCCTCAATACTCAACCATCAATCCTCAATTCTCAATACTCAATAGAATATCCTGAATTCTCAGGATTCTATACTCAAACCTCAATCCTCAGCCCTGAGCCCTCATTCACAATCCTCAATCCTCAATCCTCAATCCTCAATTCTCAATCCTCAATCCTCAGCCCTCAGTCCTCAAACCTCAATCCTCAACCCTCAGCCCTCGTCCTCAATCTTCAATCCTCAATCCTCAATCTTCAATCCTCAATTCTCAATCTTGAATCCCCAATACTCAATCTTCAATCCTCAATCCTCAATCCTCAATCCTCAATCCTCAATCCTCAAACCTCAGTCCTCATTCTTCAATCCTCAATACCCAATCCTCAATCTTCAATCCTCAATCCTCAATCCTCAATTCTCAATCATCAATCCTCAGTCCTCAGTCCTCAAACCTCAACCCTCAACCCTCATACCTCATCCTCAATCCTCAATCCTCAATCCTCAATCCTCAATCTTCAATCCTCAATACTCAATCTTCAATCCTCAATCCTCAGACCTCGAACCTCAATTGTGAATCCGCAATCCTGAATCCTCAATCTTCAGCACTCAGTCATCAACAATCAGTTGTCAATCCTCAATCCTCAATAGAATATCCTCAATTCACAGTTTTCAATACTCAATACTCAATCTGCAATCTTCAAACCTCTATCCACAATCATCAATTCTAATCACTCAACGCTCAACACTCAGTCCTCAATGCTCAATCCTCAATCCTCAATTCTCAATCTTCAATCCTCAATTCTGAATCTTAAATCCTCAATCCTCAATCCTCAATACTCAATCCTCAACCCTCAATCTTCAATCCTCAGTCCCCAATCCTCAATCTTCAATCCTCAATACTCAATCCTCAATCTTCAATCCTCAATCCGCGATCCTCAATCCTGAATACTCAATCTTCAATCCTCAATCCTCAATCCTCAATCCTCAATCCTCAATCCTCATTCCTCAATCCTCAATACCCAATCCTCAATCGTCAATCCTCATTCCTCAATCCTCAATTCTCAATCCTCAATCCTCAGTCCCCCGTCCTCAAACCTCAATCCTCAACCCTCAGCACTCATCCTCAATCCTCAATCCTCAATCAGCAATCCTCAATATTCAATCTTCAATACTCAATCTTCAATCCTCAATCCTCAGTCCTCAAACCTCAACTCTGAATCCTCAATCCTGAATCCTCAATCTTCGGCCCTCAGACCTCAACAATCAGTTGTCAATCCTCAATTCTCAATAGAATATCCTCAATTCACAGTTTTCAATACTCAATACTCAATCTGCAAACTTCAAACCTCTATCCACAAACATCAATTCTCATCACTCAAACTTCAACACTCAGTCCTCATTGTTCAATCCTCAATCCTCAATTCCCAATCTTCAATCCTCAATACTGAATCTTCAATCCTCAATCCTCAATCCTCAATCTTCAGCCCTCAGTCATCAACAATCAGTTGTCAATCCTAAATCCTCAATAGAATATAATCAATTCACAGTTTTCAATACTCAATACTCAATCTGCAATCTTCAAACCTCTATCCACAATCAGCAATTCTCATCACTCAACCCTCAACACTCAGTCTTCAGTGCTCAATCCTCAATCCTCAATTCTCAATCTTCAATCCTCAATTCTGAATCTTCAATCCTCAATCCTCAATCCTCAATACTCAATCCTCAACCCTCAATCTTCAATCCTCAGTCCCCAATCCTCAATCTTCAATCCTCAATACTCAATCCTCAATCTTCAATCCTCAATACTCGATCCTCAATCCTGAATACTCAATCTTCAATCCTCAATCCTCAATCCTCAATCCTCAATCCTCAATCCTCATTCCTCAATCCTCAATACCCAATCCTCAATCGTCAACCCTCATTCCTCAATCCTCAATTCTCAATCCTCAATCCTCAGTCCCCCGTCCTCAAACCTCAATCCTCAACCCTCAGCACTCATCCTCAATCCTCAATCCTCAATCCGCAATCCTCAATATTCAATCTTCAATACTCAATCTTCAATCCTCAATCCTCAGTCCTCAAACCTCAATTCTGAATCCTCAATCCTGAATCCTCAGTCTTCGGCCCTCAGACCTCAACAATCAGTTGTCAATCCTCAATTCTCAATAGAATATCCTCAATTCACAGTTTTCAATACTCAATACTCAATCTGCAATCTTCAAACCTCTATCCACAAACATCAATTCTCATCACTCAAACTTCAACACTCAGTCCTCATTGTTCAATCCTCAATCCTCAATTCCCAATCTTCAATCCTCAATACTGAATCTTCAATCCTCAATCCTCAATCCTCAATACTCAATCCTCAATCCTCAGTCCTCAAACCTCAATTCTGAATCCTCAATTCTGAATCCTCATTCCTGAATCCTCAATCTTCAGCCCTCAGTCATCAACAATCAGTTGTCAATCCTAAATCCTCAATAGAATATCCTCAGTTCACAGTTTTCAATACTCAATACTCAATCTGCAATCTTCAAACCTCTATCCACAATCATCAATTCTCATCACTCAACACTCAACACTCAGTCCTCAATGCTCAATCCTCAATCCTCAATTCTCAATCTAAAATCCTCAATACTGAATCTTCAATCCTCAATCCTCAATCCTCAATACTCAATCCTCAATCCTCAATCTTCAACACTCAGCCCTCATCGTCAATCCTCAATCCTCAATCTTCAATACTCAGTCCCCAATCCACAATCTTCAATCCTCAATACTCAATCCTTAATCGTCAATCCTCAATCCTCAATCCTCAATCCTCAATCCTCAATTCTCAATCCTCAATCCTCAGCCCTCAGTCCTCAAACCTCAATCCTCAACCCTCAGCCCTCATCCTCAATCTTCAATCCTCAATCCTCAATCCTCAATCCTCAATTCTCAATCCTCGATCCTCAGTTCTCAGTCCTCAAGCCTCAGTCCTCAACGCTCAGCCCTCATCCTCAATCCTCAGTCCTCAGTCTTCAATCCTCAATCCTCAATCCTCAATCCTCAATCCTCAATCCTCAATCCTCAGTCCTCAAACCTCAATCCTGTATCCTCAATCCTGAATCCTCAATCTTCAGACCTCAGACCTCAACAATCAGTTGTCAATCCTCAATCCTCAATAGAACATCACTAATTCACAGTTTTCAATACTCAATACTCAATCTGCCATCTGCAAATCTCTATCCACAAACATCAATTCTCATCACTCAACCCTCAACACTCAGTCCCCAATCCTCAATCTTCAATCCTCAATGCTCAATCCTCAATCCTCAATCCTCAATCTTCAATCCTCAATTCTCAATCTTGAATCCCCAATACTCAATCTTCAATCCTCAATCCTCAATACTCAATCCTCAATCCTCAATCCTCAATCCTCAGTCCTCAAACCTCAATCCTCAATCTTCAATCCTAAATACTCAATCTTCAATCCTCAATCCTCAATCCTCGATCGTCAGTCTTCAATCCTCAATACTCAATCTTCAATCCTCAATCCTCAATCCTCAATCCTCAATCCTCAATATTCAATCATCAATACTCAATCTTCAATCCCCAATCCTCAAACCTCAATCCTCAATCCTCATTCTTCAATCCTAAATACCCAATCCTTAATCTTCAATCCTTAATCCTCAATTCTCAATTCTCAATCCTCAAGCCTTAATCCTCAGACCTCAAACATCAATATTCAACCCTCAGTCCTCGTCCTCAATCCACAACCCTCAATCCTCAGTCCTCAATATTCAATCATAAATAATCAATCTTCAATCCTCAATCCTCAATCCTCAATCCCCAATCCTCAATCCTCAGTCTTCAACCCTGAATCCTCAATCCTCAATACTCAATCCTCCATCTTCAATCCTCAATACTCAATCTTCAATCCTCAATCCTCAATCGTCAATCCTCAATCCTCAATTTTCAATCCTCAACACTCAATCTTCAATCCTCAATCCTCAATCCCCAATCCTCAATCCTCATTCTTCAATCCTCAATACCCAATCCTCAATCTTCAATCCTCAATCCTCAATCCTCAATCCTAATTCCTCAATCCTCATTCTTCAATCCTCAATACCCAATCCTCAATTTCAATCCTCAATCCTCAATCCTCATTTCTCAATCCTCAATCCTCAACCCTCAGCCCTCATCCTCCATCCTCAGTACTCAATCCTCTATCCTCAATCTTCAATCCTCAATACTCAATCTTCAATCCTCATTCCTCAATCCTCAATCCTCAATCCTCAATCTTCAATCCTCAAGCATCTATCCTCAATTCTCAATCCTCAATCCTCAGTCCTCAGTCGTCAAACATCAATCCCCGACCCTTAGCACTCATCCTCAATCCTCATCCCTCAATCCTCAATCCTCAAACCTAAATCCTCTACCGTCAGTCCTCGTCCTCAATCCTCAAACCTCAATCCTCAATCCTCAATATTCAATCATCAATTCTCAATCTTCAATCCTCAATCCTCAATCCTCAATCCTCAATCCTCAATCCTCAAACCTCAATCCTCAATCCTCAATATTCAATCATCAATACTCAATCTTCAATGCGCAATCCTCAATCCTCAATCCTCAACCCTCAATCCTCATTCCTCAAACCTCAATACTCAACCCTCAGTCCTCATACTCAATTCTCAATTCTCAATCCTCAATCTTCAGTCCTCAATAATCAATCACCAATTCTTGATCCTCAATCCCCAATCTTCAATCCATAATCCTCAATCTTCAATCCCCAATCCCCAGTACTCAATCTTCAATCCTCAATGCTCAATCCTCAATCCTCAATCCTCAGTCCTCAGACCTCAATCTTCAATCCTCAAACCTCAATCCTCAACCGTCAGTCCTCATTCTCAAACCTCAATCCTCAATCCTCGATCCTCAATCTTCAATCCCCAATACTCAATCTTCAATCCTCAATCCTCAATACTCAATCCTCAATCCTCAAGCCTCAGGCATCAATACTCAATCTTCAGTACTCAATCCTCAATCCTCAATCCTCAATCCTCAATCCTCAACCATCAATCCTCATTCCTCAAACCTCAATCCTCAACCCTGAGTCCTCATCCTCAATTCTCAATTCTCAATCCTCAATCCTCAATCCTCAATCTTCAATCCTCAATAATCAATCTCCGATCCTAGGTCCTTATCCCCAACCTTCAATCGTTAATCCTCAATCTTCAATCCTCAATCCCCAGTCATCAATCTTCAATCCTCAATGCTCAATCCTCAATCCTCAATCCTCAGTCCTCAATCCCCAATCCTTAATCCTCAAACCTCAATCCTCAACCGTCAGTCCTCGTCCTCAATCCTCAAACCTCAATCATCAATCCTCAATATTCAATCATCAATACTCAATCTTCAATCCTCAATCCTCAAACCTCAATCCTCAATCCTCATTCTTCAATCCTAAATACCCAATCCTCAATTTCCAATCCTCAATCCTCAATCCTCAACTCTCAATCCTCAATCCTTAACCCTCAGACCTCAAACATCAATATTCAACCCTCAGTCCTCGTCCTCAATCCACAACCCTCAATCCTCAGTCCTCAATATTCAATCATCAATATTCAATCTTCAATCCTCAATCCTCAATCCTCAATCCTCAATCCTCAATCCTCAATTTTCAACCCTGAATCCTCAATCCTCAATACTCAATCCTCTATCTTCAATCCTCAATACTCAATCTTCAATCCTTAATCCTCAATCTGCAATCCCGAATCCCCAGTACTCAATCTTCAATCCTCAATCCTCAATCCTCAATCCTCAATCCTCAGTCCTCAGTCCTCAATCTTCAATCCTCAAACCTCAATCCTCAACCGTCAGTCATCATTCTCCATCCTCAATCCTCAATCCTCAATCCTCAATCTTCAATCCCCAATACTCAATCTTCAATCCTCAATCCTCAATCCTCAATCCTCAATCCTCAATCCTCAGGTATCAATACTCAATCTTCAATACTCAATCCTCAATCCTCAATCCTCAATCCTCAATCCTCAATCCTCAACCATCAATCCTCATTCCTCAAACCTCAATCCTCAACCCTCAGTCCTCATCCTCAATTCTCAATCCTCAATCCTCAATCGTCAATCCTCAATCTTCAATCCTCAATAATCAATCTCCGATCCTAGATCCTCAATCCCCAATCTTCAATCGTTAATCCTCAATATTCAATCCTCAATCCCCAGTCATCAATCTTCAATCCTCAATGCTCAATCCTCAATCCTCAATCCTCAATCCTCAGTCCTCAATCCCCAATCCTCAATACTCTAACCTCAATCCTCAACCGTCAGTCCTCGTCCTCAATCCTCAAACCTCAATCATCAATCCTCAATATTCAATCATCAATACTCAATCTTCAATCCTCAATCCTCAAACCTCAATCCTCAATCCTCATTCTTCAATCCTAAATACCCAATCCTCAATTTCCAATCCTCAATCCTCAATCCTCAATTCTCAATCCTCAATCCTTAATCCTCAGACCTCAAACATCAATATTCAACCCTCAGTCCTCGTCCTCAATCCACAACCCTCAATCCTCAGTCCTCAATATTCAATCATCAATATTCAATCTTCAATCCTCAATCCTCAATCCTCAATTTTCAACCCTGAATCCTCAATCCTCAATACTCAATCCTCTATCTTCAATCCTGAATACTCAATCTTCAATCCTTAATCCTCAATCTGCAATCCTGAATCCCCAGTACTCAATCTTCAATCCTCAATGCTCAATCCTCAATCCTCAATCCTCAGTCCTCAGTCCTCAACCTTCAATCCTCAAACCTCAATCCTCAACCGTCAGTCCTCATTCTCCATCCTCAATCCTCAATCCTCAATCCTCAATCTTCAATCCCCAATACTCAATCTTCAATCCTCAATCCTCAATCCTCAATCCTCAATCCTCAATCCTCAGGTATCAATACTCAATCTTCAATACTCAATCCTCAATCCTCAATCCTCAATCCTCAATCCTCAATCCTCAATCCTCAACCATCAATCCTCATTCCTCAAACCTCAATCCTCAACCCTCAGTCCTCATCCTCAATTCTCAATCCTCAATCCTCAATCGTCAATCATCAATCTTCAATCCTCAATAATCAATCTCCGATCCTAGATCCTCAATCCCCAATCTTCAATCGTTAATCCTCAATATTCAATCCTCAATCCCCAGTCATCAATCTTCAATCCTCAATGCTCAATCCTCAATCCTCAGTCCTCAATATTCAATCATCAATATTCAATCTTCAATCCTCAATCCTCATTCCTCAATCCTCGATCCTCAATCCTCAATTTTCAACCCTGAATCCTCAATCCTCAATACTCAATCCTCAATCTTCAATCCTCAATACCCAATCTTCAATCCTCAATCCTCAATCCTCAATCCTCAATCCTCAATCTTCAATCCTCAACACTAATCTTCAATCCTCAATCCCCAATCCTCAATCCTCAATCCTCATTCTTCAATCCTCAATACCCAATCCTCAATTTCAATCCTCAATCCTCAATCCTCATTTCTCAATCCTCAATCTTCAACCCTCAGCCCTCATCCTCCATCCTCAGTACTCAATCCTCTACCCTCAATCCTCGATCCTCAATACTCAATCTTCGATCCTCATTCCTCAATCCTCAATCCTCAATCCTCAATCTTCAATCGCCAATACTCAATCTGCAATCCCCAATTCTCAGTCGTCAATCCTCAGTCATCAATCCTCAATCTTCAATACTCAATCGTCAATCCTTAGTCCTCAATCCTCAATCCTCAATCCTCGTTCATCAAACCTCAATCCTCAATCCTCAATATTCAATCATCCATACTCAATCTTCAATCTTCAATCCTCAATCCTCAATCCTCAATCCTCAATCCTCATTCCTCAATATTCAATCATCAATACTCAATCTTCAACCCTCAATCTTCAATCCTAAATACTCAATCTTCAATCCTGAATCCTCAATCCTCAATCCTCAATCCTCAATCCTCAGGCATCAATACTCAATCTACAATATTCAATCCTCAATCCTTAACCCTCAATCCACAATCCTCAAGCTTCAATACTCAATACTGAATCTTCAATCCTCAATCCTCAATCCTCAATCCTCAATCCTCAATCCTCAATCCTCAATCTTCAATCCTCAATTCTCAATCTTCAATCCTCGATCCTCAATCCTCAATCCTCAATATTCAATCATCAATACTCAATCTTCAACCCTCAATCTTCAATCCTCAATACTCAATCTTCAATCCTCACTCCTCAATCCTCAATCCTCAAACCTCAATCCTCAATCCTCAATATTCAATCATCAATACTCAATCTTCAATCCGCAATCGTCAATCCTCAATCCTCAACCCTCAATCCTCATTCCTCAAACCTCAATCCTCAACCCTCAGTCCTCATACTCAATTCTCAATTCTCAATCCTCAATCTTCAGTCCTCAATAATCAATCTCCAATTCTTGATCCTCAATCCCCAATCTTCAATCCATAATCCTCATTCTTCAACCCCCAATCCCCAGTACACAATCTTCAATCCTCAATGCTCAATCCTCAATCCTCAATCCTCAGTCCTCAGACCTCAATCTTCAATCCTCAAACCTCAATCCTCAACCGTCAGTCCTCATTCTCAAACCTCAATCCTCAATCCTCAATCCTCAATCTTCAATCCCCAATACTCAATCTTCAATCCTCAATCCTCAATACTCAATCCTCAATCCTCAAGCCTCAGGCATCAATACTCAATCTTCAATACTCAATCCTCAATCCTCAATCCTCAATCCTCAACCATCAATCCTCATTCCTCAAACCTCAATCCTCAACCCTGAGTCCTCATCCTCAATTCTCAATTCTCAATCCTCAATCCTCAATCCTCAATCTTCAATCCTCAATAATCAATCTCAGATCCTAGGTCCTCAATCCCCAACCTTCAATCGTTAATCCTCAATCTTCAATCCTCAATCCCCAGTCATCAATCTTCAATCCTCAATGCTCAATCCTCAATCCTCAATCCTCAGTCCTCAATCCCCAATCCTTAATCCTCAAACCTCAATCCTCAACCGTCAGTCCTCGTCCTCAATCCTCAAACCTCAATCATCAATCCTCAATATTCAATCATCAATACTCAATCTTCAATCCTCAATCCTCAAACCTCAATCCTCAATCCTCATTCTTCAATCCTAAATACCCAATCCTCAATTTCCAATCCTCAATCCTCAATCCTCAATTCTCAATCCTCAATCCTTAATCCTCAGACCTCAAACATCAATATTCAACCCTCAGTCCTCGTCCTCAATCCACAACCCTCAATCCTCAGTCCTCAATATTCAATCATCAATATTCAATCTTCAATCCTCAATCCTCAATCCTCAATCCTCAATCCTCAATCCTCAATTTTCAACCCTGAATCCTCAATCCTCAATACTCAATCCTCTATCTTCAATCCTCAATACTCAATCTTCAATCCTTAATCCCCAATCTGCAATCCCGAATCCCCAGTACTCAATCTTCAATCCTCAATGCTCAATCCTCAATCCTCAATCCTCAGTCCTCAGTCCTCAATCTTCAATCCTCAAACCTCAATCCTCAACCGTCAGTCCTCATTCTCCATCCTCAATCCTCAATCCTCAATCCTCAATCTTCAATCCCCAATACTCAATCTTCAATCCTCAATCCTCAATCCTCAATCCTCAATCCTCAATCCTCAGGTATCAATACTCAATCTTCAATACTCAATCCTCAATCCTCAATCCTCAATCCTCAATCCTCAATCCTCAACCATCAATCCTCATTCCTCAAACCTCAATCCTCAACCCTCAGTCCTCATCCTCAATTCTCAATCCTCAATCCTCAATCGTCAATCCTCAACCTTCAATCCTCAATAATCAATCTCCGATCCTAGATCCTCAATCCCCAATCTTCAATCGTTAATCCTCAATATTCAATCCTCAATCCCCAGTCATCAATCTTCAATCCTCAATGCTCAATCCTCAATCCTCAATCCTCAATCCTCAGTCCTCAATCCCCAATCCTCAATACTCTAACCTCAATCCTCAACCGTCAGTCCTCGTCCTCAATCCTCAAACCTCAATCATCAATCCTCAATATTCAATCATCAATACTCAATCTTCAATCCTCAATCCTCAAACCTCAATCCTCAATCCTCATTCTTCAATCCTAAATACCCAATCCTCAATTTCCAATCCTCAATCCTCAATCCTCAATTCTCAATCCTCAATCCTTAATCCTCAGACCTCAAACATCAATATTCAACCCTTAGTCCTCGTCCTCAATCCACAACCCTCAATCCTCAGTCCTCAATATTCAATCATCAATATTCAATCTTCAATCCTCAATCCTCAATCCTCAATTTTCAACCCTGAATCCTCTATCCTCAATACTCAATCCTCTATCTTCAATCCTCAATACTCAATCTTCAATCCTTAATCCTCAATCTGCAATCCCGAATCCCCAGTACTCAATCTTCAATCCTCAATGCTCAATCCTCAATCCTCAATCCTCAGTCCTCAGTCCTCAACCTTCAATCCTCAAACCTCAATCCTCAACCGTCAGTCCTCATTCTCCATCCTCAATACTCAATCCTCAATCCTCAATCTTCAATCCCCAATACTCAATCTTCAATCCTCAATCCTCAATCCTCAATCCTCAATCCTCAATCCTCAGGTATCAATACTCAATCTTCAATACTCAATCCTCAATCCTCAATCCTCAATCCCCAATACTCAAACCTCAATCCTCAATCCTCATTACTCAATCCTCAATACCCAATCCTCAATCCTCAATCCTCAATCCTCAATCCTCAATATTCAATCATCAATACTCAATCTTGAATACTCAATCTTCAATCCTCAATACTCAACCTTCAATCCTCAATCCTCGATCCTCAATCCTCAATCCTCAATCCTCAGGCATCAATACTCAATCTACAATATTCAATCCACAATCCTCAATCCTCAATCCTCAGGCATCAATACTCAATCTACAATATTCAATCCACAATCCTTAATCCTCAATCCACAATCCACAACCTTCAATACTCAATACTCAATCTTCAATCCTCAATCCTCAATCCTCAATCCTCAATCCTCAATCCTCAATCCTCAATCCGCAATATTCAATCCTCAATACTCAATCTTCAATCATCAATCCTCAATCCTCAATTCTCAGTCGTCAATCCTCAGTCATCAATCCTCAATCTTCAATACTCAATCGTCAATCCTTAGTCCTCAATCCTCAATCCTCAATCATCGTTCCTCAAACCTCAATCCTCAACCCTCAGTCTTCATCCTCAATCCTCAAACCTCAATCCTCAATCCTCAATATTCAATCATCAATACTCAATCTTCAATCCCCAATCCTCAAACCTCAATCCTCAATCCACATTCTTCAATCCTAAATACCCAATCCTTAATCTTCAATCCTCAATCCTCAATCCTCAATTCTCAATCCTCAATCCTTAATCCTCAGACCTCAAACATCAATATTCAACCCTCAGTCCTCGTCCTCAATCCACAACCCTCAATCCTCAGTCCTCAATATTCAATCATAAATATTCAATCTTCAATCCTCAATCCTCAATCCTCAATCCTCAATCCTCAATCCTCAGTCTTCAACCCTGAATCCTCAATACTCAATCCTCAATCTTCAATCCCCAATACTCAACCTTCAATCCTCAATCCTCAATCCTCGATCCTCGTTCCTCAAACCTCAATCCTCAACCCTCAGTCTTCATCCTCAATCCTCAATCCTCAATCCTCAATCCTCAATCCTCAATCCTCAATCCTCAATCTTCAACCCTGAATCCTCAATCCTCAATACTCAATCCTCAATCTTCAATCCTCAATCCTCAATCCTCAATTCTCAATCCTCAATCCTTAGTACTCAGACCTCAAACATCAATATTCAACCCTCAGCCCTCGTCCTCAATCCACAACCCTCAATCCTCAGTCCTCAATATTCAATCATCAATATTCAATCTTCAATCCTCAATCCTCAATCCTCAATCCTCGATCCTCAATCCTCAATTTTCAACCCTGAATCCTCAATCCTCAATACTCAATCCTCAATCTTCAATCCTCAATACCCAATCTTCAATCCTCAATCCTCAATCCTCAATCCTCAATCCTCAATCTTCAATCCTCAACACTAATCTTCAATCCTCAATCCCCAATCCTCAATCCTCAATCCTCATTCTTCAATCCTCAATACCCAATCCTCAATCTTCAATCCTCAATCCTCAATCCTCAATCCTAATTCCTCAATCCTCATTCTTCAATCCTCAATACCCAATCCTCAATTTCAATCCTCAATCCTCAATCCTCATTTCTCAATCCTCAATCTTCAACCCTCAGCCCTCATCCTCCATCCTCAGTACTCAATCCTCTATCCTCAATATTCAATCCTCAAACATCAATCCTCAATTCTCAATCCTCAATCCTCAGTCCTCAGTCGTCGAACCTCAATCCCCGACCCTTAGCACTCATCCTCAATCCTCGTTCCTCAATCCTCAATCCTCAAACCTAAATCCTCTACCGTCAGTCCTCGTCCTCAATCCTCAAACCTCAATCCTCAATCCTCAATATTCAATCATCAATACTCAATCCTCAATCTTCAATCCTCAATACCCAATCTTCAATCCTCAATCCTCAATCCTCAATCCTCAATCCTCAATCTTCAATCCTCAACACTAATCTTCAATCCTCA
This sequence comes from Calliopsis andreniformis, assembly GCF_051401765.1. Lineage (NCBI taxonomy): Eukaryota > Metazoa > Arthropoda > Insecta > Hymenoptera > Andrenidae > Calliopsis > Calliopsis andreniformis. Next base: position 3,137,246 of record NW_027480438.1, read on the forward strand.
ATCCCCAATCCTCAATCCTCAATCCTCATTCTTCAATCCTCAATACCCAATCCTCAATCTCAATCCTCAATCCTCAATCCTCATTTCTCAATCCTCAATCTTCAACCCTCAGCCCTCATCCTCCATCCTCAGTACTCAATCCTCTATCCTCAATCTTCAATCCTCAATACTCAATCTTCGATCCTCATTCCTCAATCCTCAATCCTCAATCCTCAATCTTCGATCGCCAATACTCAATCTGCAATCCCCAATACTCAAACCTCAATCCTCAATCCTCATTACTCAATCCTCAATACCCAATCCTCAATCCTCAATCCTCAATCCTCAATCCTCAATATTCAATCATCAATACTCAATCTTGAATCCTCAATCTTCAATCCTCAATACTCAACCTTCAATCCTCAATCCTCAATGCTCAATCCTCAATCCTCAATCCTCAGGCATCAATACTCAATCTACAATATTCAATCCACAATCCTCAATCCTCAATCCTCAGGCATCAATACTCAATCTACAATATTCAATCCACAATCCTTAATCCTCAATCCTCAATCCTCAATCCTCAATCCTCAATATTCAATCGTCAATACTCAATCTTCAATCATCAATCCTCAATCCTCAATTCTCAGTCGTCAATCCTCAGTCATCAATCCTCAATCTTCAATACTCAATCGTCAATCCTTAGTCCTCAATCCTCAATCCTCGATCCTCGTTCGTCAAACCTCAACCCTCAACCCTCAGTCTTCATCCTCAATCCTCAAACCTCAATCCTCAACCCTCAATATTCAATCATCAATACTCAATCTTCAATCCTCAATCCTCAAACCTCAATCCTCAATCCTCATTCTTCAATACTAAACACCCAATCCTCAATCCTCAATCCTCAATCGCCAATCCTCAATCCTCAATTTTCAATCCTCAACACTCAATCTTCAATCCTCAATCCTCAATCCTCAATCCTCAATCCTGATTCTTCAATCCTCAATGCCCAATCCTCAATCTTCAATCCTCAATCCTCAATCCTCAATCCTAATTCCTCAATCCGCATTCTTCAATCCTAAATACCCAATCCTCAATTTCAATCCTCAATCCTCAATCCTCATTTCTCAATCCTCAATCCTCAACCCTCAGCCCTCATCCTCCATCCTCAGTACTCAATCCTCTATCCTCAATCTTCAATCCTCAATACTCAATCTTCAATCCTCATTCCTCAATCCTCAATCCTCAATCTTCAATCCTCAAACATCTATCCTCAATTCTCAATCCTCAATCCTCAGTCCTCAGTCGTCGAACATCAATCCCCGACCCTTAGCACTCATCCTCAATCCTCATCCCTCAATCCACAATCCTCAACCTTCAATACTCAATAATCAATCTCCAATCCTAGATCCTCAATCCTCAATCCTCAATCCTCATTCCTCAATCCTCAATACCCAATCCTCAATCTTCAATCCTCAAACATCAATCCTCAATTCTCAATCCTCACTCCTCAGTCCTCAGTCGTCGAATCACAATCCCCGACGCTTAGCACGCATCCTCAATCCTCAGTCCTCAATCCTCAATCCTCAAACCTAAATCCTCTACCGTCAGTCCTCGTCCTCAATCCTCAAACCTCAATCCCCAATCCTCAATATTCAATCAGCAATACCCAATCTTCAATCCTCAATCCTCAATCCTCAATACTCAATCCTCCATCTTCAATCCTCAATACTCAATCTTCAATCCTCAATCCTCAGTCGTCAATCCTCAATCCTCAATTTTCAATCCTCAACACTCAATCTTCAATCCTCAATTCTCAATCCTCAATCCTCAATCCCCATTCTTCAATCCTCAATTCCCAATCCTCAATCTTCAGTCCTCAATCCTCAACCCTCAATCCTAATTCCTCAATCCTCATTCTTCAATCCTCAATACCCAATCCTCAATTTCAATCCTCAATCCTCAATCCTCATTTCTCAATCCTCAATCCTCAACCCTCAGCCCTCATCCTCCATCCTCAGTACTCAATCCTCTATCCTCAATCTTCAATCCTCAATACTCAATCTTCAATCCTCATTCCTCAATCCTCAATCCTCAATCCTCAATCTTCAATCCTCAAACATCTATCCTCAATTCTCAATCCTCAATCCTCAGTCCTCAGTCGTCGAACATCAATCCCCGACCCTTAGCACTCATCCTCAATCCTCATCCCTCAATCCTCAATCCTCAAACCTAAATCCTCTACCGTCAGTCCTCGTCCTCAATCCTCAAACCTCAATCCTCAATCCTCAATATTCAATCATCAATTCTCAATCTTCAATCCTCAATCCTCAATCCTCAATCCTCAATCCTCAATCCTCAATCCTCAATATTCAATCATCAATACTCAACCTTTAACCCTCAATCTTCAATCCTCAATACTCAATCTTCAATCCTCAATCCTCAATCCTCAATCCTCAATCCTCAATCCTCAATATTCAATCCTCAATACTCAATCTTCAATCCTCAATCCTCAATCCTCAATATTCAATCCTCAATACTCAATCTTCAATCATCAATACTCAATCTTCAACCCTCAATCTTCAATCCTCAATACTCAATCCTCAATCCTCAATATTCAACCCTCAGCCCCCATCCTCCATCCTGAATACTCAATCCTCAATCCCCAATCTTCAATCCTCAATTCTCAATCTTCGATCCTCGATCCTCAATCCTCAATATTCAATCCTCAATACTCAATCTTCAGTCATCAATCCTCAATCCCCAATCCTCAGTCGTCAATCCTCAGTCATCAATCCTCAATCTTCAATACTCAATACTGAATCTTCAATCCTCAATCCTCAATCCTCAATCCTCAATCCTCAATCCTCAATCTTCAATCCTCAATTCTCAATCTTCAATCCTCGATCCTCAATCCTCAATCCTCAATATTCAATCATCAATACTCAATCTTCAACCCTCAATCTTCAATCCTCAATACTCAATCTTCAATCCTCAATCCTCAATCCTCAATCCTCAATTCTCAATCCTCAATCCTCAGGCATCAATACTCAATCTACAATATTCAATCCTCAGTCCTTAATCCTCAATCCACAATCCTCAACCTTCAATACTCAATACTCAATCTTCAATCCTCAATCCTCAATCCTCAATCCTCAATCCTCAATCCTCAATCCTCAGGCATCAATACTCAATCTTCAATGCTCAATCCTCAATCCTCAATCCTCAATCCTCATTCCCCAACCCTCAATCCTCATTCCTCAAACCTCAACCCTCAACCCTCAGTCCTCATACTCAATTCTCAATTCTCAATCCTCAATCCTCAATCCTCAACCTTCAATCCTCAATAATCAATCTCCAATCCTCAATCCTCAATTTTCAACCCTGAATCCTCAATCCTCAATACTCAATCCTCTATCTTCAATCCTCAATACTCAATCTTCAATCCTTAATCCTCAATCTGCAATCCCGAATCCCCAGTACTCAATCTTCAATCCTCAATGCTCAATCCTCAATCCTCAATCCTCAGTCCTCAGTCCTCAATCTTCAATCCTCAAACCTCAATCCTCAACCGTCAGTCCTCATTCTCCATCCTCAATCCTCAATCCTCAATCCTCAATCTTCAATCCCCAATACTCAATCTTCAATCCTCAATCCTCAATCCTCAATCCTCAATCCTCAATCCTCAGGTATCAATACTCAATCTTCAATACTCAATCCTCAATCCTCAATCCTCAATCCTCAATCCTCAATCCTCAACCATCAATCCTCATTCCTCAAACCTCAATCCTCAACCCTCAGTCCTCATCCTCAATTCTCAATCCTCAATCCTCAATCGTCAATCCTCAATCTTCAATCCTCAATAATCAATCTCCGATCCTAGATCCTCAATCCCCAATCTTCAATCGTTAATCCTCAATATTCAATCCTCAATCCCCAGTCATCAATCTTCAATCCTCAATGCTCAATCCTCAATCCTCAATCCTCAATCCTCAGTCCTCAATCCCCAATCCTCAATACTCTAACCTCAATCCTCAACCGTCAGTCCTCGTCCTCAATCCTCAAACCTCAATCATCAATCCTCAATATTCAATCATCAATACTCAATCTTCAATCCTCAATCCTCAAACCTCAATCCTCAATCCTCATTCTTCAATCCTAAATACCCAATCCTCAATTTCCAATCCTCAATCCTCAATCCTCAATTCTCAATCCTCAATCCTTAATCCTCAGACCTCAAACATCAATATTCAACCCTTAGTCCTCGTCCTCAATCCACAACCCTCAATCCTCAGTCCTCAATATTCAATCATCAATATTCAATCTTCAATCCTCAATCCTCAATCCTCAATTTTCAACCCTGAATCCTCTATCCTCAATACTCAATCCTCTATCTTCAATCCTCAATACTCAATCTTCAATCCTTAGTCCTCAATCTGCAATCCCGAATCCCCAGTACTCAATCTTCAATCCTCAATGCTCAATCCTCAATCCTCAATCCTCAGTCCTCAGTCCTCAACCTTCAATCCTCAAACCTCAATCCTCAACCGTCAGTCCTCATTCTCCATCCTCAATACTCAATCCTCAATCCTCAATCTTCAATCCCCAATACTCAATCTTCAATCCTCAATCCTCAATCCTCAATCCTCAATCCTCAATCCTCAGGTATCAATACTCAATCTTCAATACTCAATCCTCAATCCTCAATCCTCAATCCCCAATACTCAAACCTCAATCCTCAATCCTCATTACTCAATCCTCAATACCCAATCCTCAATCCTCAATCCTCAATCCTCAATCCTCAATATTCAATCATCAATACTCAATCTTGAATACTCAATCTTCAATCCTCAATACTCAACCTTCAATCCTCAATCCTCGATCCTCAATCCTCAATCCTCAATCCTCAGGCATCAATACTCAATCTACAATATTCAATCCACAATCCTCAATCCTCAATCCTCAGGCATCAATACTCAAACTACAATATTCAATCCACAATCCTTAATCCTCAATCCACAATCCTCAACCTTCAATACTCAATACTCAATCTTCAATCCTCAATCCTCAATCCTCAATCCTCAATCCTCAATCCTCAATCCTCAATCCGCAATATTCAATCCTCAATACTCAATCTTCAATCATCAATCCTCAATCCTCAATTCTCAGTCGTCAATCCTCAGTCATCAATCCTCAATCTTCAATACTCAATCGTCAATCCTTAGTCCTCAATCCTCAATCCTCAATCATCGTTCCTCAAACCTCAATCCTCAACCCTCAGTCTTCATCCTCAATCCTCAAACCTCAATCCTCAATCCTCAATATTCAATCATCAATACTCAATCTTCAATCCCCAATCCTCAAACCTCAATCCTCAATCCACATTCTTCAATCCTAAATACCCAATCCTTAATCTTCAATCCTCAATCCTCAATCCTCAATTCTCAATCCTCAATCCTTAATCCTCAGACCTCAAACATCAATATTCAACCCTCAGTCCTCGTCCTCAATCCACAACCCTCAATCCTCAGTCCTCAATATTCAATCATAAATATTCAATCTTCAATCCTCAATCCTCAATCCTCAATCCTCAATCCTCAATCCTCAGTCTTCAACCCTGAATCCTCAATACTCAATCCTCAATCTTCAATCCTCAATACTCAATCTTCAATCCTCAATCCTCAATCCTCGATCCTCGTTCCTCAAACCTCAATCCTCAACCCTCAGTCTTCATCCTCAATCCTCAATCCTCAATCCTCAATCCTCAATCCTCAATCCTCAATCCTCAATCTTCAACCCTGAATCCTCAATCCTCAATACTCAATCCTCAATCTTCAATCCTCAATCCTCAATCCTCAATTCTCAATCCTCAATCCTTAGTACTCAGACCTCAAACATCAATATTCAACCCTCAGCCCTCGTCCTCAATCCACAACCCTCAATCCTCAGTCCTCAATATTCAATCATCAATATTCAATCTTCAATCCTCAATCCTCAAAACCTCAATCCTCGATCCTCAATCCTCAATTTTCAACCCTGAATCCTCAATCCTCAATACTCAATCCTCAATCTTCAATCCTCAATACCCAATCTTCAATCCTCAATCCTCAATCCTCAATCCTCAATCCTCAATCTTCAATCCTCAACACTAATCTTCAATCCTCAATCCCCAATCCTCAATCCTCAATCCTCATTCTTCAATCCTCAATACCCAATCCTCAATCTTCAATCCTCAATCCTCAATCCTCAATCCTAATTCCTCAATCCTCATTCTTCAATCCTCAATACCCAATCCTCAATTTCAATCCTCAATCCTCAATCCTCATTTCTCAAACCTCAATCTTCAACCCTCAGCCCTCATCCTCCATCCTCAGTACTCAATCCTCTATCCTCAATATTCAATCCTCAAACATCAATCCTCAATTCTCAATCCTCAATCCTCAGTCCTCAGTCGTCGAACCTCAATCCCCGACCCTTAGCACTCATCCTCAATCCTCGTTCCTCAATCCTCAATCCTCAAACCTAAATCCTCTACCGTCAGTCCTCGTCCTCAATCCTCAAACCTCAATCCTCAATCCTCAATATTCAATCATCAATACTCAATCCTCAATCTTCAATCCTCAATACCCAATCTTCAATCCTCAATCCTCAATCCTCAATCCTCAATCCTCAATCTTCAATCCTCAACACTAATCTTCAATCCTCAATCCCCAATCCTCAATCCTCAATCCTCATTCTTCAATCCTCAATACCCAATCCTCAATCTCAATCCTCAATCCTCAATCCTCATTTCTCAATCCTCAATCTTCAACCCTCAGCCCTCATCCTCCATCCTCAGTACTCAATCCTCTATCCTCAATCTTCAATCCTCAATACTCAATCTTCGATCCTCATTCCTCAATCCTCAATCCTCAATCCTCAATCTTCGATCGCCAATACTCAATCTGCAATCCCCAATACTCAAACCTCAATCCTCAATCCTCATTACTCAATCCTCAATACCCAAACCTCAATCCTCAATCCTCAATCCTCAATCCTCAATATTCAATCATCAATACTCAATCTTGAATCCTCAATCTTCAATCCTCAATACTCAACCTTCAATCCTCAATCCTCAATCCTCAATCCTCAATCCTCAATCCTCAGGCATCAATACTCAATCTACAATATTCAATCCACAATCCTCAATCCTCAATCCTCAGGCATCAATACTCAATCTACAATATTCAATCCACAATCCTTAATCCTCAATCCTCAATCCTCAATCCTCAATCGCCAATCCTCAATCCTCAATTTTCAATCCTCAACACTCAATCTTCAATCCTCAATCCTCAATCCTCAATCCTCAATCCTGATTCTTCAATCCTCAATACCCAATCCTCAATCTTCAATCCTCAATCCTCAATCCTCAATCCTAATTCCTCAATCCGCATTCTTCAATCCTAAATACCCAATCCTCAATTTCAATCCTCAATCCTCAATCCTCATTTCTCAATCCTCAATCCTCAACCCTCAGCCCTCATCCTCCATCCTCAGTACTCAATCCTCTATCCTCAATCTTCAATCCTCAATACTCAATCTTCAATCCTCATTCCTCAATCCTCAATCCTCAATCTTCAATCCTCAAACATCTATCCTCAATTCTCAATCCTCAATCCTCAGTCCTCAGTCGTCGAACATCAATCCCCGACCCTTAGCACTCATCCTCAATCCTCATCCCGCAATCCACAATCCTCAACCTTCAATACTCAATAATCAATCTCCAATCCTAGATCCTCAATCCTCAATCCTCAATCCTCATTCCTCAATCCTCAATACCCAATCCTCAATCTTCAATCCTCAAACATCAATCCTCAATTCTCAATCCTCACTCCTCAGTCCTCAGTCGTCGAATCACAATCCCCGACGCTTAGCACGCATCCTCAATCCTCAGTCCTCAATCCTCAATCCTCAAACCTAAATCCTCTACCGTCAGTCCTCGTCCTCAATCCTCAAACCTCAATCCCCAATCCTCAATATTCAATCAGCAATACCCAATCTTCAATCCTCAATTCTCAATCCTCAATCCTTAGTACTCAGACCTCAAACATCAATATTCAACCCTCAGCCCTCGTCCTCAATCCACAACCCTCAATCCTCAGTCCTCAATATTCAATCATCAATATTCAATCTTCAATCCTCAATCCTCAAAACCTCAATCCTCGATCCTCAATCCTCAATTTTCAACCCTGAATCCTCAATCCTCAATACTCAATCCTCAATCTTCAATCCTCAATACCCAATCTTCAATCCTCAATCCTCAATCCTCAATCCTCAATCCTCAATCTTCAATACTCAACACTAATCTTCAATCCTCAATCCCCAATCCTCAATCCTCAATCCTCATTCTTCAATCCTCAATACCCAATCCTCAATCTTCAATCCTCAATCCTCAATCCTCAATCCTAATTCCTCAATCCTCATTCTTCAATCCTCAATACCCAATCCTCAATTTCAATCCTCAATCCTCAATCCTCATTTCTCAAACCTCAATCTTCAACCCTCAGCCCTCATCCTCCATCCTCAGTACTCAATCCTCTATCCTCAATATTCAATCCTCAAACATCAATCCTCAATTCTCAATCCTCAATCCTCAGTCCTCAGTCGTCGAACCTCAATCCCCGACCCTTAGCACTCATCCTCAATCCTCGTTCCTCAATCCTCAATCCTCAAACCTAAATCCTCTACCGTCAGTCCTCGTCCTCAATCCTCAAACCTCAATCCTCAATCCTCAATATTCAATCATCAATACTCAATCCTCAATCTTCAATCCTCAATACCCAATCTTCAATCCTCAATCCTCAATCCTCAATCCTCAATCCTCAATCTTCAATCCTCAACACTAATCTTCAATCCTCAATCCCCAATCCTCAATCCTCAATCCTCATTCTTCAATCCTCAATACCCAATCCTCAATCTCAATCCTCAATCCTCAATCCTCATTTCTCAATCCTCAATCTTCAACCCTCAGCCCTCATCCTCCATCCTCAGTACTCAATCCTCTATCCTCAATCTTCAATCCTCAATACTCAATCTTCGATCCTCATTCCTCAATCCTCAATCCTCAATCCTCAATCTTCGATCGCCAATACTCAATCTGCAATCCCCAATACTCAAACCTCAATCCTCAATCCTCATTACTCAATCCTCAATACCCAATCCTCAATCCTCAATCCTCAATCCTCAATCCTCAATATTCAATCATCAATACTCAATCTTGAATCCTCAATCTTCAATCCTCAATACTCAACCTTCAATCCTCAATCCTCAATCCTCAATCCTCAATCCTCAATCCTCAGGCATCAATACTCAATCTACAATATTCAATCCACAATCCTCAATCCTCAATCCTCAGGCATCAATACTCAATCTACAATATTCAATCCACAATCCTTAATCCTCAATCCTCAATCCTCAATCCTCAATCGCCAATCCTCAATCCTCAATTTTCAATCCTCAACACTCAATCTTCAATCCTCAATCCTCAATCCTCAATCCTCAATCCTGATTCTTCAATCCTCAATACCCAATCCTCAATCTTCAATCCTCAATCCTCAATCCTCAATCCTAATTCCTCAATCCGCATTCTTCAATCCTAAATACCCAATCCTCAATTTCAATCCTCAATCCTCAATCCTCATTTCTCAATCCTCAATCCTCAACCCTCAGCCCTCATCCTCCATCCTCAGTACTCAATCCTCTATCCTCAATCTTCAATCCTCAATACTCAATCTTCAATCCTCATTCCTCAATCCTCAATCCTCAATCTTCAATCCTCAAACATCTATCCTCAATTCTCAATCCTCAATCCTCAGTCCTCAGTCGTCGAACATCAATCCCCGACCCTTAGCACTCATCCTCAATCCTCATCCCTCAATCCACAATCCTCAACCTTCAATACTCAATAATCAATCTCCAATCCTAGATCCTCAATCCTCAATCCTCAATCCTCATTCCTCAATCCTCAATACCCAATCCTCAATCTTCAATCCTCAAACATCAATCCTCAATTCTCAATCCTCACTCCTCAGTCCTCAGTCGTCGAATCACAATCCCCGACGCTTAGCACGCATCCTCAATCCTCAGTCCTCAATCCTCAATCCTCAAACCTAAATCCTCTACCGTCAGTCCTCGTCCTCAATCCTCAAACCTCAATCCCCAATCCTCAATATTCAATCAGCAATACCCAATCTTCAATCCTCAATCCTCAATCCTCAATACTCAATCCTCCATCTTCAATCCTCAATACTCAATCTTCAATCCTCAATCCTCAATCGTCAATCCTCAATCCTCAATTTTCAATCCTCAACACTCAATCTTCAATCCTCAATCCTCAATCCTCAACCTCAATCCCCATTCTTCAATCCTCAATTCCCAATCCTCAATCTTCAGTCCTCAATCCTCAACCCTCAATCCTAATTCCTCAATCCTCATTCTTCAATCCTCAATACCCAATCCTCAATTTCAATCCTCAATCCTCAATCCTCATTTCTCAATCCTCAATCCTCAACCCTCAGCCCTCATCCTCCATCCTCAGTACTCAATCCTCTATCCTCAATCTTCAATCCTCAATACTCAATCTTCAATCCTCATTCCTCAATCCTCAATCCTCAATCCTCATTCCTCAATCCTCAATACCCAATCCTCAATCCTCAATCCTCAATCCTCATTTCTCAATCCTCAATCCTCAACCCTCAGCACTCATCCTCCATCCTCAATCCTCAATCCTCAATACTCAATCCTCAATCCTCAATCTTCAATCCTCAATTCTCAATCTTCAATCCTCGATCCTCAATCCTCAATCCTCAATATTCAATCATCAATACTCAATCTTCAACCCTCAATCTTCAATCCACAATACTCAATCTTCAATCCTCAATCCTCAATCCTCAATCCTCAATCCTCAATCCTCAATCCTCAGGCATCAATACTCAATCTACAATATTCAATCCTCAGTCCTTAATCCTCAATCCACAATCCTCAACCTTCAATACTCAATACTCAATCTTCAATCCTCAATCCTCAATCCTCAATCCTCTATCCTCAATCCTCAATCCTCAATATTCAATCCTCAATGCTCAATCTTCAATCATGAATCCTCAATCCTCAATTCTCAGTCGTCAATCCTCAGTCATCAATCCTCAATCTTCAATACTCAATCGTCAATCCTTAGTCCTCAATCCTCAATCCTCAATCCTCGTTCCTCAAACCTCAATCCTCAACCCTCAGTCTTCATCCTCAATCCTCAAACCTCAATCCTCAATCCTCAATATTCAATCATCAATACTCAATCTTCAATCCTCAATCCTCAAACCTCAATCCTCAATCCTCATTCTTCAATCCTAAATACCCAATCCTCAATCTTCAATCATCAATCCTCAATCCTCAATTCTCAATCCTCAATCCTTAGTCCCCAGACCTCAAACATCAATATTCAACCCTTAGTACTCGTCCACAATCCACAACCCTCAATCCGCAGTCATCAATATTCAATCATCAATATTCAATCTTCAATCCTCAATCCTCAATCCTCAATCCTCAATCCTCAATCCTCAATCCTCAATCCTCATTCTTCAATCCTCAATACCCAATCCTCAATTTCAATCCTCAATCCTCAATCCTCATTTCTCAATCCTCAATCCTCAACCCTCAGCCCTCATACTCCATCCTCAGTACTCAATCCTCTATCCTCAATCTTCAATCCTCATTCCTCAATCCTCAATCCTCAATCCTCAATCTTCAATCCTCAATACTCAATCTGCAATCCTCAATCCTTAAACCTCAATCCTCAATCCTCATTCCTCAATCCTCAATACCCAATCCTCAATCCTCAATCCTCAATCCTCAATCCTCAATCCTCAATCTTCAACCCTGAATCCTCAATCCTCAATACTCAATCCTCAATCTTCAATCCTCAATACTCAATCTTCAATCCTCAATCCTCAATCCTCAATCCTCAATATTCAATCATCAATACTCAATCTTCAATCCTCAATCCTCAATCCTCAATTCTCAATCCTCAATCCTCAATCCTCTATCCTCAATCCTCAATCCTCAATCCTCAATCCACAATCCTCAACCTTCTATACTCAATAATCAATCTCCAATCCTAGATCGTCAATCCTCAATCCTCAATCCTCAATCTTCAACCCTGAATCCTCAATCCTCAATACTCAATACTCAATCTTCAATCCTCAATACTCAATCTTCAATCCTCAATCCTCAATCCTCAATCCTCAGTCCTCAATCTTCAACCCTCAACACTCAACCTTCAATCCTCAATCCTCAATCCTCAATCCTCAATCCTCAATCTTCAATCCTCATCACTAATCTTCAATCCTCAATCCTCAATCCTCAATCCTCAATCCTCAATCCTCAATCCTCAATCCTCAATCCTCAATCTTCAATCCTCAATTCTCAAACTTCAATCCTCGATCCTCAATCATCAATCCTCAATCCTCAATCCTCAGGCATCAATACTCAATCTTCAATGCTCAATCCTCAATCCTCAATCCTCAATCCTCATTCCCAAACCCTCAATCGTCATTCCTCAAAGCTCAATCCTCAACCCTCAGTCCTCATACTCAATTCTCAATTCTTAATCCTCAATCCTCAATCCTCAATCTTCAATCCTCAATAATCAATCTCCAATCCTGAATACTCTATCCTCGATCCTCAATCCTCAGGCATCCATACTCAATCTTCAATACTCAATCCTCAATCCTCAATCCTCAATCCTCAATCCTCAAACCTCAATCCTCAATCCTCAATATTCAATCATTAATACTCAATCTTCAATCCTCAATCCTCAATCCTCAATCCTCAATCCTCAATCCTCAATCCTCAATCCTCAATCCTCAATCCTCAATCCTCAATCCTCAATCCTCAATCCTCAATTCTCAATCCTCAATCCTCAGTCCTCAGTAGTCGAATCTCAATCCCCGACGCTTAGCACTCATCCTCAATCCTCAGTCCTCAATCCTCAATCCTCAAACCTAAATCCTCTACCGTCAGTCCTCGTCCTCAATCCTCAAACCTCAATCCTCAATCCTCAATATTCAATCATCAATACTCAATCCTCATTCCTCAATCCTCAATCCTCAATCCTCAATCTTCAATCCTCAATACTCAATCTGCAACCCTCAATCCTCAAACCTCAATCCTCAATCCTCATTCCTCAATCCTCAATACCCAATCCTCAATCCTCAGTCCTCATACTCAATTCTCAATTCTCAATCCTCAATCCTCAATCCTCAATCTTCAATCCTCAATAATCAATCTCCAATCCTCAATCCTCAATCCTCGATCCTCAATCCTCAGGCATCAATACTCAATCTTCAATACTCAATCCTCAATCCTCAATCCTCAATCCTCAATCCTCAATCCTCAATCCTCAATCCTCAATCCTCAATCCTCAATCCTCAATTCTCAATCCTCAATCCTCAGTCCTCAGTCGTCGAATCTCAATCCCCGACATTTAGCACTCATCCTCAATCCTCAGTCCTCAATCCTCAATCCTCAAACCTAAATCCTCTGCCGTCAGACCTCGTCCTCAATCCTGAAACCACAATCCTCAATCCTCAATATTCAATCATCAATACTTGATCTTCAATCCTCAATCCTCAATCCTCAATCCTCAATCCTCAATCCTCAATCCTCAATCCTCAATATTCAATCATCAATACTCAATCTTCAACCCTCAATCTTCAATCCTCAATACTCAATCTTCAATCCTCAATCCTCAATCCTCAATCCTCAATCCTCAATCCTCAGGCATCAATACTCAATCTACAATATTCAATCCTCAATCCTTAATCCTCAATCCACAATCCTCAACCTTCAATACTCAATAGTCAATCTTCAATCCTGAATCCTCAATCCTCAATCCTCAATCCTCAATCCGCAATATTCAGTCCTCAATACTCAATCTTCAATCATCAATCCTCAATCCCCAATTCTCAGTCGTCAATCATCAGTCATCAATCCTCAATCTTCGATACTCAATCGTCAATCCTTAGTCCTCAATCCTCAATCCTCAATCCTCGTTCCTCAAACCTCAATCCTCAACCCTCAGTCTTCATCCTCAATCCTCAAACCTCAATACTCAATCCTCAATATTCAATCATCAATACTCAATCTTCAATCCCCAATCCTCAAACCTCAATCCTCAATCCTCATTCTTCAATCCTAAATACCCAATCCTTAATCTGCAATCCTCAATCCTCAATCCTCAATTCTCAATCCTCAATCCTTAATCCTCAGACCTCAAACATCAATATTCAAACCTCAGTCCTCGTCCTCAATCCACAACACTCAATCCTCAGTCCTCAATATTCAATCATAAATATTCAATCTTCAATCCTCAATCCTCAATCCTCAATCCTCAATCCTCAATCCTCAATATTCAACCCTGAATCCTCAATCCTCAATACTCAATCCTCAATCTTCAATGCTCAATACTCAATCTTCAATCCTCAATCCTCAATCGCCAATCCTCAATCCTCAATTTTCAATCCTCAACACTCAATCTTCAATCCTCAATCCTCAATCCTCAATCCTCAATCCTCATTCTTCAATCCTCAATACCCAATCCTCAATCTTCAATCCTCAATCCTCAATCCTCAATCCTAATTCCTCAATCCGCATTCTTCAATCGTAAATACCCAATCCTCAATTTCAATCCTCAATCCTCAATCCTCATTTCTCAATCCTCAATCCTCAACCCTCAGCCCTCATCCTCCATCCTCAGTACTCAATCCTCTATCCTCAATCTTCAATCCTCAATACTCAATCTTCAATCCTCATTCCTCAATCCTCAATCCTCAATCTTCAATCCTCAAACATCTATCCTCAATTCTCAATCCTCACTCCTCAGTCCTCAGTCGTCGAATCTCAATCCCCGACGCTTAGCACGCATCCTCAATCCTCAGTCCTCAATCCTCAATCCTCAAACCTAAATCCTCTACCGTCAGTCCTCGTCCTCAATCCTCAAACCTCAATCCCCAATCCTCAATATTCAATCAGCAATACTCAATCATCAATCCTCAATCCTCAATCCTCAATCCTCAATCCTCAATCCTCCATCATCAATCCTCAATATTCAATCATCAATACTCAATCTTCAACCCTCAATCTTCAATCCTCAATACTCAATCTTCCATCCTCAATCCTCAATCCTCAATCCCCAATCCTCAATCCTCAGGCATCAGTACTCAATCTACAATATTCAATCCTCAATCCTTAATCCTCAATCCACAATCCTCAACCTTCAATACTCAATACTCAATCTTCAATCCTCAATCCTCAATCCTCAATCCTCAATCCTCAATCCTCAATCCGCAATATTCAATCCTCAATACTCAATCTTCAATCATCAATCCTCAATCCTCAATTCTCAGTCGTCAATCCTCAGTCATCAATCCTCAATCTTCAATACTCAATCGTCAATCCTTAGTCCTCAATCCTCAATCCTCAATCCTCGTTCCTCAAACCTCAATCCTCAACCCTCAGTCTTCATCCTCAATACTCAAACCTCAATCCTCAATCCTCAATCCTCAATCTTCAACCCTGAATCCTCAATCCTCAATACTCAATCCTCCATCTTCAATCCTCAATACTCAATCTTCAATCCTCAATCCTCAATCGTCAATCCTCAATCCTCAATTTTCAATCCTCAACACTCAATCTTCAATCCTCAATCCTCAATCCTCAATCCTCAATCCTCATTCTTCAATCCTCAATACCCAATCCTCAATCTTCAATCCTCAATCCTCAACCCTCAATCCTAATTCCTCAATCCTCATTCTTCAATCCTCAATACCCAATCCTGAATTTCAATCCTCAATCCTCAATCCTCATTTCCCAATCCTCAATCCTCAACCCTCAGCCCTCATCCTCCATCCTCAGTACTCAATCCTCTATCCTGAATCTTCAATCCTCAATACTCAATCTTCCATCCTCATTCCTCAATCCTCAATCCTCAATCCTCAATCTTCAATCCTCAAACATCTATCCTCAATTCTCAATCCTCAATCCTCAGTCCTCAGTCGTCGAACATCAATCCCCGACCCTTAGCACTCATCCTCAATCCTCATCCCTCAATCCTCAATCCTCAAACCTAAATCCTCTACCGTCAGTCCTCGTCCTCAATCCTCAAACCTCAATCCTCAATCCTCAATATTCAATCATCAATTCTCAATCTTCAATCCTCAATCCTCAATCCTCAATCCTCAATCCTCAATCATCAATACTCAATCTTTAACCCTCAATCTTCAATCCTCAATACTCAATCTTCAATCCTCAATCCTCAATCCTCAATCCTCAATCCTCAATCCTCAATATTCAATCCTCAATACTCAATCTTCAATCCTCAATCCTCAATCCTCAATATTCAATCCTCAATACTCAATCTTCAATCATCTATACTCAATCTTCAACCCTCAATCTTCAATCCTCAATACTCAATCCTCAATCCTCAATCCTCAATCCTCATTCCTCAAAATTCAATCATCAATACTCAATCTTCAACCCTCAATCTTCAATCCTCAATACTCA
The DNA here is from genome assembly GCF_051401765.1 of Calliopsis andreniformis. Classification (NCBI taxonomy): domain Eukaryota; kingdom Metazoa; phylum Arthropoda; class Insecta; order Hymenoptera; family Andrenidae; genus Calliopsis; species Calliopsis andreniformis. The sequence continues at coordinate 3,153,818 of NW_027480438.1, forward strand.
ATCTTCAATCCTGAATCCTCAATCCTCAATCCTCAATCCTCAATCCTCAGGCATCAATACTCAATCTACAATATTCAATCCTCAATCGTTAACCCTCAATCGACAATCCTCAAGCTTCAATACTCAATACTGAATCTTCAATCCTCAATCCTCAATCCTCAATCCTCAATCCTCAATCCTCAATCTTCAATCCTCAATTCTCAATCTTCAATCCTCGATCCTCAATCCTCAATCCTCAATCCTCAATCCTCAGGCATCAATACTCAATCTACAATATTCAATCCTCAGTCCTTAATCCTCAATCCACAATCCTCAACCTTCAATACTCAATACTCAATCTTCAATCCTCAATCCTCAATCCTCAATCCTCAATCCTCAATCCTCAATCCTCAGGCATCAATACTCAATCTTCAATGCTCAATCCTCAATCCTCAATCCTCATTCCCCAACCCTCAATCCTCATTCCTCAAACCTCAACCCTCAACCCTCAGTCCTCATACTCAATTCTCAATTCTCAATCCTCAATCCTCAATCCTCAATCTTCAATCCGCAATAATCAATCTCCAATCCTCAATCCTCAATTCTCGATCCTCAATCCTCAGGTATCAATACTCAATCTTCAATACTCAACCCTCAATCCTCATTCCTCAATCCTCAATCCTCAAACCTCAATCCTCAATCCTCAATATTCAATCATCAATACTCAATCTTCAATCCGCAATCCTCAATCCTCAATCCTCAACCCTCAATCCACATTCCTCAAACCTCAATCCTCAACCCTCAGTCCTCATACTCAATTCTCAATTCTCAATCCTCAATTCTCAATCCTCAATCTTCAGTCCTCAATAATCAATCTCCAATTCTAGATCCTCAATCCACAATCTTCAATCCTTAATCCTCAATCTTCAATCCCCAATCCCCAGTACTCAATCTTCAATCCTCAATGCTCAATCCTCAATCCTCAATCCTCAGTCCTCAGACGTCAATCTTCAATCCTCAAACCTCAATCCTCAACCGTCAGTCCTCATTCTCCAACCTCAATCCTCAATCCTCAATCCTCAATCTTCAATCCCCAATACTCAATCTTCAATCCTCAATCCTCAATACTCAATCCTCAATCCTCAAGCCTCAGGCATCAATACTCAATCTTCAATACTCAATCCTCAATCCTCAATCCTCAATCCTCAATCCTCAACCATCAATCCTCATTCCTCAAACCTCAATCCTCAACCCTCAGTCCTCATCCTCAATTCTCAATTCTCAATCCTCAATCCTCAATCCTCAATCTTCAATCCTCAATAATCAATCTCCGATCCTAGGTCCTCAATCCCCAACCTTCAATCGTTAATCCTCAATCTTCAATCCTCAATCCCCAGTCATCAATCTTCAATCCTCAATGCTCAATCCTCAATGCTCAATCCTCAATCCTCAATCCTCAGTCCTCAATCCCCAATCCTTAATCCTCAAACCTCAATCCTCAACCGTCAGTCCTCGTCCTCAATCCTCAAACCTCAATCATCAATCCTCAATATTCAATCATCAATACTCAATCTTCAATCCTCAATACTCAATCTTCAATCCTCAATCCTCAATCCTCAATCCTCAATCCTCAATCTTCAACCCTCAACACTCAATCTTCAATCCTGAATCCTCAATCCTCAATACTCAATCCTCAATCTTCAATCCTCAACACTAATCTTCAATCCTCAATCCTCAATCCTCAATCCTCAATCCACATTCTTCAATCCTCAATACCCAATCCTCAATCTTCAATCCTCAATCCTGAATCCTCAATCCTAATCCCTCAATCCTCATTCTTCAATCCTCAATACCCAATCCTCAATTTCAATTCTCAATCCTCAATCCTCATTTCTCAATCCTCAATCCTCAACCCTCAGCACTCATCCTCCATCCTCAATCCTCAATCCTCAATACTCAATCTTCAATCCTCAATCTTCAATCCTCAATTCTCAATCTTCAATCCTCGATCCTCAATCCTCAATCCTCAATATTCAATCATCAATACTCAATCTTCAACCCTCAATCTTCAATCCACAATACTCAATCTTCAATCCTCAATCCTCAACCCTCAATCCTCAATCCTCAATCCTCAATCCTCAGGCATCAATACTCAATCTACAATATTCAATCCTCAGTCCTTAATCCTCAATCCACAATCCTCAACCTTCAATACTCAATACTCAATCTTCAATCCTCAATCCTCAATCCTCAATCCTCTATCCTCAATCCTCAATCCTCAATATTCAATCCTCAATGCTCAATCTTCAATCATGAATCCTCAATCCTCAATTCTCAGTCGTCAATCCTCAGTCATCAATCCTCAATCTTCAATACTCAATCGTCAATCCTTAGTCCTCAATCCTCAATCCTCAATCCTCGTTCCTCAAACCTCAATCCTCAACCCTCAGTCTTCATCCTCAATCCTCAATCCTCAATCCTCAACCCTCAATCCTCATTCCTCAAACCTCAATCCTCAACCCTCAGTCCTCATACTCAATTCTCAATTCTCAATCCTCAATTCTCAATCCTCAATCTTCAGTCCTCAATAATCAATCTCCAATTCTAGATCCTCAATCCACAATCTTCAATCCTTAATCCTCAATCTTCAATCCCCAATCCCCAGTACTCAATCTTCAATCCTCAATGCTCAATCCTCAATCCTCAAACCTCAATCATCAATCCTCAATATTCAATCATCAATACTCAATCTTCAATCCTCAATACTCAATCTTCAATCCTCAATCCTCAATCCTCAATCCTCAATCCTCAATCTTCAACCCTCAACACTCAATCTTCAATCCTGAATCCTCAATCCTCAATACTCAATCCTCAATCTTCAATCCTCAACACTAATCTTCAATCCTCAATCCTCAATCCTCAATCCTCAATCCACATCCTTCAATCCTCAATACCCAATCCTCAATCTTCAATCCTCAATCCTCAATCCTCAATCCTCATCCCTCAATCCTCATTCTTCAATCCTCAATACCCAATCCTCAATCTTCGATCCTCAATCCTCAATCCTCAATCCCAATTCCTCAATCCTCATTCTTCAATCCTCAATACCCAATCCTCAATTTCAATCCTCAATCCTCAATCCTCATTTCTCAATCCTTAATCCTCAACCCTCAGCCCTCATCCTCCATCCTCAGTACTCAATCCTCTATCCTCAATCTTCAATCCTCAATACCCAATCTTCAATCCTCATTCCTCAATCCTCAATCCTCAATCCTCAATCTTCAATCCTCAATACTCAATCTGCAACCCTCAATCCTCAAACCTCAATCCTCAATCCTCATTCCTCAATCCTCAATACCCAATCCTCAATCCTCAGTACTCAATCCTCAATCCTCAATCCTCAATCTTCAACCCTGAATCCTCAATCCTCAATACTCAATCCTCAATCTTCAATCCTCAATACTCAATCTTCAATCCTCAATCCTCAATCCTCTATCCTCAATATTCAATCATCAATACTCAATCTTCAATCCTCATTCCTCAATCCCCAATTCTCAATCCTCAATCCTCAATCCTCAATCCTCAGTCCTCATACTCAATTCTCAATTCTCAATCCTCAATCCTCAATCCTCAATCTTCAATCCTCAATAATCAATCTCCAATCCTCAATCCTCAATCCTCGAACCTCAATCCTCAGGCATCAATACTCAATCGTCAATACTCAATCCTCAATCCTCAATCCTCAATCCTCAATCTTCAATCCTCAATCCTCAATCCTCAATCCTCAATCCTCAATCCTCAATCCTCAATCCTCAATCCTCAATCCTCAATCCTCAATCCTCAATCCTCAATTCTCAATCCTCAATCATCAGTCCTCAGTCGTCGAATCTCAATCCCCGACGCTTAGCACTCGTCCTCAATCCTCAGTCCTCAATCCTCAATCCTCAAACCTAAATCCTCTGCCGTCAGTCCTCGTCCTCAATCCTCAAACCTCAATCCTCAATCCTCAATATTCAATCATCAATACTCGATCTTCAATCTTCAATCCTCAATCCTCAATCCTCAATCCTCAATCCTCAATCCTCAATCCTCAATATTCAATCATCAATACTCAATCTTCAACCCTCAATCTTCAATCCTCAATACTCAATCTTCAATCCTCAATCCTCAATCCTCAATCCTCAATCCTCAATCCTCAGGCATCAATACTCAATCTACAATATTCAATCCTCAATCCTTAATCCTCAATCCACAATCCTCAACCTTCAATACTCAATACTCAATCTTCAATCCTGAATCCTCAATCCTCAATCCTCAATCCTCAATCCGCAATATTCAGTCCTCAATACTCAATCTTCAATCATCAATCCTCAATCCTCAATTCTCAGTCGTCAATCCTCAGTCATCAATCCTCAATCTTCAATACTCAATCGTCAATCCTTAGTCCTCAATCCTCAATCCTCAATCCTCGTTCCTCAAACCTCAATCCTCAACCCTCAGTCTTTATCCTCAATCCTCAAACCTCAATACTCAATCCTCAATATTCAATCATCAATACTCAATCTTCAATCCCCAATCCTCGAACCTCAATCCTCAATCCTCATTCTTCAATCCTAAATACCCAATCCTTAATCTGCAATCCTCAATCCTCAATCCTCAATTCTCAATCCTTAATCCTCAACCCTCAGCCCTCATCCTCCATCCTCAGTACTCAATCCTCTATCCTCAATCTTCAATCCTCAATACCCAATCTTCAATCCTCATTCCTCAATCCTCAATCCTCAATCCTCAATCTTCAATCCTCAATACTCAATCTGCAACCCTCAATCCTCAAACCTCAATCCTCAATCCTCAATCTTCAACCCTCAACACTCAATCCTCAATCCTGAATCCTCAATCCTCAATACTCAATCCTCAATCTTCAATCCTCAACACTAATCTTCAATCCTCAATCCTCAATCCTCAATCCTCAATCCACATCCTTCAATCCTCAATACCCAATCCTCAATCTTCAATCCTCAATCCTCAATCCTCAATCCTCATCCCTCAATCCTCATTCTTCAATCCTCAATACCCAATCCTCAATCTTCGATCCTCAATCCTCAATCCTCAATCCCAATTCCTCAATCCTCATTCTTCAATCCTCAATACCCAATCCTCAATTTCAATCCTCAATCCTCAATCCTCATTTCTCAATCCTTAATCCTCAACCCTCAGCCCTCATCCTCCATCCTCAGTACTCAATCCTCTATCCTCAATCTTCAATCCTCAATACCCAATCTTCAATCCTCATTCCTCAATCCTCAATCCTCAATCCTCAATCTTCAATCCTCAATACTCAATCTGCAACCCTCAATCCTCAAACCTCAATCCTCAATCCTCATTCCTCAATCCTCAATACCCAATCCTCAATCCTCAGTACTCAATCCTCAATCCTCAATCCTCAATCTTCAACCCTGAATCCTCAATCCTCAATACTCAATCCTCAATCTTCAATCCTCAATACTCAATCTTCAATCCTCAATCCTCAATCCTCTATCCTCAATATTCAATCATCAATACTCAATCTTCAATCCTCATTCCTCAATCCCCAATTCTCAATCCTCAATCCTCAATCCTCAATCCTCAGTCCTCATACTCAATTCTCAATTCTCAATCCTCAATCCTCAATCCTCAATCTTCAATCCTCAATAATCAATCTCCAATCCTCAATCCTCAATCCTCGAACCTCAATCCTCAGGCATCAATACTCAATCTTCAATACTCAATCCTCAATCCTCAATCCTCAATCCTCAATCTTCAATCCTCAATGCTCAATCCTCAATCCTCAATCCTCAATCCTCAATCCTCAATCCTCAATCCTCAATCCTCAATCCTCAATCCTCAATCCTCAATTCTCAATCCTCAATCATCAGTCCTCAGTCGTCGAATCTCAATCCCCGACGCTTAGCACTCGTCCTCAATCCTCAGTCCTCAATCCTCAATCCTCAAACCTAAATCCTCTGCCGTCAGTCCTCGTCCTCAATCCTCAAACCTCAATCCTCAATCCTCAATCCTCAGGCATAAATACTCAATCTACAATATTCAATCCTCAATCCTTAATCCTCAATCCACAATCCTCAACCTTCAATACTCAATACTCAATCTTCAATCCTGAATCCTCAATCCTCAATCCTCAATCCTCAATCCGCAATATTCAGTCCTCAATACTCAATCTTCAATCATCAATCCTCAATCCTCAATTCTCAGTCGTCAATCCTCAGTCATCAATCCTCAATCTTCAATACTCAATCGTCAATCCTTAGTCCTCAATCCTCAATCCTCAATCCTCGTTCCTCAAACCTCAATCCTCAACCCTCAGTCTTTATCCTCAATCCTCAAACCTCAATACTCAATCCTCAATATTCAATCATCAATACTCAATCTTCAATCCCCAATCCTCGAACCTCAATCCTCAATCCTCATTCTTCAATCCTAAATACCCAATCCTTAATCTGCAATCCTCAATCCTCAATCCTCAATTCTCAATCCTCAATCCTTAATCCTCAGACCTCAAACATCAATATTCAACCCTCAGTCCTCGTCCTCAATCCACAACACTCAATCCTCAGTCCTCAATATTCAATCATAAATATTCAATCTTCAATCCTCAATCCTCAATCCTCAATCCTCAATCCTCAATCCTCATTCTTCAATCCTCAATACCCAATCCTCAATCTTCAATCCTCAATCCTCAATCCTCAATCCTAATTCCTCAATCCGCATTCTTCAATCCTAAATACCCAATCCTCAATTTCAATCCTCAATCCTCAATCCTCATTTCTCAATCTTCAATCCTCATTCCTCAATCCTCAATCCTCAATCTTCAATCCTCAAACATCTATCCTCAATTCTCAATCCTCAATCCTCAGTCCTCAGTCGTCGAACATCAATCCCCGACCCTTAGCACTCATCCTCAATCCTCATCCCTCAATCAACAATCCTCAACCTTCAATACTCAATAATCAATCTCCAATCCTAGATCCTCAATCCTCAATCCTCAATCCTCATTCCTCAATCCTCAATACCCAATCCTCAATCTTCAATCCTCAAACATCAATCCTCAATTCTCAATCCTCACTCCTCAGTCCTCAGTCGTCGAATCTCAATCCCCGACGCTTAGCACGCATCCTCAATCCTCAGTCCTCAATCCTCAATCCTCAAACCTAAATCCTCTACCGTCAGTCCTCGTCCTCAATCCTCAAACCTCAATCCCCAATACTCAATATTCAATCAGCAATACTCAATCTTCAATGCTCAATCCTCAATCCTCAATCCTCAATCCTCATTCCCCAACCCTCAATCCTCATTCCTCAAAGCTCAATCCTCAACCCTCGGTCCTCATACTCAATTCTCAATTCTTAATCCTCAATCCTCAATCCTCAATCTTCAATCCTCAGTAATCAATCTCCAATCCTCAATACTCTATCCTCGATCCTCAATCCTCAGGCATCCATACTCAATCTTCAATACTCAATCCTCAATCCTCAATCCTCAATCCTCAATCCTCAAACCTCAATCCTCAATCCTCAATATTCAATCATCAATACTCAATCTTCAATCCTCAATCCTCAATCCTCAATCCTCAATCCTCAATCCTCAATCCTCAATCCTCAATCCTCAATCCTCAGTCCTCAATCCTCAATCCTCAATCCTCAATCCTCAATCCTCAATCCTCAGTCCTCAGTCGTCGAATCTCAATCCCCGACGCTTAGCACTCATCCTCAATCCTCAGTCCTCAATCCTCAATCCTCAAACCTAAATCCTCTACCGTCAGTCCTCGTCCTCAATCCTCAAACCTCAATCCTCAATCCTCAATATTCAATCATCAATACTCAATCTTCAATCCTCAATCCTGAATCCTCAATCCTCAATCCTCAATCCTCAATCCTCAATATTCAATCATCAATACTCAATCTTCAACCCTCAATCTTCAGTCCTCAATACTCAATCTTCAATCTTCAATCCTCAATCCTCAATCCTCAATCCTCAATCCTCAATCTTCAATCCTCAACACTCAATCTTCAATCCTCAATCCTCAATCCTCAATCCTCAACCCTCAATCCCAATTCCTCAATCCTCATTCTTCAATCCTCAATACCCAATCCTCAATTTCAATCCTCAATCCTCAATCCTCATTTCTCAATCCTTAATCCTCAACCCTCAGCCCTCATCCTCCATCCTCAGTACTCAATCCTCTATCCTCAATCTTCAATCCTCAATACCCAATCTTCAATCCTCATTCCTCAATCCTCAATCCTCAGTCCTCAATCTTCAATCCTCAATACTCAATCTTCAATCCTCAATCCTCAATCGCCGATCCTCAATCCTCAATTTTCAATCCTCAACACTCAATCTTCAATCCTCAATCCTCAATCCTCAATCCTCAATCCTCAATCCTCAATCCTCAATCTTCAATCCTCAAACATCTATCCTCAATTCTCAATCCTCAATCCTCAGTCCTCAGTCGTCGAACATCAATCCCCGACCCTTAGCACTCATCCTCAATCCTCATCCCTCAATCAACAATCCTCAACCTTCAATACTCAATAATCAATCTCCAATCCTAGATCCTCAATCCTCAATCCTCAATCCTCATTCCTCAATCCTCAATACCCAATCCTCAATCTTCAATCCTCAAACATCAATCCTCAATTCTCAATCCTCACTCCTCAGTCCTCAGTCGTCGAATCTCAATCCCCGACGCTTAGCACGCATCCTCAATCCTCAGTCCTCAATCCTCAATCCTCAAACCTAAATCCTCTACCGTCAGGCCTCGTCCTCAATCCTCAAACCTCAATCCCCAATCCTCAATATTCAATCAGCAATACTCAATCTTCAATGCTCAATCCTCAATCCTCAATCCTCAATCCTCATTCCCCAACCCTCAATCCTCATTCCTCAAAGCTCAATCCTCAACCCTCAGTCCTCATACTCAATTCTCAATTCTTAATCCTCAATCCTCAATCCTCAATCTTCAATCCTCAATAATCAATCTCCAATCCTCAATACTCTATCCTCGATCCTCAATCCTCAGGCATCCATACTCAATCTTCAATACTCAATCCTCAATCCTCAATCCTCAATCCTCAATCCTCAAACCTCAATCCTCAATCCTCAATATTCAATCATCAATACTCAATCTTCAATCCTCAATCCTCAATCCTCAATCCTCAATCCTCAATCCTCAATCCTCAATCCTCAATCCTCAATCCTCAGTCCTCAATCCTCAATCCTCAATCCTCAATCCTCAATCCTCAATCCTCAGTCCTCAGTCGTCGAATCTCAATCCCCGACGCTTAGCACTCATCCTCAATCCTCAGTCCTCAATCCTCAATCCTCAAACCTAAATCCTCTACCGTCAGTCCTCGTCCTCAATCCTCAAACCTCAATCCTCAATCCTCAATATTCAATCATCAATACTCAATCTTCAATCCTCAATCCTGAATCCTCAATCCTCAATCCTCAATCCTCAATCCTCAATATTCAATCATCAATACTCAATCTTCAACCCTCAATCTTCAGTCCTCAATACTCAATCTTCAATCTTCAATCCTCAATCCTCAATCCTCAATCCTCAATCCTCAATCTTCAATCCTCAACACTCAATCTTCAATCCTCAATCCTCAATCCTCAATCCTCAATCCTCATTCTTCAATCCTCAATACCCAATCCTCAATCTTCAATCCTCAATCCTCAATCCTCAATCCCAATTCCTCAATCCTCATTCTTCAATCCTCAATACCCAATCCTCAATTTCAATCCTCAATCCTCAATCCTCATTTCTCAATCCTTAATCCTCAACCCTCAGCCCTCATCCTCCATCCTCAGTACTCAATCCTCTATCCTCAATCTTCAATCCTCAATACCCAATCTTCAATCCTCATTCCTCAATCCTCAATCCTCAGTCCTCAATCTTCAATCCTCAATACTCAATCTGCAACCCTCAATCCTCAAACCTCAATCCTCAATCCTCATTCCTCAATCCTCAATACCCAATCCTCAATCCTCAGTACTCAATCCTCAATCCTCAATCCTCAATCTTCAACCCTGAATCCTCAATCCTCAATACTCAATCCTCAATCTTCAATCCTCAATACTCAATCTTCAAACCTCAATCCTCAATCCTCAATCCTCAATATTCAATCATCAATACTCAATCTTCAATCCTCATTCCTCAATCCCAAATTCTCAATCCTCAATCCTCAATCCTCAATCCTCAGTCCTCATACTCAATTCTCAATTCTCAATCCTCAATCCTCAATCCTCAATCTTCAATCCTCAATAATCAATCTCCAATCCTCAATCCTCAATCCTCGATCCTCAATCCTCAGGCATCAATACTCAATCTTCAATACTCAATCCTCAATCCTCAATCCTCAATCCTCAATCTTCAATCCTCAATCCTCAATCCTCAATCCTCAATTCTCAATCCTCAATCCTCAATCCTCAATCCTCAATCCTCAATCCTCAATCCTCAATCCTCAATTCTCAATCCTCAATCCTCAGTCCTCAGTCGTCGAATCTCAATCCCCGACGCTTAGCACTCATCCTCAATCCTCAGTCCTCAATCCTCAATCCTCAAACCTAAATCCTCTGCCGTCAGTCCTCGTCCTCAATCCTCAAACCTCAATCCTCAATCCCCAATATTCAATCATCAATACTCGATCTTCAATCCTCAATCCTCAATCCTCAATCCTCAATCCTCAATCCTCAATCCTCAATCCTCAATATTCAATCATCAATACTCAATCTTCAACCCTCAATCTTCAATCCTCAATACTCAATCTTCAATCCTCAATCCTCAATCCTCAATCCTCAACCCTCAGCCCTCATCCTCCATGCTCAGTACTCAATCCTCTATCCTCAATCTTCAATCCTCAATACTCAATCTTCAATCCTCATTCCTCAATCCTCAATCCTCAATCTTCAATCCTCAAACATCTATCCTCAATTCACAATCCTCAATCCTCAGTCCTCAGTCGTCGAACATCAATCCCCGACCCTTAGCACTCATCCTCAATCCTCATCCCTCAATCCACAATCCTCAACCTTCAATACTCAATAATCAATCTCCAATCCTAGATCCTCAATCCTCAATCCTCAATCCTATTCCTCAATCCTCAATACCCAATCCTCAATCTTCAATCCTCAAACATCAATCCTCAATTCTCAATCCTCACTCCTCAGTCCTCAGTCGTCGAATCTCAATCCCCGACGCTTAGCACGCATCCTCAATCCTCAGTCCTCAATCCTCAATCCTCAAACCTAAATGCTCTACCGTCAGTCCTCGTCCTCAATCCTCAAACCTCAATCCCCAATCCTCAATATTCAATCAGCAATACTCAATCTTCAATCCTCAATCCTCAATCCTCAATCCTCAATCCTCAATCCTCAATCCTCAATATTCAATCATCAATACTCAATCTTCAACCCTCAATCTTCAATCCTCAATACTCAATCTTCCATCCTCAATCCTCAATCCTCAATCCCCAATCCTCAATCCTCAGGCATCAATACTCAATCTACAATATTCAATCCTCAATCCTTAATCCTCAATCCACAATCCTCAACCTTCAATACTCAATACTCAATCTTCAATCCTCAATCCTCAATCCTCAATCCTCAATCCTCAATCCTCAGTCCGCAATATTCAATCCTCAATACTCAATCTTCAATCATCAATCCTCAATCCTCAATTCTCAGTCGTCAATCCTCAGTCATCAATCCTCAATCTTCAATACTCAATCGTCAATCCTTAGTCCTCAATCCTCAATCCTCAATCCTCGTTCCTCAAACCTCAATCCTCAACCCTCAGTCTTCATCCTCAATCCTCAAACCTCAATCCTCAATCCTCAATCCTCAATTTTCAATCCTCAACACTCAATCTTCAATCCTCAATCCTCAATCCTCAATCCTCAATCCTCATTCTTCAATCCTCAACACCCAATCCTCAATCTTCAATCCTCAATCCTCAACCCTCAATCCTAATTCCTCAATCCTCATTCTTCAATCCTCAATACCCAATCCTCAATTTCAATCCTCAATCCTCAATCCTCATTTCCCAATCCTCAATCCTCAACCCTCAGCCCTCATCCTCCATCCTCAGTACTCAATCCTCTATCCTCAATCTTCAATCCTCAATACTCAATCTTCAATCCTCATTCCTCAATCCTCAATCCTCAATCCTCAATCTTCAATCCTCAGTCCTCAATCCTCAATTCTCAGTCGTCAATCCTCAGTCATCAATCCTCAATCCTCAATTCTCAATCCTCAATCCTCAGTCCTCAGTCGTCGAACATCAATCCCCGACCCTTAGCACTCATCCTCAATCCTCATCCCTCAATCCTCAATCCTCAAACCTAAATCATCTACCGTCAGTCCTCGTCCACAATCCTCAAACCTCAATCCTCAATCCTCAATATTCAATCATCAATTCTCAATCTTCAATCCTCAATCCTCAATCCTAAATCCTCAATCCTCAATCATCAATACTCAATCTTTAACCCTCAATCTTCAATCCTCAATACTCAATCTTCAATCCTCAATCCTCAATCCTCAATCCTCAATCCTCAATCCTCAATATTCAATCCTCAATACTCAATCTTCAATCCTCAATCCTCAATCCTCAATATTCAATCCTCAATACTCAATCTTCAATCATCAATACTCAATCTTCAACCCTCAATCTTCAATCCTCAATACTCAATCCTCAATCCTCAATATTCAACCCTCAGCCCCCATCCTCCATCCTCAATACTCAATCCTCAATACCCAATCTTCAATCCTCAATTCTCAATCTTCGATCCTCGATCCTCAATCCTCAATATTCAATCCTCAATACTCAATCTTCAATCATCAATCCTCAATCCCCAATTCTCAGTCGTCAATCCTCAGTCATCAATCCTCAATCTTCAATACTCTATCGTCAATCCTTAGTCCTCAATCCTCAATCCTCAATCCTCGTTCCTCAAACCTCAATCCTCAATCCTCAATATTCAATCATCCATACTCAATCTTCAATCCTCAATCCTCAATCCTCAATCCTCAATCCTCAATCCTCATTCCTCAAAATTCAATCATCAATACTCAATCTTCAACCCTCAATCTTCAATCCTCAATACTCAATCTTCAATCCTGAATCCTCAATCCTCAATCCTCAATCCTCAATCCTCAGGCATCAATACTCAATCTACAATATTCAATCCTCAATCCTTAACCCTCAATCGACAATCCTCAAGCTTCAATACTCAATACTGAATCTTCAATCCTCAATCCTCAATCCTCAATCCTCAATCCTCAATCCTCAATCTTCAATCCTCAATTCTCAATCTTCAATCCTCGATCCTCAATCCTCAATCCTCAATATTCAATCATCAATACTCAATCTTCAACCCTCAATCTTCAATCCTCAATACTCAATCTTCAATCCTCAATCCTCAATCCTCAATACTCAATCCTCAATCCTCAATCCTGAGGCATCAATACTCAATCTACAATATTCAATCCTCAGTCCTTAATCCTCAATCCACAATCCTCAACCTTCAATACTCAATACTCAATCTTCAATCCTCAATCCTCAATCCTCAATCCTCAATCCTCAATCCTCAATCCTCAGGCATCAATACTCAATCTTCAATGCTCAATCCTCAATCCTCAATCCTCATTCCCCAACCCTCAATCCTCATTCCTCAAACCTCAACCCTCAACCCTCAGTCCTCATACTCAATTCTCAATTCTCAATCCTCAATCCTCAATCCTCAATCTTCAATCCTCAATAATCAATCTCCAATCCTCAATCCTCAATTCTCGATCCTCAATCCTCAGGCATCAATACTCAATCTTCAATACTCAACCCTCAATCCTCATTCCTCAATCCTCAATCCTCAAACCTCAATCCTCAATCCTCAATATTCAATCATCAATACTCAATCTTCAATCCGCAATCCTCAATCCTCAATCCTCAACCCTCAATCCTCATTCCTCAAACCTCAATCCTCAACCCTCAGTCCTCATACTCAATTCTCAATTCTCAATCCTCAATTCTCAATCCTCAATCTTCAGTCCTCAATAATCAATCTCCAATTCTAGATCCTCAATCCCCAATCTTCAATCCTTAATCCTCAATCTTCAATCCCCAATCCCCAGTACTCAATCTTCAATCCTCAATGCTCAATCCTCAATCCTCAATCCTCAGTCCTCAGACCTCAATCTTCAATCCTCAAACCTCAATCCTCAACCGTCAGTCCTCATTCTCCAACCTCAATCCTCAATCCTCAATCCTCAATCTTCAATCCCCAATACTCAATCTTCAATCCTCAATCCTCAATACTCAATCCTCAATCCTCAAGCCTCAGGCATCAATACTCAATCTACAATACTCAATCCTCAATCCTCAATCCTCAATCCTCAATCCTCAACCATCAACCCTCATTCCTCAAACCTCAATCCTCAACCCTCAGTCCTCATCCTCAATTCTCAATTCTCAATCCTCAATCCTCAATCCTCAATCTTCAATCCTCAATAATCAATCTCCGATCCTAGGTCCTCAATCCCCAACCTTCAATCGTTAATCCTCAATCTTCAATCCTCAATCCCCAGTCATCAATCTTCAATCCTCAATGCTCAATCCTCAATCCTCAATCCTCAGTCCTCAATCCCCAATCCTTAATCCTCAAACCTCAATCCTCAACCGTCAGTCCTCGTCCTCAATTCTCAAACCTCAATCATCAATCCTCAATATTCAATCATCAATACTCAATCTTCAATCCTCAATCCTCAAACCTCAATCCTCAATCCTCATTCTTCAATCCTAAATACCCAATCCTCAATTTCCAATCCTCAATCCTCAATCCTCAATTCTCAATCCTCAATCCTTAATCCTCAGACCTCAAACATCAATATTCAACCCTCAGTCCTCGTCCTCAATCCACAACCCTCAATCCTCAGTCCTCAATATTCAATCATCAATATTCAATCTTCAATCCTCAATCCTCAATCCTCAATCCTCAATCCTCAATCCTCAATTTTCAACCCTGAATCCTCAATCCTCAATACTCAATCCTCTATCTTCAATCCTCAATACTCAATCTTCAGTCCTTAATCCTCAATCTGCAATCCCGAATCCCCAGTACTCAATCTTCAATCCTCAATGCTCAATCCTCAATCCTCAATCCTCAGTCCTCAGTCCTCAATCTTCAATCCCCAAACCTCAATCCTCAACCGTCAGTCCTCATTCTCCATCCTCAATCCTCAATCCTCAATCCTCAATCTTCAATCCCCAATACTCAATCTTCAATCCTCAATCCTCAATCCTCAATCCTCAATCCTCAATCCTCAGGTATCAATACTCAATCTTCAATACTCAATCCTCAATCCTCAATCCTCAATCCTCAATCCTCAATCCTCAACCATCAATCCTCATTCCTCAAACCTCAATCCTCAACCCTCAGTCCTCATCCTCAATTCTCAATTCTCAATCCTCAATCGTCAATCCTCAATCTTCAATCCTGAATAATCAATCTCCGATCCTAGATCCTCAATCCCCAATCTTCAATCGTTAATCCTCAATATTCAATCCTCAATCCCCAGTCATCAATCTTCAATCTTCAATGCTCAATCCTCAATCCTCAATCCTCAATCCTCAGTCCTCAATCCCCAATCCTCAATCCTCTAACCTCAATCCTCAACCGTCAGTCCTCGTCCTCAATCCTCAAACCTCAATCCTCAATCCTCAATATTCAATCGACAATACTCAATCATCAATCCTCAATCCTCAAACCTCAATCCTCAATCCTCATTCTTCAATCCTAAATACCCAATCCTCAATCTTCAATCCTCAATCCTCAATCCTCAATTCTCAATCCTCAATCCTTAATACTCAGACCTCAAACATCAATATTCAACCCTCAGCCCTCGTCCTCAATCGACAACCCTCAATCCTCAGTCCTCAATATTCAATCATCAATATTCAATCTTCAATCCTCAATCCTCAATCCTCAATCCTCGATCCTCAATCCTCAATTTTCAATCCTGAATCCTCAATCCTCAATACTCAATCCTCAATCTTCAATCCTCAATACCCAGTCTTCAATCCTCAATCCTCAATCCTCAATCCTCAATCCTCAATCTTCAATCCTCAACACTAATCTTCAATCCTCAATCCTCAGACCTCAATCCTCAATCCTCATTCTTCAATCCTAAATACCCAATCCTCAATCTTCAATCCGCAATCCTCAATCCTCAATCCTCAATCCTCAATCCTCAATCTTCAACCCTGAATCCACAATCCTCAATACTCAATCCTCAATCTTCAATCCTCAATACTCAATCTTCAACCCTCAATCCTCAATCCTCAATCCTCAATCCTCAATCCTCAATCTTCAATCCTCAACACTCAATCTTCAATCCTCAATCCTCAATCCTCAATCCTCAATCCTCATTCTTCAACCCTCAATACCCAATCCTCAATCTTCAATCCTCAATCCTCAATCCTCAATCCTAATTCCTCAATCCTCATTCTTCAATCCTCAATACCCAATCCTCAATTTCAATCCTCAATCCTCAGTCCTCATTTCTCAATCCACAATCCTCAACCCTCAGCCCTCATCCTCCATCCTCAATCCTCTATCCACAATCCTCGATCTTCAATCCTCAATTCTCAATCTTCAATCCTCGATCCTCAATCATCAATCCTCAATCCTCAATCCTCAGGCATCAATACTCAACCTTCAATCATCAATCCTCAATCCTCAATCCTCAATCCTCATTCCCCAACCCTCAGTCCTCATTCCTCAAACCTCAATCCTCAACCCTCAGTCCTCATACTCAATTCTCAATTCTCAATCCTCAATCCTCAATCCTCAATCTTCAATCCTCAATAGTCAATCTCCAATCCTCAATCCTCAATCCTCGATCCTCAATCCTCAGGCATCAATACTCAATCTTCAGTACTCAATCCTCAATCCTCAATCCTCAATCCTCAATCCTCAAACCTCAATCCTCAATCCTCAATATTCAATCATCAATACTCAATCTTCGATCCTCAATCCTCAATCCTCAATCCTCAATCCTCAATCCTCAATCCTCAATCCTCAATCCTCAATCCTCAATCCTCAATCCCCAATCCACAATCCTCAGCCTTCAATACTCAATAATCAATTTCCAATCCTAGATCCTCAATCCTCAATCCTCAATCCTCAATCCTCAACCCTCATTCTTCAATCCTCAATATTCAATCATCAACACTCAATCTTCAATCCTCAATCCTCAATCCTCAATCCTCAATCCTCAATCCTCAATCCTCAATATTCAATCATCAATAAGCAATCTTCAACCCTCAATCTTCAATCCTCAATAGTCAATCTTCAATCCTCAATCCTCAATCCTCAATCCTCAATCCTCAATCCTCAATCCTCAGGTATCAATACTCAATCTACAATATTCAATCCTCAATCCTTAATCCTCAATCCACAATCCTCAACCTTCAATACTCAATACTCAATCTTCAATCCTCAATCCTCAATCCTCAATCCTCAATCCTCAATCCTCAATCCTCAATATTCAATCCTCTATACTCAACCTTCAATCATCAATCCTCAATCCTTAATTCTCAGTCGTCAATCCTCAGTCATCATTCCTCAATCTTCAATACTCAATCGTCAATCCTTAGTCCTCAATCCTCAATACTCAATCCTCGTTCCTCAATCCTCAATCCTCAACCCTCAGACTTCATCCTCAATCCTCAAACCTCAATCCTCAATCCTCAGTATTCAATCATCAATACTCAATCTTCAATCCTCAATCCTAAAACCTCAATCCCCAATCCTCATTCTTCAATCCTAAATACCCAATCCTCAATCTTCAATCCTCAATCCTCAATACTCAATTCTCAATCCTCAATCCTTAATCCTCAGACCTCAAACGTCAATATTCAACCCTCAGTCCTCGTCCTCAATCCACAACCCTCAATCCTCAATCCTCATTCTTCAATCCTAAATACCCAATCCTCAATCTTCAATCCTCAATCCTCAATCCTCAATTCTCAATCCTCAATCCTTAATCCCCGGACCTCAAACATCAATATTCAGCCCTGAGTCCTCGCCCACAATCCACAACCCTCAATCCGCAGTCCTCAATATTCAATCATCAATATTCAATCTTCAATCCTCAATCCTCACTCCTCAATCCTCAATCCTCAATCCTCAATCTTCAACCCTGAATCCTCAATCCTCAATACTCAATCCTCAATCTTCAATCCTCAATACTCAATCTACAATCCTCAATCCTCAATCCTCAATCCTCAATCCTCAATCTTCAATCCTCAACACTCAATCTTCAATACTCAATCCTCAATCCTCAATCCTCAATCCTCATTCTTCAATCCTCAATACCCAATCCTCAATCTTCAATCCTCAATCCTCAATCCTCAATCCTAATTCCTCAATCCTCATTCTTCAATCCTCAATACCCAATCCTCAATTTCAATCCTCAATCCTCAATCCTCATTTCTCAATCCTCAATCCTCAACCCTCAGCCCTCATCCTCCATCTTCAGTACTCAATCCTCTATCCTCAATCTTCAATCCTCAATACTCAATCTTCAATCCTCATTCCTCAATCCTCAATCCTCAATCCTCAATCTTCAATCCTCAATACTCAATCTGCAATCCTCAATCCTCAAACCTCAATCCTCAATCCTCATTCCTCAATCCTCAATACCCAATCCTCAATCCTCAATCCTCAATCCTCAATCCTCAATCCTCAATCCTCAATCTTCAACCCTGAATCCTCAATCCTCAATACTCAATCCTCAATCTCCAATCCTCAATTCTCAATCCTCAATCCTCAATCCTCAATCCTCAATCCTCAATCCTCAATCCTCAATCCACAATCCTCAAGCTTCTATACTCAATAACCAATCTCCAATCCTAGATCCTCAATCCTCAATCCTCAATCCTCAATCTTCAACCCTGAATCCTCAATCCTCAATACTCAATCCTCAATCTTCAATCCTCAATACTCAATCTTCAATCCTCAATCCTCAATCGTCAATCCTCAATCCTCAATCATCAATCCTCAACACTCAATCTTCAATTCTCAATCCTCAATCCTCAGTCCTCAATCCTCATTCTTCAATCCTCAATACCCAATCCTCAATCTTCAATCCTCAATCCTCAATCCTCAATCCTAATTCCTCAATCCTCATTCTTCAATCCTCAATACCCAATCCTCAATTTCAATCCTCAGTCCTCAATCCTCATTTCTCAATCCTCAATCCTCAACCCTCAGCCCTCATCCTCCATCCTCAGTACTCAATCCTCTATCCTCAATCTTCAATCCTCAATACTCAATCTTCAATCGTCATTCCACAATCCTCAAACCTCAATCCTCAATCTTCAATCCTCAATACTCAATCTGCAATCCTCAATCCTCAAACCTCAATCCTCAATCCTCATTCTTCAATCCTAAATACCCAATCCTCAATCTTCAATCCTCAATCCTCAATCCTCAATTCTCAATCCTCAATCCTTAATCCCCGGACCTCAAACATCAATATTCAGCCCTGAGTCCTCGCCCACAATCCACAACCCTCAATCCGCAGTCCTCAATATTCAATCATCAATATTCAATCTTCAATCCTCAATCCTCAATCCTCAATCCTCAATCCTCAATCCTCAATCTTCAACCCTGAATCCTCAATCCTCAGTACTCAATCCTCAATCTTCAATCCTCAACACTCAATCTACAATCCTCAATCCTCAATCCTCAATCCTCAATCCTCAATCTTCAATCCTCAACACTCAATCTTCAATACTCAATCCTCAATCCTCAATCCTCAATCCTCATTCTTCAATCCTCAATACCCAATCCTCAATCTTCAATCCTCAATCCTCAATCCTCAATCCTCAATCCTAATTCCTCAATCCTCATTCTTCAATCCTCAATACCCAATCCTCAATTTCAATCCTCAATCCTCAATCCTCATTTCTCAATCCTCAATCCTCAACCCTCAGCCCTCATCCTCCATCTTCAGTACTCAATCCTCTATCCTCAATCTTCAATCCTCAATACTCAATCTTCAATCCTCATTCCTCAATCCTCAATCCTCAATCCTCAATCTTCAATCCTCAATACTCAATCTGCAATCCTCAATCCTCAAACCTCAATCCTCAATCCTCATTCCTCAATCCTCAATACCCAATCCTCAATCCTCAATCCTCAATCCTCAATCCTCAATCCTCAATCCTCAATCTTCAACCCTGAATCCTCAATCCTCAATACTCAATCCTCAATCTCCAATCCTCAATTCTCAATCCTCAATCCTCAATCCTCAATCCTCAATCCTCAATCCTCAATCCTCAATCCACAATCCTCAAGCTTCTATACTCAATAACCAATCTCCAATCCTAGATCCTCAATCCTCAATCCTCAATCCTCAATCTTCAACCGTGAATCCTCAATCCTCAATACTCAATCCTCTATCCTCAATCTTCAATCCTCAATACTCAATCTTCAATCCTCATTCCACAATCCTCAAACCTCAATCCTCAATCTTCAATCCTCAATACTCAATCTGCAATCCTCAATCCTCAAACCTCAATCCTCAATTCTCATTCCTCAATCCTCAATACCCAATCCTCAATCCTCAATCCTCAATCCTCAATCCTCAATATTCAATCATCAATACTCAATCTTCAATCCTCAATCTTCAATCCTCAATACTCAATCTTCAATCCTCAATCCTCAATCCTCAATCCTCAAACCTCAATCCTCAATCCTCAATATTCAATCATCAATACTCAATCTTCAATCCTCAATCCTCAATCCTCAATCCTCAATCCTCATTCTTCAATCCTAAATACCCAATCCTCAATCTTCAATCCTCAATCCTCAATCCTCAATTCTCAATCCTCAATCCTTAATCCCCGGACCTCAAACATCAATATTCAGCCCTGAGCCCTCGCCCACAATCCACAACCCTCAATCCGCAGTCCTCAATATTCAATCATCAATATTCAATCTTCAATCCTCAACCCTCAATCCTCAATCCTCAATCCTCAATCCTCAATCCTCAATCCTCAATCTTCAATCCTCAACACTCAATCTTCAATACTCAATCCTCAATCCTCAATCCTCAATCCTCATTCTTCAATCCTCAATACCCAATCCTCAATCTTCAATCCTCAATCCTCAATCCTCAATCCTAATTCCTCAATCCTCATCCTTCAATCCTCAATACCCAATCCTCAATTTCAATCCTCAATCCTCAATCCTCATTTCTCAATCCTCAATCCTCAACCCTCAGCCCTCATCCTCCATCCTCAGTACTCAATCCTCTATCCTCAATCTTCAATCCTCAATACTCTATCTTCAATCCTCATTCCTCAATCCTCAATCCTCAATCCTCAATCTTCAATCCTCAATACTCAATCTGCAATCCTCAATCCTCAAACCTCAATCCTCAATCCTCATTCCTCAGTCCTCAATACCCAATCCTCAATCCTCAATCCTCAATCCTCAATCCTCAATCCTCAATCCTCAATCTTCAACCCTGAATCCTCAATCCTCAATACTCAATCCTCAATCTCCAATCCTCAATTCTCAATCCTCAATCCTCAATCCTCAATCCTCAGTCCTCAATCCTCAATCTTCAATCCACAATCCTCAAGCTTCTATACTCAATAATCAATCTCCAATCCTAGATCGTCAATACTCAATCCTCAATCCTCAATCTTCAACCCTGAATCCTCAATCATCAATACTCAATCCTCAATCTTCAATCCTCAATACTCAATCTCCAATCCTCAATCCTCAATCCTCAATCCTCAGTCCTCAATCTTCAACCCTCAACACTCAATCTTCAATCCTCAATCCTCAATCCTCAATCCTCAATCCTCATTCTTCAATCCTCAATACCCAATCCTCAATCATCAATACTCAATCCTCAATCTTCAATCCTCAATACTCAATCTCCAATCCTCAATCCTCAATCCTCAATACTCAATCCTCAATCTTCAATCCTCAATACCCAATGCTCAATCTTCAATCCTCAATCCTCAATCCTCAATTCTCAATCCTCAATCCTTAATCCCCGGACCTCAAACATCAATATTCAGCCCTGAGTCCTCGCCCACAATCCACAACCCTCAATCCGCAGTCCACAATATTCAATCATCAATATTCAATCTTCAATCCTCAATCCTCAATCCTCAATCCTCAAACCTCAATCCTCAATCTTCAACCCTGAATCCTCAATCCTCAATACTCAATCCTCAATCTTCAATCCTCAATACTCAATCTACAATCCTCAATCCTCAATCCTCAATCCTCAATCCTCAATCCTCAATCCTCAATCCTCATTCTTCAATCCTAAATACCCAATCCTCAATCTTCAATCCTCAATCCTCAATCCTCAATTCTCAATCCTCAATCCTTAATCCCCGGACCTCAAACATCAATATTCAGCCCTGAGCCCTCGCCCACAATCCACAACCCTCAATCCGCAGTCCTCAATATTCAATCATCAATATTCAATCTTCAATCCTCAACCCTCAATCCTCAATCCTCAATCCTCAATCCTCAATCCTCAATCCTCAATCTTCAATCCTCAACACTCAATCTTCAATACTCAATCCTCAATCCTCAATCCTCAATCCTCATTCTTCAATCCTCAATACCCAATCCTCAATCTTCAATCCTCAATCCTCAATCCTCAATCCTAATTCCTCAATCCTCATCCTTCAATCCTCAATACCCAATCCTCAATTTCAATCCTCAATCCTCAATCCTCATTTCTCAATCCTCAATCCTCAACCCTCAGCCCTCATCCTCCATCCTCAGTACTCAATCCTCTATCCTCAATCTTCAATCCTCAATACTCTATCTTCAATCCTCATTCCTCAATCCTCAATCCTCAATCCTCAATCTTCAATCCTCAATACTCAATCTGCAATCCTCAATCCTCAAACCTCAATCCTCAATCCTCATTCCTCAGTCCTCAATACCCAATCCTCAATCCTCAATCCTCAATCCTCAATCCTCAATCCTCAATCCTCAATCTTCAACCCTGAATCCTCAATCCTCAATACTCAATCCTCAATCTCCAATCCTCAATTCTCAATCCTCAATCCTCAATCCTCAATCCTCAGTCCTCAATCCTCAATCTTCAATCCACAATCCTCAAGCTTCTATACTCAATAATCAATCTCCAATCCTAGATCGTCAATACTCAATCCTCAATCCTCAATCTTCAACCCTGAATCCTCAATCATCAATACTCAATCCTCAATCTTCAATCCTCAATACTCAATCTCCAATCCTCAATCCTCAATCCTCAATCCTCAGTCCTCAATCTTCACCCCTCAACACTCAATCTTCAATCCTCAATCCTCAATCCTCAATCCTCAATCCTCATTCTTCAATCCTCAATACCCAATCCTCAATCATCAATACTCAATCCTCAATCTTCAATCCTCAATACTCAATCTCCAATCCTCAATCCTCAATCCTCAATACTCAATCCTCAATCTTCAATCCTCAATACCCAATGCTCAATCTTCAATCCTCAATCCTCAATCCTCAATTCTCAATCCTCAATCCTTAATCCCCGGACCTCAAACATCAATATTCAGCCCTGAGTCCTCGCCCACAATCCACAACCCTCAATCCGCAGTCCACAATATTCAATCATCAATATTCAATCTTCAATCCTCAATCCTCAATCCTCAATCCTCAAACCTCAATCCTCAATCTTCAACCCTGAATCCTCAATCCTCAATACTCAATCCTCAATCTTCAATCCTCAATACTCAATCTACAATCCTCAATCCTCAATCCTCAATCCTCAATCCTCAATCTTCAATCCTCAACACTCAATCTTCAATACTCAATCCTCAATCCTCAATCCTCAATCCTCATTCTTCAATCCTCAATACCCAATCCTCAATCTTCAATCCTCAATCCTCAATCCTCAATCCTAATTCCTCAATCCTCATTCTTCAATCCTCAATACCCAATCCTCAATTTCAATCCTCAATCCTCAATCCTCATTTCTCAATCCTCAATCGTCAACCCTCAGCCCTCATCCTCCATCTTCAGTACTCAATCCTCTATCCTCAATCTTCAATCCTCAATACTCAATCTTCAATCCTCATTCCTCAATCCTCAATCCTCAATCCTCAATCTGCAATCCTCAATACTCAATCTGCAATCCTCAATCCTCAAACCTCAATCCTCAATCCTCATTCCTCAATCCTCAATACCCAATCCTCAATCCTCAATCCTCAATCCTCAATCCTCAATCCTCAATCCTCAATCTTCAACCCTGAATCCTCAATCCTCAATACTCAATCATCAATCTCCAATCCTCAATTCTCAATCCTCAATCCTCAATCCTCAATCCTCAATCCTCAATCCTCAATCCTCAATCCACAATCCTCAAGCTTCTATACTCAATAACCAATCTCCAATCCTAGATCCTCAATCCTGAATCCTCAATCCTCAATCTTCAACCCTGAATCCTCAATCCTCAATACTCAATCCTCAATCTTCAATCCTCAATACTCAATCTTCAATCCTCAATCCTCAATCGTCAATCCTCAATCCTAATTCCTCAATCCTCATTCTTCAATCCTCAATACACAATCCTCAATTTCAATCCTCAATCCTCAACCCTCATTTCTCAATCCTCAATCCTCAACCCTCAGCCCTCATCCTCCATCCTCAGTACTCAATCCTCTATCCTCAATCTTCAATCCTCAATACTCAATCTTCAATCCTCATTCCACAATCCTCAAACCTCAATCCTCAATCTTCAATCCTCAATACTCAATCTGCAATCCTCAATCCTCAAACCTCAATCCTCAATCCTCATTCCTCAATCCTCAATACCCAATCCTCAATCCTCAATCCTCAATCCTCAATCCTCAATCCTCAATATTCAATCATCAATACTCAATCTTCAATCCTCAACCTTCAATCCTCAATACTCAATCTTCAATCCTCAATCCTCAATCCTCAATCCTCAAACCTCAATCCTCAATCCTCAATATTCAATCATCAATACTCAATCTTCAATCCTCAATCCTCAAACCTCAATCCTCAATCCTCATTCTTCAATCCTAAATACCCAATCCTCAATCTTCAATCCTCAATCCTCAATCCTCAATCCTCAATCCTCAGGCATCAATACTCAATCTACAATATTCAATCCTCAATCCTTAACCCTCAATCGACAATCCTCAAGCTTCAATACTCAATACTGAATCTTCAATCCTCAATCCTCAATCCTCAATCCTCAATCCTCAATCCTCAATCTTCAATCCTCAATTCTCAATCTTCAATCCTCGATCCTCAATCCTCAATCCTCAATATTCAATCATCAATACTCAATCTTCAATCCTCAATCCTCAATCCTCAATACTCAATCCTCAATCCTCAATCCTGAGGCATCAATACTCAATCTACAATATTCAATCCTCAGTCCTTAATCCTCAATCCACAATCCTCAACCTTCAATACTCAATACTCAATCTTCAATCCTCAATCCTCAATCCTCAATCCTCAATCCTCAATCCTCAATCCTCAGGCATCAATACTCAATCTTCAATGCTCAATCCTCAATCCTCAATCCTCATTCCCCAACCCTCAATCCTCATTCCTCAAACCTCAACCCTCAACCCTCAGTCCTCATACTCAATTCTCAATTCTCAATCCTCAATCCTCAATCCTCAATCTTCAATCCTCAATAATCAATCTCCAATCCTCAATCCTCAATTCTCGATCCTCAATCCTCAGGCATCAATACTCAATCTTCAATACTCAACACTCAATCCTCATTCCTCAATCCTCAATCCTCAAACCTCAATCCTCAATCCTCAATATTCAATCATCAATACTCAATCTTCAATCCGCAATCCTCAATCCTCAATCCTCAACCCTCAATCCTCATTCCTCAAACCTCAATCCTCAACCCTCTGTCCTCATACTCAATTCTCAATTCTCAATCCTCAATTCTCAATCCTCAATCTTCAGTCCTCAATAATCAATCTCCAATTCTAGATCCTCAATCCCCAATCTTCAATCCTTAATCCTCAATCTTCAATCCCCAATCCCCAGTACTCAATCTTCAATCCTCAATGCTCAATCCTCAATCCTCAATCCTCAGTCCTCAGACCTCAATCTTCAATCCTCAAACCTCAATCCTCAACCGTCAGTCCTCATTCTCCAACCTCAATCCTCAATCCTCAATCCTCAATCTTCAATCCCCAATACTCAATCTTCAATCCTCAATCCTCAATACTCAATCCTCAATCCTCAAGCCTCAGGCATCAATACTCAATCTACAATACTCAATCCTCAATCCTCAATCCTCAATCCTCAATCCTCAACCATCAACCCTCATTCCTCAAACCTCAATCCTCAACCCTCAGTCCTCATCCTCAATTCTCAATTCTCAATCCTCAATCCTCAATCCTCAATCTTCAATCCTCAATAATCAATCTCCGATCCTAGGTCCTCAATCCCCAACCTTCAATCGTTAATCCTCAATCTTCAATCCTCAATCCCCAGTCATCAATCTTCAATCCTCAATGCTCAATCCTCAATCCTCAATCCTCAGTCCTCAATCCCCAATCCTTAATCCTCAAACCTCAATCCTCAACCGTCAGTCCTCGTCCTCAATTCTCAAACCTCAATCATCAATCCTCAATATTCAATCATCAATACTCAATCTTCAATCCTCAATCCTCAAACCTCAATCCTCAATCCTCATTCTTCAAT
Source organism: Calliopsis andreniformis (assembly GCF_051401765.1). Taxonomy (NCBI): domain Eukaryota; kingdom Metazoa; phylum Arthropoda; class Insecta; order Hymenoptera; family Andrenidae; genus Calliopsis; species Calliopsis andreniformis. The sequence continues at coordinate 3,180,616 of NW_027480438.1, forward strand.
CCTAAATACCCAATCCTCAATTTCCAATCCTCAATCCTCAATCCTCAATTCTCAATCCTCAATCCTTAATCCTCAGACCTCAAACATCAATATTCAACCCTCAGTCCTCGTCCTCAATCCACAACCCTCAATCCTCAGTCCTCAATATTCAATCATCAATATTCAATCTTCAATCCTCAATCCTCAATCCTCAATCCTCAATCCTCAATCCTCAATTTTCAACCCTGAATCCTCAATCCTCAATACTCAATCCTCTATCTTCAATCCTCAATACTCAATCTTCAGTCCTTAATCCTCAATCTGCAATCCCGAATCCCCAGTACTCAATCTTCAATCCTCAATGCTCAATCCTCAGTCCTCAATCCTCAGTCCTCAGTCCTCAATCTTCAATCCCCAAACCTCAATCCTCAACCGTCAGTCCTCATTCTCCATCCTCAATCCTCAATCCTCAATCCTCAATCTTCAATCCCCAATACTCAATCTTCAATCCTCAATCCTCAATCCTCAATCCTCAATCCTCAATCCTCAGGTATCAATACTCAATCTTCAATACTCAATCCTCAATCCTCAATCCTCAATCCTCAATCCTCAATCCTCAACCATCAATCCTCATTCCTCAAACCTCAATCCTCAACCCTCAGTCCTCATCCTCAATTCTCAATTCTCAATCCTCAATCGTCAATCCTCAATCTTCAATCCTGAATAATCAATCTCCGATCCTAGATCCTCAATCCCCAATCTTCAATCGTTAATCCTCAATATTCAATCCTCAATCCCCAGTCATCAATCTTCAATCTTCAATGCTCAATCCTCAATCCTCAATCCTCAATCCTCAGTCCTCAATCCCCAATCCTCAATCCTCTAACCTCAATCCTCAACCGTCAGTCCTCGTCCTCAATCCTCAAACCTCAATCCTCAATCCTCAATATTCAATCGACAATACTCAATCATCAATCCTCAATCCTCAAACCTCAATCCTCAATCCTCATTCTTCAATCCTAAATACCCAATCCTCAATCTTCAATCCTCAATCCTCAATCCTCAATTCTCAATCCTCAATCCTTAATACTCAGACCTCAAACATCAATATTCAACCCTCAGCCCTCGTCCTCAATCGACAACCCTCAATCCTCAGTCCTCAATATTCAATCATCAATATTCAATCTTCAATCCTCAATCCTCAATCCTCAATCCTCGATCCTCAATCCTCAATTTTCAATCCTGAATCCTCAATCCTCAATACTCAATCCTCAATCTTCAATCCTCAATACCCAGTCTTCAATCCTCAATCCTCAATCCTCAATCCTCAATCCTCAATCTTCAATCCTCAACACTAATCTTCAATCCTCAATCCTCAGACCTCAATCCTCAATCCTCATTCTTCAATCCTAAATACCCAATCCTCAATCTTCAATCCGCAATCCTCAATCCTCAATCCTCAATCCTCAATCCTCAATCTTCAACCCTGAATCCACAATCCTCAATACTCAATCCTCAATCTTCAATCCTCAATACTCAATCTTCAACCCTCAATCCTCAATCCTCAATCCTCAATCCTCAATCCTCAATCTTCAATCCTCAACACTCAATCTTCAATCCTCAATCCTCAATCCTCAATCCTCAATCCTCATTCTTCAACCCTCAATACCCAATCCTCAATCTTCAATCCTCAATCCTCAATCCTCAATCCTAATTCCTCAATCCTCATTCTTCAATCCTCAATACCCAATCCTCAATTTCAATCCTCAATCCTCAGTCCTCATTTCTCAATCCACAATCCTCAACCCTCAGCCCTCATCCTCCATCCTCAATCCTCTATCCACAATCCTCGATCTTCAATCCTCAATTCTCAATCTTCAATCCTCGATCCTCAATCATCAATCCTCAATCCTCAATCCTCAGGCATCAATACTCAACCTTCAATGATCAATCCTCAATCCTCAATCCTCAATCCTCATTCCCCAACCCTCAGTCCTCATTCCTCAAACCTCAATCCTCAACCCTCAGTCCTCATACTCAATTCTCAATTCTCAATCCTCAATCCTCAATCCTCAATCTTCAATCCTCAATAGTCAATCTCCAATCCTCAATCCTCAATCCTCGATCCTCAATCCTCAGGCATCAATACTCAATCTTCAGTACTCAATCCTCAATCCTCAATCCTCAATCCTCAATCCTCAAACCTCAATCCTCAATCCTCAATATTCAATCATCAATACTCAATCTTCGATCCTCAATCCTCAATCCTCAATCCTCAATCCTCAATCCTCAATCCTCAATCCTCAATCCTCAATCCTCAATCCTCAATCCCCAATCCACAATCCTCAGCCTTCAATACTCAATAATCAATTTCCAATCCTAGATCCTCAATCCTCAATCCTCAATCCTCAATCCTCAACCCTCATTCTTCAATCCTCAATATTCAATCATCAACACTCAATCTTCAATCCTCAATCCTCAATCCTCAATCCTCAACCCTCAGTCCTCGTCCTCAATCCACAACCCTCAATCCTCAATCCTCATTCTTCAATCCTAAATACCCAATCCTCAATCTTCAATCCTCAATCCTCAATCCTCAATTCTCAATCCTCAATCCTTAATCCCCGGACCTCAAACATCAATATTCAGCCCTGAGTCCTCGCCCACAATCCACAACCCTCAATCCGCAGTCCTCAATATTCAATCATCAATATTCAATCTTCAATCCTCAATCCTCACTCCTCAATCCTCAATCCTCAATCCTCAATCTTCAACCCTGAATCCTCAATCCTCAATACTCAATCCTCAATCTTCAATCCTCAATACTCAATCTACAATCCTCAATCCTCAATCCTCAATCCTCAATCCTCAATCTTCAATCCTCAACACTCAATCTTCAATACTCAATCCTCAATCCTCAATCCTCAATCCTCATTCTTCAATCCTCAATACCCAATCCTCAATCTTCAATCCTCAATCCTCAATCCTCAATCCTAATTCCTCAATCCTCATTCTTCAATCCTCAATACCCAATCCTCAATTTCAATCCTCAATCCTCAATCCTCATTTCTCAATCCTCAATCCTCAACCCTCAGCCCTCATCCTCCATCTTCAGTACTCAATCCTCTATCCTCAATCTTCAATCCTCAATACTCAATCTTCAATCCTCATTCCTCAATCCTCAATCCTCAATCCTCAATCTTCAATCCTCAATACTCAATCTGCAATCCTCAATCCTCAAACCTCAATCCTCAATCCTCATTCCTCAATCCTCAATACCCAATCCTCAATCCTCAATCCTCAATCCTCAATCCTCAATCCTCAATCCTCAATCTTCAACCCTGAATCCTCAATCCTCAATACTCAATCCTCAATCTCCAATCCTCAATTCTCAATCCTCAATCCTCAATCCTCAATCCTCAATCCTCAATCCTCAATCCTCAATCCACAATCCTCAAGCTTCTATACTCAATAACCAATCTCCAATCCTAGATCCTCAATCCTCAATCCTCAATCCTCAATCTTCAACCCTGAATCCTCAATCCTCAATACTCAATCCTCAATCTTCAATCCTCAATACTCAATCTTCAATCCTCAATCCTCAATCGTCAATCCTCAATCCTCAATCATCAATCCTCAACACTCAATCTTCAATTCTCAATCCTCAATCCTCAGTCCTCAATCCTCATTCTTCAATCCTCAATACCCAATCCTCAATCTTCAATCCTCAATCCTCAATCCTCAATCCTAATTCCTCAATCCTCATTCTTCAATCCTCAATACCCAATCCTCAATTTCAATCCTCAGTCCTCAATCCTCATTTCTCAATCCTCAATCCTCAACCCTCAGCCCTCATCCTCCATCCTCAGTACTCAATCCTCTATCCTCAATCTTCAATCCTCAATACTCAATCTTCAATCGTCATTCCACAATCCTCAAACCTCAATCCTCAATCTTCAATCCTCAATACTCAATCTGCAATCCTCAATCCTCAAACCTCAATCCTCAATCCTCATTCTTCAATCCTAAATACCCAATCCTCAATCTTCAATCCTCAATCCTCAATCCTCAATTCTCAATCCTCAATCCTTAATCCCCGGACCTCAAACATCAATATTCAGCCCTGAGTCCTCGCCCACAATCCACAACCCTCAATCCGCAGTCCTCAATATTCAATCATCAATATTCAATCTTCAATCCTCAATCCTCAATCCTCAATCCTCAATCCTCAATCCTCAATCTTCAACCCTGAATCCTCAATCCTCAGTACTCAATCCTCAATCTTCAATCCTCAACACTCAATCTACAATCCTCAATCCTCAATCCTCAATCCTCAATCCTCAATCTTCAATCCTCAACACTCAATCTTCAATACTCAATCCTCAATCCTCAATCCTCAATCCTCATTCTTCAATCCTCAATACCCAATCCTCAATCTTCAATCCTCAATCCTCAATCCTCAATCCTCAATCCTAATTCCTCAATCCTCATTCTTCAATCCTCAATACCCAATCCTCAATTTCAATCCTCAATCCTCAATCCTCATTTCTCAATCCTCAATCCTCAACCCTCAGCCCTCATCCTCCATCTTCAGTACTCAATCCTCTATCCTCAATCTTCAATCCTCAATACTCAATCTTCAATCCTCATTCCTCAATCCTCAATCCTCAATCCTCAATCTTCAATCCTCAATACTCAATCTGCAATCCTCAATCCTCAAACCTCAATCCTCAATCCTCATTCCTCAATCCTCAATACCCAATCCTCAATCCTCAATCCTCAATCCTCAATCCTCAATCCTCAATCCTCAATCTTCAACCCTGAATCCTCAATCCTCAATACTCAATCCTCAATCTCCAATCCTCAATTCTCAATCCTCAATCCTCAATCCTCAATCCTCAATCCTCAATCCTCAATCCTCAATCCACAATCCTCAAGCTTCTATACTCAATAACCAATCTCCAATCCTAGATCCTCAATCCTCAATCCTCAATCCTCAATCTTCAACCGTGAATCCTCAATCCTCAATACTCAATCCTCTATCCTCAATCTTCAATCCTCAATACTCAATCTTCAATCCTCATTCCACAATCCTCAAACCTCAATCCTCAATCTTCAATCCTCAATACTCAATCTGCAATCCTCAATCCTCAAACCTCAATCCTCAATTCTCATTCCTCAATCCTCAATACCCAATCCTCAATCCTCAATCCTCAATCCTCAATCCTCAATATTCAATCATCAATACTCAATCTTCAATCCTCAATCTTCAATCCTCAATACTCAATCTTCAATCCTCAATCCTCAATCCTCAATCCTCAAACCTCAATCCTCAATCCTCAATATTCAATCATCAATACTCAATCTTCAATCCTCAATCCTCAATCCTCAATCCTCAATCCTCATTCTTCAATCCTAAATACCCAATCCTCAATCTTCAATCCTCAATCCTCAATCCTCAATTCTCAATCCTCAATCCTTAATCCCCGGACCTCAAACATCAATATTCAGCCCTGAGCCCTCGCCCACAATCCACAACCCTCAATCCGCAGTCCTCAATATTCAATCATCAATATTCAATCTTCAATCCTCAACCCTCAATCCTCAATCCTCAATCCTCAATCCTCAATCCTCAATCCTCAATCTTCAATCCTCAACACTCAATCTTCAATACTCAATCCTCAATCCTCAATCCTCAATCCTCATTCTTCAATCCTCAATACCCAATCCTCAATCTTCAATCCTCAATCCTCAATCCTCAATCCTAATTCCTCAATCCTCATCCTTCAATCCTCAATACCCAATCCTCAATTTCAATCCTCAATCCTCAATCCTCATTTCTCAATCCTCAATCCTCAACCCTCAGCCCTCATCCTCCATCCTCAGTACTCAATCCTCTATCCTCAATCTTCAATCCTCAATACTCTATCTTCAATCCTCATTCCTCAATCCTCAATCCTCAATCCTCAATCTTCAATCCTCAATACTCAATCTGCAATCCTCAATCCTCAAACCTCAATCCTCAATCCTCATTCCTCAGTCCTCAATACCCAATCCTCAATCCTCAATCCTCAATCCTCAATCCTCAATCCTCAATCCTCAATCTTCAACCCTGAATCCTCAATCCTCAATACTCAATCCTCAATCTCCAATCCTCAATTCTCAATCCTCAATCCTCAATCCTCAATCCTCAGTCCTCAATCCTCAATCTTCAATCCACAATCCTCAAGCTTCTATACTCAATAATCAATCTCCAATCCTAGATCGTCAATACTCAATCCTCAATCCTCAATCTTCAACCCTGAATCCTCAATCATCAATACTCAATCCTCAATCTTCAATCCTCAATACTCAATCTCCAATCCTCAATCCTCAATCCTCAATCCTCAGTCCTCAATCTTCAACCCTCAACACTCAATCTTCAATCCTCAATCCTCAATCCTCAATCCTCAATCCTCATTCTTCAATCCTCAATACCCAATCCTCAATCATCAATACTCAATCCTCAATCTTCAATCCTCAATACTCAATCTCCAATCCTCAATCCTCAATCCTCAATACTCAATCCTCAATCTTCAATCCTCAATACCCAATGCTCAATCTTCAATCCTCAATCCTCAATCCTCAATTCTCAATCCTCAATCCTTAATCCCCGGACCTCAAACATCAATATTCAGCCCTGAGTCCTCGCCCACAATCCACAACCCTCAATCCGCAGTCCACAATATTCAATCATCAATATTCAATCTTCAATCCTCAATCCTCAATCCTCAATCCTCAAACCTCAATCCTCAATCTTCAACCCTGAATCCTCAATCCTCAATACTCAATCCTCAATCTTCAATCCTCAATACTCAATCTACAATCCTCAATCCTCAATCCTCAATCCTCAATCCTCAATCCTCAATCCTCAATCCTCATTCTTCAATCCTAAATACCCAATCCTCAATCTTCAATCCTCAATCCTCAATCCTCAATTCTCAATCCTCAATCCTTAATCCCCGGACCTCAAACATCAATATTCAGCCCTGAGCCCTCGCCCACAATCCACAACCCTCAATCCGCAGTCCTCAATATTCAATCATCAATATTCAATCTTCAATCCTCAACCCTCAATCCTCAATCCTCAATCCTCAATCCTCAATCCTCAATCCTCAATCTTCAATCCTCAACACTCAATCTTCAATACTCAATCCTCAATCCTCAATCCTCAATCCTCATTCTTCAATCCTCAATACCCAATCCTCAATCTTCAATCCTCAATCCTCAATCCTCAATCCTAATTCCTCAATCCTCATCCTTCAATCCTCAATACCCAATCCTCAATTTCAATCCTCAATCCTCAATCCTCATTTCTCAATCCTCAATCCTCAACCCTCAGCCCTCATCCTCCATCCTCAGTACTCAATCCTCTATCCTCAATCTTCAATCCTCAATACTCTATCTTCAATCCTCATTCCTCAATCCTCAATCCTCAATCCTCAATCTTCAATCCTCAATACTCAATCTGCAATCCTCAATCCTCAAACCTCAATCCTCAATCCTCATTCCTCAGTCCTCAATACCCAATCCTCAATCCTCAATCCTCAATCCTCAATCCTCAATCCTCAATCCTCAATCTTCAACCCTGAATCCTCAATCCTCAATACTCAATCCTCAATCTCCAATCCTCAATTCTCAATCCTCAATCCTCAATCCTCAATCCTCAGTCCTCAATCCTCAATCTTCAATCCACAATCCTCAAGCTTCTATACTCAATAATCAATCTCCAATCCTAGATCGTCAATACTCAATCCTCAATCCTCAATCTTCAACCCTGAATCCTCAATCATCAATACTCAATCCTCAATCTTCAATCCTCAATACTCAATCTCCAATCCTCAATCCTCAATCCTCAATCCTCAGTCCTCAATCTTCACCCCTCAACACTCAATCTTCAATCCTCAATCCTCAATCCTCAATCCTCAATCCTCATTCTTCAATCCTCAATACCCAATCCTCAATCATCAATACTCAATCCTCAATCTTCAATCCTCAATACTCAATCTCCAATCCTCAATCCTCAATCCTCAATACTCAATCCTCAATCTTCAATCCTCAATACCCAATGCTCAATCTTCAATCCTCAATCCTCAATCCTCAATTCTCAATCCTCAATCCTTAATCCCCGGACCTCAAACATCAATATTCAGCCCTGAGTCCTCGCCCACAATCCACAACCCTCAATCCGCAGTCCACAATATTCAATCATCAATATTCAATCTTCAATCCTCAATCCTCAATCCTCAATCCTCAAACCTCAATCCTCAATCTTCAACCCTGAATCCTCAATCCTCAATACTCAATCCTCAATCTTCAATCCTCAATACTCAATCTACAATCCTCAATCCTCAATCCTCAATCCTCAATCCTCAATCTTCAATCCTCAACACTCAATCTTCAATACTCAATCCTCAATCCTCAATCCTCAATCCTCATTCTTCAATCCTCAATACCCAATCCTCAATCTTCAATCCTCAATCCTCAATCCTCAATCCTAATTCCTCAATCCTCATTCTTCAATCCTCAATACCCAATCCTCAATTTCAATCCTCAATCCTCAATCCTCATTTCTCAATCCTCAATCGTCAACCCTCAGCCCTCATCCTCCATCTTCAGTACTCAATCCTCTATCCTCAATCTTCAATCCTCAATACTCAATCTTCAATCCTCATTCCTCAATCCTCAATCCTCAATCCTCAATCTGCAATCCTCAATACTCAATCTGCAATCCTCAATCCTCAAACCTCAATCCTCAATCCTCATTCCTCAATCCTCAATACCCAATCCTCAATCCTCAATCCTCAATCCTCAATCCTCAATCCTCAATCCTCAATCTTCAACCCTGAATCCTCAATCCTCAATACTCAATCATCAATCTCCAATCCTCAATTCTCAATCCTCAATCCTCAATCCTCAATCCTCAATCCTCAATCCTCAATCCTCAATCCACAATCCTCAAGCTTCTATACTCAATAACCAATCTCCAATCCTAGATCCTCAATCCTGAATCCTCAATCCTCAATCTTCAACCCTGAATCCTCAATCCTCAATACTCAATCCTCAATCTTCAATCCTCAATACTCAATCTTCAATCCTCAATCCTCAATCGTCAATCCTCAATCCTAATTCCTCAATCCTCATTCTTCAATCCTCAATACACAATCCTCAATTTCAATCCTCAATCCTCAACCCTCATTTCTCAATCCTCAATCCTCAACCCTCAGCCCTCATCCTCCATCCTCAGTACTCAATCCTCTATCCTCAATCTTCAATCCTCAATACTCAATCTTCAATCCTCATTCCACAATCCTCAAACCTCAATCCTCAATCTTCAATCCTCAATACTCAATCTGCAATCCTCAATCCTCAAACCTCAATCCTCAATCCTCATTCCTCAATCCTCAATACCCAATCCTCAATCCTCAATCCTCAATCCTCAATCCTCAATCCTCAATATTCAATCATCAATACTCAATCTTCAATCCTCAACCTTCAATCCTCAATACTCAATCTTCAATCCTCAATCCTCAATCCTCAATCCTCAAACCTCAATCCTCAATCCTCAATATTCAATCATCAATACTCAATCTTCAATCCTCAATCCTCAAACCTCAATCCTCAATCCTCATTCTTCAATCCTAAATACCCAATCCTCAATCTTCAATCCTCAATCCTCAATCCTCAATCCTCAATCCTCAGGCATCAATACTCAATCTACAATATTCAATCCTCAATCCTTAACCCTCAATCGACAATCCTCAAGCTTCAATACTCAATACTGAATCTTCAATCCTCAATCCTCAATCCTCAATCCTCAATCCTCAATCCTCAATCTTCAATCCTCAATTCTCAATCTTCAATCCTCGATCCTCAATCCTCAATCCTCAATATTCAATCATCAATACTCAATCTTCAATCCTCAATCCTCAATCCTCAATACTCAATCCTCAATCCTCAATCCTGAGGCATCAATACTCAATCTACAATATTCAATCCTCAGTCCTTAATCCTCAATCCACAATCCTCAACCTTCAATACTCAATACTCAATCTTCAATCCTCAATCCTCAATCCTCAATCCTCAATCCTCAATCCTCAATCCTCAGGCATCAATACTCAATCTTCAATGCTCAATCCTCAATCCTCAATCCTCATTCCCCAACCCTCAATCCTCATTCCTCAAACCTCAACCCTCAACCCTCAGTCCTCATACTCAATTCTCAATTCTCAATCCTCAATCCTCAATCCTCAATCTTCAATCCTCAATAATCAATCTCCAATCCTCAATCCTCAATTCTCGATCCTCAATCCTCAGGCATCAATACTCAATCTTCAATACTCAACACTCAATCCTCATTCCTCAATCCTCAATCCTCAAACCTCAATCCTCAATCCTCAATATTCAATCATCAATACTCAATCTTCAATCCGCAATCCTCAATCCTCAATCCTCAACCCTCAATCCTCATTCCTCAAACCTCAATCCTCAACCCTCTGTCCTCATACTCAATTCTCAATTCTCAATCCTCAATTCTCAATCCTCAATCTTCAGTCCTCAATAATCAATCTCCAATTCTAGATCCTCAATCCCCAATCTTCAATCCTTAATCCTCAATCTTCAATCCCCAATCCCCAGTACTCAATCTTCAATCCTCAATGCTCAATCCTCAATCCTCAATCCTCAGTCCTCAGACCTCAATCTTCAATCCTCAAACCTCAATCCTCAACCGTCAGTCCTCATTCTCCAACCTCAATCCTCAATCCTCAATCCTCAATCTTCAATCCCCAATACTCAATCTTCAATCCTCAATCCTCAATACTCAATCCTCAATCCTCAAGCCTCAGGCATCAATACTCAATCTACAATACTCAATCCTCAATCCTCAATCCTCAATCCTCAATCCTCAACCATCAACCCTCATTCCTCAAACCTCAATCCTCAACCCTCAGTCCTCATCCTCAATTCTCAATTCTCAATCCTCAATCCTCAATCCTCAATCTTCAATCCTCAATAATCAATCTCCGATCCTAGGTCCTCAATCCCCAACCTTCAATCGTTAATCCTCAATCTTCAATCCTCAATCCCCAGTCATCAATCTTCAATCCTCAATGCTCAATCCTCAATCCTCAATCCTCAGTCCTCAATCCCCAATCCTTAATCCTCAAACCTCAATCCTCAACCGTCAGTCCTCGTCCTCAATTCTCAAACCTCAATCATCAATCCTCAATATTCAATCATCAATACTCAATCTTCAATCCTCAATCCTCAAACCTCAATCCTCAATCCTCATTCTTCAATCCTAAATACCCAATCCTCAATTTCCAATCCTCAATCCTCAATCCTCAATTCTCAATCCTCAATCCTTAATCCTCAGACCTCAAACATCAATATTCAACCCTCAGTCCTCGTCCTCAATCCACAACCCTCAATCCTCAGTCCTCAATATTCAATCATCAATATTCAATCTTCAATCCTCAATCCTCAATCCTCAATCCTCAATCCTCAATCCTCAATTTTCAACCCTGAATCCTCAATCCTCAATACTCAATCCTCTATCTTCAATCCTCAATACTCAATCTTCAGTCCTTAATCCTCAATCTGCAATCCCGAATCCCCAGTACTCAATCTTCAATCCTCAATGCTCAATCCTCAATCCTCAATCCTCAGTCCTCAGTCCTCAATCTTCAATCCCCAAACCTCAATCCTCAACCGTCAGTCCTCATTCTCCATCCTCAATCCTCAATCCTCAATCCTCAATCTTCAATCCCCAATACTCAATCTTCAATCCTCAATCCTCAATCCTCAATCCTCAATCCTCAATCCTCAGGTATCAATACTCAATCTTCAATACTCAATCCTCAATCCTCAATCCTCAATCCTCAATCCTCAATCCTCAACCATCAATCCTCATTCCTCAAACCTCAATCCTCAACCCTCAGTCCTCATCCTCAATTCTCAATTCTCAATCCTCAATCGTCAATCCTCAATCTTCAATCCTGAATAATCAATCTCCGATCCTAGATCCTCAATCCCCAATCTTCAATCGTTAATCCTCAATATTCAATCCTCAATCCCCAGTCATCAATCTTCAATCTTCAATGCTCAATCCTCAATCCTCAATCCTCAATCCTCAGTCCTCAATCCCCAATCCTCAATCCTCTAACCTCAATCCTCAACCGTCAGTCCTCGTCCTCAATCCTCAAACCTCAATCCTCAATCCTCAATATTCAATCGACAATACTCAATCATCAATCCTCAATCCTCAAACCTCAATCCTCAATCCTCATTCTTCAATCCTAAATACCCAATCCTCAATCTTCAATCCTCAATCCTCAATCCTCAATTCTCAATCCTCAATCCTTAATACTCAGACCTCAAACATCAATATTCAACCCTCAGCCCTCGTCCTCAATCGACAACCCTCAATCCTCAGTCCTCAATATTCAATCATCAATATTCAATCTTCAATCCTCAATCCTCAATCCTCAATCCTCGATCCTCAATCCTCAATTTTCAATCCTGAATCCTCAATCCTCAATACTCAATCCTCAATCTTCAATCCTCAATACCCAGTCTTCAATCCTCAATCCTCAATCCTCAATCCTCAATCCTCAATCTTCAATCCTCAACACTAATCTTCAATCCTCAATCCTCAGACCTCAATCCTCAATCCTCATTCTTCAATCCTAAATACCCAATCCTCAATCTTCAATCCGCAATCCTCAATCCTCAATCCTCAATCCTCAATCCTCAATCTTCAACCCTGAATCCACAATCCTCAATACTCAATCCTCAATCTTCAATCCTCAATACTCAATCTTCAACCCTCAATCCTCAATCCTCAATCCTCAATCCTCAATCCTCAATCTTCAATCCTCAACACTCAATCTTCAATCCTCAATCCTCAATCCTCAATCCTCAATCCTCATTCTTCAACCCTCAATACCCAATCCTCAATCTTCAATCCTCAATCCTCAATCCTCAATCCTAATTCCTCAATCCTCATTCTTCAATCCTCAATACCCAATCCTCAATTTCAATCCTCAATCCTCAGTCCTCATTTCTCAATCCACAATCCTCAACCCTCAGCCCTCATCCTCCATCCTCAATCCTCTATCCACAATCCTCGATCTTCAATCCTCAATTCTCAATCTTCAATCCTCGATCCTCAATCATCAATCCTCAATCCTCAATCCTCAGGCATCAATACTCAACCTTCAATGATCAATCCTCAATCCTCAATCCTCAATCCTCATTCCCCAACCCTCAGTCCTCATTCCTCAAACCTCAATCCTCAACCCTCAGTCCTCATACTCAATTCTCAATTCTCAATCCTCAATCCTCAATCCTCAATCTTCAATCCTCAATAGTCAATCTCCAATCCTCAATCCTCAATCCTCGATCCTCAATCCTCAGGCATCAATACTCAATCTTCAGTACTCAATCCTCAATCCTCAATCCTCAATCCTCAATCCTCAAACCTCAATCCTCAATCCTCAATATTCAATCATCAATACTCAATCTTCGATCCTCAATCCTCAATCCTCAATCCTCAATCCTCAATCCTCAATCCTCAATCCTCAATCCTCAATCCTCAATCCTCAATCCCCAATCCACAATCCTCAGCCTTCAATACTCAATAATCAATTTCCAATCCTAGATCCTCAATCCTCAATCCTCAATCCTCAATCCTCAACCCTCATTCTTCAATCCTCAATATTCAATCATCAACACTCAATCTTCAATCCTCAATCCTCAATCCTCAATCCTCAATCCTCAATCCTCAATCCTCAATATTCAATCATCAATAAGCAATCTTCAACCCTCAATCTTCAATCCTCAATAGTCAATCTTCAATCCTCAATCCTCAATCCTCAATCCTCAATCCTCAATCCTCAATCCTCAGGTATCAATACTCAATCTACAATATTCAATCCTCAATCCTTAATCCTCAATCCACAATCCTCAACCTTCAATACTCAATACTCAATCTTCAATCCTCAATCCTCAATCCTCAATCCTCAATCCTCAATCCTCAATCCTCAATATTCAATCCTCTATACTCAACCTTCAATCATCAATCCTCAATCCTTAATTCTCAGTCGTCAATCCTCAGTCATCATTCCTCAATCTTCAATACTCAATCGTCAATCCTTAGTCCTCAATCCTCAATACTCAATCCTCGTTCCTCAATCCTCAATCCTCAACCCTCAGACTTCATCCTCAATCCTCAAACCTCAATCCTCAATCCTCAGTATTCAATCATCAATACTCAATCTTCAATCCTCAATCCTAAAACCTCAATCCCCAATCCTCATTCTTCAATCCTAAATACCCAATCCTCAATCTTCAATCCTCAATCCTCAATACTCAATTCTCAATCCTCAATCCTTAATCCTCAGACCTCAAACGTCAATATTCAACCCTCAGTCCTCGTCCTCAATCCACAACCCTCAATCCTCAATCCTCATTCTTCAATCCTAAATACCCAATCCTCAATCTTCAATCCTCAATCCTCAATCCTCAATTCTCAATCCTCAATCCTTAATCCCCGGACCTCAAACATCAATATTCAGCCCTGAGTCCTCGCCCACAATCCACAACCCTCAATCCGCAGTCCTCAATATTCAATCATCAATATTCAATCTTCAATCCTCAATCCTCACTCCTCAATCCTCAATCCTCAATCCTCAATCTTCAACCCTGAATCCTCAATCCTCAATACTCAATCCTCAATCTTCAATCCTCAATACTCAATCTACAATCCTCAATCCTCAATCCTCAATCCTCAATCCTCAATCTTCAATCCTCAACACTCAATCTTCAATACTCAATCCTCAATCCTCAATCCTCAATCCTCATTCTTCAATCCTCAATACCCAATCCTCAATCTTCAATCCTCAATCCTCAATCCTCAATCCTAATTCCTCAATCCTCATTCTTCAATCCTCAATACCCAATCCTCAATTTCAATCCTCAATCCTCAATCCTCATTTCTCAATCCTCAATCCTCAACCCTCAGCCCTCATCCTCCATCTTCAGTACTCAATCCTCTATCCTCAATCTTCAATCCTCAATACTCAATCTTCAATCCTCATTCCTCAATCCTCAATCCTCAATCCTCAATCTTCAATCCTCAATACTCAATCTGCAATCCTCAATCCTCAAACCTCAATCCTCAATCCTCATTCCTCAATCCTCAATACCCAATCCTCAATCCTCAATCCTCAATCCTCAATCCTCAATCCTCAATCCTCAATCTTCAACCCTGAATCCTCAATCCTCAATACTCAATCCTCAATCTCCAATCCTCAATTCTCAATCCTCAATCCTCAATCCTCAATCCTCAATCCTCAATCCTCAATCCTCAATCCACAATCCTCAAGCTTCTATACTCAATAACCAATCTCCAATCCTAGATCCTCAATCCTCAATCCTCAATCCTCAATCTTCAACCCTGAATCCTCAATCCTCAATACTCAATCCTCAATCTTCAATCCTCAATACTCAATCTTCAATCTTCAATCCACAATCGTCAATCCTCAATCCTCAATCATCAATCCTCAACACTCAATCTTCAATTCTCAATCCTCAATCCTCAGTCCTCAATCCTCATTCTTCAATCCTCAATACCCAATCCTCAATCTTCAATCCTCAATCCTCAATCCTCAATCCTAATTCCTCAATCCTCATTCTTCAATCCTCAATACCCAATCCTCAATTTCAATCCTCAGTCCTCAATCCTCATTTCTCAATCCTCAATCCTCAACCCTCAGCCCTCATCCTCCATCCTCAGTACTCAATCCTCTATCCTCAATCTTCAATCCTCAATACTCAATCTTCAATCGTCATTCCACAATCCTCAAACCTCAATCCTCAATCTTCAATCCTCAATACTCAATCTGCAATCCTCAATCCTCAAACCTCAATCCTCAATCCTCATTCTTCAATCCTAAATACCCAATCCTCAATCTTCAATCCTCAATCCTCAATCCTCAATTCTCAATCCTCAATCCTTAATCCCCGGACCTCAAACATCAATATTCAGCCCTGAGTCCTCGCCCACAATCCACAACCCTCAATCCGCAGTCCTCAATATTCAATCATCAATATTCAATCTTCAATCCTCAATCCTCAATCCTCAATCCTCAATCCTCAATCCTCAATCTTCAACCCTGAATCCTCAATCCTCAGTACTCAATCCTCAATCTTCAATCCTCAATACTCAATCTACAATCCTCAATCCTCAATCCTCAATCCTCAATCCTCAATCTTCAATCCTCAACACTCAATCTTCAATACTCAATCCTCAATCCTCAATCCTCAATCCTCATTCTTCAATCCTCAATACCCAATCCTCAATCTTCAATCCTCAATCCTCAATCCTCAATCCTAATTCCTCAATCCTCATTCTTCAATCCTCAATACCCAATCCTCAATTTCAATCCTCAATCCTCAATCCTCATTTCTCAATCCTCAATCCTCAACCCTCAGCCCTCATCCTCCATCTTCAGTACTCAATCCTCTATCCTCAATCTTCAATCCTCAATACTCAATCTTCAATCCTCATTCCTCAATCCTCAATCCTCAATCCTCAATCTTCAATCCTCAATACTCAATCTGCAATCCTCAATCCTCAAACCTCAATCCTCAATCCTCATTCCTCAATCCTCAATACCCAATCCTCAATCCTCAATCCTCAATCCTCAATCCTCAATCCTCAATCCTCAATCTTCAACCCTGAATCCTCAATCCTCAATACTCAATCCTCAATCTCCAATCCTCAATTCTCAATCCTCAATCCTCAATCCTCAATCCTCAATCCTCAATCCTCAATCCTCAATCCACAATCCTCAAGCTTCTATACTCAATAACCAATCTCCAATCCTAGATCCTCAATCCTCAATCCTCAATCCTCAATCTTCAACCGTGAATCCTCAATCCTCAATACTCAATCCTCTATCCTCAATCTTCAATCCTCAATACTCAATCTTCAATCCTCATTCCACAATCCTCAAACCTCAATCCTCAATCTTCAATCCTCAATACTCAATCTGCAATCCTCAATCCTCAAACCTCAATCCTCAATCCTCATTCCTCAATCCTCAATACCCAATCCTCAATCCTCAATCCTCAATCCTCAATCCTCAATATTCAATCATCAATACTCAATCTTCAATCCTCAATCTTCAATCCTCAATACTCAATCTTCAATCCTCAATCCTCAATCCTCAATCCTCAAACCTCAATCCTCAATCCTCAATATTCAGTCATCAATACTCAATCTTCAATCCTCAATCCTCAATCCTCAATCCTCAATCCTCATTCTTCAATCCTAAATACCCAATCCTCAATCTTCAATCCTCAATCCTCAATCCTCAATTCTCAATCCTCAATCCTTAATCCCCGGACCTCAAACATCAATATTCAGCCCTGAGCCCTCGCCCACAATCCACAACCCTCAATCCGCAGTCCTCAATATTCAATCATCAATATTCAATCTTCAATCCTCAACCCTCAATCCTCAATCCTCAATCCTCAATCCTCAATCCTCAATCCTCAATCTTCAATCCTCAACACTCAATCTTCAATACTCAATCCTCAATCCTCAATCCTCAATCCTCATTCTTCAATCCTCAATACCCAATCCTCAATCTTCAATCCTCAATCCTCAATCCTCAATCCTAATTCCTCAATCCTCATCCTTCAATCCTCAATACCCAATCCTCAATTTCAATCCTCAATCCTCAATCCTCATTTCTCAATCCTCAATCCTCAACCCTCAGCCCTCATCCTCCATCCTCAGTACTCAATCCTCTATCCTCAATCTTCAATCCTCAATACTCTATCTTCAATCCTCATTCCTCAATCCTCAATCCTCAATCCTCAATCCTCAATCTTCAACCCTGAATCCTCAATCCTCAATACTCAATCCTCAATCTTCAATCCTCAATACTCAATCTACAATCCTCAATCCTCAATCCTCAATCCTCAATCCTCAATCTTCAATCCTCAACACTCAATCTTCAATACTCAATCCTCAATCCTCAATCCTCAATCCTCATTCTTCAATCCTCAATACCCAATCCTCAATCTTCAATCCTCAATCCTCAATCCTCAATCCTAATTCCTCAATCCTCATTCTTCAATCCTCAATACCCAATCCTCAATTTCAATCCTCAATCCTCAATCCTCATTTCTCAATCCTCAATCGTCAACCCTCAGCCCTCATCCTCCATCTTCAGTACTCAATCCTCTATCCTCAATCTTCAATCCTCAATACTCAATCTTCAATCCTCATTCCTCAATCCTCAATCCTCAATCCTCAATCTGCAATCCTCAATACTCAATCTGCAATCCTCAATCCTCAAACCTCAATCCTCAATCCTCATTCCTCAATCCTCAATACCCAATCCTCAATCCTCAATCCTCAATCCTCAATCCTCAATCCTCAATCCTCAATCTTCAACCCTGAATCCTCAATCCTCAATACTCAATCATCAATCTCCAATCCTCAATTCTCAATCCTCAATCCTCAATCCTCAATCCTCAATCCTCAATCCTCAATCCTCAATCCACAATCCTCAAGCTTCTATACTCAATAACCAATCTCCAATCCTAGATCCTCAATCCTCAATCCTCAATCCTCAATCTTCAACCCTGAATCCTCAATCCTCAATACTCAATCCTCAATCTTCAATCCTCAATACTCAATCTTCAATCCTCAATCCTCAATCGTCAATCCTCAATCCTAATTCCTCAATCCTCATTCTTCAATCCTCAATACACAATCCTCAATTTCAATCCTCAATCCTCAACCCTCATTTCTCAATCCTCAATCCTCAACCCTCAGCCCTCATCCTCCATCCTCAGTACTCAATCCTCTATCCTCAATCTTCAATCCTCAATACTCAATCTTCAATCCTCATTCCACAATCCTCAAACCTCAATCCTCAATCTTCAATCCTCAATACTCAATCTGCAATCCTCAATCCTCAAACCTCAATCCTCAATCCTCATTCCTCAATCCTCAATACCCAATCCTCAATCCTCAATCCTCAATCCTCAATCCTCAATCCTCAATATTCAATCATCAATACTCAATCTTCAATCCTCAACCTTCAATCCTCAATACTCAATCTTCAATCCTCAATCCTCAATCCTCAATCCTCAAACCTCAATCCTCAATCCTCAATATTCAATCATCAATACTCAATCTTCAATCCTCAATCCTCAAACCTCAATCC
Source organism: Calliopsis andreniformis (assembly GCF_051401765.1). NCBI lineage: Eukaryota > Metazoa > Arthropoda > Insecta > Hymenoptera > Andrenidae > Calliopsis > Calliopsis andreniformis. The sequence continues at coordinate 3,199,884 of NW_027480438.1, forward strand.
TCAATCCTCATTCTTCAATCCTAAATACCCAATCCTCAATCTTCAATCCTCAATCCTCAATCCTCAATTCTCAATCCTCAATCCTTAATCCCCGGACCTCAAACATCAATATTCAGCCCTGAGTCCTCGCCCACAATCCACAACCCTCAATCCGCAGTCCTCAATATTCAATCATCAATATTCAATCTTCAATCCTCAACCCTCAATCCTCAATCCTCAATCCTCAATCCTCAATCTTCAACCCTGAATCCTCAATCCTCAATACTCAATCCTCAATCTTCAATCCTCAATACTCAGTCTTCAATCCTCAATCCTCAATCCTCAATCCTCAATCCTCAATCTTCAATCCTCAACACTCAATCTTCAATACTCAATCCTCAATCCTCAATCCTCAATCCTCATTCTTCAATCCTCAATACCCAATCCTCAATCTTCAATCCTCAATCCTCAATCCTCAATCCTAATTCCTCAATCCTCATCCTTCAATCCTCAATACCCAATCCTCAATTTCAATCCTCAATCCTCAATCCTCATTTCTCAATCCTCAATCCTCAACCCTCAGCCCTCATCCTCCATCCTCAGTACTCAATCCTCTATCCTCAATCTTCAATCCTCAATACTCAATCTTCAATCCTCATTCCTCAATCCTCAATCCTCAATACTCAATCTTCAATCCTCAATACTCAATCTGCAATCCTCAATCCTCAAACCTCAATCCTCAATCCTCATTCCTCAATCCTCAATACCCAATCCTCAATCCTCAATCCTCAATCCTCAATCCTCAATCCTCAATCCTCAATCTTCAACCCTGAATCCTCAATCCTCAATACTCAATCCTCAATCTCCAATCCTCAATTCTCAATCCTCAATCCTCAATCCTCAATCCTCAATCCTCAATCCTCAATTCTCAATCCTCAATCCACAATCCTCAAGCTTCTATACTCAATAATCAATCTCAAATCCTAGATCGTCAATCCTCAATCCTCAATCCTCAATCTTCAACCCTGAATCCTCAATCATCAATTCTCAATCCTCAATCTTCAATCCTCAATACTCAATCTTCAATCCTCAATCCTCAATCCTCAATCCTCAGTCCTCAATCTTCAACCCTCAACACTCAATCTTCAATCCTCAATCCTCAATCCTCAATCCTCAATCCTCAGGCATCAATACTCAATCTTCAATGCTCAATCCTCAATCCTCAATCCTCAATCCTCATTCCCCAACCATCAATCCTCATTCCTCAAACCTCAATCCTCAACCCTCAGTCCTCATACTCAATTCTCAATTCTCAATCCTCAATCCTCAATCCTCAATCTTCAATCCTCAATAATCAATCTCCAATCCTCAATCCTCAATCCTCGATCCTCAATCCTCAGGCATCAATACTCAATCTTCAATACTCAATCCTCAACCCTCAATCCTCAATCCTCAATCCTCAATCCTCATACCTCAATCCTCAATCCTCAATATTCAATCATCAATACTCAATCTCCAATCCTCAATCCTCAATCCTCAATCCTCAATCCTCAATCCTCAATCCTCAATATTCAATCATCAATACTCAATCTCCAATCCTCAATCCTCAATCTTCAATCCTCAATCCTCAATCCTCAATCCTCAATCCTCAATCCTCAATCCTCAATATTCAATCATCAATACGCAATCTTCAACCCTCAATCTTCAATCCTCAATAGTCAATCTTCAATCCTCAATCCTCAATCCTCAATCCTCAATCCTCAATCCTCAGGTATCAATACTCAATCTACAATATTCAATCCTCAATCCTTAATCCTCAATCCACAATCCTCAACCTTCAATACTCAATACTCAATCTTCAATCCTCAATCCTCAATCCTCAATCCTCAATCCTCAATCCTCAATCCTCAATATTCAATCCTCAATACTCAACCTTCAATCATCAATCCTCAATCCTCAATTCTCAGTCGTCAATCCTCAGCCATCATTCCTCAATCTTCAATACTCAATCGTCAATCCTTAGTCCTCAATCCTCAATCCTCAATCCTCGTTCCTCAAACCTCAATCCTCAACCCTCAGACTTCATCCTCAATCCTCAAACCTCAATCCTCAATCCTCAATATTCAATCATCAATACTCAATCTTCAATCCTCAATCCTAAAACCTCAATCCTCAGTCCTCATTCTTCAATCCTAAATACCCAATCCTCAATCTTCAATCCTCAATCCTCAATACTCAATTCTCAATCCTCAATCCTTAATCCTCAGACCTCAAACGTCAATATTCAACCCACAGTCCTCGTCCTCAATCCACAACCCTCAATCCTCAGTCCTCAATATTCAATCATCAATATTCAATCTTCAATCCTCAATCCTCAATCCTCAATCCTCAATCCTCAATCCTCAATCTTCAACCCTGAATCCTCAATCCTCAATACTCAATCCTCAATCTTCAATCCTCAATACTCAATCTTCAATCCTCAATCCTCAATCCTCAATCCTCAATATTCAATCATCAATACTCAATCTTCAATCCTCAATCCTCAATCCTCAATTCTCAATCCTGAATCCTCAATCCTCAATCCTCAATCCTCAATCCTCAATCCACAATCCTCAAGCTTCTATACTCAATAATCAATCTCCAATCCTAGATCCTCAATCCTCAATCCTCAATCCTCAATCCTCAATCCTCAATCCTCAATATTCAATCATCAATACTCAATCTTCAAACCTCAATCTTCAATCCTCAATTCTCAATCTTCAATCCTCGATCCTCAATCATCAATCCTCAATCCTCAATCCTTAGGCATCAATACTCAACCTTCAATGCTCAATCCTTAATCCTCAATCCTCAATCCTCATTCCCCAACCCTCAGTCCTCATTCCTCAAACCTCAATCCTCAACCCTCAGTCCTCATACTCAATTCTCAATTCTCAATCCTCAATCCTCAATCCTCAATCTTCAATCCTCAATAGTCAATCTCCAATCCTCAATCCTCAATCCTCGATCCTCAATCCTCAAACCTCAATCCTCAATCCTCAATATTCAATCATCAATACTCAATCTTCGATCCTCAATCCTCAATCCTCAATCCTCAATCCTCAATCCTCAATCCTCAATCCTCAATCCTCAATCCTCAATCCTCAATCCTCAATCCTCAATGCTCAATCCTCAATCCTCAATCCACAATCCTCAGCCTTCAATACTCAATAATAAATTTCCAATCCTAGATCCTCAATCCTCAATCCTCAATCCTCAATCCTCAATCCTCAATCCTCAATCTTCAACCCTGAATCCTCAATCCTCAATACTCAATCCTCAATCTCCAATCCTCAATTCTCAATCCTCAATCCTCAATCCTCAATCCTCAATCCTCAATCCTCAATCCTCAATCCACAATCCTCAAGCTTCTATACTCAATAATCAATCTCCAATCCTAGATCGTCAATCCTCAATCCTCAATCTTCAATCCTCAATAATCAATCTCCAATCCTCAATCCTCAATCCTCGATCCTCAATCCTCAGGCATCAATACTCAATCTTCAATACTCAATCCTCAATCCTCAATCCTCAATCCTCAATCCTCAAACCTCAATCCTCAATACTCAATATTCAATCATCAATACTCAATCTTCAATCCTCAATCCTCAATCCTCAATCCTCAATCCTCAATCCTCAATCCTCAATCCTCAATCCTCAATCCTCAATCCACAATCCTCAACCTTCAATACTCAATAATCAATCTCCAATCCTAGATCCTCAATCCTCAATCCTCAATCCTCATTCCTCAATCCTCAATACCCAATCCTCAATCTTCAATCCTCAAACATCAATCCTCAATTCTCAATCCTCAATCCTCAGTCCTCAATCGTCGAATCTCAATCCCCGACGCTTAGCACGCATCCTCAATCCTCAGTCCTCAATCCTCAATCCTCAAACCTAAATCCTCTACCGTCAGTCCTCGTCCTCAATCCTCAAACCTCAATCCCCAATACTCAATATTCAATCAGCAATACTCAATCTTCAATCCTCAATCCTCAATCCTCAATCCTCAATCCTCAATCCTCAATCCTCAATATTCAATCATCAATACTCAATCTTCAACCCTCAATCTTCAATCCTCAATACTCAATCTTCCATCCTCGATCCTCAATCCTCAATCCTCAATCCTCAATCCTCAGGCATCAATACTCAATCTACAATATTCAATCCTCAGTCCTTAATCCTCAATCCACAATCCTCAACCTTCAATACTCAATACTCAATCTTCAATCCTCAATCCTCAATCCTCAATCCTCAATCCTCAATCCTAAATCCGCAATATTCAATCCTCAATACTCAATCTTCAATCATCAATCCTCAGTCCTCAATTCACAGTCGTCAATCCTCAGTCATCAATCCTCAATATTCAATACTCAATCGTCAATCCTTAGTCCTCAATCCTCAATCCTCAATCCTCGTTCCTCAAACCTCAATCCTCAACCCTCAGTCTTCATCCTCAATCCTCAAACCTCAATCCTCAATCCTCAATATTCAATCATCAATACTCAATCTTCAATGCCCAATCCTCAAACCTCAATCCTCAATCCTCATTCTTCAATCCTAAATACCCAATCCTTAATCTTCAATCCTTAATCCTCAATTCTCAATTCTCAATCCTCAATCCTTAATCCTCAGACCTCAAACATCAATATTCAACCCTCAGTCCTCGTCCTCAATCCACAACCCTCAATCCTCAGTCCTCAATATTCAATCATAAATATTCAATCTTCAATCCTCAATCCTCATTTCTCAATCCTCAATCCTCAACCCTCAGCCCTCATCCTCCATCCTCAGTACTCAATCCTCTATCCTCAATCTTCAATCCTCAATACTCAATCTTCAATCCTCATTCCTCAATCCTCAATCCTCAATCCTCAATCTTCAATCCTCAATACTCAATCTACAATCCTCAATCCTCAAACCTCAATCCTCAATCCTCATTCCTCAATCCTCAATACCCAAACCTCAGTCCTCAATCCTCAATCCTCAATCCTCAATCCTCAATCCTCAATCTTCAACCCTGAATCCTCAATCCTCAATACTCAATCCTCAATCTCCAATCCTCAATTCTCAATCCTCAATCCTCAATCCTCAATCCTCAATCCTCAATCCTCAATATTCAATCATCAATACTCAATCACCAATCCTCAATCCTCAATCCTCAGGCATCAATACTCAATCTTCAATGCTCAATTCTCAATCCTCAATCCTCAATCCTCATTCCCCAACCCTCAATCCTCATTCCTCAAACCTCAATCCTCAACCCTCAGTCCTCATACTCAATTCTCAATTCTCAATCCTCAATCCTCAATCCTCAATCTTCAATCCTCAATAATCAATCTCCAATCCTCAATCCTCAATCCTCGATCCTCAATCCTCAGGCATCAATACTCAATCTTCAATACTCAATCCTCAATCCTCAATCCTCAATCCTCAATCCTCAAACCTCAAACCTCAATCCTCAATATTCAATCCTCAATACTCAATCTTCAATCCTCAATCCTCAATCCTCAATCCTCAATCCTCAATCTTCAATCCTCAACACTCAATCTTCAATACTCAATCCTCAATCCTCAATCCTCAATCCTCATTCTTCAATCCTCAATACCCAATCCTCAATCTTCAATCCTCAATCCTCAATCCTCAATCCTAATTCCTCAATCCTCATTCTTCAATCCTCAATACCCAATCCTCAATTTCAATCCTCAATCCTCAATCCTCATTTCTCAATCCTCAATCCTCAACCCTCAGCCCTCATCCTCCATCCTCAGTACTCAATCCTCTATCCTCAATCTTCAATCCTCAATACTCAATCTTCAATCCTCATTCCTCAATCCTCAATCCTCAATCCTCAATCTTCAATCCTCAATACTCAATCTACAATCCTCAATCCTCAAACCTCAATCCTCAATCCTCATTCCTCAATCCTCAATACCCAAACCTCAGTCCTCAATCCTCAATCCTCAATCCTCAATCCTCAATCCTCAATCTTCAACCCTGAATCCTCAATCCTCAATACTCAATCCTCAATCTCCAATCCTCAATTCTCAATCCTCAATCCTCAATCCTCAATCCTCAATCCTCAATCCTCAATCCTCAATCCTCAATCCACAATCCTCAAGCTTCTATACTCAATAATCAATCTCCAATCCTAGATCGTCAACCCTGAATCCTCAATCATCAATACTCAATCCTCAATCTTCAATCCTCAATACTCAATCTTCAATCCTCAATCCTCAATCCTCAATCCTCAGTCCTCAATCTTCAACCCTCAACACTCAATCTTCAATCCTCAATCCTCAATCCTCAATCCTCAGGCATCAATACTCAATCTTCAATGCTCAATCCTCAATCCTCAATCCTGAATACTCATTCCCCAACCCTCAATCCTCATTCCTCAAACATCAATCCTCAACCCTCAGTCCTCATACTCAATTCCCAATTCTCAATCCTCAATCCTCAATCCTCAATCTTCAATCCTCAATAATCAATCTCCAATCCTCAATCCTCAATCCTCGATCCTCAATCCTCAGGCATCAATACTCAATCTTCAATACTCAATCCTCAATCCTCAATCCTCAATTCTCAATCCTCAAACCTCAATCCTCAATCCTCAATATTCAATCATCAATACTCAATCTTCAATCCTCAATCCTCAATCCTCAATCCTCAATCCTCAATCCTCAGTCCTCAATCGTCGAATCTCAATCCCCGACGCTTAGCACGCATCCTCAATCCTCAGTCCTCAATCCTCAATCCTCAAACCTAAATCCTCTACCGTCAGTCCTCGTCCTCAATCCTCAAACCTCAATCCCCAATACTCAATATTCAATCAGCAATACTCAATCTTCAATCCTCAATCCTCAATCCTCAATCCTCAATCCTCAATCCTCAATCCTCAATATTCAATCATCAATACTCAATCTTCAACCCTCAATCTTCAATCCTCAATACTCAATCTTCCATCCTCAATCCTCAATCCTCAATCCTCAATCCTCAATCCTCAGGCATCAATACTCAATCTACAATATTCAATCCTCAATCCTTAATCCTCAATCCACAATCCTCAACCTTCAATACTCAATACTCAATCTTCAATCCTCAATCCTCAATCCTCAATCCTCAATCCTCAATCCTCAATCCTCAATCCGCAATATTCAATCCTCAATACTCAATCTTCAATCATCAATCCTCAGTCCTCAATTCACAGTCGTCAATCCTCAGTCATCAATCCTCAATCTTCAATACTCAATCGTCAATCCTTAGTCCTCAATCCTCAATCCTCAATCCCCGTTCCTCAAACCTCAATCCTCAACCCTCAGTCTTCATCCTCAATCCTCAAACCTCAATCCTCAATCCTCAATATTCAATCATCAATACTCAATCTTCAATGCCCAATCCTCAAACCTCAATCCTCAATCCTCATTCTTCAATCCTAAATACCCAATCCTTAATCTTCAATCCTTAATCCTCAATTCTCAATTCTCAATTCTCAATCCTTAATCCTCAGACCTCAAACATCAATATTCAACCCTCAGTCCTCGTCCTCAATCCACAACCCTCAATCCTCAGTCCTCAATATTCAATCATAAATATTCAATCTTCAATCCTCAATCCTCAATCCTCAATCCTCAATCCTCAATCCTCAATCCTCAATCTTCAACCCTGAATCCTCAATCCTCAATACTCAATCCTCCATCTTCAATCCTCAATACTCAATCTTCAATCATCAATACTCAATCTTCAACCCTCAATCTTCAATCCTCAATACTCAATCTTCCATCCTCAATCCTCAATCCTCAATCCTCAATCCTCAATCCTCAGGCATCAATCCTCACTCTTCAATCCTAAATACCCAATCCTTAATCTTCAATCCTTAATCCTCAATCCTCAATTCTCAATCCTCAATCCTTAATCCTCAGTCCTCAAACATCAATATTCAACCCTCAGTCCTCGTCCTCAATCCACAACCCTCAATCCTCAGTCCTCAATATTCAATCATAAATATTCAATCTTCAATCCTCAATCCTCAATCCTCAATTCTCAATCCTCAATCCTCAATCTTCAACCCTGAATCCTCAATCCTCAATACTCAATCCTCCATCTTCAATCCTCAATACTCAATCTTCAATCCTCAATCCTCAATCGTCTATCCTCAAACCTCAATTTTCAATCCTCAACACTCAATCTTCAATCCTCAATCCTCAATCCTCAATCCTCAATCCTCATTCTTCAATCCTCAATACCCAATCCTCAATCTTCAATCCTCAATCCTCAATCCTCAATCCTAATTCCTCAATCCTCATTCTTCAATCCTCAATACCCAATCCTCAATTTCAATCCTCAATCCTCAATCCTCATTTCTCAATCCTCAATCCTCAACCCTCAGCCCTCATCCTCCATCCTCAGTACTCAATCCTCTATCCTCAATCTTCAATCCTCAATACTCAATCTTCAATCCTCATTCCTCAATCCTCAATCCTCAATCCTCAAACATCTATCCTCAATTCTCAATCCTCAATCCTCAGTCCTCAGTCGTCGAACATCAATCCCCGACCCTTAGCACTCATCCTCAATCCTCATCCCTCAATCCACAATCCTCAACCTTCAATACTCAATAATCAATCTCCAATCCTAGATCCTCAATCCTCAATCCTCAATCCTCATTCCTCAATCCTCAATACCCAATCCTCAATCTTCAATCCTCAAACATCAATCCTCAATTCTCAATCCTCAATCCTCAGTCCGCAGTCGTCGAATCTCAACCCCCGACGCTTAGCACGCATCCTCAAACCTAAATCCTCTACCGTCAGTCCTCGTCCTCAATCCTCAAACCACAATCCCCAATCCTCAATATTCAATCAGCAATACTCAATCTTCAATCCTCAATCCTCAATCCTCAATCCTCGATCCTCAATCCTCAATCCTCAATATTCAATCATCAATACTCAATCTTCAACCCTCAATCTTCAATCCTCAATACTCAATCTTCCATCCTCAATCCTCAATCCTCAATCCTCAATCCTCAATCCTCAGGCATCAATACTCAATCTACAATATTCAATCCTCAATCCTTAATCCTCAATCCACAATCCTCAACCTTCAATACTCAATACTCAATCTTCAATCCTCAATCCTCAATCCTCAATCCTCAATACTCAATCCTCCATCTTCAATCCTCAATACTCAATCTTCAATCCTCAATCCTCAATCGTCTATCCTCAAACCTCAATTTTCAATCCTCAACACTCAATCTTCAATCCTCAATCCTCAATCCTCAATCCTCAATCCTCATTCTTCAATCCTCAATACCCAATCCTCAATCTTCAATCCTCAATCCTCAATCCTCAATCCTAATTCCTCAATCCTCATTCTTCAATCCTCAATACCCAATCCTCAATTTCAATCCTCAATCCTCAATCCTCATTTCTCAATCCTCAATCCTCAACCCTCAGCCCTCATCCTCCATCCTCAGTACTCAATCCTCTATCCTCAATCTTCAATCCTCAATACTCAATCTTCAATCCTCATTCCTCAATCCTCAATCCTCAATCCTCAAACATCTATCCTCAATTCTCAATCCTCAATCCTCAGTCCTCAGTCGTCGAATCTCAACCCCCGACGCTTAGCACGCATCCTCAAACCTAAATCCTCTACCGTCAGTCCTCGTCCTCAATCCTCAAACCACAATCCCCAATCCTCAATATTCAATCAGCAATACTCAATCTTCAATCCTCAATCCTCAATCCTCAATCCTCGATCCTCAATCCTCAATCCTCAATATTCAATCATCAATACTCAATCTTCAACCCTCAATCTTCAATCCTCAATACTCAATCTTCCATCCTCAATCCTCAATCCTCAATCCTCAATCCTCAATCCTCAGGCATCAATACTCAATCTACAATATTCAATCCTCAATCCTTAATCCTCAATCCACAATCCTCAACCTTCAATACTCAATACTCAATCTTCAATCCTCAATCCTCAATCCTCAATCCTCAATCCTCAATCCTCAATCCTCAATCCGCAATATTCAATCCTCAATACTCAATCTTCAATCATCAATCCTCAGTCCTCAATTCTCAGTCGTCAATCCTCAGTCATCAATCCTCAATACTCAATACTCAATCTTCAATCCTCAATCCTCGTTTCTCAATCCTCAATCCTCAACCCTCAGCCCTCATCCTCCATCCTCAGTACTCAATCCTCTATCCTCAATATTCTATCCTCAATACTCAATCTTCAATCCTCATTCCTCAATCCTCAATCCTCAATCCTCAATCTTCAATCCTCAAACATCTATCCTCAATTCTCAATCCTCAATCCTCAGTCCTCAATCCTCAATCCTCAATCCTCAATCCTCAATCCTCAATATTCAATCATCAATACTCAATCTTTAACCCTCAATCTTCAATCCTCAATACTCAATCTTCAATCCTCAATCCTCAATCCTCAATCCTCAATCCTCAATCCTCAATATTCAATCCTCAATACTCAATCTTCAATCCTCAATCCTCAATCCTCAATATTCAATCCTCAATACTCAATCTTCAACCATCAATACTCAATCTTCAACCCTCAATCTTCAATCCTCAATACTCAATCCTCAATCCTCAATATTCAACCCTCAGCCCTCATCCTCCATCCTCAATACTCAATCCTCAATCCCCAATCTTCAATCCTCAATTCTCAATCTTCCATCCTCGATCCTCAATCCTCAATACTCAATCTTCAATCCTCAATCCTCAATCGTCAATCCTCAATCCTCAATTTTCAATCCTCAACACTCAATCTTCAATCCTCAATCCTCAATCCTCAATCCTCAATCCTCATTCTTCAATCCTCAATACCCAATCCTCAATCTTCAGTCCTCAATCCTCAATCCTCAATCCTAATTCCTCAATCCTCATTCTTCAATCCTCAATACCCAATCCTCAATTTCTATCCTCAATCCTCAATCCTCATTTCTCAATCCTCAACCCTCAACCCTCAGCCCTCATCCTCCATCCTCAGTACTCAATCCTCTATCCTCAATCTTCAATCCTCAATACTCAATCTTCAATCCTCACTCCTCAATCCTCAATCCTCAATCCTCAATCTTCAATCCTCAAACATCAATCCTCAATTCTCAATCCTCAATCCTCAGTCCTCAGTCGTCGAACCTCAATCCCCGACCCTCAGCACTCATCCTCAATCCTCGTTCCTCAATCCTCAATCCTCAAACCTAAATCCTCTACCGTCAGTCCTCGTCCTCAATCCTCAAACCTCAATCCTCAATCCTCAATATTCAATCATCAATACTCAATCCTCAATCTTCAATCCTCAATACCCAATCTTCAATCCTCAATCCTCAATCCTCAATCCTCAATCCTCAATCTTCAATCCTCAACACTAATCTTCAATCCTCAATCCCCAATCCTCAATCCTCAATCCTCATTCTTGAATCCTCAATACCCAATCCTCAATCTTCAATCCTCAATCCTCAATCCTCAATTCTAATTCCTCAATCCTCATTCTTCAATCCTCAATACCCAATCCTCAATTTCAATCCTCAATCCTCAATCCTCATTTCTCAATCCTCAATCTTCAACCCTCAGCCCTCATCCTCCATCCTCAGTACTCAATCCTCTATCCTCAATCTTCAATCCTCAATACTCAATCTTCGATCCTCATTCCTCAATCCTCAATCCTCAATCCTCAATCTTCAATCCTCAATTCTCAATCTTCAATCCTCGATCCTCAATCCTCAATCCTCAATATTCAATCATCAATTCTCAATCTTCAATCCTCAATCCTCAATCCTCAATCCTCAATCCTCAATCCTCAATCCTCAATATTCAATCATCAATACTCAATCTTTAACCCTCAATCTTCAATCCTCAATACTCAATCTTCAATCCTCAATCCTCAATCTTCAATCCTCAATCCTCAATCCTCAATATTCAATCCTCAATACTCAATCTTCAATCCTCAATCCTCAATCCTCAATCCTCAATCCTCAATCCTCAATATTCAATCCTCAATACTCAATCTTCAATCCTCAATCCTCAATCCTCAATATTCAATCCTCAATACTCAATCTTCAATCATCAATACTCAATCTTCAACCCTCAAACCACAATCCCCAATCCTCAATATTCAATCAGCAATACTCAATCTTCAATCCTCAATCCTCAATCCTCAATCCTCAATCCTCAATCCTCAATCCTCAATATTCAATCATCAATACTCAATCTTCAACCCTCAATCTTCAATCCTCAATACTCAATCTTCCATCCTCAATCCTCAATCCTCAATCCTCAATCCTCAATCCTCAATCCTCAATCCTCAATCCTCAGGCATCAATACTCAATCTACAATATTCAGTCCTCAATCCTTAATCCTCAATCCACAATCCTCAACCTTCAATACTCAATACTCAATCTTCAATCCTCAATCCTCAATCCTCAATCCTCAATCCTCAATCCTCAATCCGCAATATTCAATCCTCAATACTCAATCTTCAATCATCAATAATCAATCTCCGATCCTAGGCCCTCAATCCCCAACCTTCAATCGTTAATCCTCAATCTTCAATCCTCAATCCCCAGTCATCAATCTTCAATCCTCAATGCTCAATCCTCAATCCTCAATCCTCAGACCTCAATCCCCAATCCTTAATCCTCAAACCTCAATCCTCAACCGTCAGTCCTCGTCCTCAATCCTCAAACCTCAATCATCAATCCTCAATATTCAATCATCAATACTCAATCTTCAATCCTCAATACTCAAACCTCAATCCTCAATCCTCATTCTTCGATCCTAAATACCCAATCCTCAATCCTCAGGCATCAATACTCAATCTACAATATTCAATCCTCAGTCCTTAATCATCAATCCACAATCCTCAACCTTCAATACTCAATACTCAATCTTCAATCCTCAATCCTCAGTCCTCAATCCTCAATCCTCAATCCTCAATCCTCAGGCATCAATACTCAATCTTCAATGCTCAATCCTCAATCCTCAATCCTCAATCCTCATTCCCCAACCCTCAATCCTCATTCCTCAAACCTCAACCCTCAACCCTCAGTCCTCATACTCAATTCTCAATTCTCAATCCTCAATCCTCAATCCTCAATCTTCAATCCTCAATAATCAATCTCCAATCCTCAATCCTCAATTCTCGATCCTCAATCCTCAGGCATCAATACTCAATCTTCAATACTCAACCCCCAGTCCTCACTCCTCAATCCTCAATCCTCAAACCTCAATCCTCAATCCTCAATATTCAATCATCAATACTCAATCTTCAATCCGCAATCCTCAATCCTCAATCCTCAACCCTCAATCCTCATTCCTCAAACCTCAATCCTCAACCCTCAGTCCTCATACTCAATTCTCAATTCTCAATCCTCAATTCTCAATCCTCAATCTTCAGTCCTCAATAATCAATCTCCAATTCTTGATCCTCAATCCCCAAACTTCAATCCTTAATCCTCAACCTTCAATCCCCAATCCCCAGTACTCAATCTTCAATCCTCAATGCTCAATCCTCAATCCTCAATCCTCAGTCCTCAGACCTCAATCTTCAATCCTCTAACCTCAATCCTCAACCGTCAGTCCTCATTCTCCAACCTCAATCCTCAATCCTCAATCCTCAAACTTCAATCCCCAATACTCAATCTTCAATCCTCAATCCTCAATACTCAATCCTCAATCCTCAAGCCTCAGGCAACAATACTCAATCTTCAATACTCAATCCTCAATCCTCAATCCTCAATTCTCAATCCTCAACCATCAATCCTCATTCCTCAAACCTCAATCCTCAACCCTCAGTCCTCATCCTCAATTCTCAATTCTCAATCCTCAATCCTCAATCCTCAATCTTCAATCCTCAATAATCAATCTCCGATCCTAGGCCCTCAATCCCCAACCTTCAATCGTTAATCCTCAATCTTCAATCCTCAATCCCCAGTCATCAATCTTCAATCCTCAATGCTCAATCCTCAATCCTCAATCCTCAGTCCTCAATCCCCAATCCTTAATCCTCAAACCTCAATCCTCAACCGTCAGTACTCGTCCTCAATCCTCAAACCTCAATCATCAATCCTCAATATTCAATCATCAATACTCAATCTTCAATCCTCAATACTCAAACCTCAATCCTCAATCCTCATTCTTCAATCCTAAATACCCAATCCTCAATTTCCAATCCTCAATCCTCAATCCTCAATTCTCAATCCTCAATCCTTAATCCTCAGACCTCAAACATCAATATTCAACCCTCAGTCCTCGTCCTCAATCGACAACCCTCAATCCTCAGTCCTCAATATTCAATCATCAATATTCAATCTTCAATCCTCAATCCTCAATCCTCAATCCTCAATCCTCAATCCTCAATTTTCAACCCTGAATCCGCAATCCTCAATAATCAATCCTCTATCTTCAATCCTCAATACTCAATCTTCAATCCTTAATCCTCAATCTGCAATCCCGAATCCCCAGTACTCAATCTTCAATCCTCAATGCTCAATCCTCAATCCTCAATCCTCAGTCCTCAGTCCTCAATCTTCAATCCTCAAACCTCAATCCTCAACCGTCAGTCCTCATCCTCCATCCTCAATCCTCAATCCTCAATCCTCAATCTTCAATCCCCAATACTCAATCTTCAATCCTCAATCCTCAATCCTCAATCCTCAATCCTCAATCCTCAGGTATCAATACTCAATCTTCAATACTCAATCCTCAATCCTCAATCCTCTATCCTCAACCCTCAATCCTCAACCATCAATCCTCATTCCTCAAACCTCAATCCTCAACCCTCAGTCCTCATCCTCAATTCTCAATTCTCAATCCTCAATCGTCAATCCTCAATCTTCAATCCTCAATAATCAATCTCCGATCCTAGATCCTCAATCCCCAATCTTCAATCGTTAATCCTCAATATTCAATCCTCAATCCCCAGTCATCAATCTTCAATCCTCAATGCTCAATCCTCAATCCTCAATCCTCAATCCTCAGTCCTCAATCCCCAAACCTCAATCCTCTAACCTCAATCCTCAACCGTCAGTCCTCGTCCTCAATCCTCAAACCTCAAACCTCAATCCTCAATATTCAATCGACAATACTCAATCATCAATCCTCAATCCTCAAACCTCAATCCTCAATCCTCATTCTTCAATCCTAAATACCCAATCCTCAATCTTCAATCCTCAATCCTCAATCCTCAATTCTCAATCCTCAATCCTTAATACTCAGACCTCAAACATCAATATTCAACCCTCAGCCCTCGTCCTCAATCCGCAACCCTCAATCCTCAGTCCTCAATATTCAATCATCAATATTCAATCTTCAATCCTCAATCCGCAATCCTCAATCCTCGATTCTCAATCCTCAATCTTCAACCCTGAATCCTCAATCCTCAATACACAATCCTCAATCTTCAATCCTCAATACCCAATCTTCAATCCTCAATCCTCAATCCTCAATCCTCAATCCTCAATCTTCAATCCTCAACACTAATCTTCAATCCTCAATCCCCAATCCTCAGTCCTCAATCCTCATTCTTCAATCCTCAATACCCAATCCTCAATCTTCAACCCTCAATCCTCAATCCTCAATCCTAATTCCTCAATCCTCATTCTTCAATCCTCAATACCCAATCCTCAATTTCAATCCTCAATCCTCAATCCTCATTTCTCAATCCTCAATCTTCAACCCTTAGACCTCATCCTCCATCCTCAGTACTCAATCCTCTATCCTCAATCTTCAATCCTCAATACTCAATCTTCGATCCTCATTCCTCAATCCTCAATCCTCAATCCTCAATCTTCAATCGCCAATACTCAATCTGCAATCCCCAATACTCAAACCTCAATCCTCAATCCTCATTACTCAATCCTCAATACCCAATCCTCAATCCTCAATCCTCAATCCTCAATGCTCAATATTCAACCATCAATCCTCAATCTTGAATACTCAATCTTCAATCCTCAATACTCAACCTTCAATCCTCAATCCTCAACCCTCAATCCTCAATCCTCAATCCTCAGGCATCAATACTCAATCTACAATATTCAATCCACAATACTCAATCCTCAATCCTCAGGCATCAATACTCAATCTACAATATTCAATCCACAATCCTTAATCCTCAATCCACAATCCTCAACCCTCAATACTCAATACTCAATCTTCAATCCTCAATCCTCAATCCTCAATCCTCAATCCTCAATCCTCAATCCTCAATATTCAATCCTCAATACTCAATCTTCAATCATCAATCCTCAATCCTCAATTCTCAGTCGTCAATCCTCAGTCATCAATCCTCAATCTTCAATACTCAATCGTCAATCCTTAGTCCTCAATCCTCAATCCTCGATCCTCGTTCCTCAAACCTCAATCCTCAACCCTCAGTCTTCATCCTCAATCCTCAAACCTCAATCCTCAACCCTCAATATTCAATCATCAATACTCAATCTTCAATCCTCAATCCTCAAACCTCAACCCTCAAACCTCATTCTTCAATCCTAAATACCCAATCCTCAATCTTCAATCCTCAATCCTCAATCCTCAATTCTCAATCCTCAATCCTTATTCCCCAGACCTCAAACATCAATATTCAACCCTTAGTCCTCGTCCACAATCCACAACCCTCAATCCGCAGTCATCAATATTCAATCATCAATATTCAATCTTCAATCCTCAATCCTCAATCCTCAATCCTCAATCCTCAATCCTCAATCCTCAATCTTCAACCCTGAATCCTCAATCCTCAATACTCAATCCTCAATCTTCGATCCTCAATACTCAATCTTCAATCCTCAATCCTCAATCCTCAATTCTCAATCCTCAATCCTCAATCCTCAATCCTCAATCCTCAATCCTCAATCCTCAATCCACAATCCTCAACCTTCTATACTCAATAATCAATCTCCAATCCTATATCGTCAATCCTCAATCCTCAATCCTCAATCTTCAACCCTGAATCCTCAATCCTCAATACTCAATACTCAATCTTCAATCCTCAATACTCAATCTTCAATCCTCAATCCTCAATCCTCAATCCTCAGTCCTCAATCTTCAACCCTCAACACTCAACCTTCAATCCTCAATCCTAAATCCTCAATCCTCAATCCTCAATCTTCAATCCTCATCACTAATCTTCAATCCTCAATCCTCAATCCTCAATCCTCAATCCTCAATCCTCAATCCTCAATCCTCAATCCTCATTCTTCAATCCTCAATACCCAATCCTCAATCTTCAATCCTCAATCCTCAATCCTCAATCCCAATTCCTCAATCCTCATTTCTCAATCCTCAATCCTCAACCCACAGCCCTCATCCTCCATCCTCAGTTCTCAATCCTCTATCCTCAATCTTCAATCCTCAATACCCAATCTTCAATCCTCATTCCTCAATCCTCAAACCTCAATCCTCAATCTTCAATCCACAATACTCATTCTGCAACCCTCAATCCTCAAACCTCAATCCTCAATCCTCATTCCTCAATCCTCAATACCCAATCCTCAATCCTCAGTACTCAATCCTCAATCCTCAATCCTCAATCTTCAACCCTGAATCCTCAATCCTCAATACTCAATCCTCAATCTTCAATCCTCAATACTCAATCTTCCATCCTCAATCCTCAATCCTCAATCCTCAATATTCAATCATCAATACTCAATCTTCAATCCTCATTCCTCAATCCCCAATTCTCAATCCTCAATCCTCAATCCTCAATCCTCAGTCCTCATACTCAATTCTCAATTCTCAATCCTCAATCCTCAATCCTCAATCTTCAATCCTCAATAATCAATCTCCAATCCTCAATCCTCAATCCTCGATCCTCAATCCTCAGGCATCAATTCTCAATCTTCAATACTCAATCCTCAATCCTCAACCCTCAATCCTCAATCCTCAGACCTCAATCCTCAATCCTCAATATTCAATCATCAATACTCAATCTTCAATCCTCAATACTCAATCTGCAAACCTCAATCCTCAAACCTCAATCCTCAATCCTCATTTCTCAATCCTCAATACCCATCCTCAATCCTCAATTCTCAATCCTCAATCCTCAATATTGAATCATCAATAGTCAATCTTCAATCCTCCATCTTCAATCCTCAATACTCAATCTTCAATCCTCAATCCTCTATCCTCAATCCTCAATCCTCAATCCTCAGGCATCAATACTCAATCTACAATATTCAATCCTCAATCCTTAATCCTCAATCCACGATCCTCAACCTTCAATACTCAATACTCAATCTTCAACCCTCAATCCTCAATCCTCAATCCTCAATCCTCAATCCTCAATATTCAATCCTCAATACTCATTCTTCAATCATCATCCTCAATCCTCAATTCTCAGTCGTCAATCCTCAATCCACAATCCTCATTCTTCAATCCTCAATACCCAATCCTCAATCTTCAATCCTCAAACATCAATCCTCAATTCTCAACCCTCAATCCTCAGTCCTCAGTTGTCGAACCTCAATATCCGACCCTTAGCACTCATCCTAAACCCTCAGTCCTCAATCCTCAATCCTCAAACCTAAATCCTCTACCGTCAGTCCTCGTCCTCAATCCTCAAACCTCAATCCTCAATCCTCAATATTCAATCATCAATACTCAATCTTCAATCCTCAATCCTCAATCCTCAATCCTCAATCCTCAATCCACAATCCTCAACCTTGAATACTCAATAATCAATCTCCAATCCTACATCCTCAATCCTCAATCCTCAATCCTCAATCCTCAATCCTCAATCCTCATTCTTCAATCCTCAATACCCAATCCTCAATCTTCAACCCTCAAACATCAATCCTCAATTCTCAATCCTCAATCCTCAGTCGTCAGTCGTCGAACCTCAATCCCCGACGCTTAGCACTCATCCTCAATCTTCAGTCCTCAATCCTCAATCCTCAAACCTAAATCCTCTACCGTCAGTCCTCGTCCTCAATCCTCAAACCTCAATCCTCTATCCTCAATATTCAATCATCAATACTCAATCTTCAATCCTCAATCCTCAATCCTCAATCCTCAATCCTCAATCCTCAATCCTGAATCCTCATTCCCCAACCCTCAATCCTCATTCTTCAAACCTCAATCCTCAACCCTCAGTCCTCATACTCAATTCCTAAATCTCAATCCTCAATCCTCAATACTCAATCTTCATTCCTCAATAATCAATCTCCAATCCTCAATCCTCAATCCTCGATCCTCAATCCTCAGGCATCAATACTCAATCTTCAATACTCAATCCTCAATCCTCAATCCTCAATCCTCAATCCTCAAACCTCAATCCTCAATCCTCAATATTCAATCATCAATACTCAATCTTCAATCCTCAATGCTCAATCCTCAATCCTCAATCCTCAATCCTCATTCTTCAATCCTCAATACCCAATCCTCAATCTTCAATCCTCAATCCTCAATCCTCAATCCTAATTCCTCAATCCTCATTCTTCAATCCTCAATACCCAATCCTCAATTTCAATCCTCAATCCTCAATCCTCATTTCTCAATCCTCAATCCTCAACCCTCAGCCCTCATCCTCCATCCTCAGTACTCAATCCTCTATCCTCAATCTTCAATCCTCAATACTCAATCTTCAATCCTCATTCCTCAATCCTCAATCCTCAATCCTCAATCTTCAATCCTCAATCCTCAATCCTCAATTCTCAATCCTCAATCCTTAATCCTCAGACCTCAAACATCAATATTCAACCCTCAGTCCTCGTCCTCAATCGACAACCCTCAATCCTCAGTCCTCAATATTCAATCATCAATATTCAATCTTCAATCCTCAATCCTCAATCCTCAATCCTCAATCCTCAATCCTCAATTTTCAACCCTGAATCCGCAATCCTCAATAATCAATCCTCTATCTTCAATCCTCAATACTCAATCTTCAATCCTTAATCCTCAATCTGCAATCCCGAATCCCCAGTACTCAATCTTCAATCCTCAATGCTCAATCCTCAATCCTCAATCCTCAGTCCTCAGTCCTCAATCTTCAATCCTCAAACCTCAATCCTCAACCGTCAGTCCTCATCCTCCATCCTCAATCCTCAATCCTCAGTCCTCAATCTTCAATCCCCAATACTCAATCTTCAATCCTCAATCCTCAATCCTCAATCCTCAATCCTCAATCCTCAGGTATCAATACTCAATCTTCAATACTCAATCCTCAATCCTCAATCCTCAATCCTCAACCCTCAATCCTCAACCATCAATCCTCATTCCTCAAACCTCAATCCTCAACCCTCAGTCCTCATCCTCAATTCTCAATTCTCAATCCTCAATCGTCAATCCTCAATCTTCAATCCTCAATAATCAATCTCCGATCCTAGATCCTCAATCCCCAATCTTCAATCGTTAATCCTCAATATTCAATCCTCAATCCCCAGTCATCAATCTTCAATCCTCAATGCTCAATCCTCAATCCTCAATCCTCAATCCTCAGTCCTCAATCCCCAATCCTCAATCCTCTAACCTCAATCCTCAACCGTCAGTCCTCGTCCTCAATCCTCAAACCTCAAACCTCAATCCTCAATATTCAATCGACAATACTCAATCATCAATCCTCAATCCTCAAACCTCAATCCTCAATCCTCATTCTTCAATCCTAAATACCCAATCCTCAATCTTCAATCCTCAATCCTCAATCCTCAATTCTCAATCCTCAATCCTTAATACTCAGACCTCAAACATCAATATTCAACCCTCAGCCCTCGTCCTCAATCCGCAACCCTCAATCCTCAGTCCTCAATATTCAATCATCAATATTCAATCTTCAATCCTCAACACTAATCTTCAATCCTCAATCCCCAATCCTCAGTCCTCAATCCTCAATCCTCAATCCTCAATACCCAATCCTCAATGCTCAATCCTCAATCCTCAATCCTCAATCCTCAATCCTCAATCCGCAATATTCAATCCTCAATACTCAATCTTCAATCATCAATCCTCAATCCTCAATTCTCAGTCGTCAATCCTCAGTCATCAATCCTCAATCTTCAATACTCAATCGTCAATCCTTAGTCCTCAATCCTCAATCCTCAATCATCGTTCCTCAAACCTCAATCCTCAACCCTCAGTCTTCATTCTCAATCCTCAAACCTCAATCCTCAATCCTCAATATTCAATCATCAATACTCAATCTTCAATCCCCAATCCTCAAACCTCAATCCTCAATCCACATTCTTCAATCCTAAATACCCAATCCTTAATCTTCAATCCTCAATCCTCAATCCTCAATTCTCAATCCTCAATCATTAATCCTCAGACCTCAAACATCAATATTCAACCCTCAGTCCTCGTCCTCAATACACAACCCTCAATCCTCAGTCCTCAATATTCAATCATAAATATTCAATCTTCAATCCTCAATCCTCAATCCTCAATCCTCAATCCTCAATCCTCAGTCTTCAACCCTGAATCCTCAATACTCAATCCTCAATCTTCAATCCTCAATACTCAATCTTCAATCCTCAATCCTCAATCGTCAATCCTCAATCCTCAATTTTCAATCCTCAACACTCAATCTTCAATCCTCAATCCTCAATCCTCAATCCTCAATCCTCATTCTTCAATCCTCAATACCCAATCCTCAATCTTCAGTCCTCAATCCTCAATCCTCAATCCTAATTCCTCAATCCTCATTCTTCAATCCTCAATACCCAATCCTCAATTTCTATCCTCAATCCTCAATCCTCATTTCTCAATCCTAAACCCTCAACCCTCAGCCCTCATCCTCCATCCTCAGTACTCAATCCTCTATCCTCAATCTTCAATCCTCAATACTCAATCTTCAATCCTCATTCCTCAATCCTCAATACTCAATCCTCAATCTTCAATCCTCAAACATCAATCCTCAATTCTCAATCCTCAATCCTCAGTCCTCAGTCGTCGAACCTCAATCCCCGACCATTAGCACTCATCCTCAATCCTCGTTCCTCAATCCTCAATCCTCAAACCTAAATCCTCTACCGTCAGTCCTCGTCCTCAATCCTCAAACCTCAATCCTCAATCCTCAATATTCAATCATCAATACTCAATCCTCAATCTTCAATCCTCAATACCCAATCTTCAATCCTCAATCCTCAATCCTCAATCCTCAATCCTCAATCTTCAATCCTCAACACTAATCTTCAATCCTCAATCCCCAATCCTCAATCCTCAATCCTCATTCTTGAATCCTCAATACCCAATCCTCAATCTTCAATCCTCAATCCTCAATCCTCAATCCTAATTCCTCAATCCTCATTCTTCAATCCTCAATACCCAATCCTCAATTTCAATCCTCAATACTCAATCCTCATTTCTCAATCCTCAATCTTCAACCCTCAGCCCTCATCCTCCATCCTCAGTACTCAATCCTCTATCCTCAATCTTCAATCCTCAATACTCAATCTTCGATCCTCATTCCTCAATCCTCAATCCTCAATACCCAATCCTCAATCTTCAATCCTCAAACATCAATCCTCAATTCTCAACCCTCAATCCTCAGTCCTCAGTTGTCGAACCTCAATATCCGACCCTTAGCACTCATCCTAAACCCTCAGTCCTCAATCCTCAATCCTCAAACCTAAATCCTCTACCGTCAGTCCTCGTCCTCAATCCTCAAACCTCAATCCTCAATCCTCAATATTCAATCATCAATACTCAATCTTCAATCCTCAATCCTCAATCCTCAATCCTCAATCCTCAATCCACAATCCTCAACCTTGAATACTCAATAATCAATCTCCAATCCTACATCCTCAATCCTCAATCCTCAATCCTCAATCCTCAATCCTCAATCCTCATTCTTCAATCCTCAATACCCAATCCTCAATCTTCAACCCTCAAACATCAATCCTCAATTCTCAATCCTCAATCCTCAGTCGTCAGTCGTCGAACCTCAATCCCCGACGCTTAGCACTCATCCTCAATCTTCAGTCCTCAATCCTCAATCCTCAAACCTAAATCCTCTACCGTCAGTCCTCGTCCTCAATCCTCAATCCTCAATCCTCAATCCTCAATATTCAATCATCAATACTCAATCTTCAATCCTCATTCCTCAATCCCCAATTCTCAATCCTCAATCCTCAATCCTCAATCCTCAGTCCTCATACTCAATTCTCAATTCTCAATCCTCAATCCTCAATCCTCAATCTTCAATCCTCAATAATCAATCTCCAATCCTCAATCCTCAATCCTCGATCCTCAATCCTCAGGCATCAATTCTCAATCTTCAATACTCAATCCTCAATCCTCAACCCTCAATCCTCAATCCTCAGACCTCAATCCTCAATCCTCAATATTCAATCATCAATACTCAATCTTCAATCCTCAATACTCAATCTGCAAACCTCAATCCTCAAACCTCAATCCTCAATCCTCATTTCTCAATCCTCAATACCCATCCTCAATCCTCAATTCTCAATCCTCAATCCTCAATATTGAATCATCAATAGTCAATCTTCAATCCTCCATCTTCAATCCTCAATACTCAATCTTCAATCCTCAATCCTCTATCCTCAATCCTCAATCCTCAATCCTCAGGCATCAATACTCAATCTACAATATTCAATCCTCAATCCTTAATCCTCAATCCACGATCCTCAACCTTCAATACTCAATACTCAATCTTCAACCCTCAATCCTCAATCCTCAATCCTCAATCCTCAATCCTCAATATTCAATCCTCAATACTCATTCTTCAATCATCATCCTCAATCCTCAATTCTCAGTCGTCAATCCTCAATCCACAATCCTCATTCTTCAATCCTCAATACCCAATCCTCAATCTTCAATCCTCAAACATCAATCCTCAATTCTCAACCCTCAATCCTCAGTCCTCAGTTGTCGAACCTCAATATCCGACCCTTAGCACTCATCCTAAACCCTCAGTCCTCAATCCTCAATCCTCAAACCTAAATCCTCTACCGTCAGTCCTCGTCCTCAATCCTCAAACCTCAATCCTCAATCCTCAATATTCAATCATCAATACTCAATCTTCAATCCTCAATCCTCAATCCTCAATCCTCAATCCTCAATCCACAATCCTCAACCTTGAATACTCAATAATCAATCTCCAATCCTACATCCTCAATCCTCAATCCTCAATCCTCAATCCTCAATCCTCAATCCTCATTCTTCAATCCTCAATACCCAATCCTCAATCTTCAACCCTCAAACATCAATCCTCAATTCTCAATCCTCAATCCTCAGTCGTCAGTCGTCGAACCTCAATCCCCGACGCTTAGCACTCATCCTCAATCTTCAGTCCTCAATCCTCAATCCTCAAACCTAAATCCTCTACCGTCAGTCCTCGTCCTCAATCCTCAAACCTCAATCCTCTATCCTCAATATTCAATCATCAATACTCAATCTTCAATCCTCAATCCTCAATCCTCAATCCTCAATCCTCAATCCTCAATCCTGAATCCTCATTCCCCAACCCTCAATCCTCATTCTTCAAACCTCAATCCTCAACCCTCAGTCCTCATACTCAATTCCTAAATCTCAATCCTCAATCCTCAATACTCAATCTTCATTCCTCAATAATCAATCTCCAATCCTCAATCCTCAATCCTCGATCCTCAATCCTCAGGCATCAATACTCAATCTTCAATACTCAATCCTCAATCCTCAATCCTCAATCCTCAATCCTCAAACCTCAATCCTCAATCCTCAATATTCAATCATCAATACTCAATCTTCAATCCTCAATGCTCAATCCTCAATCCTCAATCCTCAATCCTCATTCTTCAATCCTCAATACCCAATCCTCAATCTTCAATCCTCAATCCTCAATCCTCAATCCTAATTCCTCAATCCTCATTCTTCAATCCTCAATACCCAATCCTCAATTTCAATCCTCAATCCTCAATCCTCATTTCTCAATCCTCAATCCTCAACCCTCAGCCCTCATCCTCCATCCTCAGTACTCAATCCTCTATCCTCAATCTTCAATCCTCAATACTCAATCTTCAATCCTCATTCCTCAATCCTCAATCCTCAATCCTCAATCTTCAATCCTCAATCCTCAATCCTCAATTCTCAATCCTCAATCCTTAATCCTCAGACCTCAAACATCAATATTCAACCCTCAGTCCTCGTCCTCAATCGACAACCCTCAATCCTCAGTCCTCAATATTCAATCATCAATATTCAATCTTCAATCCTCAATCCTCAATCCTCAATCCTCAATCCTCAATTTTCAACCCTGAATCCGCAATCCTCAATAATCAATCCTCTATCTTCAATCCTCAATACTCAATCTTCAATCCTTAATCCTCAATCTGCAATCCCGAATCCCCAGTACTCAATCTTCAATCCTCAATGCTCAATCCTCAATCCTCAATCCTCAGTCCTCAGTCCTCAATCTTCAATCCTCAAACCTCAATCCTCAACCGTCAGTCCTCATCCTCCATCCTCAATCCTCAATCCTCAGTCCTCAATCTTCAATCCCCAATACTCAATCTTCAATCCTCAATCCTCAATCCTCAATCCTCAATCCTCAATCCTCAGGTATCAATACTCAATCTTCAATACTCAATCCTCAATCCTCAATCCTCAATCCTCAACCCTCAATCCTCAACCATCAATCCTCATTCCTCAAACCTCAATCCTCAACCCTCAGTCCTCATCCTCAATTCTCAATTCTCAATCCTCAATCGTCAATCCTCAATCTTCAATCCTCAATAATCAATCTCCGATCCTAGATCCTCAATCCCCAATCTTCAATCGTTAATCCTCAATATTCAATCCTCAATCCCCAGTCATCAATCTTCAATCCTCAATGCTCAATCCTCAATCCTCAATCCTCAATCCTCAGTCCTCAATCCCCAATCCTCAATCCTCTAACCTCAATCCTCAACCGTCAGTCCTCGTCCTCAATCCTCAAACCTCAAACCTCAATCCTCAATATTCAATCGACAATACTCAATCATCAATCCTCAATCCTCAAACCTCAATCCTCAATCCTCATTCTTCAATCCTAAATACCCAATCCTCAATCTTCAATCCTCAATCCTCAATCCTCAATTCTCAATCCTCAATCCTTAATACTCAGACCTCAAACATCAATATTCAACCCTCAGCCCTCGTCCTCAATCCGCAACCCTCAATCCTCAGTCCTCAATATTCAATCATCAATATTCAATCTTCAATCCTCAATCCGCAATCCTCAATCCTCGATTCTCAATCCTCAATTTTCAACCCTGAATCCTCAATCCTCAATACTCAATCCTCAATCTTCAATCCTCAATACCCAATCTTCAATCCTCAATCCTCAATCCTCAATCCTCAATCCTCAATCTTCAATCCTCAACACTAATCTTCAATCCTCAATCCCCAATCCTCAGTCCTCAATCCTCATTCTTCAATCCTCAATACCCAATCCTCAATCTTCAACCCTCAATCCTCAATCCTCAATCCTAATTCCTCAATCCTCATTCTTCAATCCTCAATACCCAATCCTCAATTTCAATCCTCAATCCTCAATCCTCATTTCTCAATCCTCAATCTTCAACCCTTAGACCTCATCCTCCATCCTCAGTACTCAATCCTCTATCCTCAATCTTCAATCCTCAATACTCAATCTTCGATCCTCATTCCTCAATCCTCAATCCTCAATCCTCAATCTTCAATCACCAATACTCAATCTGCAATCCCCAATACTCAAACCTCAATCCTCAATCCTCATTACTCAATCCTCAATACCCAATCCTCAATCCTCAATCCTCAATCCTCAATCCTCAATATTCAATCATCAATCCTCAATCTTGAATACTCAATCTTCAATCCTCAATACTCAACCTTCAATCCTCAATCCTCAACCCTCAATCCTCAATCCTCAATCCTCAGGCATCAATAATCAATCTACAATATTCAATCCACAATCCTCAATCCTCAATCCTCAGGCATGAATACTCAATCTACAATATTCAATCCACAATCCTTAATCCTCAATCCACAATCCTCAACCCTCAATACTCAATACTCAATCTTCAATCCTCAATCATCAATCCTCAATCCTCAATCCTCAATCCTCAATCCTCAATATTCAATCCTCAATACTCAATCTTCAATCATCAATCCTCAATCCTCAATTCTCAGTCGTCAATCCTCAGTCATCAATCCTCAATCTTCAATACTCAATCGTCAATCCTTAGTCCTGAATCCTCAATCCTCGATCCTCGTTCCTCAAACCTCAATCCTCAACCCTCAGTCTTCATCCTCAATCCTCAAACCTCAATCCTCAACCCTCAATATTCAATCACCAATACTCAATCTTCAATCCTCAATCCTCAATCCTCAATCCTCAATCTTCAACCCTGAATCCTCAATCCTCAATACTCAATCCTCAATCTTCAATCCTCAATACTCAATCTTCAATCCTCAATCCTCAAGCCTCAATCCTCAATATTCAATCATCAATACTCAATCTTCAATCCTCAATCCTCAATCCTCAATTCTCAATCCTCAATCCTCAATCCTCAATCCTCAATACTCAATCCTCAATGCTCAATCCTCAATCCTCAATCCTCAATCCTCAATCCTCAATCCGCAATATTCAATCCTCAATACTCAATCTTCAATCATCAATCCTCAATCCTCAATTCTCAGTCGTCAATCCTCAGTCATCAATCCTCAATCTTCAATACTCAATCGTCAATCCTTAGTCCTCAATCCTCAATCCTCAATCATCGTTCCTCAAACCTCAATCCTCAACCCTCAGTCTTCATTCTCAATCCTCAAACCTCAATCCTCAATCCTCAATATTCAATCATCAATACTCAATCTTCAATCCCCAATCCTCAAACCTCAATCCTCAATCCACATTCTTCAATCCTAAATACCCAATCCTTAATCTTCAATCCTCAATCCTCAATCCTCAATTCTCAATCCTCAATCATTAATCCTCAGACCTCAAACATCAATATTCAACCCTCAGTCCTCGTCCTCAATACACAACCCTCAATCCTCAGTCCTCAATATTCAATCATAAATATTCAATCTTCAATCCTCAATCCTCAATCCTCAATCCTCAATCCTCAATCCTCAGTCTTCAACCCTGAATCCTCAATACTCAATCCTCAATCTTCAATCCTCAATACTCAATCTTCAATCCTCAATCCTCAATCGTCAATCCTCAATCCTCAATTTTCAATCCTCAACACTCAATCTTCAATCCTCAATCCTCAATCCTCAATCCTCAATCCTCATTCTTCAATCCTCAATACCCAATCCTCAATCTTCAGTCCTCAATCCTCAATCCTCAATCCTAATTCCTCAATCCTCATTCTTCAATCCTCAATACCCAATCCTCAATTTCTATCCTCAATCCTCAATCCTCATTTCTCAATCCTAAACCCTCAACCCTCAGCCCTCATCCTCCATCCTCAGTACTCAATCCTCTATCCTCAATCTTCAATCCTCAATACTCAATCTTCAATCCTCATTCCTCAATCCTCAATACTCAATCCTCAATCTTCAATCCTCAAACATCAATCCTCAATTCTCAATCCTCAATCCTCAGTCCTCAGTCGTCGAACCTCAATCCCCGACCATTAGCACTCATCCTCAATCCTCGTTCCTCAATCCTCAATCCTCAAACCTAAATCCTCTACCGTCAGTCCTCGTCCTCAATCCTCAAACCTCAATCCTCAATCCTCAATATTCAATCATCAATACTCAATCCTCAATCTTCAATCCTCAATACCCAATCTTCAATCCTCAATCCTCAATCCTCAATCCTCAATCCTCAATCTTCAATCCTCAACACTAATCTTCAATCCTCAATCCCCAATCCTCAATCCTCAATCCTCATTCTTGAATCCTCAATACCCAATCCTCAATCTTCAATCCTCAATCCTCAATCCTCAATCCTAATTCCTCAATCCTCATTCTTCAATCCTCAATACCCAATCCTCAATTTCAATCCTCAATACTCAATCCTCATTTCTCAATCCTCAATCTTCAACCCTCAGCCCTCATCCTCCATCCTCAGTACTCAATCCTCTATCCTCAATCTTCAATCCTCAATACTCAATCTTCGATCCTCATTCCTCAATCCTCAATCCTCAATCCTCAATCTTCAATCGCCAATAATCAATCTGCAATCCCCAATACTCAAACCTCAATCCTCAATCCTCATTACTCAATCCTCAATACCCAATCCTCAATCCTCAATCCTCAATCCTCAATCCTCAATATTCATTCATCAATACTCAATCTTGAATCCTCAATCTTCAATCCTCAATACTCAATCTTCAATCCTCAATCCTCAATCCTCAATCCTCAATCCTCATTCTTCAATCCTCAATACCCAATCCTCAATCTTCAATCCTCAATCCTCAATCCTCAATCCTAATTCCTCAATCCTCATTCTTCAATCCTCAATACCCAATCCTCAATTTCAATCCTCAATCCTCAATCCTCATTTCTCAATCCTCAATCCTCAACCCTCAGCCCTCATCCTCCATCCTCAGTACTCAATCCTCTATCCTCAATCTTCAATCCTCAATACTCAATCTTCAATCCTCATTCCTCAATCCTCAATCCTCAATCCTCAATCATCAATCCTCAATCCTCAATTCTCAGTCGTCAATTCTCAGTCATCAATCCTCAATCTTCAATACTCAATCGTCAATCCTTAGTCCTCAATCCTCAATCCTCAATCATCGTTCCTCAAACCTCAATCCTCAACCCTCAGTCTTCATTCTCAATCCTCAAACCTCAATCCTCAATCCTCAATATTCAATCATCAATACTCAATCTTCAAACCCCAATCCTCAAACCTCAATCCTCAATCCACATTCCTCAATCCTAAATACCCAATCCTTAATCTTCAATCCTCAATCCTCAATCCTCAATTCTCAATCCTCAATCCTTAATCCTCAGACCTCAAACATCAATATTCAACCCTCAGTCCTCGTCCTCAATACACAACCCTCAATCCTCAGTCCTCAATATTCAATCATAAATATTCAATCTTCAATCCTCAATCCTCAATCCTCAATCCTCAATCCTCAATCCTCAGTCTTCAACCCTGAATCCTCAATACTCAATCCTCAATCTTCAATCCTCAATACTCAATCTTCAATCCTCAATCCTCAATCGTCAATCCTCAATCCTCAATTTTCAATCCTCAACACTCAATCTTCAATCCTCAATCCTCAATCCTCAATCCTCAATCCTCATTCTTCAATCCTCAATACCCAATCCTCAATCTTCAGTCCTCAATCCTCAATCCTCAATCCTAATTCCTCAATCCTCATTCTTCAATCCTCAATACCCAATCCTCAATTTCTATCCTCAATCCTCAATCCTCATTTCTCAATCCTAAACCCTCAACCCTCAGCCCTCATCCTCCATCCTCAGTACTCAATCCTCTATCCTCAATCTTCAATCCTCAATACTCAATCTTCAATCCTCATTCCTCAATCCTCAATACTCAATCCTCCATCTTCAATCCTCAATACTCAATCTTCAATCCTCAATCCTCAATCGTCAATCCTCAATCCTCAATCTTCAATCCTCAACACTCAATCTTCAATCCTCAATCCTCAGTCCTCAATCCTCAATCCTCATTCTTCAATCCTCAATACCCAATCCTCAATCTTCAATCCTCAATCCTCAATCCTCAATCCTAATTCCTCAATCCTCATTCTTCAATCCTCAATACCCAATCCTCAATTTCAATCCTCAATCCTCAATCCTCATTTCTCAATCCTCAATCCTCAACCCTTAGACCTCATCCTCCATCCTCAGTACTCAATCCTCTATCCACAATCTTCAATCCTCAATACTCAATCTTCGATCCTCATTCCTCAATCCTCAATCCTCAATCCTCAATCTTCAATCGCCAATACTCAATCTGCAATCCCCAATACTCAAACCTCAATCCTCAATCCTCATTACTCAATCCTCAATACCCAATCCTCAATCCTCAATCCTCAATCCTCAATCCTCAATATTCAATCATCAATCCTCAATCTTGAATACTCAATCTTCAATCCTCAATACTCAACCTTCAATCCTCAATCCTCAACCCTCAATCCTCAATCCTCAATCCTCAGGCATCAATACTCAATCTACAATATTCAATCCACAATCCTCAATCCTCAATCCTCAGGCATCAATACTCAATCTACAATATTCAATCCACAATCCTTAATCCTCAATCCACAATCCTCAACCCTCAATACTCAATACTCAATCTTCAATCCTCAATCCTCAATCCTCAATCCTCAATCCTCAATCCTCAATCCTCAATATTCAATCCTCAATACTCAATCTTCAATCATCAATCCTCAATCCTCAATTCTCAGTCGTCAATCCTCAGTCATCAATCCTCAATCTTCAATACTCAATCGCCAATCCTTAGTCCTGAATCCTCAATCCTCGATCCTCGTTCCTCAAACCTCAATCCTCAACCCTCAGTCTTCATCCTCAATCCTCAAACCTCAATCCTCAACCCTCAATATTCAATCACCAATACTCAATCTTCAATCCTCAATCCTCAATCCTCAATCCTCAATCTTCAACCCTGAATCCTCAATCCTCAATACTCAATCCTCAATCTTCAATCCTCAATACTCAATCTTCAATCCTCAATCCTCAATCCTCAATCCTCAATATTCAATCATCAATACTCAATCTTCAATCCTCAATCCTCAATCCTCAATTCTCAATCCTCAATCCTCAATCCTCAATCCTCAATACTCAATCCTCAATCCTCAATCCTCAATCCTCAATCCTCAATCCTCAATCCTCAATCCGCAATATTCAATCCTCAATACTCAATCTTCAATCATCAATCCTCAATCCTCAATTCTCAGTCGTCAATCCTCAGTCATCAATCCTCAATCTTCAATACTCAATCGTCAATCCTTAGTCCTCAATCCTCAATCCTCAATCATCGTTCCTCAAACCTCAATCCTCAACCCTCAGTCTTCATTCTCAATCCTCAAACCTCAATCCTCAATCCACAATATTCAATCATCAATACTCAATCTTCAATCCCCAATCCTCAAACCTCAATCCTCAATCCACATTCTTCAATCCTAAATACCCAATCCTTAATCTTCAATCCTCAATCCTCAATCCTCAATTCTCAATCCTCAATCCTTAATCCTCAGACCTCAAACATCAATATTCAACCCTCAGTCCTCGTCCTCAATACACAACCCTCAATCCTCAGTCCTCAATATTCAATCATAAATATTCAATCTTCAATCCTCAATCCTCAATCCTCAATCCTCAATCCTCAATCCTCAGTCTTCAACCCTGAATCCTCAATACTCAATCCTCAATCTTCAATCCTCAATACTCAATCTTCAATCCTCAATCCTCAATCGTCAATCCTCAATCCTCAATTTTCAATCCTCAACACTCAATCTTCAATCCTCAATCCTCAATCCTCAATCCTCAATCCTCATTCTTCAATCCTCAATACCCAATCCTCAATCTTCAGTCCTCAATCCTCAATCCTCAATCCTAATTCCTCAATCCTCATTCTTCAATCCTCAATACCCAATCCTCAATTTCTATCCTCAATCCTCAATCCTCATTTCTCAATCCTAAACCCTCAACCCTCAGCCCTCATCCTCCATCCTCAGTACTCAATCCTCTATCCTCAATCTTCAATCCTCAATACTCAATCTTCAATCCTCATTCCTCAATCCTCAATACTCAATCCTCAATCTTCAATCCTCAAACATCAATCCTCAATTCTCAATCCTCAATCCTCAGTCCTCAGTCGTCGAACCTCAATCCCCGACCATTAGCACTCATCCTCAATCCTCGTTCCTCAATCCTCAATCCTCAAACCTAAATCCTCTACCGTCAGTCCTCGTCCTCAATCCTCAAACCTCAATCCTCAATCCTCAATATTCAATCATCAATACTCAATCCTCAATCTTCAATCCTCAATACCCAATCTTCAATCCTCAATCCTCAATCCTCAATCCTCAATCCTCAATCTTCAATCCTCAACACTAATCTTCAATCCTCAATCCCCAATCCTCAATCCTCAATCCTCATTCTTGAATCCTCAATACCCAATCCTCAATCTTCAATCCTCAATCCTCAATCCTCAATCCTAATTCCTCAATCCTCATTCTTCAATCCTCAATACCCAATCCTCAATTTCAATCCTCAATCCTCAATCCTCATTTCTCAATCCTCAATCTTCAACCCTCAGCCCTCATCCTCCATCCTCAGTACTCAATCCTCTATCCTCAATCTTCAATCCTCAATACTCAATCTTCGATCCTCATTCCTCAATCCTCAATCCTCAATCCTCAATCTTCAATCGCCAATACTCAATCTGCAATCCCCAATACTCAAACCTCAATCCTCTATCCTCATTACTCAATCCTCAATACCCAATCCTCAATCCTCAATCCTCAATCCTCAATCCTCAATATTCATTCATCAATACTCAATCTTGAATCCTCAATCTTCAATCCTCAATACTCAACCTTCAATCCTCAGTCCTCAATCCTCAATCCTCAATCCTCAATCCTCAGGCATCAATACTCAATCTACAATATTCAATCCACAATCCTCAATCCTCAATCCTCAGGCATCAATACTCAATCTACAATATTCAATCCACAATCCTTAATCCTCAATCCACAATCCTCAACCTTCAATACTCAATACTCAATCTTCAATCCTCAATCCTCAATCCTCAATCCTCAATCCTCAATACTCAATATTCAATCGTCAATACTCAATCTTCAATCATCAATCCTCAATCCTCAATTCTCAGTCGTCAATCCTCAGTCATCAATCCTCAATCTTCAATACTCAATCGTCAATCCTTAGTCCTCAATCCTCAATCCTCGATCCTCGTTCCTCAAACCTCAATCCTCAACCCTCAGTCTTCATCCTCAATCCTCAAACCTCAATCCTCAACCCTCAATATTCAATCATCAATACTCAATCTTCAATCCTCAATCCTCAAACCTCAACCCTCAAACCTCATTCTTCAATCCTAAATACCCAATCCTCAATCTTCAATCCTCAATCCTCAATCCTCAATTCTCAATCCTCAATCCTTATTCCCCAGACCTCAAACATCAATATTCAACCCTTAGTCCTCGTCCACAATCCACAACCCTCAATCCGCAGTCATCAATATTCAATCATCAATATTCAATCTTCAATCCTCAATCCTCAATCCTCAATCCTCAATCCTCAATCCTCAATCCTCAATCTTCAACCCTGAATCCTCAATCCTCAATACTCAATCCTCAATCTTCGATCCTCAATACTCAATCTTCAATCCTCAATCCTCAATCCTCAATTCTCAATCCTCAATCCTCAATCCTCAATCCTCAATCCTCAATCCTCAATCCTCAATCCACAATCCTCAACCTTCTATACTCAATAATCAATCTCCAATCCTATATCGTCAATCCTCAATCCTCAATCCTCAATCTTCAACCCTGAATCCTCAATCCTCAATACTCAATACTCAATCTTCAATCCTCAATACTCAATCTTCAATCCTCAATCCTCAATCCTCAATCCTCAGTCCTCAATCTTCAACCCTCAACACTCAACCTTCAATCCTCAATCCTAAATCCTCAATCCTCAATCCTCAATCTTCAATCCTCATCACTAATCTTCAATCCTCAATCCTCAATCCTCAATCCTCAATCCTCAATCCTCATTCTTCAATCCTCAATACCCAATCCTCAATCTTCAGTCCTCGATCCTCAAACCTCAATCCTAATTCGTCAATCCTCATTCTTCAAACCTCAATACCCAATCCTCAATTTCAATCCTCAACCCTCAATCCTCATTTCTCAATCCTCAATCCTCAACCCTCAGCCCTCATCCTCCATCCTCAATCCTCAATCCTCAATCCTCATTCTTCAATCCTCAATACCCAATCCTCAATCTTCAATCCTCAATCCTCAATCCTCAATCCCAATTCCTCAATCCTCATTTCTCAATCCTCAATCCTCAACCCACAGCCCTCATCCTCCATCCTCAGTACTCAATCCTCAATCCTCAATCTTCAATCCTCAATACCCAATCTTCAATCTTCAATCCTCAATCCTCAATCCTCAATCCCAATTCCTCAATCCTCATTTCTCAATCCTCAATCCTCAACCCACAGCCCTCATCCTCCATCCTCAGTACTCAATCCTCTATCCTTAATCTTCAATCCTCAATACCCAATCTTCAATCCTCATTCCTCAATCCTCAATCCTCAATCCTCAATCTTCAATCCTCAATACTCATTCTGCAACCCTCAATCCTCAAACCTCAATCCTCAATCCTCATTCCTCAATCCTCAATACCCAATCCTCAATCCTCAGTACTCAATCCTCAATCCTCAATCCTCAATCTTCAACCCTGAATCCTCAATCCTCAATACTCAATCCTCAATCTTCAATCCTCAATACTCAATCTTCCATCCTCAATCCTCAATCCTCAATCCTCAATATTCAATCATCAATACTCAATCTTCAATCCTCATTCCTCAATCCCCAATTCTCAATCCTCAATCCTCAATCCTCAATCCTCAGTCCTCATACTCAATTCTCAATCCTCAATCCTCAATCCTCGATCCTCAATCCTCAGGCATCAATACTCAATCTTCAATACTCAATCCTCAATCCTCAATCCTCAATCCTCAATCCTCAGACCTCAATCCTCAATCCTCAATATTCAATCATCAATACTCAATCTTCAATCCTCAATACTCAATCTGCAAACCTCAATCCTCAAACCTCAATCCTCAATCCTCATTTCTCAATCCTCAATACCCATCCTCAATCCTCAATTCTCAATCCTCAATCCTCAATATTGAATCATCAATAGTCAATCTTCAATCCTCCATCTTCAATCCTCAATACTCAATCTTCAATCCTCAATCCTCTATCCTCAATCCTCAATCCTCAATCCTCAGGCATCAATACTCAATCTACAATATTCAATCCTCAATCCTTAATCCTCAATCCACGATCCTCAACCTTCAATACTCAATACTCAATCTTCAACCCTCAATCCTCAATCCTCAATCCTCAATCCTCAATCCTCAATATTCAATCCTCAATACTCATTCTTCAGTCATCATCCTCAATCCTCAATTCTCAGTCGTCAATCCTCAATCCACAATCCTCATTCTTCAATCCTCAATACCCAATCCTCAATCTTCAATCCTCAAACATCAATCCTCAATTCTCAACCCTCAATCCTCAGTCCTCAGTTGTCGAACCTCAATACCCGACCCTTAGCACTCATCCTAAATCCTCAGTCCTCAATCCTCAATCCTCAAACCTAAATCCTCTACCGTCAGTCCTCGTCCTCAATCCTCAAACCTCAATCCTCAATCCTCAATATTCAATCATCAATACTCAATCTTCAATCCTCAATCCTCAATCCTCAATCCTCAATCCTCAATCCACAATCCTCAACCTTGAATACTCAATAATCAATCTCCAATCCTACATCCTCAATCCTCAATCCTCAATCCTCAATCCTCAATCCTGAATCCTCAATCCTCATTCTTCAATCCTCAATACCCAATCCTCAATCTTCAATCCTAAAACATCAATCCTCAATTCTCAATCCTCAATCCTCAGTCGTCAGTCGTCGAACCTCAATCCCCGACGCTTAGCACTCATCCTCAATCTTCAGTCCTCAATCCTCAATCCTCAAACCTAAATCCTCTACCGTCAGTCCTCGTCCTCAATCCTCAAACCTCAATCCTCTATCCTCAATATTCAATCATCAATACTCAATCTTCAATCCTCAATCCTCAATCCTCAATCCTCAATCCTCAATCCTCAATCCTGAATCCTCATTCCCCAACCCTCAATCCTCATTCTTCAAACCTCAATCCTCAACCCTCAGTCCTCATACTCAATTCTTAAATCTCAATCCTCAATCCTCAATACTCAATCTTCATTCCTCAATAATCAATCTCCAATCCTCAATCCTCAATCCTCGATCCTCAATCCTCAGGCATCAATACTCAATCTTCAATACTCAATCCTCAATCCTCAATCCTCAATCCTCAATCCTCAAACCTCAATCCTCAATCCTCAATATTCAATCATCAATACTCAATCTTCAATCCTCAATCCTCAATCCTCAATCCTCAATCCTCATTCTTCAATCCTCAATACCCAATCCTCAATCTTCAATCCTCAATCCTCAATCCTCAATCCTAATTCCTCAATCCTCATTCTTCAATCCTCAATACCCAATCCTCAATTTCAATCCTCAATCCTCAATCCTCATTTCTCAATCCTCAATCCTCAACCCTCAGCCCTCATCCTCCATCCTCAGTACTCAATCCTCTATCCTCAATCTTCAATCCTCAATACTCAATCTTCAATCCTCATTCCTCAATCCTCAATCCTCAATCCTCAATCTTCAATCCTCAAACATCTATCCTCAATTCTCAATCCTCAATCCTCAGTCCTCAGTCGTCGAACATCAATCCCCGACCCTTAGCACTCATCCTCAATCCTCATCCCTCAATCCTCAATCCTCAAACCTAAATCCTCTACCGTCAGTCCTCGTCCTCAATCCTCAAACCTCAATCCTCAATCCTCAATATTCAATCATCAATTCTCAATCTTCAATCCTCAATCCTCAATCCTCAATCCTCAATCCTCAATCCTCAATCCTCAATATTCAATCATCAATACTCAATCTTTAACCCTCAATCTTCAATCCTCAATGCTCAATCTTCAATCCTCAATCCTCAATCCTCAATCCTCAATCCTCAATCCTCAATATTCAATCCTCAATACTCAATCTTCAATCCT
This sequence comes from Calliopsis andreniformis, assembly GCF_051401765.1. Classification (NCBI taxonomy): domain Eukaryota; kingdom Metazoa; phylum Arthropoda; class Insecta; order Hymenoptera; family Andrenidae; genus Calliopsis; species Calliopsis andreniformis. The sequence goes on from NW_027480438.1 coordinate 3,237,695, forward strand.
CAATCCTCAATCCTCAATATTCAATCCTCAATACCCAATCTTCAATCATCAATACTCAATCTTCAACCCTCAGTCTTCAATCCTCAATACTCAATCCTCAATCCTCAATATTCAACCCTCAGCCCCCATCCTCCATCCTCAATACTCAATCCTCAATCCCCCATCTTCAATCCTCAATTCTCAATCTTCGATCCTCGATCCTCAATCCTCAATATTCAATCCTCAATACTCAATCTTCAATCAGCAATCCTCAATCCCCAATTCTCAGTCGTCAATCCTCAGTCATCAATCCTCAATCTTCAATACTCAATCGTCAATCCTTAGTCCTCAATCCTCAATCCTCAATCCTCAATCCTCATTCCTCAATATTCAATCATCAATACTCAATCTTCAACCCTCAATCTTCAATCCTCAATACTCAATCTTCAATCCTGAATCCTCAATCCTCAATCCTCAATCCTCAATCCTCAGGCATCAATACTCAATCTACAATATTCAATCCTCAATCCTTAACCCTCAATCCACAATCCTCAAGCTTCAATAATCAATACTGAATCTTCAATCCTCAATCCTCAATCCTCAATCCTCAATCCTCAATCCTCAATCTTCAATCCTCAATTCTCAATCTTCAATCCTCGATCCTCAATCCTCAATCCTCAATATTCAATCATCAATACTCAATCTTCTACCCTCAATCTTCAATCCTCAATACTCAATCTTCAATCCTCAATCCTCAATCCTCAATCCTCAATCCTCAATCCTCAATCCTCAATCCTCAATCCTCAGGCATCAATACTCAATCTACAATATTCAATCCTCAGTCCTTAATCCTCAATCCACAGTCCTCAACCTTCAATACTCAATACTCAATCTTCAATCCTCAATCCTCACTCCGCAATCCTCAATCCTCAAACCTCAATCCTCAATCCTCAATATTCAATCATCAATACTCAATCTTCAATACGCAATCCTCAATCCTCAATCCTCAACCCTCAATCCTCATTCCTCAAACCTCAATCCTCAACCCTCAGTCCTCATACTCAATTCTCAATTCTCAATCCTCAATTCTCAATCCTCAATCTTCAGTCCTCAATAATCAATCTCCAATTCTAGATCCTCAGTCCCCAATCTTCAATCCTTAATCCTCAATCTTCAATCCCCAATCCCCAGTACTCAATCTTCAATCCTCAATGCTCAATCCTCAATCCTCAATCCTCAGTCCTCAGACCTCAATCTTCAATCCTCAAACCTCAATCCTCAACCGTCAGTCCTCATTCTCCAACCTCAATCCTCAATCCTCAAACCTCAATCTTCAATCCCCAATACTCAATCTTCAATCCTCAATCCTCAATACTCGATCCTCAATCCTCAAGCCTCAGGCATCAATACTCAATCTTCAATACCCAATCCTCAATCCTCAATCCTCAATCCTCAATCCTCAACCATCAATCCTCATTCCTCAAACCTCAATCCTCAACCCTCAGTCCTCATCCTCAATTCTCAATTCTCAATCCTCAATCCTCAATCCTCAATCTTCAATCCTCAATAATCAATCTCCGATCCTAGGTCCTCAATCCCCAACCTTCAATCGTTAATCCTCAATCTTCAATCCTCAATCCCCAGTCATCAATCTTCAATCCTCAATGCTCAACCCTCAATCCTCAATCCTCAGTCCTCAGTCCCCAATCCTTAATCCTCAAACCTCAATCCTCAACCGTCAGTCCTCGTCCTCAATCCTCAAACCTCAATCATCAATCCTCAATATTCAATCATCAATACTCAATCTTCAATCCTCAATCCTCAAACCTCAATCCTCAATCCTCATTCTTCAATCCTAAATACCCAATCCTCAATTTCCAATCCTCAATCCTCAATCCTCAATTCTCAATCCTCAATCCTTAATCCTCAGACCTCAAACATCAATATTCAACCCTCAGTCCTCGTCCTCAATCCACAACCCTCAATCCTCAGTCCTCAATATTCAATCATCAATATTCAATCTTCAATCCTCAATCCTCAATCCTCAATCCTCAATCCTCAATCCTCAATCCTCAATTTTCATCCCTGAAGCCTCAATCCTCAATACTCAATCCTCTATCTTCAATCCTCAATACCCAATCCTCAATCCTCAATCCTCAATCCTCAATATTCAATCATCAACACTCAATCTTGAATACTCAATCTTCAATCCTCAATACTCAACCTTCAATCCTCAATCCTCAATCCTCAATCCTCAATCCTCAATCCTCAGGCATCAATACTCAATCTACAATATTCAATCCACAATCCTCAATCCTCAATCCTCAGGCATCAAAACTCAATCTACAATATTCCATCCACAATCCTTAATCCTCAATCCACAATCCTCAACCTTCAATACTCAATACTCAATCTTCAATCCTCAATCCTCAATCCTCAATCCTCAATCCTCAATCCTCAATCCTCAATATTCAATCCTCAATACTCAATCTTCAATCATCAATCCTCAATCCTCAAATCTCAGTCGTCAATCCTCAGTCATCAATCCTCAATCTTCAATACTCAATCGTCAATCCTTAGTCCTCAATCCTCAATCCTCGATCCTCGTTCCTCAAACCTCAATCCTCAACCCTCAGTCTTCATCCTCAATCCTCAAACCTCAATCCTCAACCCTCAATATTCAATCATCAATACTCAATCTTCAATCCTCAATCCTCAAACCTCAATCCTCAATCCTCATTCTTCAATACTAAACACCCAATCCTAAATACCCAATCCTCAATTTCCAATCCTCAATCCTCAATCCTCAATTCTCAATCCTCAATCCTTAATCCTCAGACCTCAAACATCAATATTCAACCCTCAGTCCTCGTCCTCAATCCACAACCCTCAATCCTCAGTCCTCAATATTCAATCATCAATATTCAATCTTCAATCCTCAATCCTCAATCCTCAATCCTCAATCCTCAATCCTCAATTTTCAACCCTGAATCCTCAATCCTCAATACTCAATCCTCTATCTTCAATCCTCAATACTCAATCTTCAATCCTTAATCCTCAATCTGCAATCCCGAATCCCCAGTACTCAATCTTCAATCCTCAATGCTCAATCCTCAATCCTCAATCCTCAGTCCTCAGTCCTCAATCTTCAATCCTCAAACCTCAATCCTCAACCGTCAGTCCTCATTCTCCATCCTCAATCCTCAATCCTCAATCCTCAATCTTCAATCCCCAATACTCAATCTTCAATCCTCAATCCTCAATCCTCAATCCTCAATCCTCAATCCTCAGGTATCAATACTCAATCTTCAATACTCAATCCTCAATCCTCAATCCTCAATCCTCAATCCTCAATCCTCAATCCTCAACCATCAATCCTCATTCCTCAAACCTCAATCCTCAACCCTCAGTCCTCATCCTCAATTCTCAATTCTCAATCCTCAATCGTTAATCCTCAACCTTCAACCCTCAATAATCAATCTCCGATCCTAGATCCTCAATCCCCAATCTTCAATCGTTAATCCTCAATATTCAATACTCAATCCCCAGTCATCAATCTTCAATCCTCAATGCTCAATCCTCAATCCTCAATCCTCAATCCTCTGTCCTCAATCCCCAATCCTCAATCCTCTAACCTCAATCCTCAACCGTCATTCCTCGTCCTCAATCCTCAAACCTCAATCCTCAATCCTCAATATTCAATCGACAATACTCAATCATCAATCCTCAATCCTCAAACCTCAATCCTCAATCCTCATCCTTCAATCCTAAATACCCAATCCTCAATCTTCAATCCTCAATCCTCAATCCTCAATTCTCAATCCTCAATCCTTAATACTCAGACCTCAAACATCAATATTCAACCCTCAGCCCTCGTGCTCAATCCACAACCCTCAATCCTCAGTCCTCAATATTCAATCATCAATATTCAATCTTCAATCCTCAATCCTCAATCCTCAATCCTCGATCCTCAATCCTCAATTTTCAATCCTGAATCCTCAATCCTCAATACTCAATCCTCAATCTTCAATCCTCAATACCCAATCTTCAATCCTCAATCCTCAATCCTCAATCCTCAATCCTCAATCTTCAATCCTCAACACTAATCTTCAATCCTCAATCCCCAATCCTCAATCCTCAATCCTCATACTTCAATCCTCAATACCCAATCCTCAATCTTCAATCCTCAATCCTCAATCCTCAATCCTAATTCCTCAATCCTCATTCTCCAATCCTCTATACCCAATCCTCAATTTCAATCCTCAATCCTCAATCCTCATTTCTCAATCCTCAATCTTCAACCCTCAGCCCTCATCCTCCATCCTCAGTACTCAATCCTCTATCCTCAATCTTCAATCCTCAATACTCAATCTTCGATCCTCATTCCTCAATCCTCAATCCTCAATCCTCAATCTTCAATCGCCAATACTCAATCTGCAATCCCCAATACTCAAACCTCAATCCTCAATCCTCATTACTCAATCCTCAATACCCAATCCTCAATCCTCAATCCTCAATCCTCAATCCTCAATATTCAATCATCAATACTCAATCTTGAGTACTCAATCTTCAATCCTCAATACTCAACCTTCAATCCTCAATCCTCAATCCTCAATCCTCAATCCTCAATCCTCAATATTCAATCATCAATACTCAATCTTCAAACCTCAATCTTCAATCCTCAATACTCAATCTTCAATCCTCAATCCTCAATCCTCAGGCATCAATACTCAATCTACAATATTCAATCCTCAATCCTTAATCCTCAATCCACAATCCTCAGCCTTCAATACTCAATACTCAATCTTCAATCCTCAACCCTCAGTCCTCATACTCAATTCTCAATTCTCAATCCTCAATCCTCAATCCTCAATACTCAACCTTCAATCATCAATCCTCAATCCTCAATTCTCAGTCGTCAATCCTCATTCTTCAATCCTCAATATTCAATCTTCAATACGCAATCTTCAACCCTCAATCTTCAATCCTCAATAGTCAATCTTCAATCCTCAATCCTCAATCCTCAATCCTCAGGTATCAATACTCAATCTACAATATTCAATCCTCAATCCTTAATCCTCAATCCACAATCCTCAACCTTCAATACTCAATACTCAATCTTCAATCCTCAATCCTCAATCCTCAATCCTCAATCCTCAATCCTCAATCCTCAATATTCAATCCTCAATACTCAATCTTCAATCATCAATCCTGAATCCTCAATTCTCAGTCGTCAATCCTCAGTCATCAATCCTCAATCTTCAATACTCAATCGTCAACCCTCAATATTCAATCATCAATACTCAATCTTCAATCCTCAATACTCAAACCTCAATCCTCAATCCTCATTCTTCAATCCTCAATATTCAATCATCAATACGCAATCTTCAACCCTCAATCTTCAATCCTCAATAGTCAATCTTCAATCCTCAATCCTCAATCCTCAATCCTCAGGTATCAATACTCAATCTACAATATTCAATCCTCAATCCTTAATCCTCAATCCACAAATCTCAACCTTCAATACTCAATACTCAATCTTCAATCCTCAATCCTCAATCCTCAATCCTCAATCCTCAATCCTCAATCCTCAATATTCAATACTCAATACTCAACCTTCAATCATCAATCCTCAATCCTCAATTCTCAGTCGTCAATCCTCAGTCATCATTCCTCAATCTTCAATACTCAATCGTCAATCCTTAGCCCTCAATCCTCAATCCTCAATCCTCGTTCCTCAAACCTCAATCCTCAACCCTCAGACTTCATCCTCAATCCTCAAACCTCAATCCTCAATCCTCAATATTCAATCATCAATACTCAATCTTCAATCCTCAATCCTAAAACCTCAATCCTCAATCCTCATTCTTCAATCCTAAATACCCAATCCTCAATCTTCAATCCTCAATCCTCAATACTCAATTCTCAATCCTCAATCCTTAATCCTCAGACCTCAAACGTCAATATTCAACCCTCAGTCCTCGTCCTCAATCCACAACCCTCAATCCTCAGTCCTCAATATTCAATCATCAATATTCAATCTTCAATCCTCAATCCTCAATCCTCAATCCTCAATCCTCAATCCTCAATCTTCAACCCTGAATCCTCAATCCTCAATACTCAATCCTCAATCTTCAATCCTCAATACTCAATCTTCAATCCTCAATCCTCAATCCTCAATCCTCAATATTCAATCATCAGTACTCAATCTTCAATCCTCAATCCTCAATCCTCAATTCTCAATCCTCAATCCTCAATCCTCAATCCTCAATCTTCAACCCTGAATCCTCAATCCTCAATACTCAATCCTCAATCTTCAATCCTCAATACTCAATCTTCAATCGTCAATCCTCAATCCTCTATCCTCAATCCTCAATCTTCAACCCTCAACACTCAATCCTCAATCCTCAATCCTCAATCCTCAATCCTCAACCCTCAATCTTCAATCCTCATTACTAATCTTCAATCCTCAATCCTCAATCCTCAATCCTCAATCCTCATTCTTCAATCCTCAATCCTCAATCCTCAGGCATCAATACTCAATCTACAATATTCAATCCTCAATCCTTAATCCTCAATCCACAATCCTCAGCCTTCAATACTCAATACTCAATCTTCAATCCTCAACCCTCAGTCCTCATACTCAATTCTCAATTCTCAATCCTCAATCCTCAATCCTCAATACTCAACCTTCAATCATCAATCCTCAATCCTCAATTCTCAGTCGTCAATCCTCATTCTTCAATCCTCAATATTCAATCTTCAATACGCAATCTTCAACCCTCAATCTTCAATCCTCAATAGTCAATCTTCAATCCTCAATCCTCAATCCTCAATCCTCAGGTATCAATACTCAATCTACAATATTCAATCCTCAATCCTTAATCCTCAATCCACAATCCTCAACCTTCAATACTCAATACTCAATCTTCAATCCTCAATCCTCAATCCTCAATCCTCAATCCTCAATCCTCAATCCTCAATATTCAATCCTCAATACTCAATCTTCAATCATCAATCCTGAATCCTCAATTCTCAGTCGTCAATCCTCAGTCATCAATCCTCAATCTTCAATACTCAATCGTCAACCCTCAATATTCAATCATCAATACTCAATCTTCAATCCTCAATACTCAAACCTCAATCCTCAATCCTCATTCTTCAATCCTCAATATTCAATCATCAATACGCAATCTTCAACCCTCAATCTTCAATCCTCAATAGTCAATCTTCAATCCTCAATCCTCAATCCTCAATCCTCAGGTATCAATACTCAATCTACAATATTCAATCCTCAATCCTTAATCCTCAATCCACAAATCTCAACCTTCAATACTCAATACTCAATCTTCAATCCTCAATCCTCAATCCTCAATCCTCAATCCTCAATCCTCAATCCTCAATATTCAATACTCAATACTCAACTTTCAATCATCAATCCTCAATCCTCAATTCTCAGTCGTCAATCCTCAGTCATCATTCCTCAATCTTCAATACTCAATCGTCAATCCTTAGCCCTCAATCCTCAATCCTCAATCCTCGTTCCTCAAACCTCAATCCTCAACCCTCAGACTTCATCCTCAATCCTCAAACCTCAATCCTCAATCCTCAATATTCAATCATCAATACTCAATCTTCAATCCTCAATCCTAAAACCTCAATCCTCAATCCTCATTCTTCAATCCTAAATACCCAATCCTCAATCTTCAATCCTCAATCCTCAATACTCAATTCTCAATCCTCAATCCTTAATCCTCAGACCTCAAACGTCAATATTCAACCCTCAGTCCTCGTCCTCAATCCACAACCCTCAATCCTCAGTCCTCAATATTCAATCATCAATATTCAATCTTCAATCCTCAATCCTCAATCCTCAATCCTCAATCCTCAATCCTCAATCTTCAACCCTGAATCCTCAATCCTCAATACTCAATCCTCAATCTTCAATCCTCAATACTCAATCTTCAATCCTCAATCCTCAATCCTCAATCCTCAATATTCAATCATCAGTACTCAATCTTCAATCCTCAATCCTCAATCCTCAATTCTCAATCCTCAATCCTCAATCCTCAATCCTCAATCTTCAACCCTGAATCCTCAATCCTCAATACTCAATCCTCAATCTTCAATCCTCAATACTCAATCTTCAATCCTCAATCCTCAATCCTCTATCCTCAATCCTCAATCTTCAACCCTCAACACTCAATCCTCAATCCTCAATCCTCAATCCTCAATCCTCAACCCTCAATCTTCAATCCTCATTACTAATCTTCAATCCTCAATCCTCAATCCTCAATCCTCAATCCTCATTCTTCAATCCTCAATACCCAATCCTCAATCTTCAATCCTCAATCCTCAATCCTCAATCCTAGTTCCTCAATCCTCATTCTTCAATCCTCAATACCCAATCCTCAATTTCAATCCTCAATCCTCAATCCTCATTTCTCAATCCTCAATCCTCAACCCTCAGCCCTCATCCTCAATCCTCAAACCTCAATCCTCAATCCTCAATATTCAATCATCAATACTCAATCTTCAATCCGCAATCCTCAATCCTCAATCCTCAACCCTCAATCCTCATTCCTCAACCCTCAATCCTCAACCCTCAGTCCTCATACTCAATTCTCAATTCTCAATCCTCAATTCTCAATCCTCAATCTTCAGTCCTCAATAATCAATCTCCAATTCTTGATCCTCAATCCCCAATCTTCAATCCTTAATCCTCAATCTTCAATCCCCAATCCCCAGTACTCAATCTTCAATCCTCAATGCTCAATCCTCAATCCTCAATCCTCAGTCCTCAGACCTCAATCTTCAATCCTCAAACCTCAATCCTCAACCGTCAGTCCTCATTCTCCAACCTCAATCCTCAATCCTCAATCCTCAACCTTCAATCCCCAATACTCAATCTTCAATCCTCAATCCTCAATACTCAATCCTCAATCCTCAAGCCTCAGGCAACAATACTCAATCTTCAATACTCAATCCTCAATCCTCAATCCTCAATCCTCAATCCTCAACCATCAATCCTCATTCCTCAAACCTCAATCCTCAACCCTCAGTCCTCATCCTCAATTCTCAATTCTCAATCCTCAATCCTCAATCCTCAATCTTCAATCCTCAATAATCAATCTCCGATCCTAGGTCCTCAATCCCCAACCTTCAATCGTTAATCCTCAATCTTCAATCCTCAATCCCCAGTCATCAATCTTCAATCCTCAATGCTCAATCCTCAATCCTCCATCCTCAGTCCTCAATCCCCAATCCTTAATCCTCAAACCTCAATCCTCAACCGTCAGTCCTCGTCCTCAATCCTCAAACCTCAATCATCAATCCTCAATATTCAATCATCAATACTCAATCTTCAATCCTCAATCCTCAAACCTCAATCCTCAATCCTCATTCTTCAATCCTAAATACCCAATCCTCAATTTCCAATCCTCAACCCTCAATCCTCAATTCTCAATCCTCAATCCTTAATCCTCAGACCTCAAACATCAATATTCAACCCTCAGTCCTCGTCCTCAATCCACAACCCTCAATCCTCAGTCCTCAATATTCAATCATCAATATTCAATCTTCAATCCTCAATCCTCAATCCTCAATCCTCAATCCTCAATCCTCAATTTTCAACCCTGAATCCTCAATCCTCAATACTCAATCCTCTATCTTCAATCCTCAATACTCAATCTTCAATCCTTAATCCTCAATCTGCAATCCCGAATCCCCAGTACTCAATCTTCAATCCTCAATGCTCAATCCTCAATCCTCAATCCTCAGTCCTCAGTCCTCAATCTTCAATCCTCAAACCTCAATCCTCAACCGTCAGTCCTCATTCTCCATCCTCAATCCTCAATCCTCAATCCTCAATCTTCAATCCCCAATACTCAATCTTCAATCCACAATCCTCAATCCTCAATCCTCAATCCTCAATCCTCAACCATCAATCCTCATTCCTCAAACCTCAATCCTCAACCCTCAGTCCTCATCCTCAATTCTCAATTCTCAATCCTCAATCGTCAATCCTCAATCTTCAATCCTCAATAATCAATCTCCGATCCTAGATCCTCAATCCCCAATCTTCAATCGTTAATCCTCAATATTCAATCCTCAATCCCCAGTCATCAATCTTCAATCCTCAATGCTCAATCCTCAATCCTCAATCCTCAATCCTCAGTCCTCAATCCCCAACCCTCAATCCTCTAACCTCAATCCTCAACCGTCAGTCCTCGTCCTCAATCCTCAAACCTCAATCCACAATCCTCAATATTCAATCGACAATACTCAATCATCAATCCTCAATCCTCAATCCTCATTTCTCAATCCTCAATCTTCAACCCTCAGCCCTCATCCTCCATCCTCAGTACTCAATCCTCTATCCTCAATCTTCAATCCTCAATACTCAATCTTCGATCCTCATTCCTCAATCCTCAATCCTCAATCCTCAATCTTCAATCGCCAATACTCAATCTGCAATCCCCAATACTCAAACCTCAATCCTCAATCCTCATTACTCAATCCTCAATACCCAATCCTCAATCCTCAATCCTCAATCCTCAATCCTCAGTCCTCAGTCCTCAATCTTCAATCCTCAAACCTCAATCCTCAACCGTCAGTCCTCATTCTCCATCCTCAATCCTCAATCCTCAATCCTCAATCTTCAATCCCCAATACTCAATCTTCAATCCTCAATCCTCAATCCTCAATCCTCAATCCTCAATCCTCAGGTATCAATACTCAATCTGCAATACTCAATCCTCAATCCTCAATCCTCAATCCTCAATCCTCAATCCTCAACCATCAATCCTCATTCCTCAAACCTCAATCCTCAACCCTCAGTCCTCATCCTCAATTCTCAATTCTCAATCCTCAATCGTCAATCCTCAATCTTCAATCCTCAATAATCAATCTCCGATCCTAGATCCACAATCCCCAATCTTCAATCTTTAATCCTCAATATTCAATCCTCAATCCCCAGTCATCAATCTTCAATCCTCAATGCTCAATCCTCAATCCTCAATCCTCAATCCTCAGTCCTCAATCCCCAATCCTCAATCCTCTAACCTCAATCCTCAACCGTCAGTCCTTGTCCTCAATCCTCAAACCTCAATCCTCAATCCTCAATATTCAATCGACAATACTCAATCATCAATCCTCAATCCTCAATACTCAATCCTCAATCCTCAAGCCTCAGGCAACAATACTCAATCTTCAATACTCAATCCTCAATCCTCAATCCTCAATCCTCAATCCTCAACCATCAATCCTCATTCCTCAAACCTCAATCCTCAATCCTCAGTCCTCATCCTCAATTCTCAATTCTCAATCCTCAATCCTCAATCCTCAATCCTCAATCTTCAATCCTCAATAATCAATCTCCGATCCTAGGTCCTCAATCCCCAACCTTCAATCGTTAATCCTCAATCTTCAATCCTCAATCCCCAGTCATCAATCTTCAATCCTCAATGCTCAATCCTCAATCCTCAATCCTCAGTCCTCAATCCCCAATCCTTAATCCTCAAACCTCAATCCTCAACCGTCAGTCCTCGTCCTCAATCCTCAAACCTCAATCATCAATCCTCAATATTCAATCATCAATACTCAATCTTCAATCCTCAATCCTCAAACCTCAATCCTCAATCCTCATTCTTCAATTCTAAATACCCAATCCTCAATTTCCAATCCTCAATCCTCAATCCTCAATTCTCAATCCTCAATCCTTAAACCTCAGACCTCAAACATCAATATTCAACCCTCAGTCCTCGTCCTCAATCCACAACCCTCAATCCTCAGTCCTCAATATTCAATCATCAATATTCAATCTTCAATCCTCAATCCTCAATCCTCAATCCTCAATCCTCAATCCTCAATTTTCAACCCTGAATCCTCAATCCTCAATACTCAATCGTCTATCTTCAATCCTCAATACTCAATCTTCAATCCTTAATCCTCAATCTGCAATCCCGAATCCCCAGTACTCAATCTTCAATCCTCAATGCTCAATCCTCAATCCTCAATCCTCAGTCCTCAGTCCTCAATCTTCAATCCTCAAACCTCAATCCTCAACCGTCAGTCCTCATTCTCCATCCTCAATCCTCAATCCTCAATCCTCAATCTTCAATCCCCAATACTCAATCTTCAATCCTCAATCCTCAATCCTCAATCCTCAATCCTCAATCCTCAGGTATCAATACTCAATCTTCAATACTCAATCCTCAATCCTCAATCCTCAATCCTCAATCCTCAATCCTCAATCCTCAACCATCAATCCTCATTCCTCAAACCTCAATCCTCAACCCTCAGTCCTCATCCTCAATTCTCAATTCTCAATCCTCAACCGTCAATCCTCAATCTTCAATCCTCAATAATCAATCTCCGATCCTAGATCCTCAATCCCCAATCTTCAATCGTTAATCCTCAATATTCAATCCTCAATCCCCAGTCATCAATCTTCAATCCTCAATGCTCAATCCTCAATCCTCAATCCTCAATCCTCAGTCCTCAATCCCCAATCCTCAATCCTCTAACCTCAATCCTCAACCGTCAGTCCTCGTCCTCAATCCTCAAACCTCAATCCTCAATCCTCAATATTCAATCGACAATACTCAATCATCAATCCTCAATCCTCAATCCTCATTTCTCAATCCTCAATCTTCAACCCTCAGCCCTCATCCTCCATCCTCAGTACTCAATCCTCTATCCTCAATCTTCAATCCTCAATACTCAATCTTCGATCCTCATTCCTCAATCCTCAATCCTCAATCCTCAATCTTCAATCGCCAATACTCAATCTGCAATCCCCAATACTCAAACCTCAATCCTCAATCCTCATTACTCAATCCTCAATACCCAATCCTCAATCCTCAATCCTCAATCCTCAATCCTCAGTCCTCAGTCCTCAATCTTCAATCCTCAAACCTCAATCCTCAACCGTCAGTCCTCATTCTCCATCCTCAATCCTCAATCCTCAATCCTCAATCTTCAATCCCCAATACTCAATCTTCAATCCTCAATCCTCAATCCTCAATCCTCAATCCTCAATCCTCAGGTATCAATACTCAATCTTCAATACTCAATCCTCAATCCTCAATCCTCAATCCTCAATCCTCAATCCTCAATCCTCAACCATCAATCCTCATTCCTCAAACCTCAATCCTCAACCCTCAGTCCTCATCCTCAATTCTCAATTCTCAATCCTCAACCGTCAATCCTCAATCTTCAATCCTCAATAATCAATCTCCGATCCTAGATCCTCAATCCCCAATCTTCAATCGTTAATCCTCAATATTCAATCCTCAATCCCCAGTCATCAATCTTCAATCCTCAATGCTCAATCCTCAATCCTCAATCCTCAATCCTCAGTCCTCAATCCCCAATCCTCAATCCTCTAACCTCAATCCTCAACCGTCAGTCCTCGTCCTCAATCCTCAAACCTCAATCCTCAATCCTCAATATTCAATCGACAATACTCAATCATCAATCCTCAATCCTCAATCCTCATTTCTCAATCCTCAATCTTCAACCCTCAGCCCTCATCCTCCATCCTCAGTACTCAATCCTCTATCCTCAATCTTCAATCCTCAATACTCAATCTTCGATCCTCATTCCTCAATCCTCAATCCTCAATCCTCAATCTTCAATCGCCAATACTCAATCTGCAATCCCCAATACTCAAACCTCAATCCTCAATCCTCATTACTCAATCCTCAATACCCAATCCTCAATCCTCAATCCTCAATCCTCAATCCTCAGTCCTCAGTCCTCAATCTTCAATCCTCAAACCTCAATCCTCAACCGTCAGTCCTCATTCTCCATCCTCAATCCTCAATCCTCAATCCTCAATCTTCAATCCCCAATACTCAATCTTCAATCCTCAATCCTCAATCCTCAATCCTCAATCCTCAATCCTCAGGTATCAATACTCAATCTTCAATACTCAATCCTCAATCCTCAATCCTCAATCCTCAATCCTCAATCCTCAACCATCAATCCTCATTCCTCAAACCTCAATCCTCAACCCTCAGTCCTCATCCTCAATTCTCAATTCTCAATCCTCAATCGTCAATCCTCAATCTTCAATCCTCAATAATCAATCTCCGATCCTAGATCCACAATCCCCAATCTTCAATCGTTAATCCTCAATATTCAATCCTCAATCCCCAGTCATCAATCTTCAATCCTCAATGCTCAATCCTGAATCCTCAATCCTCAATCCTCAGTCCTCAATCCCCAATCCTCAATCCTCTAACCTCAATCCTCAACCGTCAGTCCTCGTCCTCAATCGTCAAACCTCAATCCTCAATCCTCAATATTCAATCGACAATACTCAATCATCAATCCTCAATCCTCAATACTCAATCCTCAATCCTCAAGCCTCAGGCAACAATACTCAAACTTCAATACTCAATCCTCAATCCTCAATCCTCAATCCTCAATCCTCAACCATCAATCCTCATTCCTCAAACCTCAATCCTCAACCCTCAGTCCTCATCCTCAATTCTCAACTCTCAATCCTCAATCCTCAATCCTCAATCTTCAATCCTCAATAATCAATCTCCGATCCTAGGTCCTCAATCCCCAACCTTCAATCGTTAATCCACAATCTTCAATCCTCAATCCCCAGTCATCAATCTTCAATCCTCAATGCTCAATCCTCAATCCTCAATCCTCAGTCCTCAATCCCCAATCCTTAATCCTCAAACCTCAATCCTCAACCGTCAGTCCTCGTCCTCAATCCTCAAACCTCAATCATCAATCCTCAATATTCAATCATCAATACTCAATCTTCAATCCTCAATCTTCAATCCTCAATACTCAATCTTCAATCCTCAATCCTCAATCGTCAATCCTCAATCCTCAATTTTCAATCCTCAACACTCAATCTTCAATCCTCAATCCTCAATCCTCAATCCTCAATCCTCATTCTTCAATCCTCAATACCCAATCCTCAATCTTCAGTCCTCCATCCTCAATCCTCAATCCTAATTCCTCTTCAATCCTCAATCTTCAATCCTCAATACTCAATCTTCAATCCTCAATCCTCAATCGTCAATCCTCAATCCTCAATTTTCAATCCTCAACACTCAATCTTCAATCCTCAATCCTCAATCCTCAATCCTCAATCCTCATTCTTCAATCCTCAATACCCAATCCTCAATTTCTATCCTCAATCCTCAATCCTCATTTCTCAATCCTCAACCCTCAACCCTCAGCCCTCATCCTCCATCCTCAGTACTCAATCCTCTATCCTCAATCTTCAATCCTCAATACTCAATCTTCAATCCTCATTCCTCAATCCTCAATCCTCAATCCTCAATCTTCAATCCTCAAACATCAATCCTCAATTCTCAATCCTCAATCCTCAGTCCTCAGTCGTCGAACCTCAATCCCCGACCCTTCGCACTCATCCTCAATCCTCGTTCCTCAATCCTCAATCCTCAAACCTAAATCCTCTACCGTCAGTCCTCGTCCTCTATCCTCAAACCTCAATCCTCAATCCTCAATATTCAATCATCAATACTCAATCCTCAATCTTCAATCCTCAATACCCAATCTTCAATCCTCAATCCTCAATCGTCAATCCTCAATCCTAATTCCTCAATCCTCATTCTTCAATCCTCAATACCCAATCCTCAATCGTCAACCCTCAATCCTCAATCCTCAATCCTAATTCCTCAATCGTCATTCTTCAATCCTCAATACCCAATCCTCAATTTCAATCCTCAATCCTCAACCCTCATTTCTCAATCCTCAATCTTCAACCCTCAGCCCTCATCCTCCATCCTCAGTACTCAATCCTCTATCCTCAATCTTCAATCCTCAATACTCAATCTTCGATCCTCATTCCTCAATCCTCAATCCTCAATCCTCAATCTTCAATCGCCAATACTCAATCTGCAATCCCCAATACTCAAACCTCAATCCTCAATCCTCATTACTCAATCCTCAATACCCAATCCTCAATCCTCAATCCTCAATCCTCAATCCTCAGTCCTCAGTCCTCAATCTTCAATCCTCAAACCTCAATCCTCAACCGTCAGTCCTCATTCTCCATCCTCAATCCTCAATCCTCAATCCTCAATCTACAATCCCCAATACTCAATCTTCAATCCTCAATCCTCAATCCTCAATCCTCAATCCTCAATCCTCAGGTATCAAAACTCAATCTTCAGTACTCAATCCTCAATCCTCAATCCTCAATCCTCAATCCTCAATCCTCAACCATCAATCCTCATTCCTCAAACCTCAATCCTCAACCCTCAGTCCTCATCCTCAATTCTCAATTCTCAATCCTCAATCGTCAATCCTCAATCTTCAATCCTCAATAATCAATCTCCGATCCTAGATCCACAATCCCCAATCTTCAATCGTTAATCCTCAATATTCAATCCTCAATCCCCAGTCATCAATCTTCAATCCTCAATGCTCAATCCTCAATCCTCAATCCTCAATCCTCAGTCCTCAATCCCCAATCCTCAATCCTCTAACCTCAATCCTCAACCGTCAGTCCTCGTCCTCAATCGTCAAACCTCAATCTTCAATCCTCAATATTCAATCGACAATACTCAATCATCAATCCTCAATCCTCAATACTCAATCCTCAATCCTCAAGCCTCAGGCAACAATACTCAATCTTCAATACTCAATCCTCAATCCTCAATCCTCAATCCTCAATCCTCAACCATCAATCCTCATTCCTCAAACCTCAATCCTCAACCCTCAGTCCTCATCCTCAATTCTCAATTCTCAATCCTCAATCCTCAATCCTCAATCTTCAATCCTCAATAATCAATCTCCGATCCTAGGTCCTCAATCCCCAACCTTCAATCGTTAATCCTCAATCTTCAATCCTCAATCCCCAGTCATCAATCTTCAATCCTCAATGCTCAATCCTCAATCCTCAATCCTCAGTCCTCAATCCCCAATCCTTAATCCTCAAACCTCAATCCTCAACCGTCAGTCCTCGTCCTCAATCCTCAAACCTCAATCATCAATCCTCAATATTCAATCATCAATACTCAATCTTCAATCCTCAATCTTCAATCCTCAATACTCAATCTTCAATCCTCAATCCTCAATCGTCAATCCTCAATCCTCAATTTTCAATCCTCAACACTCAATCTTCAATCCTCAATCCTCAATCCTCAATCCTCAATCCTCATTCTTCAATCCTCAATACCGAATCCTCAATCTTCAGTCCTCAATCCTCAATCCTCAATCCTAATTCCTCAATCCTCATTCTTCAATCCTCAATACCCAATCCTCAATTTCTATCCTCAATCCTCAATCCTCATTTCTCAATCCTCAACCCTCAACCCTCAGCCCTCATACTCCATCCTCAGTACTCAATCCTCTATCCTCAATCTTCAATCCTCAATACTCAATCTTCAATCCTCATTCCTCAATCCTCAATCCTCAATCCTCAATCTTCAATCCTCAAACATCAATCCTCAATTCTCAATCCTCAATCCTCAGTCCTCAGTCGTCGAACCTCAATCCCCGACCCTTAGCACTCATCCTCAATCCTCGTTCCTCAATCCTCAATCCTCAAACCTAAATCCTCTACCGTCAGTCCTCGTCCTCTATCCTCAAACCTCAATCCTCAATCCTCAATATTCAATCATCAATACTCAATCCTCAATCTTCAATCCTCAATACCCAATCTTCAATCCTCAATCCTCAATCCTCAATCCTCAATCCTCAATCTTCAATCCTCAACACTAATCTTCAATCCTCAATCCCCAATCCTCAATCCTCAATCCTCATTCTTCAATCCTCAATACCCAATCCTCAATCTTCAATCCCCAATCCTCAATCCTCAATCCTAATTCCTCAATTCTCATTCTTCAATCCTCAATACCCAATCCTCAATCGTCAACCCTCAATCCTCAATCCTCAATCCTCAATCTTCAATCGCCAATACTCAATCTGCAATACCCAATACTCAAACCTCAATCCTCAATCCTCATTACTCAATCCTCATTCTTCAATCCTCAATACCCAATCCTCAATTTCTATCCTCAATCCTCAATCCTCATTTCTCAATCCTCAACCCTCAACCCTCAGCCCTCAACCTCCATCCTCAGTACTCAATCCTCAATCCTTAATCCTCAGATCTCAAACATCAATATTCAACCCTCAGTCCTCGTCCTCAATCCACAACCCTCAATCCTCAGTCCTCAATATTCAATCATAAATATTCAATCTTCAATCCTCAATCCTCAATCCTCAATCCTCAATCCTCAATCCTCAATCCTCAATCCTCAATCCTCAATCCTCAATCCTCAATCCTCAATCCTCAGTCTTCAACACTGAATCCTCAATACTCAATCCTCAATCTTCAATCCTCAATACTCAATCTTCAATCCTCAATCCTCAATCGTCAATCCTCAATCCTCAATTTTCAATCCTCAACACTCAATCTTCAATCCTCAATCCTCAATCCTCAATCCTCAATCCTCATTCTTCAATCCTCAATACCCAATCCTCAATCTTCAGTCCTCAATCCTCAAACCTCAATCCTAATTCCTCAATCCTCATTCTTCAATCCTCAATACCCAATCCTCAATTTCTATCCTCAATCCTCAATCCTCATTTCTCAATCCTCAACCCTCAACCCTCAGCCCTCAACCTCCATCCTCAGTACTCAATCCTCTATCCTCAATCTTCAATCCTCAATACTGAATCTTCAATCCTCATTCCTCAATCCTCAATCCTCAGGCCTCAATCTTCAATCCTCAAACATCAATCCTCAATTCTCAATCCTCAATCCTCAGTCCTCAGTCGTCGAACCTCAATCCCCGACCCTTAGCACTCATCCTCAATCCTCATTCCTCAATCCTCAATCCTCAAACCTAAATCCTCTACCGTCAGTCCTCGTCCTCAATCCTCAAACCTCAATCCTCAATCCTCAATATTCAATCATCAATACTCAATCTTCAATCCTCAATCCTCAATCCTCAGTCCTCAATCCTCAATCCTCAATCCTCAATATTCAATCATCAATACTCAATCTTCAACCCTCAATCTTCAATCCTCAATACTCAATCTTCAATCCTCAATCCTCAATCCTCAATCCTCAATCCTCAATCCTCAATATTCAATCCTCAATACTCAATCTTCAATCCTCAATCCTCAATCCTCAATATTCAATCCTCAATACTCAATCTTCAATCATCAATCCTCATTCCCCAATTCTCAGTCGTCAATCCTCAGTCATCAATCCTCAATCTTCAATACTCAATCGGTTATCATTAGCCCTCAATCCTCAATCCTCAATCCTCGTTCCTCAAACCTCAATCCTCGACCCTCAGTCTTCATCCTCAATCCTCAAACCTCAATCCTCAATCCTCAATATTCAACCCTCAGCCCTCATCCTCCATCCTCAATCCTCAATCCTCAATCCCCAACCTTCAATCCTCAATTCTCAATCTTCAATCCTCGATACTCAATCCTCAATCCTCAATCCTCAATCCTCAATCCTCAATATTCAATCCTCAATACTCAATCTTCAATCATCAATCCTCAATCCTCAATTCTCAGTCGTCAATTCTCAGTCATCAATCCTCAATCTTCAATACTCAATCGTCAATCCTTAGTCCTCAATCCTCAATCCTCAATCCTCGTTCCTCACACCTCAATCCTCAACCCTCAGTCTTCATCCTCAATCCTCAAACCTCAATCCTCAATCCTCAATATTCAATCATCAATACTCAATCGTCAATCCTCAATCCTCAAACCTCAATCCTCAATCCTCATTCTTCAATCCTCAACACTCAATCTTCAATCCTCAATCCTCAATCCTCAATCCTCAATCCTCATTCTTCAATCCTCAATACCCAATCCTCAATGTTCAATCCTCAATCCTCAATCCTCAATCCTAATTCCTCAATCCTCAATCCTAATTCCTCAATCCTGATTCTTCAGTCCTCAATACCCAATCCTCAATTTCAATGCTCAATCCCCAATCCTCATTTCTCAATCCTCAATCCTCAACCCTTAGCCCTCATCCTCCATCCTCAGTACTCAATCCTCTATCCTCAATCTTCAAACCTCAATACTCTATCCTCAATCCTCATTCCTCAAATCCTCAATCCTCAATCCTCAATCTTCAATGCTCAATACTCAATCTGCAATCCTCAATCCTCAAACCTCAATCCTCAATCCTCATTCCTCAATCCTCAATACCCAATCCTTAATCCTCAATACTCAATCCTCAATCCTCAATATTCAATCATCAATACTCAATCTTCAATCCTCAATCTTTAATCCTCAATACTCAATCTTCAATCCTCAATCCTCAATCCTCAATCCTCAATCCTCTATCCTCAGGCATCAATACTCAATCTACAATGTTCAATCCTCAATCCTTAATCCTCAATCCACAATCCTCAACCTTCAATACTCAATATTCAATCTTCAATCCTCAATCCTCAATCCTCAATCCTCAATCCTCAATCCTCAATCCTCAATATTCAATCCTCAATACTCAATCTTCAATCATCAATCCTCAATCCTCAATTCTCAGTCGTCAATCCTCAGTCATCAATCCTCAATCTTCAATACTCAATCGTCAATCCTTAGTCCTCAATCCTCAACCCTCAATCCTCGTTCCTCAAACCTCAATCCTCAACCCTCAGTCTTCATCCTCAATCCTCAAACCTCAATCCTCAATCCTCAATATTCAAACATCAATACTCAATCTTCAATCCTCAATCCTCAAACCTCAATCCTCAATCCTCATTCTTCAATCCTAAATACCCAATCCTCAATCTTCAACCCTCAATCCTCAATACTCAATTCTCAATCCTCAATCCTTAATCCTCAGACCACAAACATCAATATTCAACCCCCAGTCCTCGTCCTCAATCCACAACCCTCAATCCTCAGTTCTCAATATTCAATCATCAATATTCAATCTTCAATCCTCAATCCTCAATCCTCAATCCTCAATCCTCAATCCTCAATCTTCAACCCTGAATCCTCAATCCTCAATACTCAATCCTCAATCTTCAATCCTCAATACTCAATCTTCAATCCTCAATCCTCAATCCTCAATCCTCAATCCTCAATCTTCAACCCTCAACACTCAATCTTCAATCCTCAATCCTCAATCCTCAATACTCAATCCTCAATCTTCAATCCTCAACACTAATCTTCAATCCTCAATCCTCAATCCTCAATCCTCAATCCTCATTCTTCAATCCTCAATACCCAATCCTCAATCTTCAATCCTCAATCCTCAATCCTCAACCATCAATCCTCATTCCTCAAACCTCAATCCTCAACCCTCAGTCCTCATCCACAATTCTCAATTCTCATTCCTCAATCGTCAATCCTCAATCTTCAATCCTCAATAATCAATCTCCGATCCTAGATCCTCAATCCCCAATCTTCAATCGTTAATCCTCAATATTCAATCCTCAATCCCCAGTCATCAATCTTCAATCCTCAATGCTCAATCCTCAATCCTCAATCCTCAATCCTCAGTCCTCAATCCCCAATCCTCAATCCTCTAACCTCAATCCTCAACCGTCAGTCTTCGTCCTCAATCCTCAAACCTCAATCCTCAATCCTCAATATTCAATCGACAATACTCAATCATCAATCCTCAATCCTCAATACTCAATCCTCAATCCTCAAGCCTCAGGCAACAATACTCAATCTTCAATACTCAATCCTCAATCCTCAATCCTCAATCCTCAATCCTCAACCATCAATCCTCATTCCTCAAACCTCAATCCTCAACCCTCAGTCCTCATCCTCAATTCTCAATTCTCAATCCTCAATCCTCAATCCTCAATCTTCAATCCTCAATAATCAATCTCCGATCCTAGGTCCTCAATCCCCAGCCTTCAATCGTTAATCCTCAATCTTCAATCCTCAATCCCCAGTCATCAATCTTCAATCCTCAATGCTCAATCCTCAATCCTCAATCCTCAGTCCTCAATCCCCAATCCTTAATCCTCAAACCTCAATCCTCAACCGTCAGTCCTCGTCCTCAATCCTCAAACCTCAATCATCAATCCTGAATATTCAATCATCAATACTCAATCTTCAATCCTCAATCCTCAAACCTCAATCCTCAATCCTCATTCTTCAATTCTAAATACCCAATCCTCAATTTCCAATCCTCAATCCTCAATCCTCAATTCTCAATCCTCAATCGTTAATCCTCAGACCTCAAACATCAATATTCAACCCTCAGTCCTCGTCCTCAACCCACAACCCTCAATCCTCAGTCCTCAATATTCAATCATCAATATTCAATCTTCAATCCTCAATCCTCAATCCTCAATCCTCAATCCTCAATCCTCAATTTTCAACCCTGAATCCTCAATCCTCAATACTCAATCCTCTATCTTCAATCCTCAATACTCAATCTTCAATCCTTAATCCTCAATCTGCAATCCCGAATTCCCAGTACTCAATCTTCAATCCTCAATGCTCAATCCTCAATCCTCAATCCTCAGTCCTCAGTCCTCAATCTTCAATCCCCAAACCTCAATCCTCAACCGTCAGTCCTCATTCTCGATCCTCAATCCTCAATCCTCAATCCTCAATCTTCAATCCCCAATACTCAATCTTCAATCCTCAATCCTCAATCCTCAATCCTCAATCCTCAATCCTCAGGTATCAATACTCAATCTTCAATACTCAATCCTCAATCCTCAATCCTCAATCCTCAATCCTCAATCCTCAATCCTCAACCATCAATCCTCATTCCTCAAACCTCAATCCTCAACCCTCAGTCCTCATCCTCAATTCTCAATTCTCAATCCTCAATCGTCAATCCTCAATCTTCAATCCTCAATAATCAATCTCCGATCCTAGATCCACAATCCCCAATCTTCAATCGTTAATCCTCAATATTCAATCCTCAATCCCCAGTCATCAATCTTCAATCCTCAATGCTCAATCCTCAATCCTCAATCCTCAATCCTCAGTCCTCAATCCCCAATCCTCAATCCTCTAACCTCAATCCTCAACCGTCAGTCCTCGTCCGCAATCCTCAAACCTCAATCCTCAATCCTCAATATTCAATCGACAATACTCAATCATCAATCCTCAATCCTCAATACTCAATCCTCAATCCTCAAGCCTCAGGCAACAATACTCAATCTTCAATACTCAATCCTCAATCCTCAACCCTCAATCCTCAATCCTCAACCATCAATCCTCATTCCTCAAACCTCAATCCTCAACCCTCAGTCCTCATCCTCAATTCTCAATTCTCAATCCTCAATCCTCAATCCTCAATCTTCAATCCTCAATAATCAATCTCCGATCCTAGGTCCTCAATCCCCAACCTTCAATCGTTAATCCTCAATCTTCAATCCTCAATCCCCAGTCATCAATCTTCAATCCTCAATGCTCAATCCTCAATCCTCAATCCTCAGTCCTCAATCCCCAATCCTTAATCCTCAAACCTCAATCCTCAACCGTCAGTCCTCGTCCTCAATCCTCAAACCTCAATCATCAATCCTCAATATTCAATCATCAATACTCAATCTTCAATCCTCAATCTTCAATCCTCAATACTCAATCTTCAATCCTCAATCCTCAATCGTCAATCCTCAATCCTCAATTTTCAATCCTCAACACTCAATCTTCAATCCTCAATCCTCAATCCTCAATCCTCAATCCTCATTCTTCAATCCTCAATACCCAATCCTCAATCTTCAGTCCTCAATCCTCAATCCTCAATCCTAATTCCTCAATCCTCATTCTTCAATCCTCAATACCCAATCCTCAATTTCTATCCTCAATCCTCAATCCTCATTTCTCAATCCTCAACCCTCAACCCTCAGCCCTCATCCTCCATCCTCAGTACTCAATCCTCTATCCTCAATCTTCAATCCTCAATACTCAATCTTCAATCCTCATTCCTCAATCCTCAATCCTCAATCCTCAATCTTCAATCCTCAAACATCAATCCTCAATTCTCAATCCTCAATCCTCAGTCCTCAGTCGTCGAACCTCAATCCCCGACCGTTAGCACTCATCCTCAATCCTCGTTCCTCAATCCTCAATCCTCAAACCTAAATCCTCTACCGTCAGTCCTCGTCCTCTATCCTCAAACCTCAATCCTCAATCCTCAATATTCAATCATCAATACTCAATCCTCAATCTTCAATCCTCAATACCCAATCTTCAATCCTCAATCCTCAATCCTCAATCCTCAATCCTCAATCTTCAATCCTCAACACTAATCTTCAATCCTCAATCCCCAATCCTCAATCCTCAATCCTCATTCTTCAATCCTCAATACCCAATCCTCAATCTTCAATCCCCAATCCTCAATCCTCAATCCTAATTCCTCAATCCTCATTCTTCAATCCTCAATACCCAATCCTCAATCGTCAACCCTCAATCCTCAATCCTCAATCCTAATTCCTCAATCCTCATTCTTCAATCCTCAATACCCAATCCTCAATTTCAATCCTCAATCCTCAATCCTCATTTCTCAATCCTCAATCTTCAACCCTCAGCCCTCATCCTCCATCCTCAGTACTCAATCCTCTATCCTCAATCCTCAATCCTCAATACTCAATCTTCAATCGCCAATACTCAATCTTCAATCATCAATCCTCAATCCTCAATTCTCAGTCGTCAATCCTCAGTCATCAATCCTCAATCTTCAATACTCAATCGTCAATCCTTAGTCCTCAATCCTCAACCCTCCATCCTGGTTCCTCAAACCTCAATCCTCAACCCTCAGTCTTCATCCTCAATCCTCAAACCTCAATCCTCAATCCTCAATATTCAAACATCAATACTCAATCTTCAATCCTCAATCCTCAAACCTCAATCCTCAATCCTCATTCTTCAATCCTAAATACCCAATCCTCAATCTTCAACCCTCAATCCTCAATACTCAATTCTCAATCCTCAATCCTTAATCCTCAGACCACAAACATCAATATTCAACCCCCAGTCCTCGCCCTCAATCCACAACCCTCAATCCTCAGTTCTCAATATTCAATCATCAATATTCAATCTTCAATCCTCAATCCTCAATCCTCAATCCTCAATCCTCAATCCTCAATCTTCAACCCTGAATCCTCAATCCTCAATACTCAATCCTCAATCTTCAATCCTCAATACTCAATCTTCAATCCTCAATCCTCAATCCTCAATCCTCAATCCTCAATCTTCAACCCTCAACACTCAATCTTCAATCCTCAATCCTCAATCCTCAATACTCAATCCTCAATCTTCAATCCTCAACACTAATCTTCAATCCTCAATCCTCAATTCTCAATCCTCAATCCTCATTCTTCAATCCTCAATACCCAATCCTCAATCTTCAATCCTCAATCCTCAATCCTCAATCCTAATCCCTCAATCCTCATTCTTCAATCCTCAATACCCAATCCTCAATTTCAATTCTCAATCCTCAATCCTCATTTCTCAATCCTCAATCCTCAACCCTCAGCACTCATCCTCCATCCTCAATCCTCAATCCTCAATACTCAATCCTCAATCCTCAATCCTCAATCTTCAATCCTCAATGCTCAATCCTCAATCCTCAATCCTCAGTCCTCAGTCCTCAATCTTCAATCCTCAAACCTCAATCCTCAACCGTCAGTCCTCATTCTCCATCCTCAATCCTCAATCCTCAATCCTCAATCTTCAATCCCCAATACTCAATCTTCAATCCACAATCCTCAATCCTCAATCCTCAATCCTCAACCATCAATCCTCATTCCTCAAACCTCAATCCTCAACCCTCAGTCCTCATCCTCAATTCTCAATTCTCAATCCTCAATCCTCAATCCTCAATCTTCAATCCTCAATAATCAATCTCCGATCCTAGGTCCTCAATCCCCAGCCTTCAATCGTTAATCCTCAATCTTCAATCCTCAATCCCCAGTCATCAATCTTCAATCCTCAATGCTCAATCCTCAATCCTCAATCCTCAGTCCTCAATCCCCAATCCTTAATCCTCAAACCTCAATCCTCAACCGTCAGTCCTCGTCCTCAATCCTCAAACCTCAATCATCAATCCTGAATATTCAATCATCAATACTCAATCTTCAATCCTCAATCCTCAAACCTCAATCCTCAATCCTCATTCTTCAATTCTAAATACCCAATCCTCAATTTCCAATCCTCAATCCTCAATCCTCAATTCTCAATCCTCAATCGTTAATCCTCAGACCTCAAACATCAATATTCAACCCTCAGTCCTCGTCCTCAACCCACAACCCTCAATCCTCAGTCCTCAATATTCAATCATCAATATTCAATCTTCAATCCTCAATCCTCAATCCTCAATCCTCAATCCTCAATCCTCAATTTTCAACCCTGAATCCTCAATCCTCAATACTCAATCCTCTATCTTCAATCCTCAATACTCAATCTTCAAACCTTAATCCTCAATCTGCAATCCCGAATTCCCAGTACTCAATCTTCAATCCTCAATGCTCAATCCTCAATCCTCAATCCTCAGTCCTCAGTCCTCAATCTTCAATCCCCAAACCTCAATCCTCAACCGTCAGTCCTCATTCTCGATCCTCAATCCTCAATCCTCAATCCTCAATCTTCAATCCCCAATACTCAATCTTCAATCCTCAATCCTCAATCCTCAATCCTCAATCCTCAATCCTCAGGTATCGATACTCAATCTTCAATACTCAATCCTCAATCCTCAATCCTCAATCCTCAATCCTCAATCCTCAATCCTCAACCATCAATCCTCATTCCTCAAACCTCAATCCTCAACCCTCAGTCCTCATCCTCAATTCTCAATTCTCAATCCTCAATCGTCAATCCTCAATCTTCAATCCTCAATAATCAATCTCCGATCCTAGATCCACAATCCCCAATCTTCAATCGTTAATCCTCAATATTCAATCCTCAATCCCCAGTCATCAATCTTCAATCCTCAATGCTCAATCCTCAATCCTCAATCCTCAATCCTCAGTCCTCAATCCCCAATCCTCAATCCTCTAACCTCAATCCTCAACCGTCAGTCCTCGTCCGCAATCCTCAAACCTCAATCCTCAATCCTCAATATTCAATCGACAATACTCAATCATCAATCCTCAATCCTCAATACTCAATCCTCAATCCTCAAGCCTCAGGCAACAATACTCAATCTTCAATACTCAATCCTCAATCCTCAACCCTCAATCCTCAATCCTCAACCATCAATCCTCATTCCTCAAACCTCAATCCTCAACCCTCAGTCCTCATCCTCAATTCTCAATTCTCAATCCTCAATCCTCAATCCTCAATCTTCAATCCTCAATAATCAATCTCCGATCCTAGGTCCTCAATCCCCAACCTTCAATCGTTAATCCTCAATCTTCAATCCTCAATCCCCAGTCATCAATCTTCAATCCTCAATGCTCAATCCTCAATCCTCAATCCTCAGTCCTCAATCCCCAATCCTTAATCCTCAAACCTCAATCCTCAACCGTCAGTCCTCGTCCTCAATCCTCAAACCTCAATCATCAATCCTCAATATTCAATCATCAATACTCAATCTTCAATCCTCAATCTTCAATCCTCAATACTCAATCTTCAATCCTCAATCCTCAATCGTCAATCCTCAATCCTCAATTTTCAATCCTCAACACTCAATCTTCAATCCTCAATCCTCAATCCTCAATCCTCAATCCTCATTCTTCAATCCTCAATACCCAATCCTCAATCTTCAGTCCTCAATCCTCAATCCTCAATCCTAATTCCTCAATCCTCATTCTTCAATCCTCAATACCCAATCCTCAATTTCTATCCTCAATCCTCAATCCTCATTTCTCAATCCTCAACCCTCAACCCTCAGCCCTCATCCTCCATCCTCAGTACTCAATCCTCTATCCTCAATCTTCAATCCTCAATACTCAATCTTCAATCCTCATTCCTCAATCCTCAATCCTCAATCCTCAATCTTCAATCCTCAAACATCAATCCTCAATTCTCAATCCTCAATCCTCAGTCCTCAGTCGTCGAACCTCAATCCCCGACCGTTAGCACTCATCCTCAATCCTCGTTCCTCAATCCTCAATCCTCAAACCTAAATCCTCTACCGTCAGTCCTCGTCCTCTATCCTCAAACCTCAATCCTCAATCCTCAATATTCAATCATCAATACTCAATCCTCAATCTTCAATCCTCAATACCCAATCTTCAATCCTCAATCCTCAATCCTCAATCCTCAATCCTCAATCTTCAATCCTCAACACTAATCTTCAATCCTCAATCCCCAATCCTCAATCCTCAATCCTCATTCTTCAATCGTCAATACCCAATCCTCAATCTTCAGTCCCCAATCCTCAATCCTCAATCCTAATTCCTCAATCCTCATTCTTCAATCCTCAATACCCAATCCTCAATCGTCAACCCTCAATCCTCAATCCTCAATCCTAATTCCTCAATCCTCATTCTTCAATCCTCAATACCCAATCCTCAATTTCAATCCTCAATCCTCAATCCTCATTTCTCAATCCTCAATCTTCAACCCTCAGCCCTCATCCTCCATCCTCAGTACTCAATCCTCTATCCTCAATCCTCAATCCTCAATACTCAATCTTCAATCGCCAATACTCAATCTTCAATCATCAATCCTCAATCCTCAATTCTCAGTCGTCAATCCTCAGTCATCAATCCTCAATCTTCAATACTCAATCGTCAATCCTTAGTCCTCAATCCTCAACCCTCCATCCTGGTTCCTCAAACCTCAATCCTCAACCCTCAGTCTTCATCCTCAATCCTCAAACCTCAATCCTCAATCCTCAATATTCAAACATCAATACTCAATCTTCAATCCTCAATCCTCAAACCTCAATCCTCAATCCTCATTCTTCAATCCTAAATACCCAATCCTCAATCTTCAACCCTCAATCCTCAATACTCAATTCTCAATCCTCAATCCTTAATCCTCAGACCACAAACATCAATATTCAACCCCCAGTCCTCGTCCTCAATCCACAACCCTCAATCCTCAGTTCTCAATATTCAATCATCAATATTCAATCTTCAATCCTCAATCCTCAATCCTCAATCCTCAATCCTCAATCCTCAATCTTCAACCCTGAATCCTCAATCCTCAATACTCAATCCTCAATCTTCAATCCTCAATCCTCAATCTTCAATCCTCAAACATCAATCCTCAATTCTCAATCCTCAATCCTCAGTCCTCAGTCGTCGAACCTCAATCCCCGACCGTTAGCACTCATCCTCAATCCTCGTTCCTCAATCCTCAATCCTCAAACCTAAATCCTCTACCGTCAGTCCTCGTCCTCTATCCTCAAACCTCAATCCTCAATCCTCAATATTCAATCATCAATACTCAATCCTCAATCTTCAATCCTCAATACCCAATCTTCAATCCTCAATCCTCAATCCTCAATCCTCAATCCTCAATCTTCAATCCTCAACACTAATCTTCAATCCTCAATCCCCAATCCTCAATCCTCAATCCTCATTCTTCAATCCTCAATACCCAATCCTCAATCTTCAATCCCCAATCCTCAATCCTCAATCCTAATTCCTCAATCCTCATTCTTCAATCCTCAATACCCAATCCTCAATCGTCAACCCTCAATCCTCAATCCTCAATCCTAATTCCTCAATCCTCATTCTTCAATCCTCAATACCCAATCCTCAATTTCAATCCTCAATCCTCAATCCTCATTTCTCAATCCTCAATCTTCAACCCTCAGCCCTCATCCTCCATCCTCAGTACTCAATCCTCTATCCTCAATCCTCAATCCTCAATACTCAATCTTCAATCGCCAATACTCAATCTTCAATCATCAATCCTTAATCCTCAATTCTCAGTCGTCAATCCTCAGTCATCAATCCTCAATCTTCAATACTCAATCGTCAATCCTTAGTCCTCAATCCTCAACCCTCCATCCTGGTTCCTCAAACCTCAATCCTCAACCCTCAGTCTTCATCCTCAATCCTCAAACCTCAATCCTCAATCCTCAATATTCAAACATCAATACTCAATCTTCAATCCTCAATCCTCAAACCTCAATCCTCAATCCTCATTCTTCAATCCTAAATACCCAATCCTCAATCTTCAACCCTCAATCCTCAATACTCAATTCTCAATCCTCAATCCTTAATCCTCAGACCACAAACATCAATATTCAACCCCCAGTCCTCGCCCTCAATCCACAACCCTCAATCCTCAGTTCTCAATATTCAATCATCAATATTCAATCTTCAATCCTCAATCCTCAATCCTCAATCCTCAATCCTCAATCCTCAATCTTCAACCCTGAATCCTCAATCCTCAATACTCAATCCTCAATCTTCAATCCTCAATACTCAATCTTCAATCCTCAATCCTCAATCCTCAATCCTCAATCCTCAATCTTCAACCCTCAACACTCAATCTTCAATCCTCAATCCTCAATCCTCAATACTCAATCCTCAATCTTCAATCCTCAACACTAATCTTCAATCCTCAATCCTCAATCCTCAATCCTCAATCCTCATTCTTCAATCCTCAATACCCAATCCTCAATCTTCAATCCTCAATCCTCAATCCTCAATCCTAATCCCTCAATCCTCATTCTTCAATCCTCAATACCCAATCCTCAATTTCAATTCTCAATCCTCAATCCTCATTTCTCAATCCTCAATCCTCAACCCTCAGCACTCATCCTCCATCCTCAATCCTCAATCCTCAATACTCAATCCTCAATCCTCAATCCTCAATCTTCAATCCTCAATGCTCAATCCTCAATCCTCAATCCTCAGTCCTCAGTCCTCAATCTTCAATCCTCAAACCTCAATCCTCAACCGTCAGTCCTCATTCTCCATCCTCAATCCTCAATCCTCAATCCTCAATCTTCAATCCCCAATACTCAATCTTCAATCCACAATCCTCAATCCTCAATCCTCAATCCTCAACCATCAATCCTCATTCCTCAAACCTCAATCCTCAACCCTCAGTCCTCATCCTCAATTCTCAATTCTCAATCCTCAATCCTCAATCCTCAATCTTCAATCCTCAATAATCAATCTCCGATCCTAGGTCCTCAATCCCCAGCCTTCAATCGTTAATCCTCAATCTTCAATCCTCAATCCCCAGTCATCAATCTTCAATCCTCAATGCTCAATCCTCAATCCTCAATCCTCAGTCCTCAATCCCCAATCCTTAATCCTCAAACCTCAATCCTCAACCGTCAGTCCTCGTCCTCAATCCTCAAACCTCAATCATCAATCCTGAATATTCAATCATCAATACTCAATCTTCAATCCTCAATCCTCAAACCTCAATCCTCAATCCTCATTCTTCAATTCTAAATACCCAATCCTCAATTTCCAATCCTCAATCCTCAATCCTCAATTCTCAATCCTCAATCGTTAATCCTCAGACCTCAAACATCAATATTCAACCCTCAGTCCTCGTCCTCAACCCACAACCCTCAATCCTCAGTCCTCAATATTCAATCATCAATATTCAATCTTCAATCCTCAATCCTCAATCCTCAATCCTCAATCCTCAATCCTCAATTTTCAACCCTGAATCCTCAATCCTCAATACTCAATCCTCTATCTTCAATCCTCAATACTCAATCTTCAAACCTTAATCCTCAATCTGCAATCCCGAATTCCCAGTACTCAATCTTCAATCCTCAATGCTCAATCCTCAATCCTCAATCCTCAGTCCTCAGTCCTCAATCTTCAATCCCCAAACCTCAATCCTCAACCGTCAGTCCTCATTCTCGATCCTCAATCCTCAATCCTCAATCCTCAATCTTCAATCCCCAATACTCAATCTTCAATCCTCAATCCTCAATCCTCAATCCTCAATCCTCAATCCTCAGGTATCGATACTCAATCTTCAATACTCAATCCTCAATCCTCAATCCTCAATCCTCAATCCTCAATCCTCAATCCTCAACCATCAATCCTCATTCCTCAAACCTCAATCCTCAACCCTCAGTCCTCATCCTCAATTCTCAATTCTCAATCCTCAATCGTCAATCCTCAATCTTCAATCCTCAATAATCAATCTCCGATCCTAGATCCACAATCCCCAATCTTCAATCGTTAATCCTCAATATTCAATCCTCAATCCCCAGTCATCAATCTTCAATCCTCAATGCTCAATCCTCAATCCTCAATCCTCAATCCTCAGTCCTCAATCCCCAATCCTCAATCCTCTAACCTCAATCCTCAACCGTCAGTCCTCGTCCGCAATCCTCAAACCTCAATCCTCAATCCTCAATATTCAATCGACAATACTCAATCATCAATCCTCAATCCTCAATACTCAATCCTCAATCCTCAAGCCTCAGGCAACAATACTCAATCTTCAATACTCAATCCTCAATCCTCAACCCTCAATCCTCAATCCTCAACCATCAATCCTCATTCCTCAAACCTCAATCCTCAACCCTCAGTCCTCATCCTCAATTCTCAATTCTCAATCCTCAATCCTCAATCCTCAATCTTCAATCCTCAATAATCAATCTCCGATCCTAGGTCCTCAATCCCCAACCTTCAATCGTTAATCCTCAATCTTCAATCCTCAATCCCCAGTCATCAATCTTCAATCCTCAATGCTCAATCCTCAATCCTCAATCCTCAGTCCTCAATCCCCAATCCTTAATCCTCAAACCTCAATCCTCAACCGTCAGTCCTCGTCCTCAATCCTCAAACCTCAATCATCAATCCTCAATATTCAATCATCAATACTCAATCTTCAATCCTCAATCTTCAATCCTCAATACTCAATCTTCAATCCTCAATCCTCAATCGTCAATCCTCAATCCTCAATTTTCAATCCTCAACACTCAATCTTCAATCCTCAATCCTCAATCCTCAATCCTCAATCCTCATTCTTCAATCCTCAATACCCAATCCTCAATCTTCAGTCCTCAATCCTCAATCCTCAATCCTAATTCCTCAATCCTCATTCTTCAATCCTCAATACCCAATCCTCAATTTCTATCCTCAATCCTCAATCCTCATTTCTCAATCCTCAACCCTCAACCCTCAGCCCTCATCCTCCATCCTCAGTACTCAATCCTCTATCCTCAATCTTCAATCCTCAATACTCAATCTTCAATCCTCATTCCTCAATCCTCAATCCTCAATCCTCAATCTTCAATCCTCAAACATCAATCCTCAATTCTCAATCCTCAATCCTCAGTCCTCAGTCGTCGAACCTCAATCCCCGACCGTTAGCACTCATCCTCAATCCTCGTTCCTCAATCCTCAATCCTCAAACCTAAATCCTCTACCGTCAGTCCTCGTCCTCTATCCTCAAACCTCAATCCTCAATCCTCAATATTCAATCATCAATACTCAATCCTCAATCTTCAATCCTCAATACCCAATCTTCAATCCTCAATCCTCAATCCTCAATCCTCAATCCTCAATCTTCAATCCTCAACACTAATCTTCAATCCTCAATCCCCAATCCTCAATCCTCAATCCTCATTCTTCAATCGTCAATACCCAATCCTCAATCTTCAGTCCCCAATCCTCAATCCTCAATCCTAATTCCTCAATCCTCATTCTTCAATCCTCAATACCCAATCCTCAATCGTCAACCCTCAATCCTCAATCCTCAATCCTAATTCCTCAATCCTCATTCTTCAATCCTCAATACCCAATCCTCAATTTCAATCCTCAATCCTCAATCCTCATTTCTCAATCCTCAATCTTCAACCCTCAGCCCTCATCCTCCATCCTCAGTACTCAATCCTCTATCCTCAATCCTCAATCCTCAATACTCAATCTTCAATCGCCAATACTCAATCTTCAATCATCAATCCTCAATCCTCAATTCTCAGTCGTCAATCCTCAGTCATCAATCCTCAATCTTCAATACTCAATCGTCAATCCTTAGTCCTCAATCCTCAACCCTCCATCCTGGTTCCTCAAACCTCAATCCTCAACCCTCAGTCTTCATCCTCAATCCTCAAACCTCAATCCTCAATCCTCAATATTCAAACATCAATACTCAATCTTCAATCCTCAATCCTCAAACCTCAATCCTCAATCCTCATTCTTCAATCCTAAATACCCAATCCTCAATCTTCAACCCTCAATCCTCAATACTCAATTCTCAATCCTCAATCCTTAATCCTCAGACCACAAACATCAATATTCAACCCCCAGTCCTCGTCCTCAATCCACAACCCTCAATCCTCAGTTCTCAATATTCAATCATCAATATTCAATCTTCAATCCTCAATCCTCAATCCTCAATCCTCAATCCTCAATCCTCAATCTTCAACCCTGAATCCTCAATCCTCAATACTCAATCCTCAATCTTCAATCCTCAATACTCAATCTTCAATCCTCAATCCTCAATCCTCAATCCTCAATCCTCAATCTTCAACCCTCAACACTCAATCTTCAATCCTCAATCCTCAATCCTCAATACTCAATCCTCAATCTTCAATC
The DNA here is from genome assembly GCF_051401765.1 of Calliopsis andreniformis. Classification (NCBI taxonomy): domain Eukaryota; kingdom Metazoa; phylum Arthropoda; class Insecta; order Hymenoptera; family Andrenidae; genus Calliopsis; species Calliopsis andreniformis. The sequence goes on from NW_027480438.1 coordinate 3,272,062, forward strand.
CTCAACACTAATCTTCAATCCTCAATCCTCAATCCTCAATCCTCAATCCTCATTCTTCAATCCTCAATACCCAATCCTCAATCTTCAATCCTCAATCCTCAATCCTCAATCCTAATCCCTCAATCCTCATTCTTCAATCCTCAATACCCAATCCTCAATTTCAATTCTCAATCCTCAATCCTCATTTCTCAATCCTCAATCCTCAACCCTCAGCACTCATCCTCCATCCTCAATCCTCAATCCTCAATACTCAATCCTCAATCCTCAATCCTCAATCTTCAATCCTCAATGCTCAATCCTCAATCCTCAATCCTCAGTCCTCAGTCCTCAATCTTCAATCCTCAAACCTCAATCCTCAACCGTCAGTCCTCATTCTCCATCCTCAATCCTCAATCCTCAATCCTCAATCTTCAATCCCCAATACTCAATCTTCAATCCACAATCCTCAATCCTCAATCCTCAATCCTCAACCATCAATCCTCATTCCTCAAACCTCAATCCTCAACCCTCAGTCGTCATCCTCAATTCTCAATTCTCAATCCTCAATCGTCAATCCTCAATCTTCAATCCTCAATAATCAATCTCCGATCCTAGATCCTCAATCCCCAATCTTCAATCGTTAATCCTCAATATTCAATCCTCAATCCCCAGTCATCAATCTTCAATCCTCAATGCTCAATCCTCAATCCTCATTACTCAATCCTCAATACCCAATCCTCAATCCTCAATCCTCAATCCTCAATCCTCAGTCCTCAGTCCTCAATCTTCAATCCTCAAACCTCAATCCTCAACCGTCAGTCCTCATTCTCCATCCTCAATCCTCAATCCTCAATCCTCAAACTTCAATCCCCAATACTCAATCTTCAATCCTCAATCCTCAATCCTCAATTCTCAATCCTCAATCCTCAGGTATCAATACTCAATCTTCAATACTCAATCCTCAATCCTCAATCCTCAATCCTCAATCCTCAATCCTCAACCATCAATCCTCATTCCTCAAACCTCAATCCTCAACCCTCAGTCCTCATCCTCAATTCTCAATTCTCAATCCTCAATCGTCAATCCTCAATCTTCAATCCTCAATAATCAATCTCCGATCCTAGATCCACAATCCCCAATCTTCAGTCGTTAATCCTCAATATTCAATCTTCAATCCCCAGTCATCAATCTTCAATCCTCAATGCTCAATCCTCAATCCTCAATCCTCAATCCTCAGTCCTCAATCCCCAATCCTCAATCCTCTAACCTCAATCCTCAACCGTCAGTCTTCGTCCTCAATCCTCAAACCTCAATCCTCAATCCTCAATATTCAATCGACAATACTCAATCATCAATCCTCAATCCTCAATACTCAATCCTCAATCCTCAAGCCTCAGGCAACAATACTCAATCTTCAATACTCAATCCTCAATCCTCAATCCTCAATCCTCAATCCTCAACCATCAATCCTCATTCCTCAAACCTCAATCCTCAACCCTCAGTCCTCATCCTCAATTCTCAATTCTCAATCCTCAATCCTCAATCCTCAATCTTCAATCCTCAATAATCAATCTCCGATCCTAGGTCCTCAATCCCCAACCTTCAATCGTTAATCCTCAATCTTCAATCCTCAATCCCCAGTCATCAATATTCAATCCTCAATGCTCAATCCTCAATCCTCAATCCTCAGTCCTCAATCCCCAATCCTTAATCCTCAAACCTCAATCCTCAACCGTCAGTCCTCGTCCTCAATCCTCAAACCTCAATCATCAATCCTGAATATTCAATCATCAATACTCAATCTTCAATCCTCAATCCTCAAACCTCAATCCTCAATCCTCATTCTTCAATTCTAAATACCCAATCCTCAATTTCCAATCCTCAATCCTCAATCCTCAATTCTCAATCCTCAATCGTTAATCCTCAGACCTCGACCATCAATATTCAACCCTCAGTCCTCGTCCTCAATCCACAACCCTCAATCCTCAGTCCTCAATATTCAATCATCAATATTCAATCTTCAATCCTCAATCCTCAATCCTCAATCCTCAATCCTCAATCCTCAATTTTCAACCCTGAATCCTCAATCCTCAATACTCTATCCTCTATCTTCAATCCTCAATACTCAATCTTCAATCCTTAATCCTCAATCTGCAATCCCGAATTCCCAGTACTCAATCTTCAATCCTCAATGCTCAATCCTCAATCCTCAATCCTCAGTCCTCAGTCCTCAATCTTCAATCCCCAAACCTCAACCCTCAACCGTCAGTCCTCATTCTCCATCCTCAATCCTCAATCCTCAATCCTCAATCTTCAATCCCCAATACTCAATCTTCAATCCTCAATCCTCAATCCTCAATCCTCAATCCTCAATCCTCAGGTATCAATACTCAATCTTCAATACTCAATCCTCAATCCTCAATCCTCAATCCTCAATCCTCAATCCTCAACCATCAATCCTCATTCCTCAAACCTCAATCCTCAACCCTCAGTCCTCATCCTCAATTCTCAATTCTCAATCCTCAATCGTCAATCCTCAATCTTCAATCCTCAATAATCAATCTCCGATCCTAGATCCACAATCCCCAATCTTCAATCGTTAATCCTCAATATTCAATCCTCAATCCCCAGTCATCAATCTTCAATCCTCAATGCTCAATCCTCAATCCTCAATCCTCAATCCTCAGTCCTCAATCCCCAATCCTCAATCCTCTAACCTCAATCCTCAACCGTCAGTCCTCGTCCGCAATCCTCAAACCTCAATCCTCAATCCTCAATATTCAGTCGACAATACTCAATCATCAATCCTCAATCCTCAATACTCAATCCTCAATCCTCAAGCCTCAGGCAACAATACTCAATCTTCAATACTCAATCCTCAATCCTCAACCCTCAATCCTCAATCCTCAACCATCAATCCTCATTCCTCAAACCTCAATCCTCAACCCTCAGTCCTCATCCTCAATTCTCAATTCTCAATCCTCAATCCTCAATCCTCAATCTTCAATCCTCAATAATCAATCTCCGATCCTAGGTCCTCAATCCCCAACCTTCAATCGTTAATCCTCAATCTTCAATCCTCAATCCCCAGTCATCAATCTTCAATCCTCAATGCTCAATCCTCAATCCTCAATCCTCAGTCCTGAATCCCCAATCCTTAATCCTCAAACCTCAATCCTCAACCGTCAGTCCTCGTCCTCAATCCTCAAACCTCAATCATCAATCCTCAATATTCAATCATCAATACTCAATCTTCAATCCTCAATCTTCAATCCTCAATACTCAATCTTCAATCCTCAATCCTCAATCGTCAATCCTCAATCCTCAATTTTCAATCCTCAACACTCAATCTTCAATCCTCAATCCTCAATCCTCAATCCTCAATCCTCATTCTTCAATCCTCAATACCCAATCCTCAATCTTCAGTCCTCAATCCTCAATCCTCAATCCTAATTCCTCAATCCTCATTCTTCAATCCTCAATACCCAATCCTCAATTTCTATCCTCAATCCTCAATCCTCATTTCTCAATCCTCAACCCTCAACCCTCAGCCCTCATCCTCCATCCTCAGTACTCAATCCTCTATCCTCAATCTTCAATCCTCAATACTCAATCTTCAATCCTCATTCCTCAATCCTCAATCCTCAATCCTCAATCTTCAATCCTCAAACATCAATCCTCAATTCTCAATCCTCAATCCTCAGTCCTCAGTCGTCGAACCTCAATCCCCGACCCTTAGCACTCATCCTCAATCCTCGTTCCTCAATCCTCAATCCTCAAACCTAAATCCTCTACCGTCAGTCCTCGTCCTCTATCCTCAAACCTCAATCCTCAATCCTCAATATTCAATCATCAATACTCAATCCTCAATCTTCAATCCTCAATACCCAATCTTCAATCCTCAATCCTCAATCCTCAATCCTCAATCCTCAATCTTCAATCCTCAACACTAATCTTCAATCCTCAATCCCCAATCCACAATCCTCAATCCACATTCTTCAATCCTCAATACCCAATCCTCAATCTTCAATCCCCAATCCTCAATCCTCAATCCTAATTCCTCAATCCTCATTCTTCAATCCTCAATACCCAATCCTCAATCGTCAACCCTCAATCCTCAATCCTCAATCCTAATTCCTCAATCCTCATTCTTCAATCCTCAATACCCAATCCTCAATTTCAATCCTCAATCCTCAATCCTCATTTCTCAATCCTCAATCTTCAACCCTCAGCCCTCATCCTCCATCCTCAGTACTCAATCCTCTATCCTCAATCCTCAATCCTCAATACTCAATCTTCAATCGCCAATACTCAATCTGCAATACCCAATACTCAAACCTCAATCCTCAATCCTCATTACTCAATCCTCAATACCCAATCCCCAATCCTCAATCCTCAATCCTCAATCCTCAATATTCAATCATCAATACTCAATCTTGAATACTCAATCTTCAATCCTCAATACTCAACCTTCAATCCTCAATCCTCAATCCTCAATCCTCAATCCTCAATCCTCAGGCATCAATACTCAATCTACAATATTCAATCCACAATCCTCAATCCTCAATCCTCAGGCGTCAATACTCAATCTACAATATTCAATCCACAATCCTTAATCCTCAATCCACAATCCTCAACATTCAATACTCAATACTCAATCCTCAATCCTCAATCCTCAATCCTCAATCCTCAATCCTCAATCCTCAATCCTCAATCCTCAATATTCAATCCTCAATACTCAATCTTCAATCATCAATCCTCAATCCTCAATTCTCAGTCGTCAATTCTCAGTCATCAATCCTCAATCTTCAATACTCAATCGTCAATCCTTAGTCCTCAATCCTCAATCCTCGATCCTCGTTCCTCAAACCTCAATCCTCAACCCTCAGTCTTCATCCTCAATCCTCAAACCTCAATCCTCAACCCTCAATATTCAATCATCAATACTCAATCTTCAATCCTCAATCCTCAAACCTCAATCCTCAATCCTCATTCTTCAATCCTAAATACCCAATCCTTAATCTTCAATCCTCAATCCTCAATCCTCAATTCTCAATCCTCAATCCTTAATCCTCAGATCTCAAACATCAATATTCAACCCTCAGTCCTCGTCCTCAATCCACAACCCTCAATCCTCAGTCCTCAATATTCAATCATAAATATTCAATCTTCAATCCTCAATCCTCAATCCTCAATCCTCAATCCTCAATCCTCAATCCTCAGTCTTCAACACTGAATCCTCAATACTCAATCCTCAATCTTCAATCCTCAATACTCAATCTTCAATCCTCAATCCTCAATCGTCTATCCTCAATCCTCAATTTTCAATCCTCAACACTCAATCTTCAATCCTCAATCCTCAATCCTCAATCCTCAATCCTCATTCTTCAATCCTCAATACCCAATCCTCAATCTTCAGTCCTCAATCCTCAATCCTCAATCCCAATTCCTCAATCCTCATTCTTCAATCCTCAATACCCAATCCTCAATTTCAATCCTCAATCCTCAATCCTCAATCCTCGATCCTCAATCCTCAATTTTCAATCCTGAATCCTCAATCCTCAATACTCAATCCTCAATCTTCAATCCTCAATACCCAATCTTCAATCCTCAATCCTCAATCCTCAATCCTCAATCCTCAATCTTCAATCCTCAACACTAATCTTCAATCCTCAATCCCCAATCCTCAATCCTCAATCCTCATTCTTCAATCCTCAATACCCAATCCTCAATCTTCAATCCTCAATCCTCAATCCTCAATCCTAATTCCTCAATCCTCATTCTTCAATCCTCAATACCCAATCCTCAATTTCAATCCTCAATCCTCAATCCTCATTTCTCAATCCTCAATCTTCAACCCTCAGCCCTCATCCTCCATCCTCAGTACTCAATCCTCTATCCTCAATCCTCAATCCTCAATCCTCAATCTTCAATCCTCAACACTAATCTTCAATCCTCAATCCCCAATCCTCAATCCTCAATCCTCATTCTTCAATCCTCAATACCCAATCCTCAATCTTCAATCCTCAATCCTCAATCCTCAATCCTAATTCCTCAATCCTCATTCTTCAATCCTCAATACCCAATCCTCAATTTCAATCCTCAATCCTCAATCCTCATTTCTCAATCCTCAATCTTCAACCCTCAGCCCTCATCCTCCATCCTCAGTACTCAATCCTCTATCCTCAATCCTCAATCCTCAATACTCAATCTTCGATCCTCATTCCTCAATCCTCAATCCTCAGTCCTCAATCTTCAATCGCCAATACTCAATCTGCAATCCCCAATACTCAAACCTCAATCCTCAATCCTCATTACTCAATCCTCAATACCCAATCCTCAATCCTCAATCCTCAATCCTCAATCCTCAATATTCAATCATCAATACTCAATCTTGAATACTCAATCTTCAATCCTCAATACTCAACCTTCAATCCTCAATCCTCAATCCTCAATCCTCAATCCTCAATCCTCAGGCATCAATACTCAATCTACAATATTCAATCCACAATCCTCAATCCTCAATCCTCAGGCATCAAAACTCAATCTACAATATTCAATCCACAATCCTTAATCCTCAATCCACAATCCTCAACCTTCAATACTCAATACTCAATCTTCAATCCTCAATCCTCAATCCTCAATGCTCAATCCTCAATCCTCAATCCTCAATATTCAATCCTCAATACTCAATCTTCAATCATCGATCCTCAATCCTCAAATCTCAGTCGTCAATCCTCAGTCATCAATCCTCAATCTTCAATACTCAACCGTCAATCCTTAGTCCTCAATCCTCAATCCTCGATCCTCGTTCCTCAAACCTCAATCCTCAACCCTCAGTCTTCATCCTCAATCCTCAAACCTCAATCCTCAACCCTCAATATTCAATCATCAATACTCAATCTTCAATCCTCAATCCTCAAACCTCAATCCTCAATCCTCATTCTTCAATACTAAACACCCAATCCTCAATCCTCAATCCTCAATCCTCAATCCTCAATCCTCAATCTTCAACCCTGAATCCTCAATCCTCAATACTCAATCCTCAATCTTCAATCCTCAATACTCAATCTTCAATCCTCAATCCTCAATCCTCAATCCTCAATATTCAATCATCAATACTCAATCTTCCATCCTCAATCCTCAATCTTCAATTCTCAATCCTCAATCCTCAATCCACAATCCTTAATCCTCAATCCTCAATCCTCAATCCTCAATCCTCAATCCTCAATCCTCAATCCTCAATCCTCAATCCGCAATATTCAATCCTCAATACTCAATCTTCAATCATCAATGCTCAATCCTCAATTCTCAGTCGTCAATCCTCAGTCATCAATCCTCAATCTTCAATACTCAATCGTCAATCCTTAGTCCTCAATCCTCAATCCTCAATCATAGTTCCTCAAACCTCAATCCTCAACCCTCAGTCTTAATCCTCAATCCTCAAACCTCAATCCTCAATCCTCAATATTCAATCATCAATACTCAATCTTCAATCCACAATCCTCAAACCTCAATCCTCAATCCACATTCTTCAATCCTAAATACCCAATCCTTAATCTTCAATCCTCAATCCTCAATCCTCAATTCTCAATCCTCAATCCTTAATTCTCAGACCTCAAACATCAATATTCAACCCTCAGTCCTGGTCCTCAATCCACAACCCTCAATCCTCAGTCCTCAATATTCAATCATAAATATTCAATCTTCAATCCTCAATCCTCAATCCTCAATTCTCAATCCTCAATCCTCAGTCTTCAACCCTGAATCCTCAATATTCAATCCTCAATACTCAATCTTCAATCATCGATCCTCAATCCTCAAATCTCAGTCGTCAATCCTCAGTCATCAATCCTCAATCTTCAATACTCAATCGTCAATCCTTAGTCCTCAATCCTCAATCCTCGATCCTCGTTCCTCAAACCTCAATCCTCAACCCTCAGTCTTCATCCTCAATCCTCAAACCTCAATCCTCAACCCTCAATATTCAATCATCAATACTCAATCTTCAATCCTCAATCCTCAAACCTCAATCCTCAATCCTCATTCTTCAATACTAAACACCCAATCCTCAATCCTCAATCCTCAATCCTCAATCCTCAATCCTCAATCTTCAACCCTGAATCCTCAATCCTCAATACTCAATCCTCAATCTTCAATCCTCAATACTCAATCTTCAATCCTCAATCCTCAATCCTCAATCCTCAATATTCAATCATCAATACTCAATCTTCCATCCTCAATCCTCAATCTTCAATTCTCAATCCTCAATCCTCAATCCTCAATCCTCAATCCTCAAACCTCAATCCTCAATCCTCAATATTCAATCATCAATACTCAATCTTCGATCCTCAATCCTCAATCCTCGATCCTCAATCCTCAATCCTCAATCCTCAATCCTCAATCCTCAATCCTCAATCCTCAATCCACAATCCTCAGCCTTCAATACTCAATAATCAATTTCCAATCCTAGATCCTCAATCCTCAATCCTCAATCCTCAATCCTCAATCCTCAATCCTCATTCTTGAATCCTCAATATTCAATCATCAATACTCAATCTTCAATCCTCAATCCTCAATCCTCAATCCTCAATCCTCAATCCTCAATCCTCAATATTCAATCATCAATACGCAATCTTCAACCCTCAATCTTCAATCCTCAATAGTCAATCTTCAATCCTCAATCCTCAATCCTCAATCCTCAATCCTCAATCCTCAATTCTCAGGTATCAATACTCAATCTACAATATTCAATCCTCAATCCTTAATCCTCAATCCACAATCCTCAACCTTCAATACTCAATACTCAATCTTCAATCCTCAATCCTCAATCCTCAATCCTCAATCCTCAATCCTCAATCCTCAATCCTCAATATTCAATCCTCAATACTCAACCTTCAATCATCAATCCTCAATCCTCAATTCTCAGTCGTCAATCCTCAGCCATCATTCCTCAATCTTCAATACTCAATCGTCAATCCTTAGTCCTCAATCCTCAATCCTCAATCCTCGTTCCTCAAACCTCAATCCTCAACCCTCAGACTTCATCCACAATCCTCAAACCTCAATCCTCAATCCTCAATATTCAATCATCAATACTCAATCTTCAATCCTCAATCCTAAAACCTCAATCCTCAGTCCTCATTCTTCAATCCTAAATACCCAATCCTCAATCTTCAATCCTCAATCCTCAATTCTCAATTCTCAATCCTCAATCCTTAATCCTCAGACCTCAAACGTCAATATTCAACCCTCAGTCCTCGTCCTCAATCCACAACCCTCAATCCTCTATCCTCAATCCTCAATCCTCAATCCTCAATCCGCAATATTCAATCCTCAATACTCAATCTTCAATCATCAATGCTCAATCCTCAATTCTCAGTCGTCAATCCTCAGTCATCAATCCTCAATCTTCAATACTCAATCGTCAATCCTTAGTCCTCAATCCTCAATCCTCAATCATAGTTCCTCAAACCTCAATCCTCAACCCTCAGTCTTCATCCTCAATCCTCAAACCTCAATCCTCAATCCTCAATATTCAATCATCAATACTCAATCTTCAATCCACAATCCTCAAACCTCAATCCTCAATCCACATTCTTCAATCCTAAATACCCAATCCTTAATCTTCAATCCTCAATCCTCAATCCTCAATTCTCAATCCTCAATCCTTAATTCTCAGACCTCAAACATCAATATTCAACCCTCAGTCCTCGTCCTCAATCCACAACCCTCAATCCTCAGTCCTCAATATTCAATCATAAATATTCAATCTTCAATCCTCAATCCTCAATCCTCAATCCTCAATCCTCAATCCTCAGTCTTCAACCCTGAATCCTCAATACTCTATCCTCAATCTTCAATCTTCAATCCTCAATACTCAATCTTCAATCCTCAATCCTCAATCGTCAATCCTCAATCCTCAATTTTCAATCCTCAACACTCAATCTTCAATCCTCAATCCTCAATCCTCAATCCTCAATCCTCATTCTTCAATCCTCAATACCCAATCCTCAATCTTCAATCCTCAATCCTCAATCCTCAATCCTAATTCCTCAATCCTCATTCTTCAATCCTCAATACCCAATCCTCAATTTCAATCCTCAATCCTCAATCCTCATTTCTCAATCCTCAATCCTCAACCCTCAGCCTCATCCTCCATCCTCAGTACTCAATCCTCTATCCTCAATCTTCAATCCTCAATACTCAATCTTCAATCCTCATTCCTCAATCCTCAATCCTCAATCCTCAATCTTCAATCCTCAATCCTTAATCCTCACTCGTCAATCCTAAATACCCAATCCTTAATCTTCAATCCTCAATCCTCAATCCTCAATCCTCATTCCTCAATCCTCAATACCCAATCCTCAATCCTCAATCCTCAATCCTCAATCCTCAATATTCAATCATCAATACTCAATCTTCAATCCTCAATCTTCAATCCTCAATACTCAACCTTCAATACTCAATCCTCAATCCTCAATCCTCAAACCTCAATCCTCAATCCTCAATATTCAATCATCAATACTCAATCTTCAATCCTCAATCCTCAAACCTCAATCCTCAATCCTCATTACTCAATCCTCAATACCCAATCCTCAATCCTCAATCCTCAGTCCTCAGTCCTCAATCTTCAATCCCCAAACCTCAATCCTCAACCGTCAGTCCTCATTCTCGATCCTCAATCCTCAATCCTCAATCCTCAATCTTCAATCCCCAATACTCAATCTTCAATCCTGAATCCTCAATCCTCAATCCTCAATCCTCAATCCTCAGGTATCAATACTCAATCTTCAATACTCAATCCTCAATCCTCAATCCTCAATCCTCAATCCTCAATCCTCAATCCTCAACCATCAATCCTCATTCCTCAAACCTCAATCCTCAACCCTCAGTCCTCATCCTCAATTCTCAATTCTCAATCCTCAATCGTCAATCCTCAATCTTCAATCCTCAATAATCAATCTCCGATCCTAGATCCACAATCCCCAATCTTCAATCGTTAATCCTCAATATTCAATCCTCAATCCCCAGTCATCAATCTTCAATCCTCAATGCTCAATCCTCAATCCTCAATCCTCAATCCTCAGTCCTCAATCCCCAATCCTCAATCCTCTAACCTCAATCCTCAACCGTCAGTCCTCGTCCGCAATCCTCAAACCTCAATCCTCAATCCTCAATATTCAATCGACAGTACTCAATCATCAATCCTCAATCCTCAATACTCAATCCTCAATCCTCAAGCCTCAGGCAACAATACTCAATCTTCAATACTCAATCCTCAATCCTCAACCCTCAATCCTCAATCCTCAACCATCAATCCTCATTCCTCAAACCTCAATCCTCAACGCTCAGTCCTCATCCTCAATTCTCAATTCTCAATCCTCAATCCTCAATCCTCAATCTTCAATCCTCAATAATCAATCTCCGATCCTAGGTCCTCAATCCCCAACCTTCAATCGTTAATCCTCAATCTTCAATCCTCAATCCCCAGTCATCAATCTTCAATCCTCAATGCTCAATCCTCAATCCTCAATCCTCAGTCCTCAATCCCCAATCCTTAATCCTCAAACCTCAATCCTCAACCGTCAGTCCTCGTCCTCAATCCTCAAACCTCAATCATCAATCCTCAATATTCAATCATCAATACTCAATCTTCAATCCTCAATCTTCAATCCTCAATACTCAATCTTCAATCCTCAATCCTCAATCGTCAATCCTCAATCCTCAATTTTCAATCCTCAACACTCAATCTTCAATCCTCAATCCTCAATCCTCAATCCTCAATCCTCATTCTTCAATCCTCAATACCCAATCCTCAATCTTCAGTCCTCAATCCTCAATCCTCAATCCTAATTCCTCAATCCTCATTCTTCAATCCTCAATACCCAATCCTCAATTTCTATCCTCAATCCTCAATCCTCATTTCTCAATCCTCAACCCTCAACCCTCAGCCCTCATCCTCCATCCTCAGTACTCAATCCTCTATCCTCAATCTTCAATCCTCAATACTCAATCTTCAATCCTCATTCCTCAATCCTCAATCCTCAATCCTCAATCTTCAATCCTCAAACATCAATCCTCAATTCTCAATCCTCAATCCTCAGTCCTCAGTCGTCGAACCTCAATCCCCGACCGTTAGCACTCATCCTCAATCCTCGTTCCTCAATCCTCAATCCTCAAACCTAAATCCTCTACCGTCAGTCCTCGTCCTCTATCCTCAAACCTCAATCCTCAATCCTCAATATTCAATCATCAATACTCAATCCTCAATCTTCAATCCTCAATACCCAATCTTCAATCCTCAATCCTCAATCCTCAATCCTCAATCCTCAATCTTCAATCCTCAACACTAATCTTCAATCCTCAATCCCCAATCCTCAATCCTCAATCCTCATTCTTCAATCCTCAATACCCAATCCTCAATCTTCAATCCCCAATCCTCAATCCTCAATCCTAATTCCTCAATCCTCATTCTTCAATCCTCAATACCCAATCCTCAATCGTCAACCCTCAATCCTCAATCCTCAATCCTAATTCCTCAATCCTCATTCTTCAATCCTCAATACCCAATCCTCAATTTCAATCCTCAATCCTCAATCCTCATTTCTCAATCCTCAATCTTCAACCCTCAGCCCTCATCCTCCATCCTCAGTACTCAATCCTCTATCCTCAATCCTCAATCCTCAATACTCAATCTTCAATCGCCAATACTCAATCTTCAATCATCAATCCTCAATCCTCAATTCTCAGTCGTCAATCCTCAGTCATCAATCCTCAATCTTCAATACTCAATCGTCAATCCTTAGTCCTCAATCCTCAACCCTCCATCCTGGTTCCTCAAACCTCAATCCTCAACCCTCAGTCTTCATCCTCAATCCTCAAACCTCAATCCTCAATCCTCAATATTCAAACATCAATACTCAATCTTCAATCCTCAATCCTCAAACCTCAATCCTCAATCCTCATTCTTCAATCCTAAATACCCAATCCTCAATCTTCAACCCTCAATCCTCAATACTCAATTCTCAATCCTCAATCCTTAATCCTCAGACCACAAACATCAATATTCAACCCCCAGTCCTCGCCCTCAATCCACAACCCTCAATCCTCAGTTCTCAATATTCAATCATCAATATTCAATCTTCAATCCTCAATCCTCAATCCTCAATCCTCAATCCTCAATCCTCAATCTTCAACCCTGAATCCTCAATCCTCAATACTCAATCCTCAATCTTCAATCCTCAATACTCAATCTTCAATCCTCAATCCTCAATCCTCAATCCTCAATCCTCAATCTTCAACCCTCAACACTCAATCTTCAATCCTCAATCCTCAATCCTCAATACTCAATCCTCAATCTTCAATCCTCAACACTAATCTTCAATCCTCAATCCTCAATCCTCAATCCTCAATCCTCATTCTTCAATCCTCAATACCCAATCCTCAATCTTCAATCCTCAATCCTCAATCCTCAATCCTAATCCCTCAATCCTCATTCTTCAATCCTCAATACCCAATCCTCAATTTCAATTCTCAATCCTCAATCCTCATTTCTCAATCCTCAATCCTCAACCCTCAGCACTCATCCTCCATCCTCAATCCTCAATCCTCAATACTCAATCCTCAATCCTCAATCCTCAATCTTCAATCCTCAATGCTCAATCCTCAATCCTCAATCCTCAGTCCTCAGTCCTCAATCTTCAATCCTCAAACCTCAATCCTCAACCGTCAGTCCTCATTCTCCATCCTCAATCCTCAATCCTCAATCCTCAATCTTCAATCCCCAATACTCAATCTTCAATCCACAATCCTCAATCCTCAATCCTCAATCCTCAACCATCAATCCTCATTCCTCAAACCTCAATCCTCAACCCTCAGTCCTCATCCTCAATTCTCAATTCTCAATCCTCAATCCTCAATCCTCAATCTTCAATCCTCAATAATCAATCTCCGATCCTAGGTCCTCAATCCCCAGCCTTCAATCGTTAATCCTCAATCTTCAATCCTCAATCCCCAGTCATCAATCTTCAATCCTCAATGCTCAATCCTCAATCCTCAATCCTCAGTCCTCAATCCCCAATCCTTAATCCTCAAACCTCAATCCTCAACCGTCAGTCCTCGTCCTCAATCCTCAAACCTCAATCATCAATCCTGAATATTCAATCATCAATACTCAATCTTCAATCCTCAATCCTCAAACCTCAATCCTCAATCCTCATTCTTCAATTCTAAATACCCAATCCTCAATTTCCAATCCTCAATCCTCAATCCTCAATTCTCAATCCTCAATCGTTAATCCTCAGACCTCAAACATCAATATTCAACCCTCAGTCCTCGTCCTCAACCCACAACCCTCAATCCTCAGTCCTCAATATTCAATCATCAATATTCAATCTTCAATCCTCAATCCTCAATCCTCAATCCTCAATCCTCAATCCTCAATTTTCAACCCTGAATCCTCAATCCTCAATACTCAATCCTCTATCTTCAATCCTCAATACTCAATCTTCAATCCTTAATCCTCAATCTGCAATCCCGAATTCCCAGTACTCAATCTTCAATCCTCAATGCTCAATCCTCAATCCTCAATCCTCAGTCCTCAGTCCTCAATCTTCAATCCCCAAACCTCAATCCTCAACCGTCAGTCCTCATTCTCGATCCTCAATCCTCAATCCTCAATCCTCAATCTTCAATCCCCAATACTCAATCTTCAATCCTCAATCCTCAATCCTCAATCCTCAATCCTCAATCCTCAGGTATCGATACTCAATCTTCAATACTCAATCCTCAATCCTCAATCCTCAATCCTCAACCATCAATCCTCATTCCTCAAACCTCAATCCTCAACCCTCAGTCCTCATCCTCAATTCTCAATTCTCAATCCTCAATCGTCAATCCTCAATCTTCAATCCTCAATAATCAATCTCCGATCCTAGATCCACAATCCCCAATCTTCAATCGTTAATCCTCAATATTCAATCCTCAATCCCCAGTCATCAATCTTCAATCCTCAATGCTCAATCCTCAATCCTCAATCCTCAATCCTCAGTCCTCAATCCCCAATCCTCAATCCTCTAACCTCAATCCTCAACCGTCAGTCCTCGTCCGCAATCCTCAAACCTCAATCCTCAATCCTCAATATTCAATCGACAATACTCAATCATCAATCCTCAATCCTCAATACTCAATCCTCAATCCTCAAGCCTCAGGCAACAATACTCAATCTTCAATACTCAATCCTCAATCCTCAACCCTCAATCCTCAATCCTCAACCATCAATCCTCATTCCTCAAACCTCAATCCTCAACCCTCAGTCCTCATCCTCAATTCTCAATTCTCAATCCTCAATCCTCAATCCTCAATCTTCAATCCTCAATAATCAATCTCCGATCCTAGGTCCTCAATCCCCAACCTTCAATCGTTAATCCTCAATCTTCAATCCTCAATCCCCAGTCATCAATCTTCAATCCTCAATGCTCAATCCTCAATCCTCAATCCTCAGTCCTCAATCCCCAATCCTTAATCCTCAAACCTCAATCCTCAACCGTCAGTCCTCGTCCTCAATCCTCAAACCTCAATCATCAATCCTCAATATTCAATCATCAATACTCAATCTTCAATCCTCAATCTTCAATCCTCAATACTCAATCTTCAATCCTCAATCCTCAATCGTCAATCCTCAATCCTCAATTTTCAATCCTCAACACTCAATCTTCAATCCTCAATCCTCAATCCTCAATCCTCAATCCTCATTCTTCAATCCTCAATACCCAATCCTCAATCTTCAGTCCTCAATCCTCAATCCTCAATCCTAATTCCTCAATCCTCATTCTTCAATCCTCAATACCCAATCCTCAATTTCTATCCTCAATCCTCAATCCTCATTTCTCAATCCTCAACCCTCAACCCTCAGCCCTCATCCTCCATCCTCAGTACTCAATCCTCTATCCTCAATCTTCAATCCTCAATACTCAATCTTCAATCCTCATTCCTCAATCCTCAATCCTCAATCCTCAATCTTCAATCCTCAAACATCAATCCTCAATTCTCAATCCTCAATCCTCAGTCCTCAGTCGTCGAACCTCAATCCCCGACCGTTAGCACTCATCCTCAATCCTCGTTCCTCAATCCTCAATCCTCAAACCTAAATCCTCTACCGTCAGTCCTCGTCCTCTATCCTCAAACCTCAATCCTCAATCCTCAATATTCAATCATCAATACTCAATCCTCAATCTTCAATCCTCAATACCCAATCTTCAATCCTCAATCCTCAATCCTCAATCCTCAATCCTCAATCTTCAATCCTCAACACTAATCTTCAATCCTCAATCCCCAATCCTCAATCCTCAATCCTCATTCTTCAATCCTCAATACCCAATCCTCAATCTTCAATCCCCAATCCTCAATCCTCAATCCTAATTCCTCAATCCTCATTCTTCAATCCTCAATACCCAATCCTCAATCGTCAACCCTCAATCCTCAATCCTCAATCCTAATTCCTCAATCCTCATTCTTCAATCCTCAATACCCAATCCTCAATTTCAATCCTCAATCCTCAATCCTCATTTCTCAATCCTCAATCTTCAACCCTCAGCCCTCATCCTCCATCCTCAGTACTCAATCCTCTATCCTCAATCCTCAATCCTCAATACTCAATCTTCAATCGCCAATACTCAATCTTCAATCATCAATCCTCAATCCTCAATTCTCAGTCGTCAATCCTCAGTCATCAATCCTCAATCTTCAATACTCAATCGTCAATCCTTAGTCCTCAATCCTCAACCCTCCATCCTGGTTCCTCAAACCTCAATCCTCAACCCTCAGTCTTCATCCTCAATCCTCAAACCTCAATCCTCAATCCTCAATATTCAAACATCAATACTCAATCTTCAATCCTCAATCCTCAAACCTCAATCCTCAATCCTCATTCTTCAATCCTAAATACCCAATCCTCAATCTTCAACCCTCAATCCTCAATACTCAATTCTCAATCCTCAATCCTTAATCCTCAGACCACAAACATCAATATTCAACCCCCAGTCCTCGTCCTCAATCCACAACCCTCAATCCTCAGTTCTCAATATTCAATCATCAATATTCAATCTTCAATCCTCAATCCTCAATCCTCAATCCTCAATCCTCAATCCTCAATCTTCAACCCTGAATCCTCAATCCTCAATACTCAATCCTCAATCTTCAATCCTCAATACTCAATCTTCAATCCTCAATCCTCAATCCTCAATCCTCAATCCTCAATCTTCAACCCTCAACACTCAATCTTCAATCCTCAATCCTCAATCCTCAATACTCAATCCTCAATCTTCAATCCTCAACACTAATCTTCAATCCTCAATCCTCAATCCTCAATCCTCAATCCTCATTCTTCAATCCTCAATACCCAATCCTCAATCTTCAATCCTCAATCCTCAATCCTCAATCCTAATCCCTCAATCCTCATTCTTCAATCCTCAATACCCAATCCTCAATTTCAATTCTCAATCCTCAATCCTCATTTCTCAATCCTCAATCCTCAACCCTCAGCACTCATCCTCCATCCTCAATCCTCAATCCTCAATACTCAATCCTCAATCCTCAATCCTCAATCTTCAATCCTCAATGCTCAATCCTCAATCCTCAATCCTCAGTCCTCAGTCCTCAATCTTCAATCCTCAAACCTCAATCCTCAACCGTCAGTCCTCATTCTCCATCCTCAATCCTCAATCCTCAATCCTCAATCTTCAATCCCCAATACTCAATCTTCAATCCACAATCCTCAATCCTCAATCCTCAATCCTCAACCATCAATCCTCATTCCTCAAACCTCAATCCTCAACCCTCAGTCGTCATCCTCAATTCTCAATTCTCAATCCTCAATCGTCAATCCTCAATCTTCAATCCTCAATAATCAATCTCCGATCCTAGATCCTCAATCCCCAATCTTCAATCGTTAATCCTCAATATTCAATCCTCAATCCCCAGTCATCAATCTTCAATCCTCAATGCTCAATCCTCAATCCTCATTACTCAATCCTCAATACCCAATCCTCAATCCTCAATCCTCAATCCTCAATCCTCAGTCCTCAGTCCTCAATCTTCAATCCTCAAACCTCAATCCTCAACCGTCAGTCCTCATTCTCCATCCTCAATCCTCAATCCTCAATCCTCAAACTTCAATCCCCAATACTCAATCTTCAATCCTCAATCCTCAATCCTCAATTCTCAATCCTCAATCCTCAGGTATCAATACTCAATCTTCAATACTCAATCCTCAATCCTCAATCCTCAATCCTCAATCCTCAATCCTCAACCATCAATCCTCATTCCTCAAACCTCAATCCTCAACCCTCAGTCCTCATCCTCAATTCTCAATTCTCAATCCTCAATCGTCAATCCTCAATCTTCAATCCTCAATAATCAATCTCCGATCCTAGATCCACAATCCCCAATCTTCAGTCGTTAATCCTCAATATTCAATCTTCAATCCCCAGTCATCAATCTTCAATCCTCAATGCTCAATCCTCAATCCTCAATCCTCAATCCTCAGTCCTCAATCCCCAATCCTCAATCCTCTAACCTCAATCCTCAACCGTCAGTCTTCGTCCTCAATCCTCAAACCTCAATCCTCAATCCTCAATATTCAATCGACAATACTCAATCATCAATCCTCAATCCTCAATACTCAATCCTCAATCCTCAAGCCTCAGGCAACAATACTCAATCTTCAATACTCAATCCTCAATCCTCAATCCTCAATCCTCAATCCTCAACCATCAATCCTCATTCCTCAAACCTCAATCCTCAACCCTCAGTCCTCATCCTCAATTCTCAATTCTCAATCCTCAATCCTCAATCCTCAATCTTCAATCCTCAATAATCAATCTCCGATCCTAGGTCCTCAATCCCCAACCTTCAATCGTTAATCCTCAATCTTCAATCCTCAATCCCCAGTCATCAATATTCAATCCTCAATGCTCAATCCTCAATCCTCAATCCTCAGTCCTCAATCCCCAATCCTTAATCCTCAAACCTCAATCCTCAACCGTCAGTCCTCGTCCTCAATCCTCAAACCTCAATCATCAATCCTGAATATTCAATCATCAATACTCAATCTTCAATCCTCAATCCTCAAACCTCAATCCTCAATCCTCATTCTTCAATTCTAAATACCCAATCCTCAATTTCCAATCCTCAATCCTCAATCCTCAATTCTCAATCCTCAATCGTTAATCCTCAGACCTCGACCATCAATATTCAACCCTCAGTCCTCGTCCTCAATCCACAACCCTCAATCCTCAGTCCTCAATATTCAATCATCAATATTCAATCTTCAATCCTCAATCCTCAATCCTCAATCCTCAATCCTCAATCCTCAATTTTCAACCCTGAATCCTCAATCCTCAATACTCTATCCTCTATCTTCAATCCTCAATACTCAATCTTCAATCCTTAATCCTCAATCTGCAATCCCGAATTCCCAGTACTCAATCTTCAATCCTCAATGCTCAATCCTCAATCCTCAATCCTCAGTCCTCAGTCCTCAATCTTCAATCCCCAAACCTCAACCCTCAACCGTCAGTCCTCATTCTCCATCCTCAATCCTCAATCCTCAATCCTCAATCTTCAATCCCCAATACTCAATCTTCAATCCTCAATCCTCAATCCTCAATCCTCAATCCTCAATCCTCAGGTATCAATACTCAATCTTCAATACTCAATCCTCAATCCTCAATCCTCAATCCTCAATCCTCAATCCTCAACCATCAATCCTCATTCCTCAAACCTCAATCCTCAACCCTCAGTCCTCATCCTCAATTCTCAATTCTCAATCCTCAATCGTCAATCCTCAATCTTCAATCCTCAATAATCAATCTCCGATCCTAGATCCACAATCCCCAATCTTCAATCGTTAATCCTCAATATTCAATCCTCAATCCCCAGTCATCAATCTTCAATCCTCAATGCTCAATCCTCAATCCTCAATCCTCAATCCTCAGTCCTCAATCCCAATCCTCAATCCTCTAACCTCAATCCTCAACCGTCAGTCCTCGTCCGCAATCCTCAAACCTCAATCCTCAATCCTCAATATTCAGTCGACAATACTCAATCATCAATCCTCAATCCTCAATACTCAATCCTCAATCCTCAAGCCTCAGGCAACAATACTCAATCTTCAATACTCAATCCTCAATCCTCAACCCTCAATCCTCAATCCTCAACCATCAATCCTCATTCCTCAAACCTCAATCCTCAACCCTCAGTCCTCATCCTCAATTCTCAATTCTCAATCCTCAATCCTCAATCCTCAATCTTCAATCCTCAATAATCAATCTCCGATCCTAGGTCCTCAATCCCCAACCTTCAATCGTTAATCCTCAATCTTCAATCCTCAATCCCCAGTCATCAATCTTCAATCCTCAATGCTCAATCCTCAATCCTCAATCCTCAGTCCTGAATCCCCAATCCTTAATCCTCAAACCTCAATCCTCAACCGTCAGTCCTCGTCCTCAATCCTCAAACCTCAATCATCAATCCTCAATATTCAATCATCAATACTCAATCTTCAATCCTCAATCTTCAATCCTCAATACTCAATCTTCAATCCTCAATCCTCAATCGTCAATCCTCAATCCTCAATTTTCAATCCTCAACACTCAATCTTCAATCCTCAATCCTCAATCCTCAATCCTCAATCCTCATTCTTCAATCCTCAATACCCAATCCTCAATCTTCAGTCCTCAATCCTCAATCCTCAATCCTAATTCCTCAATCCTCATTCTTCAATCCTCAATACCCAATCCTCAATTTCTATCCTCAATCCTCAATCCTCATTTCTCAATCCTCAACCCTCAACCCTCAGCCCTCATCCTCCATCCTCAGTACTCAATCCTCTATCCTCAATCTTCAATCCTCAATACTCAATCTTCAATCCTCATTCCTCAATCCTCAATCCTCAATCCTCAATCTTCAATCCTCAAACATCAATCCTCAATTCTCAATCCTCAATCCTCAGTCCTCAGTCGTCGAACCTCAATCCCCGACCCTTAGCACTCATCCTCAATCCTCGTTCCTCAATCCTCAATCCTCAAACCTAAATCCTCTACCGTCAGTCCTCGTCCTCTATCCTCAAACCTCAATCCTCAATCCTCAATATTCAATCATCAATACTCAATCCTCAATCTTCAATCCTCAATACCCAATCTTCAATCCTCAATCCTCAATCCTCAATCCTCAATCCTCAATCTTCAATCCTCAACACTAATCTTCAATCCTCAATCCCCAATCCACAATCCTCAATCCACATTCTTCAATCCTCAATACCCAATCCTCAATCTTCAATCCCCAATCCTCAATCCTCAATCCTAATTCCTCAATCCTCATTCTTCAATCCTCAATACCCAATCCTCAATCGTCAACCCTCAATCCTCAATCCTCAATCCTAATTCCTCAATCCTCATTCTTCAATCCTCAATACCCAATCCTCAATTTCAATCCTCAATCCTCAATCCTCATTTCTCAATCCTCAATCTTCAACCCTCAGCCCTCATCCTCCATCCTCAGTACTCAATCCTCTATCCTCAATCCTCAATCCTCAATACTCAATCTTCAATCGCCAATACTCAATCTGCAATACCCAATACTCAAACCTCAATCCTCAATCCTCATTACTCAATCCTCAATACCCAATCCCCAATCCTCAATCCTCAATCCTCAATCCTCAATATTCAATCATCAATACTCAATCTTGAATACTCAATCTTCAATCCTCAATACTCAACCTTCAATCCTCAATCCTCAATCCTCAATCCTCAATCCTCAATCCTCAGGCATCAATACTCAATCTACAATATTCAATCCACAATCCTCAATCCTC
Source organism: Calliopsis andreniformis (assembly GCF_051401765.1). Taxonomy (NCBI): domain Eukaryota; kingdom Metazoa; phylum Arthropoda; class Insecta; order Hymenoptera; family Andrenidae; genus Calliopsis; species Calliopsis andreniformis. The sequence continues at coordinate 3,293,915 of NW_027480438.1, forward strand.
AATCCTCAGGCGTCAATACTCAATCTACAATATTCAATCCACAATCCTTAATCCTCAATCCACAATCCTCAACATTCAATACTCAATACTCAATCCTCAATCCTCAATCCTCAATCCTCAATCCTCAATCCTCAATCCTCAATCCTCAATATTCAATCCTCAATACTCAATCTTCAATCATCAATCCTCAATCCTCAATTCTCAGTCGTCAATTCTCAGTCATCAATCCTCAATCTTCAATACTCAATCGTCAATCCTTAGTCCTCAATCCTCAATCCTCGATCCTCGTTCCTCAAACCTCAATCCTCAACCCTCAGTCTTCATCCTCAATCCTCAAACCTCAATCCTCAACCCTCAATATTCAATCATCAATACTCAATCTTCAATCCTCAATCCTCAAACCTCAATCCTCAATCCTCATTCTTCAATCCTAAATACCCAATCCTTAATCTTCAATCCTCAATCCTCAATCCTCAATTCTCAATCCTCAATCCTTAATCCTCAGATCTCAAACATCAATATTCAACCCTCAGTCCTCGTCCTCAATCCACAACCCTCAATCCTCAGTCCTCAATATTCAATCATAAATATTCAATCTTCAATCCTCAATCCTCAATCCTCAATCCTCAATCCTCAATCCTCAATCCTCAGTCTTCAACACTGAATCCTCAATACTCAATCCTCAATCTTCAATCCTCAATACTCAATCTTCAATCCTCAATCCTCAATCGTCAATCCTCAATCCTCAATTTTCAATCCTCAACACTCAATCTTCAATCCTCAATCCTCAATCCTCAATCCTCAATCCTCATTCTTCAATCCTCAATACCCAATCCTCAATCTTCAGTCCTCAATCCTCAATCCTCAATCCCAATTCCTCAATCCTCATTCTTCAATCCTCAATACCCAATCCTCAATTTCAATCCTCAATCCTCAATCCTCAATCCTCGATCCTCAATCCTCAATTTTCAATCCTGAATCCTCAATCCTCAATACTCAATCCTCAATCTTCAATCCTCAATACCCAATCTTCAATCCTCAATCCTCAATCCTCAATCCTCAATCCTCAATCTTCAATCCTCAACACTAATCTTCAATCCTCAATCCCCAATCCTCAATCCTCAATCCTCATTCTTCAATCCTCAATACCCAATCCTCAATCTTCAATCCTCAATCCTCAATCCTCAATCCTAATTCCTCAATCCTCATTCTTCAATCCTCAATACCCAATCCTCAATTTCAATCCTCAATCCTCAATCCTCATTTCTCAATCCTCAATCTTCAACCCTCAGCCCTCATCCTCCATCCTCAGTACTCAATCCTCTATCCTCAATCCTCAATCCTCAATCCTCAATCTTCAATCCTCAACACTAATCTTCAATCCTCAATCCCCAATCCTCAATCCTCAATCCTCATTCTTCAATCCTCAATACCCAATCCTCAATCTTCAATCCTCAATCCTCAATCCTCAATCCTAATTCCTCAATCCTCATTCTTCAATCCTCAATACCCAATCCTCAATTTCAATCCTCAATCCTCAATCCTCATTTCTCAATCCTCAATCTTCAACCCTCAGCCCTCATCCTCCATCCTCAGTACTCAATCCTCTATCCTCAATCCTCAATCCTCAATACTCAATCTTCGATCCTCATTCCTCAATCCTCAATCCTCAGTCCTCAATCTTCAATCGCCAATACTCAATCTGCAATCCCCAATACTCAAACCTCAATCCTCAATCCTCATTACTCAATCCTCAATACCCAATCCTCAATCCTCAATCCTCAATCCTCAATCCTCAATATTCAATCATCAATACTCAATCTTGAATACTCAATCTTCAATCCTCAATACTCAACCTTCAATCCTCAATCCTCAATCCTCAATCCTCAATCCTCAATCCTCAGGCATCAATACTCAATCTACAATATTCAATCCACAATCCTCAATCCTCAATCCTCAGGCATCAAAACTCAATCTACAATATTCAATCCACAATCCTTAATCCTCAATCCACAATCCTCAACCTTCAATACTCAATACTCAATCTTCAATCCTCAATCCTCAATCCTCAATCCTCAATCCTCAATCCTCAATCCTCAATATTCAATCCTCAATACTCAATCTTCAATCATCGATCCTCAATCCTCAAATCTCAGTCGTCAATCCTCAGTCATCAATCCTCAATCTTCAATACTCAACCGTCAATCCTTAGTCCTCAATCCTCAATCCTCGATCCTCGTTCCTCAAACCTCAATCCTCAACCCTCAGTCTTCATCCTCAATCCTCAAACCTCAATCCTCAACCCTCAATATTCAATCATCAATACTCAATCTTCAATCCTCAATCCTCAAACCTCAATCCTCAATCCTCATTCTTCAATACTAAACACCCAATCCTCAATCCTCAATCCTCAATCCTCAATCCTCAATCCTCAATCTTCAACCCTGAATCCTCAATCCTCAATACTCAATCCTCAATCTTCAATCCTCAATACTCAATCTTCAATCCTCAATCCTCAATCCTCAATCCTCAATATTCAATCATCAATACTCAATCTTCCATCCTCAATCCTCAATCTTCAATTCTCAATCCTCAATCCTCAATCCACAATCCTTAATCCTCAATCCTCAATCCTCAATCCTCAATCCTCAATCCTCAATCCTCAATCCTCAATCCTCAATCCGCAATATTCAATCCTCAATACTCAATCTTCAATCATCAATGCTCAATCCTCAATTCTCAGTCGTCAATCCTCAGTCATCAATCCTCAATCTTCAATACTCAATCGTCAATCCTTAGTCCTCAATCCTCAATCCTCAATCATAGTTCCTCAAACCTCAATCCTCAACCCTCAGTCTTAATCCTCAATCCTCAAACCTCAATCCTCAATCCTCAATATTCAATCATCAATACTCAATCTTCAATCCACAATCCTCAAACCTCAATCCTCAATCCACATTCTTCAATCCTAAATACCCAATCCTTAATCTTCAATCCTCAATCCTCAATCCTCAATTCTCAATCCTCAATCCTTAATTCTCAGACCTCAAACATCAATATTCAACCCTCAGTCCTGGTCCTCAATCCACAACCCTCAATCCTCAGTCCTCAATATTCAATCATAAATATTCAATCTTCAATCCTCAATCCTCAATCCTCAATTCTCAATCCTCAATCCTCAGTCTTCAACCCTGAATCCTCAATACTCTATCCTCAATCTTCAATCTTCAATCCTCAATACTCAATCTTCAATCGTCATTCCTCAATCCTCAATCCTCAATCCTCAATCTTCAATCCTCAATCCTTAATCCTCACTCGTCAATCCTAAATACCCAATCCTTAATCTTCAATCCTCAATCCTCAATCCTCAATCCTCAATCCTCAATCCTCAATCCTCAACCCTCAATCCTCAATCATCAATCCTCAATCCTCAATCCACAATCCGCAACATTCAATCCGCAATATTCAATCTTCAATACTCAATCTTCAATCCTCAATCGCCAACCCTCAATCCTCATTCCTCAAACCTCAACCCTCAACCCTCAGTCCTCATACTCAATTCTCAATTCTCAATCCTCAATCCATAATCCTCAATCCTCAATCCTCAATAATCAATCTCCAATCCTCAATCCTCAATTCTCGATCCTCAATCCTCAGGCATCAATACTCAATCTTCAATACTCAACCCTCAATCCTCAATCCTCAATCCTCAATCCTCAATCCTCAATCCTCAATCCTCAATATTCAATCATCAATACTCAATCTTCAATCCGCAATCCTCAATCCTCAATCCTCAACCCTCAATCCTCATTCCTCAAACCTCAATCCTCAACCCTCAGTCCTCATACTCAATTCTCAATTCTCAATCCTCAATCCTCTATCCTCAATCTTCAATCCTCAATAGTCATTCTCCAATCCTCAATCCTCAATCCTCGATCCTCAATCCTCAGGCATCAATACTCAATCTTCAATACTCAATCCTCAATCCTCAATCCTCAATCCTCAATCCTCAAACCTCAATCCTCAATCCTCAGTATTCAATCATCAATACTCAATCTTCGATCCTCAATCCTCAATCCTCGATCCTCAATCCTCAATCCTCAATCCTCAATCCTCAATCCTCAATCCTCAATCCTCAATCCACAATCCTCAGCCTTCAATACTCAATAATCAATTTCCAATCCTAGATCCTCAATCCTCAATCCTCAATCCTCAATCCTCAATCCTCAATCCTCATTCTTGAATCCTCAATATTCAATCATCAATACTCAATCTTCAATCCTCAATCCTCAATCCTCAATCCTCAATCCTCAATCCTCAATCCTCAATATTCAATCATCAATACGCAATCTTCAACCCTCAATCTTCAATCCTCAATAGTCAATCTTCAATCCTCAATCCTCAATCCTCAATCCTCAATCCTCAATCCTCAATTCTCAGGTATCAATACTCAATCTACAATATTCAATCCTCAATCCTTAATCCTCAATCCACAATCCTCAACCTTCAATACTCAATACTCAATCTTCAATCCTCAATCCTCAATCCTCAATCCTCAATCCTCAATCCTCAATCCTCAATCCTCAATATTCAATCCTCAATACTCAACCTTCAATCATCAATCCTCAATCCTCAATTCTCAGTCGTCAATCCTCAGCCATCATTCCTCAATCTTCAATACTCAATCGTCAATCCTTAGTCCTCAATCCTCAATCCTCAATCCTCGTTCCTCAAACCTCAATCCTCAACCCTCAGACTTCATCCACAATCCTCAAACCTCAATCCTCAATCCTCAATATTCAATCATCAATACTCAATCTTCAATCCTCAATCCTAAAACCTCAATCCTCAGTCCTCATTCTTCAATCCTAAATACCCAATCCTCAATCTTCAATCCTCAATCCTCAATTCTCAATTCTCAATCCTCAATCCTTAATCCTCAGACCTCAAACGTCAATATTCAACCCTCAGTCCTCGTCCTCAATCCACAACCCTCAATCCTCTATCCTCAATCCTCAATCCTCAATCCTCAATCCGCAATATTCAATCCTCAATACTCAATCTTCAATCATCAATGCTCAATCCTCAATTCTCAGTCGTCAATCCTCAGTCATCAATCCTCAATCTTCAATACTCAATCGTCAATCCTTAGTCCTCAATCCTCAATCCTCAATCATAGTTCCTCAAACCTCAATCCTCAACCCTCAGTCTTCATCCTCAATCCTCAAACCTCAATCCTCAATCCTCAATATTCAATCATCAATACTCAATCTTCAATCCACAATCCTCAAACCTCAATCCTCAATCCACATTCTTCAATCCTAAATACCCAATCCTTAATCTTCAATCCTCAATCCTCAATCCTCAATTCTCAATCCTCAATCCTTAATTCTCAGACCTCAAACATCAATATTCAACCCTCAGTCCTCGTCCTCAATCCACAACCCTCAATCCTCAGTCCTCAATATTCAATCATAAATATTCAATCTTCAATCCTCAATCCTCAATCCTCAATCCTCAATCCTCAATCCTCAGTCTTCAACCCTGAATCCTCAATACTCTATCCTCAATCTTCAATCTTCAATCCTCAATACTCAATCTTCAATCCTCAATCCTCAATCGTCAATCCTCAATCCTCAATTTTCAATCCTCAACACTCAATCTTCAATCCTCAATCCTCAATCCTCAATCCTCAATCCTCATTCTTCAATCCTCAATACCCAATCCTCAATCTTCAATCCTCAATCCTCAATCCTCAATCCTAATTCCTCAATCCTCATTCTTCAATCCTCAATACCCAATCCTCAATTTCAATCCTCAATCCTCAATCCTCATTTCTCAATCCTCAATCCTCAACCCTCAGCCTCATCCTCCATCCTCAGTACTCAATCCTCTATCCTCAATCTTCAATCCTCAATACTCAATCTTCAATCCTCATTCCTCAATCCTCAATCCTCAATCCTCAATCTTCAATCCTCAATCCTTAATCCTCACTCGTCAATCCTAAATACCCAATCCTTAATCTTCAATCCTCAATCCTCAATCCTCAATCCTCAATCCTCAATCCTCAATCCTCAACCCTCAATCCTCAATCATCAATCCTCAATCCTCAATCCACAATCCGCAACATTCAATCCGCAATATTCAATCTTCAATACTCAATCTTCAATCCTCAATCGCCAACCCTCAATCCTCACTCCTCAAACCTCAACCCTCAACCCTCAGTCCTCATACTCAATTCTCAATTCTCAATCCTCAATCCATAATCCTCAATCTTCAATCCTCAATAATCAATCTCCAATCCTCAATCCTCAATTCTCGATCCTCAATCCTCAGGCATCAATACTCAATCTTCAATACTCAACCCTCAATCCTCAATCCTCAATCCTCAATCCTCAATCCTCAATCCTCAATCCTCAAACCTCAATCCTCAACCGTCAGTCCTCGTCCGCAATCCTCAAACCTCAATCCTCAATCCTCAATCTTCAATCCTCAATACTCAATATTCAATCCTCAATCCTCAATCCTCAATCCTCAATCTTCAATCCTCAATCCTCAATCCTCAATCCTCAATCCTCAATCCACATTCTTCAATCCTCAATAGCCGATCCTCAATCTACAAAACTCAATCCTCAATCCTCAATTCTCAATCCTCAATCCTCAGTCCTCAGTCCTCAAACCTCAAACCTCAATCCTCAGCCCTCAGCCCTCATCCTCAATCCTCAATCCTCAATCCTCAATCCTCAATGTTCAATCCTCAATACCCAATCTTCAGTCTTCAATCCTCAATCCTCAATCCTCAATCCTCAATCCTCAATCCTCAATCCTCAATCCGCAATATTCAATCCTCAATACTCAATCTTCAATCATCAATCCTCAATCCTCAATTCTCAGTCTTCAATCCTCAGTCATCAATCCTCAATCTTCAATACTCAATCGTCAATCCTTTGTCCTCAATCCTCAATCCTCAATCCTCGTTCCTCAAACCTCAATCCTCAACCCCCAGTCTTCATCCTCAATCCTCAAACCTCAATCCTCAATCCTCAATATTCAATCATCAATACTAAATCTTCAATCCTCAATCCTCAAACCTCAATCCTCAATCCTCATTCTTCAATCCTAAATACCCAATCCTTAATCTTCAATCCTCAATCCTCAATCCTCAATTCTCAATCCTCAATCCTTAATCCTCAGACCTCAAACATCAATATTCAACCCTGAGTCCTCGTCCTCAATCCACAACCCTCAATCCTCAATCCTCAATCTTCAACCCTGAATACCCAATCCTCAATACTCAATCCTCAACGTTCAATCCTCAATACTCAATCTTCAATCCTCAATCCTCAATCGTCAATCCTCAATCCCCAATCTTCAATCCTCAACACTCAATCTTCAATCCTCAATCCTCAATCCTCAGTCCTCAATCCTCATTCTTCAATCCTCAATACCCAATCCTCAATCTTCAATCCTCAACCCTCAATCCTCAATCCTAATTCCTCAATCCTCATTCTTCAATCCTCAATACCCAATCCTCAATTTCAATCCTCAATCCTCAATCTTCATTTCTCAATCCTCAATCCTCAACCCTCAGCCCTCATCCTCCATCCTCAGTACACAATCCTCTATCCTCAATCTTCAATCCTCAATACTCAATCTTCAATCCTCATTCCTCAATCCTCAATCCTCAATCCTCAATCTTCAATCCTCAATACTCAATCTGCAATCCTCAATCCTCAAACCTCAATCCTCAATCCTCATTCCTCAATCCTCAATACCCAATCCTCAATCCTCAATCCTCAATCCTCAATCCTCAATATTCAATCATCAATACTCAATCTTCAATCCTCAATCTTCAATCCTCAATACTCAACCTTCAATACTCAATCCTCAATCCTCAATCCTCAAACCTCAATCCTCAATCCTCAATATTCAATCATCAATACTCAATCTTCAATCCTCAATCCTCAAACCTCAATCCTCAATCCTCATTACTCAATCCTCAATACCCAATCCTCAATCCACAATCCTTAATCCTCAATCCACAATCCTCAACCTTCAATACTCAATACTCAATCTTCAATCCTCAATCCTCAATCCTCAATCCTCAATCCTCAATCCTCAATCCTCAATATTCAATCCTCAATACTCAATCTTCAATCATCAATCCTGAATCCTCAATTCTCAGTCGTCAATCCTCAGTCATCAATCCTCAATCTTCAATACTCAATCGTCAACCCTCAATATTCAATCATCAATACTCAATCTTCAATCCTCAATCCTCAATCCTCAATCCTCAATCCTCAATCCTCAATCCGCAATATTCAATCCTCAATACTCAATCTTCAATCATCAATCCTCAATCCTCAATTCTCAGTCTTCAATCCTCAGTCATCAATCCTCAATCTTCAATACTCAATCGTCAATCCTTTGTCCTCAATCCTCAATCCTCAATCCTCGTTCCTCAAACCTCAATCCTCAACCCCCAGTCTTCATCCTCAATCCTCAAACCTCAATCCTCAATCCTCAATATTCAATCATCAATACTAAATCTTCAATCCTCAATCCTCAAACCTCAATCCTCAATCCTCATTCTTCAATCCTAAATACCCAATCCTTAATCTTCAATCCTCAATCCTCAATCCTCAATTCTCAATCCTCAATCCTTAATCCTCAGACCTCAAACATCAATATTCAACCCTGAGTCCTCGTCCTCAATCCACAACCCTCAATCCTCAGTCCTCAATATTCAATCATCAATATTCAATCTTCAATCCTTAATCCTCAATCCTCATTCCTCAATCCTCAATCCTCAATCTTCAACCCTGAATACTCAATCCTCAATACTCAATCCTCAACGTTCAATCCTCAATACTCAATCTTCAATCCTCAATCCTCAATCGTCAATCCTCAATCCCCAATCTTCAATCCTCAACACTCAATCTTCAATCCTCAATCCTCAATCCTCAGTCCTCAATCCTCATTCTTCAATCCTCAATACCCAATCCTCAATCTTCAATCCTCAACCCTCAATCCTCAATCCTAATTCCTCAATCCTCATTCTTCAATCCTCAATACCCAATCCTCAATTTCAATCCTCAATCCTCAATCTTCATTTCTCAATCCTCAATCCTCAACCCTCAGCCCTCATCCTCCATCCTCAGTACTCAATCCTCTATCCTCAATCTTCAATCCTCAATACTCAATCTTCAATCCTCATTCCTCAATCCTCAATCCTCAATCCTCAATCTTCAATCCTCAATACTCAATCTGCAATCCTCAATCCTCAAACCTCAATCCTCAATCCTCATTCCTCAATCCTCAATACCCAATCCTCAATCCTCAATCCTCAATCCTCAATCCTCAATATTCAATCATCAATACTCAATCTTCAATCCTCAATCTTCAATCCTCAATACTCAACCTTCAATACTCAATCCTCAATCCTCAATCCTCAAACCTCAATCCTCAATCCTCAATATTCAATCATCAATACTCAATCTTCAATCCTCAATCCTCAAACCTCAATCCTCAATCCTCATTACTCAATCCTCAATACCCAATCCTCAATCCACAATCCTTAATCCTCAATCCACAATCCTCAACCTTCAATACTCAATACTCAATCTTCAATCCTCAATCCTCAATCCTCAATCCTCAATCCTCAATCCTCAATCCTCAATATTCAATCCTCAATACTCAATCTTCAATCATCAATCCTGAATCCTCAATTCTCAGTCGTCAATCCTCAGTCATCAATCCTCAATCTTCAATACTCAATCGTCAACCCTCAATATTCAATCATCAATACTCAATCTTCAATCCTCAATCCTCAAACCTCAATCCTCAATCCTCATTCTTCAATCCTCAATATTCAATCATCAATACGCAATCTTCAACCCTCAATCTTCAATCCTCAATAGTCAATCTTCAATCCTCAATCCTCAATCCTCAATCCTCAGGTATCAATACTCAATCTACAATATTCAATCCTCAATCCTTAATCCTCAATCCACAATCCTCAACCTTCAATACTCAATACTCAATCTTCAATCCTCAATCCTCAATCCTCAATCCTCAATCCTCAATCCTCAATCCTCAATATTCAGTCCTCAATACTCAACCTTCAATCATCAATCCTCAATCCTCAATTCTCAGTCGTCAATCCTCAGTCATCATTCCTCAATCTTCAATACTCAATCGTCAATCCTTAGTCCTCAATCCTCAATCCTCAATCCTCGTTCCTCAAACCTCAATCCTCAACCCTCAGACTTCATCCTCAATCCTCAAACCTCAATCCTCAATCCTCAATATTCAATCATCAATACTCAATCTTCAATCCTCAATCCTAAAACCTCAATCCTCAATCCTCATTCTTCAATCCTAAATACCCAATCCTCAATCTTCAATCCTCAATCCTCAATACTCAATTCTCAATCCTCAATCCTTAATCCTCAGACCTCAAACGTCAATATTCAACCCTCAGTCCTCGTCCTCAATCCACAACCCTCAATCCTCAGTCCTCAATATTCAATCATCAATATTCAATCTTCAATCCTCAATCCTCAATCCTCAATCCTCAATCCTCAATCCTCAATCTTCAACCCTGAATCCTCAATCCTCAATACTCAATCCTCAATCTTCAATCCTCAATACTCAATCTTCAATCCTCAATCCTCAATCCTCAATCCTCAATATTCAATCATCAGTACTCAATCTTCAATCCTCAATCCTCAATCCTCAATTCTCAATCCTCAATCCTCAATCCTCAATCCTCAATCCTCAATCCTCAATCCACAATCCTCAACCTTCTATACTCAATAATCAATCTCCAATCCTAGATCCTCAATCCTCAATCCTCAATCCTCAATCTTCAACCCTGAATCCTCAATCCTCAATACTCAATCCTCAATCTTCAATCCTCAATACTCAATCTTCAATCCTCAATCCTCAATCCTCTATCCTCAATCCTCAATCTTCAACCCTCAACACTCAATCCTCAATCCTCAATCCTCAATCCTCAATCCTCAACACTCAATCTTCAATCCTCATTACTAATCTTCAATCCTCAATCCTCAATCCTCAATCCTCAATCCTCATTCTTCAATCCTCAATACCCAATCCTCAATCTTCAATCCTCAATCCTCAATCCTCAATCCTAGTTCCTCAATCCTCATTCTTCAATCCTCAATACCCAATCCTCAATTTCAATCCTCAATCCTCAATCCTCATTTCTCAATCCTCAATCCTCAACCCTCAGCCCTCATCCTCAATCCTCAAACCTCAATCCTCAATCCTCAATATTCAATCATCAATACTCAATCTTCAATCCGCAATCCTCAATCCTCAATCCTCAACCCTCAATCCTCATTCCTCAAACCTCAATCCTCAACCCTCAGTCCTCATACTCAATTCTCAATTCTCAATCCTCAATTCTCAATCCTCAATCTTCAGTCCTCAATAATCAATCTCCAATTCTTGATCCTCAATCCCCAATCTTCAATCCTTAATCCTCAATCTTCAATCCCCAATCCCCAGTACTCAATCTTCAATCCTCAATGCTCAATCCTCAATCCTCAATCCTCAGTCCTCATACCTCAATCTTCAATCCTCAAACCTCAATCCTCAACCGTCAGTCCTCATTCTCCAACCTCAATCCTCAATCCTCAATCCTCAACCTTCAATCCCCAATACTCAATCTTCAATCCTCAATCCTCAATACTCAATCCTCAATCCTCAAGCCTCAGGCAACAATACTCAATCTTCAATACTCAATCCTCAATCCTCAATCCTCAATCCTCAATCCTCAACCATCAATCCTCATTCCTCAAACCTCAATCCTCAACCCTCAGTCCTCATCCTCAATTCTCAATTCTCAATCCTCAATCCTCAATCCTCAATCTTCAATCCTCAATAATCAATCTCCGATCCTAGGTCCTCAATCCCCAACCTTCAATCGTTAATCCTCAATCTTCAATCCTCAATCCCCAGTCATCAATCTTCAATCCTCAATGCTCAATCCTCAATCCTCAATCCTCAGTCCTCAATCCCCAATCCTTAATCCTCAAACCTCAATCCTCATCCGTCAGTCCTCGTCCTCAATCCTCAAACCTCAATCATCAATCCTCCATATTCAATCATCAATACTCAATCTTCAATCCTCAATCCTCAAACCTCAATCCTCAATCCTCATTCTTCAATCCTAAATACCCAATCCTCAATTTCCAATCCTCAATCCTCAATCCTCAATTCTCAATCCTCAATCCTTAATCCTCAGACCTCAAACATCAATGTTCAACCCTTAGTCCTCGTCCTCAATCCACAACCCTCAATCCTCAGTCCTCAATATTCAATCATCAATATTCAATCTTCAATCCTCAATCCTCAATCCTCAATCCTCAATCCTCAATCCTCAATTTTCAACCCTGAATCCTCAATCCTCAATACTCAATCCTCTATCTTCAATCCTCAATACTCAATCTTCAATCCTTAATCCTCAATCTGCAATCCCGAATCCCCAGTACTCAATCTTCAATCCTCAATGCTCAATCCTCAATCCTCAATCCTCAGTCCTCAGTCCTCAATCCTCAATCCTCAAACCTCAATCCTCAACCGTCAGTCCTCATTCTCCATCCTCAATCCTCAATCCTCAATCCTGAATCTTCAATCCCCAATACTCAATCTTCAATCCACAATCCTCAATCCTCAATCCTCAATCCTCAACCATCAATCCTCATTCCTCAAACCTCAATCCTCAACCCTCAGTCCTCATCCTCAGTTCTCAATTCTCAATCCTCAATCGTCAATCCTCAATCTTCAATCCTCAATAATCAATCTCCGATCCTAGATCCTCAATCCCCAATCTTCAATCGTTAATCCTCAATATTCAATCCTCAATCCCCAGTCATCAATCTTCAATCCTCAATGCTCAATCCTCAATCCTCAATCCTCAATCCTCAATCCTCAATCCTCAGTCCTCAGTCCTCAATCTTCAATCCTCAAACCTCAATCCTCAACCGTCAGTCCTCATTCTCCATCCTCAATCCTCAATCCTCAATCCTCAATCTTCAATCCCCAATACTCAATCTTCAATCCTCAATCCTCAATCCTCAATCCTCAATCCTCAATCCTCAGGTATCAATACTCAATCTTCAATACTCAATCCTCAATCCTCAATCCTCAATCCTCAATCCTCAATCCTCAACCATCAATCCTCATTCCTCAAACCTCAATCCTCAACCCTCAGTCCTCATCCTCAATTCTCAATTCTCAATCCTCAATCGTCAATCCTCAATCTTCAATCCTCAATAATCAATCTCCGATCCTAGATCCACAATCCCCAATCTTCAATCGTTAATCCTCAATATTCAATCCTCAATCCCCAGTCATCAATCTTCAATCCTCAATGCTCAATCCTCAATCCTCAATCCTCAATCCTCAGTCCTCAATCCCCAATCTTCAATCCTCTAACCTCAATTCTCAACCGTCAGTCCTCGTCCTCAATCCTCAAACCTCAATCCTCAATCCTCAATATTCAATCGACAATACTCAATCATCAATCCTCAATCCTCAATACTCAATCCTCAATCCTCAAGCCTCAGGCAACAATACTCAATCTTCAATACTCAATCCTCAATCCTCAATCCTCAATCCTCAATCCTCAACCATCAATCCTCATTCCTCAAACCTCAATCCTCAACCGTCAGTCCTCATCCTCAATTCTCAATTCTCAATCCTCAATCCTCAATCCTCAATCCTCAATCTTCAATCCTCAATAATCAATCTCCGATCCTAGGTCCTCAATCCCCAACCTTCAATCGTTAATCCTCAATCTTCAATCCTCAATCCCCAGTCATCAATCTTCAATCCTCAATGCTCAATCCTCAATCCTCAATCCTCAGTCCTCAATCCCCAATCCTTAATCCTCAAACCTCAATCCTCAACCGTCAGTCCTCGTCCTCAATCCTCAAACCTCAATCATCAATCCTCAATATTCAATCATCAATACTCAATCTTCAGTCCTCAATCCTCAAACCTCAATCCTCAATCCTCATTCTTCAATTCTAAATACTCAATCCTCAATTTCCAATCCTCAGTCCTCAATCCTCAATTCTCAATCCTCAATCCTTAATCCTCAGACCTCAAACATCAATATTCAACCCTCAGTCGTCGTCCTCAATCCACAACCCTCAATCCTCAGTCCTCAATATTCAATCATCAATATTCAATCTTCAATCCTCAATCCTCAATCCTCAATCCTCAATCCTCAATCCTCAATTTTCAACCCTGAATCCTCAATCCTCAATACTCAATCCTCTACCTTCAATCCTCAATACTCAATCTTCAATCCTTAATCCTCAATCTGCAATCCCGAATCCCCAGTACTCAATCTTCAATCCTCAATGCTCAATCCTCAATCCTCAATCCTCAGTCCTCAGTCCTCAATCTTCAATCCTCAAACCTCAATCCTCAACCGTCAGTCCTCATTCTCCATCCTCAATCCTCAATCCTCAATCCTCAATCTTCAATCCCCAATACTCAATCTTCAATCCTCAATCCTCAATCCTCAATCCTCAATCCTCAATCCTCAGGTATCAATACTCAATCTTCAATACTCAATCCTCAATCCTCAATCCTCAATCCTCAATCCTCAATCCTCAACCATCAATCCTCATTCCTCAAACCTCAATCCTCAGCCCTCAGTCCTCATCCTCAATTCTCAATTCTCAATCCTCAACCGTCAATCCTCAATCTTCAATCCTCAATAATCAATCTCCGATCCTAGATCCTCAATCCCCAATCTTCAATCGTTAATCCTCAATATTCAATCCTCAATCCCCAGTCATCAATCTTCAATCCTCAATGCTCAATCCTCAATCCTCAATCCTCAATCCTCAGTCCTCAATCCCCAATCCTCAATCCTCTAACCTCAATCCTCAACCGTCAGTCCTCGTCCTCAATCCTCAAACCTCAATCCTCAATCCTCAATATTCAATCGACAATACTCAATCATCAATCCTCAATCCTCAATCCTCATTTCTCAATCCTCAATCTTCAACCCTCAGCCCTCATCCTCCATCCTCAGTACTCAATCCTCTATCCTCAATCTTCAATCCTCAATACTCAATCTTCGATCCTCATTCCTCAATCCTCAATCCTCAATCCTCAATCTTCAATCTCCAATACTCAATCTGCAATCCCCAATACTCAAACCTCAATCCTCAATCCTCATTACTCAATCCTCAATACCCAATCCTCAATCCTCAATCCTCAATCCTCAATCCTCAGTCCTCAATCTTCAATCCTCAAACCTCAATCCTCAACCGTCAGTCCTCATTCTCCATCCTCAATCCTCAATCCTCAATCCTCAATCTTCAATCCCCAATACTCAATCTTCAATCCTCAATCCTCAATCCTCAATCCTCAATCCTCAATCCTCAGGTATCAATACTCAATCTTCAATACTCAATCCTCAATCCTCAATCCTCAATCCTCAATCCTCAATCCTCAACCATCAATCCTCATTCCTCAAACCTCAATCCTCAACCCTCAGTCATCATCCTCAATTCTCAATTCTCAATCCTCAATCGTCAATCCTCAATCTTCAATCCTCAATAATCAATCTCCGATCCTAGATCCACAATCCCCAATCTTCAATCGTTAATCCTCAATATTCAATCCTCAATCCCCAGTCATCAATCTTCAATCCTCAATGCTCAATCCTCAATCCTCAATCCTCAATCCTCAGTCCTCAATCCCCAATCCTCAATCCTCTAACCTCAATCCTCAACCGTCAGTCCTCGTCCTCAATCCTCAAACCTCAATCCTCAATCCTCAATATTCAATCGACAATACTCAATCATCAATCCTCAATCCTCAATACTCAATCCTCAATCCTCAAGCCTCAGGCAACAATACTCAATCTTCAATACTCAATCCTCAATCCTCAATCCTCAATCCTCAACCATCAATCCTCATTCCTCAAACCTCAATCCTCAACCCTCAGTCCTCATCCTCAATTCTCAATTCTCAATCCTCAATCCTCAATCCTCAATCTTCAATCCTCAATAATCAATCTCCGATCCTAGGTCCTCAATCCCCAACCTTCAATCGTTAATCCTCAATCTTCAATCCTCAATCCCCAGTCATCAATCTTCAATCCTCAATGCTCAATCCTCAATCCTCAATCCTCAGTCCTCAATCCCCAATCCTTTATCCTCAAACCTCAATCCTCAACCGTCAGTCCTCGTCCTCAATCCTCAAACCTCAATCATCAATCCTCAATATTCAACCATCAATACTCAATCTTCAATCCTCAATCTTCAATCCTCAATACTCAATCTTCAATCCTCAATCCTCAATCGTCAATCCTCAATCCTCAATTTTCAATCCTCAACACTCAATCTTCAATCCTCAATCCTCAATCCTCAATCCTCAATCCTCATTCTTCAATCCTCAATACCCAATCCTCAATCTTCAGTCCTCAATCCTCAATCCTCAATCCTAATTCCTCAATCCTCATTCTTCAATCCTCAATACCCAATCCTCAATTTCAATCCTCAATCCTCAATCCTCATTTCTCAATCCTCAATCTTCAACCCTCAGCCCTCATCCTCCATCCTCAGTACTCAATCCTCTATCCTCAATCTTCAATCCTCAATACTCAATCTTCGATCCTCATTCCTCAATCCTCAATCCTCAATCCTCAATCTTCAATCGCCAATACTCAATCTGCAATACCCAATACTCAAACCTCAATCCTCAATCCTCATTACCCAATCCTCAATACCCAATCCCCAATCCTCAATCCTCAATCCTCAATCCTCAATATTCAATCATCAATACTCAATCTTGAATACTCAATCTTCAATCCTCAATACTCAACCTTCAATCCTCAATCCTCAATCCTCAATCCTCAATCCTCAATCCTCAGGCATCAATACTCAATCTACAATATTCAATCCACAATCCTCAATCCTCAATCCTCAGGCATCAATTCTCAATCTACAATATTCAATCCACAATCCTTAATCCTCAATCCACAATCCTCAACCTTCAATACTCAATACTCAATCTTCAATCCTCAATCCTCAATCCTCAATCCTCAATCCTCAATCCTCAATCCTCAATACTCAATCCTCAATACTCAATCTTCAATCATCAATCCTCAATCCTCAATTCTCAGTCGTCAATCCTCAGTCATCAATCCTCAATCTTCAATACTCAATCGTCAATCCTTAGTCCTCAATCCTCAATCCTCGATCCTCGTTCCTCAAACCTCAATCCTCAACCCTCAGTCTTCATCCTCAATCCTCAAACCTCAATCCTCAACCCTCAATATTCAATCATCAATACTCAATCTTCAATCCTCAATCCTCAAACCTCAATCCTCAATCCTCATTCTTCAATCCTAAATACCCAATCCTTAATCTTCAATCCTCAATCCTCAATCCTCAATTCTCAATCCTCAATCCTTAATCCTCAGATCTCAAACATGAATATTCAACCCTCAGTCCTCGTCCTCAATCCACAACCCTCAATCCTCAGTCCTCAATATTCAATCATAAATATTCAATCTTCAATCCTCAATCCTCAATCCTCAATCCTCAATCCTCAATCCTCAATCCTCAATCCTCAATCCTCAGTCTTCAACACTGAATCCTCAATACTCAATCCTCAATCTTCAGTCCTCAATACTCAATCTTCAATCCTCAATCCTCAATCGTCAATCCTCAATCCTCAATTTTCAATCCTCAACACTCAATCTTCAATCCTCAATCCTCAATCCTCAATCCTCAATCCTCAATCTTCAATCCGCAACACTAATCTTCAATCCTCAATCCCCAATCCTCAATCCTCAATCCTCATCCTTCAATCCTCAATACCCAATCCTCAATTTCTATCGTCAATCCTCAATCCTCATTTCTCAATCCTCAACCCTCAACCCTCAGCCCTCAACCTCCATCCCCAGTACTCAATCCTCTATCCTCAATCTTCAATCCTCAATACTCAATCCTCAATCCTCATTCCTCAAATCCTCAATCCTCAATCCTCAATCTTCAATGCTCAATACTCAATCTGCAATCCTCAATCCTCAAACCTCAATCCTCAATCCTCATTCCTCAATCCTCAATACCCAATCCTCAATCCTCAATACTCAATCCTCAATCCTCAATATTCAATCATCAATACTCAATCTTCAATCCTCAATCTTTAATCCTCAATACTCAATCTTCAATCCTCAATCCTCAATCCTCAATCCTCAATCCTCTATCCTCAGGCATCAATACTCAATCTACAATGTTCAATCCTCAATCCTTAATCCTCAATCCACAATCCTCAACCTTCAATACTCAATATTCAATCTTCAATCCTCAATCCTCAATCCTCAATCCTCAATCCTCAATCCTCAATCCTCAATATTCAATCCTCAATACTCAATCTTCAATCATCAATCCTCAATCCTCAATTCTCAGTCGTCAATCCTCAGTCATCAATCCTCAATCTTCAATACTCAATCGTCAATCCTTAGTCCTCAATCCTCAACCATCAATCCTCGTTCCTCAAACCTCAATCCTCAACCCTCAGTCTTCATCCTCAATCCTCAAACCTCAATCCTCAATCCTCAATATTCAAACATCAATACTCAATCTTCAATCCTCAATCCTCAAACCTCAATCCTCAATCCTCATTCTTCAATCCTAAATACCCAATCCTCAATCTTCAATCCTCAATCCTCAATACTCAATTCTCAATCCTCAATCCTTAATCCTCAGACCACAAACATCAATATTCAACCCCCAGTCCTCGTCCTCAATCCACAACCCTCAATCCTCAGTTCTCAATATTCAATCATCAATATTCAATCCTCAATCCTCAATCCTCAATCCTCAATCTTCAACCCTCAACACTCAATCTTCAATCCTCAATCCTCAATCCTCAATACTCAATCCTCAATCTTCAATCCTCAACACTAATCTTCAATCCTCAATCCTCAATCCTCAATCCTCAATCCTCATTCTTCAATCCTCAATACCCAATCCTCAACCTTCAATCCTCAATCCTCAATCCTCAATCCTAATCCCTCAATCCTCATTCTTCAATCCTCAAAACCCACTCCTCAATTTCAATTCTC
Organism: Calliopsis andreniformis; assembly: GCF_051401765.1. Taxonomy (NCBI): domain Eukaryota; kingdom Metazoa; phylum Arthropoda; class Insecta; order Hymenoptera; family Andrenidae; genus Calliopsis; species Calliopsis andreniformis. Next base: position 3,313,047 of record NW_027480438.1, read on the forward strand.
AATCCTCAATCCTCATTTCTCAATCCTCAATCCTCAACCCTCAGCACTCATCCTCTATCCTCAATCCTCAATCCTCAATACTCAATCCTCAATCCTCAATCCTCAATCTTCAATCCTCAATGCTCAATCCTCAATCCTCAATCCTCAGTCCTCAGTCCTCAATCTTCAATCCTCAAACCTCAATCCTCAACCGTCAGTCCTCATTCTCCATCCTCAATCCTCAATCCTCAATCCTCAATCCTCAATCTTCAATCGCCAATACTCAATCTGCAATCCCCAATACTCAAACCTCAATCCTCAATCCTCATTACTCAATCCTCAATACCCAATCCTCAATCCTCAATCCTCAATCCTCAATCCTCAGTCCTCAGTCCTCAATCTTCAATCCTCAAACCTCAATCCTCAACCGTCAGTCCTCATTCTCCATCCTCAATCCTCAATCCTCAATCCTCAATCTTCAATCCCCAATACTCAATCTTCAATCCTCAATCCTCAACCCTCAATCCTCAATCCTCAATCCTCAGGTATCAATACTCAATCTTCAATACTCAATCCTCAATCCTCAATCCTCAATCCTCAATCCTCAATCCTCAACCATCAATCCTCATTCCTCAAACCTCAATCCTCAACCCTCAGTCCTCATCCTCAATTCTCAATTCTCAATTCTCAATCCTCAATCGTCAATCCTCAATCTTCAATCCTGAATAATCAATCTCCGATCCTAGATCCACAATCCCCAATCTTCAATCGTTAATCCTCAATATTCAATCCTCAATCCCCAGTCATCAATCTTCAATCATCAATGCTCAATCCTCAATCCTCAATCCTCAATCCTCAGTCCTCAATCCCCAATCCTCAATCCTCTAACCTCAATCCTCAACCGTCAGTCCTCGTCCTCAATCCTCAAACCTCAATCCTCAATCCTCAATATTCAATCGACAATACTCAATCATCAATCCTCAATCCTCAATACTCAATCCTCAATCCTCAATCCTCAGTCCTCAATCCCCAATCCTTAATCCTCAAACCTCAATCCTCAACCGTCAGTCCTCGTCCTCAATCCTCAAACCTCAATCATCAATCCTCAATATTCAATCATCAATACTCAATCTTCAATCCTCAATCTTCAATCCTCAATACTCAATCTTCAATCCTCAATCCTCAATCGTCAATCCTCAATCCTCAATTTTCAATCGTCAACACTCAATCTTCAATCCTCAATCCTCAATCCTCAATCCTCAATCCTCATTCTTCAATCCTCAATACCCAATCCTCAATCTTCAGTCCTCAATCCTCAATCCTCAATCCTAATTCCTCAATCCTCATTCTTCAATCCTCAATACCCAATCCTCAATTTCTATCCTCAATCCTCAATCCTCATTTCTCAATCCTGAACCCTCAACCCTCAGCCCTCATCCTCCATCCTCAGTACTCAATCCTCTATCCTCAATCTTCAATCCTCAATACTCAATCTTCAATCCTCATTCCTCAATCCTCAATCCCCAATCCTCAATCTTCAATCCTCAAACATCAATCCTCAATTCTCAATCCTCAATCCTCAGTCCTCAGTCGTCGAACCTCAATCCCCGACCCTTAGCACTCATCCTCAATCCTGGTTCCTCAATCCTCAATCCTCAAACCTAAATCCTCTACCGTCAGTCCTCGTCCTCTATCCTCAAACCTCAATCCTCAATCCTCAATATTCAATCATCAATACTCAATCCTCAATCTTCAATCCTCAATACCCAATCTTCAATCCTCAATCCTCAATCCTCAATCCTCAATCCTCAGTCTTCAATCCTCAACACTAATCTTCAATCCTCAATCCCCAATCCTCAATCCTCAATCCTCATTCTTCAATCCTCAATACCCAATCCTCAATCTTCAATCCCCAATCCTCAATCCTCAATCCTAATTCCTCAATCCTCATTCTTCAATCCTCAATACCCAATCCTCAATCGTCAACCCTCAATCCTCAATCCTCAATCCTAATTCCTCAATCCTCATTCTTCAATCCTCAATACCCAATCCTCAATTTCAATCCTCAATCCTCAATCCTCATTTCTCAATCCTCAATCTTCAACCCTCAGCCCTCATCCTTCGATCCTCAGTACTCAATCCTCTATCCTCAATCTTCAATCCTCAATACTCAATCTTCGATCCTCATTCCTCAATCCTCAATCCTCAATCCACAATCTTCAATCGCCAATACTCAATCTGCAATACCCAATACTCAAACCTCAATCCTCAATCCTCATTACTCAATCCTCAATACCCAATCCCCAATCCTCAATCCTCAATCCTCAATCCTCAATATTCAATCATCAATACTCAATCTTGAATACTCAATCTTCAATCCTCAATACTCAACCTTCAATCCTCAATCCTCAATCCTCAATCCTCAATCCTCAATCCTCAGGCATCAATACTCAATCTACAATATTCAATCCACAATCCTCAATCCTCAATCCTCAGGCATCAATACTCAATCTACAATATTCAATCCACAATCCTTAATCCTCAATCCACAATCCTCAACCTTCAATACTCAATACTCAATCTTCAATCCTCAATCCTCAATCCTCAATCCTCAATCCTCAATCCTCAATCCTCAATATTCAATCCTCAATACTCAATCTACAATCATCAATCCTCAATCCTCAATTCTCAGTCGTCAATCCTCAGTCATCAATCCTCAATCTTCAATACTCAATCGTCAATCCTTAGTCCTCAATCCTCAATCCTCGATCCTCGTTCCTCAAATCTCAATCCTCAACCCTCAGTCTTCATCCTCAATCCTCAAACCTCAATCCTCAACCCTCAATATTCAATCATCAATACTCAATCTTCAATCCTCAATCCTCAAACCACAATCCTCAATCCTCATTCTTCAATCCTAAATACCCAATCCTTAATCTTCAATCCTCAATCCTCAATCCTCAATTCTCAATCCTCAATCCTTAATCCTCAGATCTCAAACATCAATATTCAACCCTCAGTCCTCGTCCTCAATCCACAACCCTCAATCCTCAGTCCTCAATATTCAATCATAAATATTCAATCTTCAATCCTCAATCCTCAATCCTCAATCCTCAATCCTCAATTCTCAATCCTCAATCCTTAATCCTCAGATCTCAAACATCAATATTCAACCCTCAGTCCTCGTCCTCAATCCACAACCCTCAATCCTCAGTCCTCAATATTCAATCATAAATATTCAATCTTCAATCCTCAATCCTCAATCCTCAATCCTCAATCCTCAATCCTCAATCCTCAATCCTCAATCCTCAGTCTTCAACACTGAATCCTCAATACTCAATCCTCAATCTTCAATCCTCAATACTCAATCTTCAATCCTCAGTCCTCAATCGTCAATCCTCAATCCTCAATTTTCAATCCTCAACACTCAATCTTCAATCCTCAATCCTCAATCCTCAATCCTCAATCCTCATTCTTCAATCCTCAATACCCAATCCTCAATCTTCAGTCCTCAATCCTCAATCCTCAATCCTAATTCCTCAATCCTCATTCTTCAATCCTCAATACCCAATCCTCAATTTCTATCCTCAATCCTCAATCCTCATTTCTCAATCCTCGTTCCTCAAACCTCAATCCTCGACCCTCAGTCTTTATCCTCAATCCTCAAACCTCAATCCTCAATCCTCAATATTCAACCCTCAGACCTCATCCTCCATCCTCAATCCTCAATCCTCAATCCCCAACCTTCAATCCTCAATTCTCAATCTTCAATCCTCGATCCTCAATCCTCAAACCTCAATCCTCAATCCTCAATATTCAATCATCAATACTCAATCTTCAATCCTCAATCCTCAAACCTCAATCCTCAATCCTCATTCTTCAATCCTCAACACTCAATCTTCAATCCTCAATCCTCAATCCTCAATCCTCAATCCTCATTCTTCAATCCTCAATACCCAATCCTCAATGTTCAATCCTCAATCCTCAATCCTCAATCCTAATTCCTCAATCCTCAATCCTAATTCCTCAATCCTGATTCTTCAGTCCTCAATACCCAATCCTCAATTTCAATGCTCAATCCTCAATCCTCATTTCTCAATCCTCAATCCTCAACCCTTAGCCCTCATCCTCCATCCTCAGTACTCAATCCTCTATCCTCAATCTTCAATCCTCAATCTTCAATCCTCAATACTCAATCCTCAATCCTCATTCCTCAAATCCTCAATCCTCAATCCTCAATCTTCAATGCTCAATACTCAATCTGCAATCCTCAATCCTCAAACCTCAATCCTCAATCCTCATTCCTCAATCCTCAATACCCAATCCTCAATCCTCAATTCTCAATCCTCAATCCTCAATATTCAAACATCAATACTCAATCTTCAATCCTCAATCTTTAATCCTCAATACTCAATCTTCAATCCTCAATCCTCAATCCTCAATCCTCAATCCTCTATCCTCAGGCATCAATACTCAATCTACAATGTTCAATCCTCAATCCTTAATCCTCAATCCACAATCCTCAACCTTCAATACTCAATATTCAATCTTCAATCCTCAATCCTCAATCCTCAATCCTCAATCCTCAATCCTCAATCCTCAATATTCAATCCTCAATACTCAATCTTCAATCATCAATCCTCAATCCTCAATTCTCAGTCGTCAATCCTCAGTCATCAATCCTCAATCTTCAATACTCAATCGTCAATCCTTAGTCCTCAATCCTCAACCCTCAATCCTCGTTCCTCAAACCTCAATCCTCAACCCTCAGTCTTCATCCTCAATCCTCAAACCTCAATCCTCAATCCTCAATATTCAAACATCAATACTCAATCTTCAATCCTCAATCCTCAAACCTCAATCCTCAATCCTCATTCTTCAATCCTAAATACCCAATCCTCAATCTTCAATCCTCAATCCTCAATACTCAATTCTCAATCCTCAATCCTTAATCCTCAGACCACAAACATCAATATTCAACCCCCAGTCCTCGTCCTCAATCCACAACCCTCAATCCTCAGTTCTCAATATTCAATCATCAATATTCAATCTTCAATCCTCAATCCTCAATCCTCAATCCTCAATCCTCAATCCTCAATCTTCAACCCTGAATCCTCAATCCTCAATGCTCAATCCTCAATCTTCAATACTCAATACTCAATCTTCAATCCTCAATCCTCAATCCTCAATCCTCAATCCTCAATCTTCAACCCTCAACACTCAATCTTCAATCCTCAATCCTCAATCCTCAATACTCAATCCTCAATCTTCAATCCTCAACACTAATCTTCAATCCTCAATCCTCAATCCTCAATCCTCAATCCTCATTCTTCAATCCTCAATACCCAATCCTCAATCTTCAATCCTCAATCCTCAATCCTCAATCCTAATACCTCAATCCTCATTCTTCAATCCTCAATACCCAATCCTCAATTTCAATTCTCCATCCTCAATCCTCATTTCTCAATCCTCAATCCTCAACCCTCAGCACTCATCCTCCATCCTCACTCCTCAATCCTCAATACTCAATCCTCAATCCTCAATCTTCAATCCTCAATTCTCAATCTTCAATCCTCGATCCTCAATCCTCAATCCTCAATATTCAATCATCAATACTCAATCTTCAACCCTCAATCTTCAATCCTCAATACTCAATCTTCAATCCTCAATCCTCAATCCTCAATCCTCAATCCTCAATCCTCAATCCTCAGGCATCAATACTCAATCTACAATATTCAATCCTCAGTCCTTAATCCTCAATCCACAATCCTCAACCTTCAATACTCAATACTCAATCTTCAATCATCAATCCTCAATCCTCAATCCTCTATCCTCAATCCTCAATATTCAATCCTCAATACTCAATCTACAATCATCAATCCTCAATCCTCAATTCTCAGTCGTCAATCCTCAGTCATCAATCCTCAATCTTCAATACTCAATCGTCAATCCTTAGTCCTCAATCCTCAATCCTCGATCCTCGTTCCTCAAATCTCAATCCTCAACCCTCAGTCTTCATCCTCAATCCTCAAACCTCAATCCTCAACCCTCAATATTCAATCATCAATACTCAATCTTCAATCCTCAATCCTCAAACCTCAATCCTCAATCCTCATTCTTCAATCCTAAATACCCAATCCTTAATCTTCAATCCTCAATCCTCAATCCTCAATTCTCAATCCTCAATCCTTAATCCTCAGATCTCAAACATCAATATTCAACCCTCAGTCCTCGTCCTCAATCCACAACCCTCAATCCTCAGTCCTCAATATTCAATCATAAATATTCAATCTTCAATCCTCAATCCTCAATCCTCAATCCTCAATCCTCAATTCTCAATCCTCAATCCTTAATCCTCAGATCTCAAACATCAATATTCAACCCTCAGTCCTCGTCCTCAATCCACAACCCTCAATCCTCAGTCCTCAATATTCAATCATAAATATTCAATCTTCAATCCTCAATCCTCAATCCTCAATCCTCAATCCTCAATCCTCAATCCTCAATCCTCAATCCTCAGTCTTCAACACTGAATCCTCAATACTCAATCCTCAGTCTTCAATCCTCAATACTCAATCTTCAATCCTCAGTCCTCAATCGTCAATCCTCAATCCTCAATTTTCAATCCTCAACACTCAATCTTCAATCCTCAATCCTCAATCCTCAATCCTCAATCCTCATTCTTCAATCCTCAATACCCAATCCTCAATCTTCAGTCCTCAATCCTCAATCCTCAATCCTAATTCCTCAATCCTCATTCTTCAATCCTCAATACCCAATCCTCAATTTCTATCCTCAATCCTCAATCCTCATTTCTCAATCCTCGTTCCTCAAACCTCAATCCTCGACCCTCAGTCTTCATCCTCAATCCTCAAACCTCAATCCTCAATCCTCAATATTCAACCCCCAGACCTCATCCTCCATCCTCAATCCTCAATCCTCAATCCCCAACCTTCAATCCTCAATTCTCAATCTTCAATCCTCGATCCTCACTCCTCAAACCTCAATCCTCAATCCTCAATATTCAATCATCAATACTCAATCTTCAATCCTCAATCCTCAAACCTCAATCCTCAATCCTCATTCTTCAATCCTCAATACCCAATCCTCAATGTTCAATCCTCAATCCTCAATCCTCAATCCTAATTCCTCAATCCTCAATCCTAATTCCTCAATCCTGATTCTTCAGTCCTCAATACCCAATCCTCAATTTCAATGCTCAATCCTCAATCCTCATTTCTCAATCCTCAATCCTCAACCCTTAGCCCTCATCCTCCATCCTCAGTACTCAATCCTCTATCCTCAATCTTCAATCCTCAATACTCAATCCTCAATCCTCATTCCTCAAATCCTCAATCCTCAATCCTCAATCTTCAATGCTCAATACTCAATCTGCAATCCTCAATCCTCAAACCTCAATCCTCAATCCTCATTCCTCAATCCTCAATACCCAATCCTCAATCCTCAATTCTCAATCCTCAATCCTCAATATTCAATCATCAATACTCAATCTTCAATCCTCAATCTTTAATCCTCAATACTCAATCTTCAATCCTCAATCCTCAATCCTCAATCCTCAATCCTCTATCCTCAGGCATCAATACTCAATCTACAATGTTCAATCCTCAATCCTTAATCCTCAATCCACAATCCTCAACCTTCAATACTCAATATTCAATCTTCAATCCTCAATCCTCAATCCTCAATCCTCAATCCTCAATCCTCAATCCTCAATATTCAATCCTCAATACTCAATCTTCAATCATCAATCCTCAATCCTCAATTCTCAGTCGTCAATCCTCAGTCATCAATCCTCAATCTTCAATACTCAATCGTCAATCCTTAGTCCTCAATCCTCAACCCTCAATCCTCGTTCCTCAAACCTCAATCCTCAACCCTCAGTCTTCATCCTCAATCCTCAAACCTCAATCCTCAATCCTCAATATTCAAACATCAATACTCAATCTTCAATCCTCAATCCTCAAACCTCAATCCTCAATCCTCATTCTTCAATCCTAAATACCCAATCCTCAATCTTCAATCCTCAATCCTCAATACTCAATTCTCAATCCTCAATCCTTAATCCTCAGACCACAAACATCAATATTCAACCCCCAGTCCTCGTCCTCAATCCACAACCCTCAATCCTCAGTTCTCAATATTCAATCATCAATATTCAATCTTCAATCCTCAATCCTCAATCCTCAATCCTCAATCCTCAATCCTCAATCTTCAACCCTGAATCCTCAATCCTCAATGCTCAATCCTCAATCTTCAATACTCAATACTCAATCTTCAATCCTCAATCCTCAATCCTCAATCCTCAATCCTCAATCTTCAACCCTCAACACTCAATCTTCAATCCTCAATCCTCAATCCTCAATACTCAATCCTCAATCTTCAATCCTCAACACTAATCTTCAATCCTCAATCCTCAATCCTCAATCCTCAATCCTCATTCTTCAATCCTCAATACCCAATCCTCAATCTTCAATCCTCAATCCTCAATCCTCAATCCTAATACCTCAATCCTCATTCTTCAATCCTCAATACCCAATCCTCAATTTCAATTCTCCATCCTCAATCCTCATTTCTCAATCCTCAATCCTCAACCCTCAGCACTCATCCTCCATCCTCAATCCTCAATCCTCAATACTCAATCCTCAATCCTCAATCTTCAATCCTCAATTCTCAATCTTCAATCCTCGATCCTCAATCCTCAATCCTCAATATTCAATCATCGATACTCAATCTTCAACCCTCAATCTTCAATCCTCAATACTCAATCTTCAATCCTCAATCCTCAATCCTCAATCCTCAATCCTCAATCCTCAATCCTCAGGCATCAATACTCAATCTACAATATTCAATCCTCAGTCCTTAATCCTCAATCCACAATCCTCAACCTTCAATACTCAATACTCAATCTTCAATCATCAATCCTCAATCCTCAATCCTCTATCCTCAATCCTCAATCCTCAATATTCAATCCTCAATGCTCAATCTTCAATCATGAATCCTCAATCCTCAATTCTCAGTCGTCAATCCTCAGTCATCAATCCTCAGTCTTCAATACTCAATCGTCAATCCTTAGTCCTCAATCCTCAATCCTCAATCCTCGTTCCTCAAACCTCAATCCTCAACCCTCAGTCTTCATCCTCAATCCTCAAACCTCAATCCTCAATCCTCAATATTCAATCATCAATACTCAATCTTCAATCCTCAATCCTCAAACCTCAATCCTCAATCCTCATTCTTCAATCCTAAATACCCAATCCTCAATCTTCAATCCTCAATCCTCAATCCTCAATTCTCAATCCTCAATCCTTAGTCCCCAGACCTCAAACATCAATATTCAACCCTTAGTCCTCGTCCACAATCCACAACCCTCAATCCGCAGTCATCAATATTCAATCATCAATATTCAATCTTCAACCCTCAATCCTCAATCCTCAATCCTCAATCCTCAATCCTCAATCCTCAATCTTCAACCCTGAATCCTCAATACTCAATCCTCAATCTTCGATCCTCAATAATCAATCTCCAATCCTCAATACTCTATCCTCGATCCTCAATCCTCAGGCATCAATACTCAATCTTCAATACTCAATCCTCAATCCTCAATCCTCAATCCTCAATCCTCAATCCTCAATCCTCAATCCTCAATCCTCAATCCTCAATCCTCAATCCTCAATCCTCAATCCTCAATCCTCATTTCTCAATCCTCAATCCTCAGTCCTCAGTCGTCGAATCTCAATCCCCGACGCTTAGCACTCATCCTCAATCCTCAGTCCTCAATCCTCAATCCTCAAACCTAAATCCTCTACCGTCAGTCCTCGTCCTCAATCCTCAAACCTCAATCCTCAATCCTCAATATTCAATCATCAATACTCAATCTTCAATCCTCAATCCTGAATCCTCAATCCTCAATCCTCAATCCTCAATCCTCAATATTCAATCATCAATACTCAATCTTCAACCCTCAATCTTCAATCCTCAATACTCAGTCTTCAATCCTCAATCCTCAATCCTCAATCCTCAATCCTCAATCTTCAATCCTCAACACTCAATCTTCAATGGTCAATCCTCAATCCTCAATCCTCAATCCTCATTCTTCAATCCTCAATACCCAATCCTCAATCTTCAATCCTCAATCCTCAATCCTCAATCCCAATTCCTCAATCCTCATTCTTCAATCCTCAATACCCAATCCTCAATTTCAATCCTCAATCCTCAATCCTCATTTCTCAATCCTCAATCCTCAACCCTCAGCCCTCATCCTCCATCCTCAGTACTCAATCCTCTATCCTCAATCTTCAGTCCTCAATACCCAATCTTCAATCCTCATTCCTCAATCCTCAATCATCAATCCTCAATCTTCAATCCTCAATACTCAATCTGCAACCCTCAATCCTCAAACCTCAATCCTCAATTCTCATTCCTCAATCCTCAAAACCCAATCCTCAATCCTCAGTACTCAATCCTCAATCCTCAATCCTCAATCTTCAACCCTGAATCCTCAATCCTCAATACTCAATCCTCAATCTTCAATCCTCAATACTCAATCTTCGATCCTCATTCCTCAATCCTCAATCCTCAATCCTCAATCTTCAATTGCCAATACTCAATCTGCAATCCCCAATACTCAAACCTCAATCCTCAATCCTCATTACTCAATCCTCAATACCCAATCCTCAATTCTCAATCCTCAATCCTCAATCCTCAATATTCAATCATCAATACTCAATCTTGAATCCACAATCTTCAATCCTCAATGCTCAACCTTCAATCCTCAATCCTCAATCCTCAATCCTCAATCCTCAATCCTCAGGCATCAATACTCAATCTACAATATTCAATCCACAATCCTCAATCCTCAATCCTCAGGCATCAATACTCAATCTACAATATTCAATCCACAATCCTTAATCCTCAATCCACAATCCTCAACCTTCAATACTCAATACTCAATCTTCAATCCTCAATCCTCAATCCTCAATCCTCAATCCTCAATCCTCAATCCTCAATATTCAATCGTCAATACTCAATCTTCAATCATCAATCCTCAATCCTCAATTCTCAGTCGTCAATCCTCAGTCATCAATCCTCAATCTTCAATACTCAATCGTCAATCCTTAGTTCTCAATCCTCAATCCTCAATCATCGTTCCTCAAACCTCAATCCTCAACCCTCAGTCTTCATCCTCAATCCTCAAACCTCAATCCTCAATCCTCAATATTCTATCATCAATACTCAATCTTCAATCCCCAATCCTCAAACCTCAATCCTCAATCCACATTCTTCAATCATAAATACCCAATCCTTAATCTTCAATCCTCAATCCTCAATCCTCAATTCTCAATCCTCAATCCTTAATCCTCAGATCTCAAACATGAATATTCAACCCTCAGTCCTCGTCCTCAATCCACAACCCTCAATACTCAGTCCTCAATATTCAATCATAAATATTCAATCTTCAATCCTCAATCCTCAATCCTCAATCCTCAATCCTCAATCCTCAGTCTTCAACCCTGAATCCTCAATACTCAATCCTCAATCTTCAATCCTCAATACTCAATCTTCAATCCTCAATCCTCAATCGTCAATCCTCAATCCTCAATTTTCAATCCTCAACACTCAATCTTCAATCCTCAATCCTCAATCCTCAATCCTCAATCCTCATTCTTCAATCCTCAATACACAATCCTCAATCTTCAGTCCTCAATCCTCAATCCTCAATCCTAATTCCTCAATCCTCATTCTTCAATCCTCAATACCCAGTCCTCAATTTCTATCCTCAATCCTCAATCCTCATTTCTCAATCCTCAACCCTCAACCCTCAGCCCTCAACCTCCATCCTCAGTACTCAATCCTCTATCCTCAATCTTCAATCCTCAATACTCAATCTTCAATCCTCATTCCTCAATCCTCAATCCTCAATCCTCAATCTTCAATCCTCAAACATCAATCCTCAATTCTCAATCCTCAATCCTCAGTCCTCAGTCGTCGAACCTCAATCCCCGACCCTTAGCACTCATCCTCAATCCTCATTCCTCAATCCTCAATCCTCAAACCTAAATCCTCTACCGTCAGTCCTCGTCCTCAATCCTCAAACCTCAATCCTCAATCCTCAATATTCAATCATCAATACTCAATATTCAATCCTCAATCCTCAATCCTCAGTCCTCAATCCTCAATCCTCAATCCTCAATATTCAATCACCAATACTCAATCTTCAACCCTCAATCTTCAATCCTCAATACTCAATCTTCAATCCTCAATCCTCAATCCTCAATCCTCAATCCTCAATCCTCAATATTCAATCCTCAATACTCAATCTTCAATCCTCAATCCTCAATCCTCAATATTCAATCCTCAATACTCAATCTTCAATCATCAATCCTCAATCCCCAATTCTCAGTCGTCAATCCTCAGTCATCAATCCTCAATCTTCAATACTCAATCGTCAATCCTTAGCCCTCAATCCTCAATCCTCAATCCTCGTTCCTTAAACCTCAATCCTCAACCCTCAGTCTTCATCCTCAATCCTCAAACCTCAATCCTCAATCCTCAATATTCAACCCTCAGCCCTCATCCTCCATCCTCAATCCTCAATCCTCAATCTTCAATGCTCAATACTCAATCTGCAATCCTCAATCCTCAAACCTCAATCCTCAATCCTCATTCCTCAATCCTCAATACCCAATCCTCAATCCTCAATCCTCAATCCTCAATCCTCAATATTCAATCATCAATACTCAATCTTCAATCCTCAATCTTTAATCCTCAATACTCAATCTTCAATCCTCAATCCTCAATCCTCAATCCTCAATCCTCTATCCTCAGGCATCAATACTCAATCTACAATGTTCAATCCTCAATCCTTAATCCTCAATCCACAATCCTCAACCTTCAATACTCAATATTCAATCTTCAATCCTCAATCCTCAATCCTCAATCCTCTATCCTCAATCCTCAATCCTCAATATTCAATCCTCAATGCTCAATCTTCAATCATGAGTCCTCAATCCTCAATTCTCAGTCGTCAATCCTCAGTCATCAATCCTCAATCTTCAATACTCAATCGTCAATCCTTAGTCCTCAATCCTCAATCCTCAATCCTCGTTCCTCAAACCTCAATCCTCAACCCTCAGTCTTCATCCTCAATCCTCAAACCTCAATCCTCAATCCTCAATATTCAATCATCAATACTCAATCTTCAATCCTCAATCCTCAATCCTCATTCTTCAATCCTAAATACCCAATCCTCAATCTTCAATCCTCAATCCTCAATCCTCAATTCTCAATCCTCAATCCTTAGTCCCCAGACCTCAAACATCAATATTCAACCCTTAGTCCTCGTCCACAATCCACAACCCTCAATCCGCAGTCATCAATATTCAATCATCAATATTCAATCTTCAATCCTCAATCCTCAATCCTCAATCCTCAATCCTCAATCCTCAATCCTCAATCTTCAACCCTGAATCCTCAATCCTCAATACTCAGTCCTCAATCTTCGATCCTCAATACTCAATCTTCAATCCTCAATCCTCAATCCTCAACCCTCAGTCCTCATACTCAATTCTCAATTCTCAATCCTCAATCCTCAATCCTCATTCTTCAATCCTCAATAATCAATCTCCAATCCTCAATACTCTATCCTCGATCCTCAATCCTCAATCCTCAATCCTCAATCCTCAATATTCAATCATCAATACTCAATCTTCAACCCTCAATCTTCAATCCTCAATACTCAATCTTCAATCCTCAATCCTCAATCCTCAATCCTCAATCCTCAATCCTCAGGCATCAATACTCAATCTACAATATTCAATCCTCAATCCTTAATCCTCAATCCACAATCCTCAACCTTCAATACTCAATACTCAATCTTCAATCCTGAAACCTCAATCCTCAATCCTCAATCCTCAATCCGCAATATTCAGTCCTCAATACTAAATCTTCAATCATCAATCCTCAATCCTCAATTCTCAGTCGTCAATCCTCAGTCATCAATCCTCAATCTTCAATACTCAATCGTCAATCCTTAGTCCTCAATCCTCAATCCTCAATCCTCGTTCCTCAAACCTCAATCCTCAACCCTCAGTCTTCATCCTCAATCCTCAAACCTCAATACTCAATCCTCAATATTCAATCATCAATACTCAATCTTCAATCCCCAATCCTCAAACCTCAATCCTCAATCCTCATTCTTCAATCCTAAATACCCAATCCTTAATCTGCAATCCTCAATCCTCAATCCTCAATTCTCAATCCTCAATCCTTAATCCTCAGACCTCAAACATCAATATTCAACCCTCAGTCCTCGTCCTCAATCCGCAACACTCAATCCTCAGTCCTCAATATTCAATCATAAATATTCAATCTTCAATCCTCAATCCTCAATCCTCAATCCTCAATCCTCAATCTTCAATATTCAACCCTGAATCCTCAATCCTCAATACTCAATCCTCAATCCTCAATCCTCAATCCTCATTCTTCAATCCTCAATACCCAATCCTCAATCTTCAATCCTCAATCCTCAATCCTCAATCCTAATTCCTCAATCCTCATTCTTCAATCCTAAATACCCAATCCTCAATTTCAATCCTCAATCCTCATTTCTCAATCCTCAATCCTCAACCCTCAGCCCTCATCCTCCATCCTCAGTACTCAATCCTCTATCCTCAATCTTCAATCCTCAATACTCAATCTTCAATCCTCATTCCTCAATCGTCAATCCTCAATCCTCAATCTTCAATCCTCAATACTCAATCTGCAAACCTCAATCCTCAAACCTCAATCCTCAATCCTCATTCCTCAATCCTCAATACCCAATCCTCAATCCTCAATTCTCAATCCTCAATCCTCAATATTGAATCATCAATACTCAATCTTCAATCCTCAATCTTCAATCCTCAATACTCAATCTTCAATTCTCAATCCTCTATCCTCAATCCTCAATCCTCAATCCTCAGGCATCAATACTCAATCTACAATATACAATCCTCAATCCTTAATCCTCAATCCACGATCGTCAACATTCAATACTCAATAATCAATCTACAATCCTACATCCTTAATCCTCAATCCTCAATCCTCAATCCTCAATCCTCAATCCTCATTCTTCAATCCTCAATACCCAATCCTCAATCTTCAATCCTCAAACATCAATCCTCAATTCTCAATCCTCAATCCTCAGTCGTCAGTCGTCGAACCTCAATCCCCGACGCTTAGCACTCATCCTCAATCCTCAGTCCTCAATCCTCAATCCTCAAACCTAAATCCTCTACCGTCAGTCCTCGTCCTCAATCCTCAAACCTCAATCCTCTATCCTCAATATTCAATCATCAATACTCAATCTTCAATCCTCAATCCTCAATCCTCAATCCTCAATCCTCAATCCTCAATCCTGAATCCTCATTCCCCAACCCTCAATCCTCATTCCTCAAACCTCAATCCTCAACCCTCAGTCCTCATACTCAATTCTCAATTCTCAATTCTCAATCCTCAATCCTCAATCTTCAATCCTCAATAATCAATCTCCAATCCTCAATCCTCAATCCTCGATCCTCAATCCTCAGGCATCAATCCTCAATCTTCAATACTCAATCCTCAATCCTCAATCCTCAATCCTCAATCCTCAAACCTCAATCCTCAATCCTCAATATTCAATCATCAATACTCAATCTTCAATCCTCAATCCTCAATCCTCAATCCTCAATCCTCAATCCTCAATCCTCAATCCTCAATCTTCAATCCTCAATCCTCAATCCTCAATCCACAATCCTCAACCTTCAATACTCAATAATCAATCTCCAATCCTAGATCCTCAATCCTCAATCCTCAATCCTCATTCCTCAATCCTCAATACCCAATCCTCAGTCTTCAATCCTCAAACATCAATCCTCAATTCTCAATCCTCAATCCTCAGTCCTCAGTCGTCGAATCTCAATCCCCGACGCTTAGCACGCATCCTCAATCCTCAGTCCTCAATCCTCAATCCTCAAACCTAAATCCTCTGCCTTCAGTCCTCGTCCTCAATCCTCAAACCTCAATCCCCAATCCTCAATATTCAATCAGCAATACTCAACCTTCAATCCTCAATCCTCAATCCTCAATCCTCAATCCTCAATCCTCAATCCTCAATATTCAATCATCAATACTCAATCTTCAACCCTTAATCTTCAATCCTCAATACTCAATCTTCCATCCTCAATCCTCAATCCTCAATCCTCAATCCTCAATCCTCAGGCATCAATACTCAATCTACAATATTCAATCCTCCATCCTTAATCCTCAATCCACAATCCTCAACCTTCAATACTCAATACTCAATCTTCAATCCCCAATCCTCAATCCTCAATCCTCAATCCTCAATCCTCAATCCTCAATCCTCAATCCTCAGTCCTCAGACCTCAATCTTCAATCCTCAAACCTCAATCCTCAACCGTCAGTCCTCATTCTCCAACCTCAATCCTCAATCCTCAATCATCAATCTTCAATCCCCAATACTCAATCTTCAATCCTCAATCCTCAATACTCAATCCTCAATCCTCAAGCCTCAGGCATCAATACTCAATCTTCAATACTCAATCCTCAATCCTCAATCCTCTATCCTCAATCCTCAACCATCAATCCTCATTCCTCAAACCTCAATCCTCAACCCTCAGTCCTCATCCTCAATTCTCAATTCTCAATCCTCAATCCTCAATCCTCAATCTTCAATCCTCAATAATCAATCTCCGATCCTAGGTCCTCAATCCCCAACCTTCAATCGTTAATCCTCAATCTTCAATCCTCAATCCCCAGTCATCAATTTTCAATCCTCAATGCTCAATCCTCAATCCTCAATCCTCAGTCCTCAATCCCCAATCCTTAATCCTCAAACCTCAATCCTCAACCGTCAGTCCTCGTCCTCAATCCTCAAACCTCAATCATCAATCCTCAATATTCAATCATCAATACTCAATCTTCAATCCTCAACCCTCAATCCTCACTCCTCAATCCTCAATCCTCAAACCTCAATCCTCAATCCTCAATATTCAATCATCAATACTCAATCTTCAATCCGCAATCCTCAATCCTCAATCCTCAACCCTCAATCCTCATTCCTCAAACCTCAATCCTCAACCCTCAGTCCTCATACTCAATTCTCAATTCTCAATCCTCAATTCTCAATCCTCAATCTTCAGTCCTCAATAATCAATCTCCAATTCTAGGTCCTCAATCCCCAATCTTCAATCCTTAATCCTCAATCTTCAATCCCCAATCCCCAGTACTCAATCTTCAATCCTCAATGCTCAATCCTCAATCCTCAATCCTCAGTCCTCAGACCTCAATCTTCAATCCTCAAACCTCAATCCTCAACCGTCAGTCCTCATTCTCCAACCTCAATCCTCAATCCTCAATCCTCAATCTTCAATCCCCAATACTCAATCTTCAATCCTCAATCCTCAATACTCAATCCTCAATCCTCAAGCCTCAGGCATCGATACTCAATCTTCAATACTCAATCCTCAATCCTCAATCCTCTATCCTCAATCCTCAACCATCAATCCTCATTCCTCAAACCTCAATCCTCAACCCTCAGTCCTCATCCTCAATTCTCAATTCTCAATCCTCAATCCTCAATCCTCAATCTTCAATCCTCAATAATCAATCTCCGATCCTAGGTCCTCAATCCCCAACCTTCAATCGTTAATCCTCAATCTTCAATCCTCAATCCCCAGTCATCAATATTCAATCCTCAATACTCAATCTTCAATCATCAATCCTCAATCCTCAATTCTCAGTCGTCAATCCTCAGTCATCAATCCTCAATCTTCAATACTCAATCGTCAATCCTTAGTCCTCAATCCTCAATCCTCGATCCTCGTTCCTCAAACCTCAATCCTCAACCCTCAGTCTTCATCCTCAATCCTCAAACCTTAATCCTCAACCCTCAATATTCAATCATCAATACTCAATCTTCAATCCTCAATCCTCAAACCTCAATCCTCAATCCTCATTCTTCAATACTAAACACCCAATCCTCAATCCTCAATCCTCAATCCTCAATCCTCAATCCTCAATCTTCAACCCTGAATCCTCAATCCGCAATACTCAATCCTCAATCTTCAATCCTCAATACTCAATCTTCAATCCTCAATCCTCAATCCTCAATCCTCAATCCTCAATCCTCAATCCTCAATCCGCAATATTCAATCCTCAATACTCAATCTTCAATCAGCAATCCTCAATCCTCAATTCTCAGTCGTCAATCCTCAGTCATCAATCCTCAATCTTCAATACTCAATCGTCAATCCTTAGACCTCAATCCTCAATCCTCAATCCTCGTTCCTCAAACCTCAATCCTCAACCCTCAGTCTTCATCCTCAATCCTCAAACCTCAATCCTCAACCCTCAATATTCAATCATCAATACTCAATCTTCAATCCTCAATCCTCAAACCTCAATCCTCAATCCTCATTCTTCAATCCTAAATACCCAATCCTCAATCTTCAATCCGCAATCCTCAATCCTCAATCCTCAATCCTCAATCCTCCATCTTCAACCCTGAATCCACAATCCTCAATACTCAATCCTCAATCTTCAATCCTCAATACTCAATCTTCAATCCTCAATCCTCAATCCTCAATCCTCAATCCTCAATCTTCAATCCTCAACACTCAATCTTCAATCCTCAATCCTCAATCCTCAATCCTCAATATTCAATCATCAATACTCAATCTTCAATCCTCAATCCTCAATCCTCAATTCTCAATCCTCAATCCTCAATCCTCAATCCTTAATCCTCAATCCTCAATCCTCAATCCTCAATCCTCAATCCTCAATCCTCAATCCTCAATCCGCAATAATCAATCCTCAATACTCAATCTTCAATCATCAATCCTCAATCCTCAATTCTCAGTCGTCAATCCTCAGTCATCAATCCTCAATCTTCAATACTCAATCGTCAATCCTTAGTCCTCAATCCTCAATCCTGAATCATCGTTCCTCAAACCTCAATCCTCAACCCTCAGTCTTCATCCTCAATCCTCAAACCTCAATCCTCAATCCTCAATATTCAATCATCAATACTCTATCTTCAATCCACAATACTCAAACCTCAATCCTCAATCCACATTCTTCAATCCTAAATACCCAATCCTTAATCTTCAATCCTCAATCCTCAATCCTCAAACCTCAATCCTCAATCCTTAATATTCAATCATCAATACTCAATCTTCAATCCTCAATCCTCAATCCTCAATCCTCAATCCTCAATCCTCAATCCTCAATCCTCAATCTTCAATCCTCAATCCTCAATCCTCAATCCACAATCCTCAACCTTCAATACTCAATAATCAATCTCCAATCCTAGATCCTCAATCCTCAATCCTCAATCCTCATTCCTCAATCCTCAATACCCAATCCTCAGTCTTCAATCCTCAAACATCAATCCTCAATTCTCAATCCTCAATCCTCAGTCCTCAGTCGTCGAATCTCAATCCCCGACGCTTAGCACGCATCCTCAATCCTCAGTCCTCAATCCTCAATCCTCAAACCTAAATCCTCTGCCTTCAGTCCTCGTCCTCAATCCTCAAACCTCAATCCCCAATCCTCAATATTCAATCAGCAATACTCAATCTTCAATCCTCAATCCTCAATCCTCAATCCTCAATCCTCAATCCTCAATCCTCAATATTCAATCATCAATACTCAATCTTCAACCCTCAATCTTCAATCCTCATTACTCAATCTTCCATCCTCAATCCTCAATCCTCAATCCTCAATCCTCAATCCTCAGGCATCAATACTCAATCTACAATATTCAATCCTCCATCCTTAATCCTCAATCCACAATCCTCAACCTTCAATACTCAATACTCAATCTTCAATCCTCAATCCTCAATCCTCAATCCTCAATCCTCAATCCTCAATCCGCAATATTCAATCCTCAATACTCAGTCTTCGATCATCAATCCTCAATCCTCAATTCTCAGTCGTCAATCCTCAGTCATCAATCCTCAATCTTCAATACTCAATCGTCAATCCATAGTCCTCAATCCTCAATCGTCAATCCTCGTTCCTCAAACCTCAATCCTCAACCCTCAGTCTTCATCCTCAATCCTCAAACCTCAATCGTCAATCCTCAATATTCAATCATCAATACTCAATCTTCAATCCCCAATCCTCAAACCTCAATCCTCAATCCTCACTCTTCAATCCTAAATACCCAATCCTTAATCTTCAATCCTTAATCCTCAATCCTCAATGCTCAATCCTCAATCATCAATCCTCAGTCCTCAGACCTCAATCTTCAATCCTCAAACCTCAATCCTCAACCGTCAGTCCTCATTCTCCAACCTCAATCCTCAATCCTCAATCATCAATCTTCAATCCCCAATACTCAATCTTCAATCCTCAATCCTCAATACTCAATCCTCAATCCTCCAGCCTCAGGCATCAATACTCAATCTTCAATACTCAATCCTCAATCCTCAATCCTCTATCCTCAATCCTCAACCATCAATCCTCATTCCTCAAACCTCAATCCTCAACCCTCAGTCCTCATCCTCAATTCTCAATTCTCAATCCTCAATCCTCAATCCTCAATCTTCAATCCTCAATAATCAATCTCCGATCCTAGGTCCTCAATCCCCAACCTTCAATCGTTAATCCTCAATCTTCAATCCTCAATCCCCAGTCATCAATTTTCAATCCTCAATGCTCAATCCTCAATCCTCAATCCTCAGTCCTCAATCCCCAATCCTTAATCCTCAAACCTCAATCCTCAACCGTCAGTCCTCGTCCTCAATCCTCAAACCTCAATCATCAATCCTCAATATTCAATCATCAATACTCAATCTTCAATCCTCAACCCTCAATCCTCACTCCTCAATCCTCAATCCTCAAACCTCAATCCACAATCCTCAATATTCAATCATCAATACTCAATCTTCAATCCGCAATCCTCAATCCTCAATCCTCAACCCTCAATCCTCATTCCTCAAACCTCAATCCTCAACCCTCAGTCCTCATACTCAATTCTCAATTCTCAATCCTCAATTCTCAATCCTCAATCTTCAGTCCTCAATAATCAATCTCCAATTCTAGGTCCTCAATCCCCAATCTTCAATCCTTAATCCTCAATCTTCAATCCCCAATCCCCAGTAGTCAATCTTCAATCCTCAATGCTCAATCCTCAATCCTCAATCCTCAGTCCTCAGACCTCAATCTTCAATCCTCAAACCTCAATCCTCAACCGTCAGTCCTCATTCTCCAACCTCAATCCTCAATCCTCAATCCTCAATCTTCAATCCCCAATACTCAATCTTCAATCCTCAATCCTCAATACTCAATCCTCAATCCTCAAGCCTCAGGCATCAATACTCAATCTTCAATACTCAATCCTCAATCCTCAATCCTCTATCCTCAATCCTCAACCATCAATCCTCATTCCTCAAACCTCAATCCTCAACCCTCAGACCTCATCCTCAATTCTCAATTCTCAATCCTCAATCCTCAATCCTCAATCTTCAATCCTCAATAATCAATCTCCGATCCTAGGTCCTCAATCCCCAACCTTCAATCGTTAATCCTCAATCTTCAATCCTCAATCCCCAGTCATCAATATTCAATCCTCAATACTCAATCTTCAATCATCAATCCTCAATCCTCAATTCTCAGTCGTCAATCCTCAGTCATCAATCCTCAATCTTCAATACTCAATCGTCAATCCTTAGTCCTCAATCCTCAATCCTCGATCCTCGTTCCTCAAACCTCAATCCTCAACCCTCAGTCTTCATCCTCAATCCTCAAACCTTAATCCTCAACCCTCAATATTCAATCATCAATACTCAATCTTCAATCCTCAATCCTCAAACCTCAATCCTCAATCCTCATTCTTCAATACTAAACACCCAATCCTCAATCCTCAATCCTCGATCCTCAATCCTCAATCCTCAATCTTCAACCCTGAATCCTCAATCCGCAATACTCAATCCTCAATCTTCAATCCTCAATACTCAATCTTCAATCCTCAATCCTCAATCCTCAATCCTCAATATTCAATCATCAATACTCAATCTTCAATCCTCAATCCTCAATCCTCAATTCTCAATCCTCAATCCTCAATCCTCAATCCTTAATCCTCAATACTCAATCCTCAATCCTCAATCCTCAATCCTCAATCCTCAATCCTCAATCCGCAATATTCAATCCTCAATACTCAATCTTCAATCAGCAATCCTCAATCCTCAATTCTCAGTCGTCAATCCTCAGTCATCAATCCTCAATCTTCAATACTCAATCGTCAATCCTTAGACCTCAATCCTCAATCCTCAATCCTCGTTCCTCAAACCTCAATCCTCAACCCTCAGTCTTCATCCTCAATCCTCAAACCTCAATCCTCAACCCTCAATATTCAATCATCAATACTCAATCTTCAATCCTCAATCCTCAAACCTCAATCCTCAATCCTCATTCTTCAATCCTAAATACCCAATCCTCAATCTTCAATCCGCAATCCTCAATCCTCAATCCTCAATCCTCAATCCTCCATCTTCAACCCTGAATCCACAATCCTCAATACTCAATCCTCAATCTTCAATCCTCAATACTCAATCTTCAATCCTCAATCCTCAATCCTCAATCCTCAATCTTCAATCCCCAATACTCAATCTTCAATCCTCAATCCTCAATACTCAATCCTCAATCCTCAAGCCTCAGGCATCAATACTCAATCTTCAATACTCAATCCTCAATCCTCAATCCTCTATCCTCAATCCTCAACCATCAATCCTCATTCCTCAAACCTCAATCCTCAACCCTCAGTCCTCATCCTCAATTCTCAATTCTCAATCCTCAATCCTCAATCCTCAATACTCAATCTTCAATCATCAATCCTCAATCCTCAATTCTCAGTCGTCAATCCTCAGTCATCAATCCTCAATCTTCAATACTCAATCGTCAATCCTTAGTCCTCAATCCTCAATCCTGAATCATCGTTCCTCAAACCTCAATCCTCAACCCTCAGTCTTCATCCTCAATCCTCAAACCTCAATCCTCAATCCTCAATATTCAATCATCAATACTCTATCTTCAATCCACAATACTCAAACCTCAATCCTCAATCCACATTCTTCAATCCTAAATACCCAATCCTTAATCTTCAATCCTCAATCCTCAATCCTCAAACCTCAATCCTCAATCCTCAATATTCAATCATCAATACTCAGTCTTCAATCCTCAAACATCAATCCTCAATTCTCAATCCTCAATCCTCAGTCCTCAGTCGTCGAATCTCAATCCCCGACGCTTAGCACGCATCCTCAATCCTCAGTCCTCAATCCTCAATCCTCAAACCTAAATCCTCTGCCTTCAGTCCTCGTCCTCAATCCTCAAACCTCAATCCCCAATCCTCAATATTCAATCAGCAATACTCAATCTTCAATCCTCAATCCTCAATCCTCAATCCTCAATCCTCAATCCTCAATCCTCAATCCTCAATATTCAATCATCAATACTCAATCTTCAACCCTCAATCTTCAATCCTCAATACTCAATCTTCCATCCTCAATCCTCAATCCTCAATCCTCAATCCTCAATCCTCAGGCATCAATACTCAATCTACAATATTCAATCCTCCATCCTTAATCCTCAATCCACAATCCTCAACCTTCAATACTCAATACTCAATCTTCAATCCTCAATCCTCAATCCTCAATCCTCAATCCTCAATCCTCAATCCGCAATATTCAATCCTCAATACTCAACCTTCAATCATCAATCCTCAATCCTCAATTCTCAGTCGTCAATCCTCAGTCATCAATCCTCAATCTTCAATACTCAATCGTCAATCCTTAGTCCTCAATCCTCAATCCTCAATCCTCGTTCCTCAAACCTCAATCCTCAACCCTCAGTCTTCATCCTCAATCCTCAAACCTCAATCCTCAATCCTCGATATTCAATCATCAATACTCACTCTTCAATCCCCAATCCTCAAACCTCAATCCTCAATCCTCATTCTTCAATCCTAAATACCCAATCCTTAATCTTCAATCCTTAATCCTCAATTCTCAATTCTCAATCCTCAATCCTTAATCCTCAGACCTCAAACATCAATATTCAACCCTCAGTCCTCGTCCTCAATCCACAACCCTCAATCCTCAGTCCTCAATATTCAATCATAAATATTCAATCTTCAATCCTCAATCCTCAATCCTCAATCCTCAATCCTCAATCCTCAATCTTCAACCCTGAATCCTCAATCCACAATACTCAATCCTCCATCTTCAATCCTCAATACTCAATCTTCAATCCTCAATCCTCAATCGTCAATCCTCAATCCTCAATTTTCAGTCCTCAACACTCAATCTTCAATCCTCAATCCTCAATCCTCAATCCTCAATCCTCATTCTTCAATCCTCAATACCCAATCCTCAATCTTCAATCCTCAATCCTCAATCATCAATCCTAATTCCTCAATCCTCATTCTTCAATCCTCAACACCCAATCCTCAATTTCAATCCTCAATCCTCAATCCTCATTTCTCAATCCTCAATCCTCAACCCTCAGCCCTCATCCTCCATCCTCAGTACTCAATCCTCTATCCTCAATCTTCAATCCTCAATACTCAATCTTCAATCCTCATTCCTCAATCCTCAATCCTCAATCCTCAATCCTCAATCTTCAATCCTCAAACATCTATCCTCAATTCTCAATCCTCAATCCTCAGTCCTCAGTCGTCGAACATCAATCCCCGACCCTTAGCACTCATCCTCAATCCTCATCCCTCAATCCTCAATCCTCAAACCTAAATCCTCTACCGTCAGTCCTCGTCCTCAATCCTCAATCCTCAATCCTCAAACCTCAATCCTCAATCCTCAATATTCAATCATCAATACTCAATCTTCAATCCGCAATCCTCAATCCTCAATCCTCAACCCTCAATCCTCATTCCTCAAACCTCAATCCTCAACCCTCAGTCCTCATACTCAATTCTCAATTCTCAATCCTCAATTCTCAAT
Organism: Calliopsis andreniformis; assembly: GCF_051401765.1. Taxonomy (NCBI): domain Eukaryota; kingdom Metazoa; phylum Arthropoda; class Insecta; order Hymenoptera; family Andrenidae; genus Calliopsis; species Calliopsis andreniformis. The sequence continues at coordinate 3,338,045 of NW_027480438.1, forward strand.
CCTCAATCTTCAGTCCTCAATAATCAATCTCCAATTCTAGATCCTCAACCCCAATCTTCAATCCTTAGTCCTCAATCTTCAATCCCCAATCCCCAGTACTCAATCTTCAATCCTCAATGCTCAATCCTCAATCCTCAATCCTCAGTCCTCAGACCTCAATCTTCAATCCTCAAACCTCAATCCTCAACCGTCAGTCCTCATTCTCCAACCTCAATCCTCAATCCTCAATCATCAATCTTCAATCCCCAATACTCAATCTTCAATCCTCAATCCTTAATACTCAATCCTCAATCCTCAAGCCTCAGGCATCAATACTCAATCTTCAATACTCAATCCTCAATCCTCAATCCTCTATCCTCAATCCTCAACCATCAATCCTCATTCCTCAAACCTCAATCCTCAACCCTCAGTCCTCATCCTCAATTCTCAATTCTCAATCCTCAATCCTCAATCCTCAATCTTCAATCCTCAATAATCAATCTCCGATCCTAGGTCCTCAATCCCCAACCTTCAATCGTTAATCCTCAATCTTCAATCCTCAATCCCCAGTCATCAATTTTCAATCCTCAATGCTCAATCCTCAATCCTCAATCCTCAGTCCTCAATCCCCAATCCTTAATCCTCAAACCTCAATCCTCAACCGTCAGTCCTCGTCCTCAATCCTCAAACCTCAATCATCAATCCTCAATATTCAATCATCAATACTCAATCTTCAATCCTCAACCCTCAATCCTCACTCCTCAATCCTCAATCCTCAAACCTCAATCCTCAATCCTCAATATTCAATCATCAATACTCAATCTTCAATCCGCAATCCTCAATCCTCAATCCTCAACCCTCAATCCTCATTCCTCAAACCTCAATCCTCAACCCTCAGTCCTCATACTCAATTCTCAATTCTCAATCCTCAATTCTCAATCCTCAATCTTCAGTCCTCAATAATCAATCTCCAATTCTAGGTCCTCAATCCCCAATCTTCAATCCTTAATACTCAATCTTCAATCCCCAATCCCCAGTACTCAATCTTCAATCCTCAATGCTCAATCCTCAATCCTCAATCCTCAGTCCTCAGACCTCAATCTTCAATCCTCAAACCTCAATCCTCAACCGTCAGTCCTCATTCTCCAACCTCAATCCTCAATCCTCAATCCTCAATCTTCAATCCCCAATACTCAATCTTCAATCCTCAATCCTCAATACTCAATCCTCAATCCTCAAGCCTCAGGCATCAATACTCAATCTTCAATACTCAATCCTCAATCCTCAATCCTCTATCCTCAATCCTCAACCATCAATCCTCATTCCTCAAACCTCAGTCCTCAACCCTCAGTCCTCATCCTCAATTCTCAATTCTCAATCCTCAATCCTCAATCCTCAATCTTCAATCCTCAATAATCAATCTCCGATCCTAGGTCCTCAATCCCCAACCTTCAATCGTTAATCCTCAATCTTCAATCCTCAATCCCCAGTCATCAATATTCAATCCTCAATACTCAATCTTCAATCATCAATCCTCAATCCTCAATTCTCAGTCGTCAATCCTCAGTCATCCATCCTCAATCTTCAATACTCAATCGTCAATCCTTAGTCCTCAATCCTCAATCCTCTATCCTCGTTCCTCAAACCTCAATCCTCAACCCTCAGTCTTCATCCTCAATCCTCAAACCTTAATCCTCAACCCTCAATATTCAATCATCAATACTCAATCTTCAATCCTCAATCCTCAAACCTCAATCCTCAATCCTCATTCTTCAATACTAAACACCCAATCCTCAATCCTCAATCCTGAATCCTCAATCCTCAATCCTCAATCTTCAACCCTGAATCCTCAATCCGCAATACTCAATCCTCAATCTTCAATCCTCAATACTCAATCTTCAATCCTCAATCCTCAATCCTCAATCCTCAATATTCAATCATCAATACTCAATCTTCAATCCTCAATCCTCAATCCTCAATTCTCAATCCTCAATCCTCAATCCTCAATCCTTAATCCTCAATACTCAATCCTCAATCCTCAATCCTCAATCCTCAATCCTCAATCCTCAATCCGCAATATTCAATCCTCAATACTCAATCTTCAATCAGCAATCCTCAATCCTCAATTCTCAGTCGTCAATCCTCAGTCATCAATCCTCAATCTTCAATACTCAATCGTCAATCCTTAGACCTCAATCCTCAATCCTCAAACCTCGTTCCTCAAACCTCAATCCTCAACCCTCAGTCTTCATCCTCAATCCTCAAACCTCAATCCTCAACCCTCAATATTCAATCATCAATACTCAATCTTCAATCCTCAATCCTCAAACCTCAATCCTCAATCCTCATTCTTCAATCCTAAATACCCAATCCTCAATCTTCAATCCGCAATCCTCAATCCTCAATCCTCAATCCTCAATCCTCCATCTTCAACCCTGAATCCACAATCCTCAATACTCAATCCTCAATCTTCAATCCTCAATACTCAATCTTCAATCCTCAATCCTCAATCCTCAATCCTCAATCCTCAATCTTCAATCCTCAACACTCAATCTTCAATCCTCAATCCTCAATCCTCAATCCTCAATCCTCATTCATCAACCCTCAATACCCAATCCTCAATCTTCAATCCTCAATCCTCAATCCTCAATCCTAATTCCTCAATCCTCATTCTTCAATCCTCAATACACAATCCTCAATTTCAATCCTCAATCCTCAATCCTCATTTCTCAATCCTCAATCCTCAACCCTCAGCCCTCATCCTCCATCCTCAATCCTCAATCCACAATCCTCGATCTTCAATCCTCAATTCTCAATCTTCAATCCTCGATCCTCAATCATCAATCCTCAATCCTCAGTCCTCAGGCATCAATACTCAACCTTCAATGCTCAATCCTCAATCCTCAATCCTCAATCATCATTCCCCAACCCTCAGTCCTCATTCCTCAAACCTCAATCCTCAACCCTCAGTCCTCATACTCAATTCTCAATTCTCAATCCTCAATCCTCAATCCTCAATCTTCAATCCTCAATAGTCAATCTCCAATCCTCAATGCTCAATCCTCGATCCTCAATCCTCAGGCATCAATACTCAATCTTCAATACTCAATCCTCAATCCTCAATCCTCAATCCTCAATCCTCAAACCTCAATACTCAATCCTCAATATTCAATCATCAATACTCAATCTTCGATCCTCAATCCTCAATCCTCAATCCTCAATCCTCAATCCTCAATCCTCAATCCTCAGTCCTCAATGCTCAATCCTCAATCCTCAATCCACAATCCTCAGCCTTCAATACTCAATAATCAATTTCCAATCCTAGATCCTCTATCCTCAATCCTCAATCGTCAATCCTCAATCCTCATTCTTCAATCCTCAATATTCAATCATCAATACTCAATCTTCAATCCTCAATCCTCAATCCTCAATCCTCAATCCTCAATCCTCAATCCTCAATATTCAATCATCAATACGCAATCTTCAACCCTCAACCTTCAATCCTCAATAGTCAATCTTCAATCCTCAATCCTCAATCCTCAATCCTCAATCCTCAATCCTCAATCCTCAGGTATCAATACTCAATCTACAATATTCAATCCTCAATCCTTAATCCTCAATCCACAATCCTCAACCTTCAATACTCAATACTCAATCTTCAATCCTCAATCCTCAATCCTCAATCCTCAATCCTCAATCCTCAATCCTCAATATTCAATCCTCAATATTCAACCTTCAATCATCAATCCTCAATCCTCAATTCTCAGTCGTCAATCCTCAGTCATCATTCCTCAATCTTCAATACTCAATCGTCAATCCTTAGTCCTCAATCATCAATCCTCAATCCTCGTTCCTCAAACCTCAATCCTCAACCCTCAGACTTCATCCTCAATCCTCAAACCTCATTCCTCAATCCTCAATATTCAATCATCAATACTCAATCTTCAATCCTCAATCCTAAAACCTCAATCCTCAATCCTCATTCTTCAATCCTAAATACCCAATCCTCAATCTTCAATCCTCAATCCTCAATACTCAATTCTCAATCCTCAATCCTTAATCCTCAGACCTCAAACGTCAAAATTCAACCCTCAGTCCTCGTCCTCAATCCACAACCCTCAATCTTCAGTCCTCAATATTCAATCATCAATATTCAATCTTCAATCCTCAATCCTCAATCCTCAATCCTCAACCCTCAATCCTCAATCTTCAACCCTGAATCCTCAATCCTCAATACTCAATCCTCAATCTTCAATCCTCAATACTCAATCTTCAATCTTCAATCCTCAATCCTCAATCCTCAATCCTCAATCCTCAATCCTCAATATTCAATCATCAATACTCAATCTTCAATCCTCAATCCTCAATCCTCAATTCTCAATCCTCAATCCTCAATCCTCAATCCTCAATCCTCAATCCTCAATCCACAATCCTCAACCATCTATACTCAATAATCAATCTCCAATCCTAGATCCTCAATCCTCAATCCTCAATCCTCAATCCTCAATCCTCAATCCTCAATATTCAATCATCAATACTCAATCTTCAAACCTCAATCTTCAATCCTCAATCCTCAACACTCAATCTTCAATCCTCAATCCTCAATCCTCAGTCCTCAATCCTCATTCTTCAATCCTCAATACCCAATCCTCAATCTTCAATCCTTAATCCTCAATCCACAATCCTCAACCTTCAATACTCAATACTCAATCTTCAATCCTCAATCCTCAATCCTCAATCCTCAATACTCAATCCTCAATCCTCAATATTCAATCCTCAATACTCAATCTTCAATCATCAATCCTCAATCCTCAATTCTCAGTCGTCAATCCTCAGTCATCAATCCTCAATCTTCAATACTCAATCGTCAATCATTAGTCCTCAATCGTCAATCCTCAATCCTCGTTCCTCAAACCTCAATCCTCAACCCTCAGTCTTCATCCTCCATACTCAAACCTCAATCCTCAACCCTCAATATTCAATCATCAATACTCAATCTTCAATCCTCAATCCTCAGACCTCAATCCTCAATCCTCACTCTTCAATCCTAAATACCCAATCCTCAATCTTCAATCCGCAATCCTCAATCCTCAATCCTCAATCCTCAATCCTCAATCTTCAACCCTGAATCCACAATCCTCAATACTCAATCCTCAATCTTCAATCCTCAATACTCAATCTTCAACCCTCAATCCTCAATCCTCAATCCTCAATCCTCAATCTTCAATCCTCAACACTCAATCTTCAATCCTCAATCCTCAATCCTCAATCCTCAATCCTCATTCTTCAACCCTCAATACCCAATCCTCAATCTTCAATCCTCAATCCTCAATCCTCAATCCTAATTCCTCAATCCTCATTCTTCAATCCTCAATACCCAATTCTCAATTTCAATCCTCAATCCTCAATCCTCATTTCTCAATCCTCAATCCTCAACCCTCAGCCCTCATCCTCCATCCTCAATCCTCAATCCACAATCCTCGATCTTCAATCCTCAATTCTCAATCTTCAATCCTCGATCCTCAATCATCAATCCTCAATCCCCAATCCTCAGGCATCAATACTCAACCTTCAATGCTCAATCCTCAATCTTGAATCCTCAATCCTCATTCCCCAACCCTCAGTCCTCATTCCTCAAACCTCAATCCTCAACCCTCAGTCCTCATACTCAATGCTCAATCCTCAATCTTGAATCCTCAATCCTCATTCCCCAACCCTCAGTCCTCATTCCTCAAACCTCAATCCTCAACCCTCAGTCCTCATACTCAATTCTCAATTCTCAATCTTCAATCCACAATACTCAATCTTCAATCCTCAATCCTCAATCCTCAATCCTCAATATTCAATCATCAATACTCAATCTTCAATCCTCAATCCTCAATCCTCAATTCTCAATCCTCAATCCTCAATCCTCAATCCTTAATCCTCAATCCTCAATCCTCAATCCTCAATCCTCAATCCTCAATCCTCAATCCTCAATCCGCAATATTCAATCCTCAATACTCAATCTTCAATCATCAATCCTCAATCCTCAATTCTCAGTCGTCAATCCTCAGTCATCAATCCTCAATCTTCAATACTCAATCGTCAATCCTTAGTCCTCAATCCTCAATCCTGAATCATCGTTCCTCAAACCTCAATCCTCAACCCTCAGTCTTCATCCTCAATCCTCAAACCTCAATCCTCAATCCTCAATATTCAATCATCAATACTCTATCTTCAATCCACAATACTCAAACCTCAATCCTCAATCCACATTCTTCAATCCTAAATACCCAATCCTTAATCTTCAATCCTCAGTCCTCAATCCTCAATTCTCAATCCTCAATCCTAAATCCTCAGACCTCAAACATCAATATTCAACCCTCAGACCTCGTCCTCAATCCACAACCCTCAATCCTCAGTCCTCAATATTCAATCATAAATATTCAATCTTCAATCCTCAATCCTCAATCCTCAAACCTCAATCCTCAATCCTCAGTCTTCAACCCTGAATCCTCAATACTCAATCCTCAATCTTCAATCCTCAATACTCAATCTTCAATCCTCAATCCTCAATCGTCAATCCTCAATCCTCAATTTTCAATCCTCAACACTCAATATTCAATCCTCAATCCTCAATCCTCAATCCTCAATCCTCATTCTTCAATCCTCAATACCCAATCCTCAATCTTCAGTCCTCAATCCTCAATCCTCAATCCTAATTCCTCAATCCTCATTCTTCAATCCTCAATACCCACTCCTCAATTTCTATCCTCAATCCTCAATCCTCATTTCTCAATCCTCAACCCTCAACCCTCAGCCCTCATCCTCCATCCTCAGTACTCAATCCTCTATCCTCAATCTTCAATCCTCAATACTCAATCTTCAACCCTCATACCTCAATCCTCAATCCTCAATCCTCAATCTTCAATCCTCAAACATCAATCCTCAATTCTCAATCCTCAATCCTCAGTCCTCAGTCGTCGAACCTCAATCCCCGACCCTTAGAACTCATCCTCAATCCTCGTTCCTCAATCCTCAATCCTCAAACCTAAATCCTCTACCGTCACTCCTCGTCCTCAATCCTCAAACCTCAATCCTCAATCCTCAATATTCAATCATCAATACTCAATCCTGAATCTTCAATCCTCAATACCCAATCTTCAATCCTCAATCCTCAATCCTCAATCCTCAATCCTCGATCTTCAATCCTCAACACTAATCTTCAATCCTCAATCCCCAATCCTCAATCCTCAATCCTCATTCTTCAATCCTCAATACCCAATCCTCAATCTTCAATCCTCAATCCTCAATCCTCAATCCTAATTCCTCAATCCTCATTCTTCAATCCTCAATACCCAATCCTCAATTTCAATCCTCAATCCTCAATCCTCATTTCTCAATCCTCAATCTTCAACCCTCAGCCCTCATCCTCCATCCTCAGTACTCAATCCTCATTCCTCAATCCTCAATCCTCAATCCTCAATCTTCAATCGCCAATACTCAATCTGCAATCCCCAATACTCAAACCTCAATCCTCAATCCTCATTACTCAATCCTCAATACCCAATCCTCAATCCTCAATCCTCAATCCTCAATCCTCAATATTCAATCATCAATACTCAATCTTGAATCCTCAATCTTCAATCCTCAATACTCAACCTTCAATCCTCAATCCTCAATCCTCAATCCTCAATCCTCAATCCTCAGGCACCAATACTCAATCTACAATATTCAATCCACAATCCTCAATCCTCAATCCTCAGGCATCAATACTCAATCTACAATATTCAATCCACAATCCTTAATCCTCAATCCACAATCCTCAACCTTCAATACTCAATACTCAATCTTCAATCCTCAATCCTCAATCCTCAATCCTCAATCCTCAATCCTCAATCCTCAATATTCAATCCTCAATACTCTATCTTCAATCATCAATCCTCAATCCTCAATTATCAGTTGTCAATCCTCAGTCATCAATCCTCAATCTTCAATACTCAATCGTCAATCCTTAGTCCTCAATCCTCAATCCTCGATCCTCGTTCCTCAAACCTCAATCCTCAACCCTCAGTCTTCATCCTCAATCCTCAAACCTCAATCCTCAACCCTCAATATTCAATCATCAATACTCAATCTTCAATCCTCAATCCTCAAACCTCAATCCTCAATCCTCATTCTTCAATACTAAACACCCAATCCTCAATCCTCAATCCTCAATCCTCAATCCTCAATCCTCAATATTCAACCCTGAATCCTCAATCCTCAATACTCAATCCTCAATCTTCAATCCTCAATACTCAATCTTCAATCCTCAATCCTCAATCCTCAATCCTCAATATTCAATCATCAATACTCAATCTTCAATCCTCAATCCTCAATCCTCAATTCTCAATCCTCAATCCTCAATCCTCAATCCTCAATCCGCAATCCTCAATCCTCAATCCTCAATCCTCAATCCTCAATCCTCAATCCTCAATTCGCAATATTCAAGCCTCAATACTCAATCTTCAATCATCAATCCTCAATCCTCAATTCCCAGTCGTCAATCCTCAGTCATCAATCCTCAATCTTCAATACTCAATCGTCAATCCTTAGTTCTCAATCCTCAATCCTCAATCATCGTTCCTCAAACCTCAATCCTCAACCCTCAGTCTTCATCCTCAATCCTCAAACCTCAATCCTCAATCCTCAATATTCAATCATCAATACTCAATCTTCAATCCCCAATCCTCAAACCTCAATCCTCAATCCACATTCTTCAATCCTAAATACCCAATCCTTAATCTTCAATCCTCAATCCTCAATCCTCAATTCTCAATCCTCAATCCTTAATCCTCAGACTTCAAACATCAATATTCAACCCTCAGTCCTCGTCCTCAATCCACAACCCTCAATCCTCAGTCCTCAATATTCAATCATAAATATTCAATCTTCATTCCTCAATCCTCAACCCTCAATCCTCAATCCTCAATCCTCAGTCTTCAACCGTGAATCCTCAATACTCAATCCTCAATCTTCAATCCTCAATACTCAATCTTCAATCCTCAATCCTCAATCGTCAATCCTCAATCCTCAATTTTCAATCCTCAACACTCAATCTTCAATCCTCAATCCTCAATTCTCAATCCTCAATCCTCATTCTTCAATCCTCAATACCCAATCCTCAATCTTCAGCCCTCAATCCTCAATCCTCAATCCTAATTCCTCAATCCTCATTCTTCAATCCTCAATACCCAATTCTCAATTTCAATCCTCAATCCTCAATCCTCATTTCTCAATCCTCAATCCTCAAGCCTCAGGCATCAATACTCAATCTTCAATACTCAATCCTCAATTCTCAATCCTCAATCCTCAATCCTCAAACCTCAATCCTCAATCATCAATATTCAATCATCAATACTCAATCTTCAATCATCAATCCTCAATCCTCAATTCTCAGTCGTCAATCCTCAGTCATCAATCCTCAATCTTCAATACTCAATCGTCAATCATTAGTCCTCAATCGTCAATCCTCAATCCTCGTTCCTCAAACCTCAATCCTCAACCCTCAGTCTTCATCCTCCATACTCAAACCTCAATCCTCAACCCTCAATATTCAATCATCAATACTCAATCTTCAATCCTCAATCCTCAGACATCAATCCTCAATCCTCATTCTTCAATCCTAAATACCCAATCATCAATCTTCAATCCGCAATCCTCAATCCTCAATCCTCAATCCTCAATCCTCAATCTTCAACCCTGAATCCACAATCCTCAATACTCAATCCTCAATCTTCAATCCTCAATACTCAATCTTCAACCCTCAATCCTCAATCCTCAATCCTCAATCCTCAATCTTCAATCCTCAACACTCAATCTTCAATCCTCAATCCTCAATCCTCAATCCTCAATCCTCAATCCTCATTCTTCAACCCTCAATACCCAATCCTCAATCTTCAATCCTCAATCCTCAATCCTCAATCCTAATTCCTCAATCCTCATTCTTCAATCCTCAATACCCAATTCTCAATTTCAATCCTCAATCCTCAATCCTCATTTCTCAATCCTCAATCCTCAACCCTCAGCCCTCATCCTCCATCCTCAATCCTCAATCCACAATCCTCGATCTTCAATCCTCAATTCTCAATCTTCAATCCTCGATCCTCAATCATCAATCCTCAATCCCCAATCCTCAGGCGTCAATACTCAACCTTCAATGCTCAATCCTCAATCTCGAATCCTCAATCCTCATTCCCCAACCCTCAGTCCTCATTCCTCAAACCTCAATCCTCAACCCTCAGTCCTCATACTCAATTCTCAATTCTCAATCCTCAATCCTCAATCCTCAATCTTCAATCCTCAATAGTCAATCTCCAATCCTCAATCCTCAATCCTCGATCCTCAATCCTCAGGCATCAATACTCAATCTTCAATACTCAATCCTCAATCCTCAATCCTCAATCCTCAATCCTCAAACCTCAATCCTCAATCATCAATATTCAATCATCAATACTCAATCTTCGATCCTCAATCCTCAATCCTCAATCCTCAATCCTCAATCCTCAATCCTCAATCCTCAATCCTCAATCCTCAATCCTCAATCCACAATCCTCAGCCTTCAATACTCAATAATCAATTTCTAATCCTAGATCCTCAATCCTCAATCCTCAATCCTCAATCCTCAATCCTCAACCTTCAATCCCCAATACTCAATCTTCAATCCTCAATCCTCAATACTCAATCCTCAATCCTCAAGCCTCAGGCATCAATACTCAATCTTCAATACTCAATCCTCAATCCTCAATCCTCTATCCTCAATCCTCAACCATCAATCCTCATTCCTCAAACCTCAATCCTCAACCCTCAGTCCTCATCCTCAATTCTCAATTCTCAATCCTCAATCCTCAGTCCTCAATATTCAATCATCAATATTCAATCTTCAATCCTCAATCCTCAATCCTCAATCCTCGATCCCCAATCCTCAATTTTCAATACTGAATCCTCAATCCTCAATACTCAATCCTCAATCTTCAATCCTCAATACCCAATCTTCAATCCTCAATCCTCAATCCTCAATCCTCAATCCTCAATCCTCAATCCTCAATCCTCAATCCTCAATCCTCAGGCATCAGTACTCAATCTACAATATTCAATCCACAATCCTCAATCCTCAATCCTCAATAATCAATCTCCAATCCTCAATCCTCAATCCTCAATCCTCAATCCTCAATCCTCAATCCTCAATCCTCAATCCGCAATATTCAATCCTCAATACTCAATCTTCAATCATCAATCCTCAATCCTCAATTCTCAGCCGTCAATCCTCAGTCATCAATCCTCAATCTTCAATACTCAATCGTCAATCCTTAGTCCTCAATCCTCAATCCTGAATCATCGTTCCTCAAACCTCAATCCTCAACCCTCAGTCTTCATCCTCAATCCTCAAACCTCAATCCTCAATCCTCAATATTCAATCATCAATACTCTATCTTCAATCCACAATACTCAAACCTCAATCCTCAATCCACATTCTTCAATCCTAAATACCCAATCCTTAATCTTCAATCCTCAATCCTCAATCCTCAATTCTCAATCCTCAATCCTAAATCCTCAGACCTCAAACATCAATATTCAACCCTCAGACCTCGTCCTCAATCCACAACCCTCAATCCTCAGTCCTCAATATTCAATCATAAATATTCAATCTTCAATCCTCAATCCTCAATCCTCAATCCTCAATCCTCAATCCTCAGTCTTCAACCCTGAATCCTCAATACTCAATCCTCAATCTTCAATCCTCAATACTCAATCTTCAATCCTCAATCCTCAATCGTCAATCCTCAATCCTCAATTTTCAATCCTCAACACTCAATCTTCAATCCTCAATCCTCAATCCTCAATCCTCAATCCTCATTCTTCAATCCTCAATACCCAATCCTCAATCTTCAGTCCTCAATCCTCAATCCTCAATCCTAATTCCTCAATCCTCATTCTTCAATCCTCAATACCCAATCCTCAATTTCTATCCTCAATCCTCAATCCTCATTTCTCAATCCTCAACCCTCAACCCTCAGCCCTCATCCTCCATCCTCAGTACTCAATCCTCTATCCTCAATCTTCAATCCTCAATACTCAATCTTCAATCCTCATACCTCAATCCTCAATCCTCAATCCTCAATCTTCAATCCTCAAACATCAATCCTCAATTCTCAATCCTCAATCCTCAGTCCTCAGTCGTCGAACCTCAATCCCCGACCCTTAGCACTCATCCTCAATCCTCGTTCCTCAATCCTCAATCCTCAAACCTAAATCCTCTACCGTCACTCCTCGTCCTCAATCCTCAAACCTCAATCCTCAATCCTCAATATTCAATCATCAATACTCAATCCTGAATCTTCAATCCTCAATACCCAATCTTCAATCCTCAATCCTCAATCCTCAATCCTCAATCCTCGATCTTCAATCCTCAACACTAATCTTCAATCCTCAATCCCCAATCCTCAATCCTCAATCCTCATTCTTCAATCCTCAATACCCAATCCTCAATCTTCAATCCTCAATCCTCAATCCTCAATCCTAATTCCTCAATCCTCATTCTTCAATCCTCAATACCCAATCCTCAATTTCAATCCTCAATCCTCAATCCTCATTTCTCAATCCTCAATCTTCAACCCTCAGCCCTCATCCTCCATCCTCAGTACTCAATCCTCATTCCTCAATCCTCAATCCTCAATCCTCAATCTTCAATCGCCAATACTCAATCTGCAATCCCCAATACTCAAACCTCAATCCTCAATCCTCATTACTCAATCCTCAATACCCAATCCTCAATCCTCAATCCTCAATCCTCAATCCTCAATATTCAATCATCAATACTCAATCTTGAATCCTCAATCTTCAATCCTCAATACTCAACCTTCAATCCTCAATCCTCAATCCTCAATCCTCAATCCTCAATCCTCAGGCACCAATACTCAATCTACAATATTCATTCCACAATCCTCAATCCTCAATCCTCAGGCATCAATACTCAATCTACAATATTCAATCCACAATCCTTAATCCTCAATCCACAATCCTCAACCTTCAATACTCAATACTCAATCTTCAATCCTCAATCCTCAATCCTCAATCCTCAATCCTCAATCCTCAATCCTCAATATTCAATCCTCAATACTCAATCTTCAATCATCAATCCTCAATCCTCAATTATCAGTTGTCAATCCTCAGTCATCAATCCTCAATCTTCAATACTCAATCGTCAATCCTTAGTCCTCAATCCTCAATCCTCGATCCTCGTTCCTCAAACCTCAATCCTCAACCCTCAGTCTTCATCCTCAATCCTCAAACCTCAATCCTCAACCCTCAATATTCAATCATCAATACTCAATCTTCAATCCTCAATCCTCAAACCTCAATCCTCAATCCTCATTCTTCAATACTAAACACCCAATTCTCAATCCTCAATCCTCAATCCTCAATCCTCAATCCTCAATCTTCAACCCTGAATCCTCAATCCTCAATACTCAATCCTCAATCTTCAATCCTCAATACTCAATCTTCAATCCTCAATCCTCAATCCTCAATCCTCAATATTCAATCATCAATACTCAATCTTCAATCCTCAATCCTCAATAATCAATTCTCAATCCTCAATCCTCAATCCTCAATCCTCAATCCGCAATCCTCAATCCTCAATCCTCAATCCTCAATCCTCAATCCTCAATCCTCAATTCGCAATATTCAATCCTCAATACTCAATCTTCAATCATCAATCCTCAATCCTCAATTCTCAGTCGTCAATCCTCAGTCATCAATCCTCAATCTTCAATACTCAATCGTCAATCCTTAGTTCTCAATCCTCAATCCTCAATCATCGTTCCTCAAACCTCAATCCTCAACCCTCAGTCTTCATCCTCAATCCTCAAACCTCAATCCTCAATCCTCAATATTCAATCATCAATACTCAATCTTCAATCCCCAATCCTCAAACCTCAATCCTCAATCCACATTCTTCAATCCTAAATACCCAATCCTTAATCTTCAATCCTCAATCCTCAATCCTCAATTCTCAATCCTCAATCCTTAATCCTCAGACCTCAAACATCAATATTCAACCCTCAGTCCTCGTCCTCAATCCACAACCCTCAATCCTCAGTCCTCAATATTCAATCATAAATATTCAATCTTCATTCCTCAATCCTCAACCCTCAATCCTCAATCCTCAATCCTCAGTCTTCAACCCTGAATCCTCAATACTCAATCCTCAATCTTCAATCCTCAATACTCAATCTTCAATCCTCAATCCTCAATCGTCAATCCTCAATCCTCAATTTTCAATCCTCAACACTCAATCTTCAATCCTCAATCCTCAATTCTCAATCCTCAATCCTCATTCTTCAATCCTCAATACCGAATCCTCAATCTTCAGCCCTCAATCCTCAATCCTCAATCCTAATTCCTCAATCCTCATTCTTCAATCCTCAATACCCAATCCTCAATTTCTATCCTCAATCCTCAATCCTCATTTCTCAATCCTCAACCCTCAACCCTCAGCCCTCAACGTCCATCCTCAGTACTCAATCCTCTATCCTCAATCTTCAATCCTCAATACTCAATCTTCAATCCTCATTCCTCAATCCTCAATCCCCAATCCTCAATCTTCAATCCTCAAACATCAATCCTCAATCCTCAAACCACAATCCTCAATCCTCAATATTCAATCATCAATACTCAATCTTCAATCCTTAATCCTCAATCTTCAATCCCCAATCCCCAGTACTCAATCTTCAATCCTCAATGCTCAATCCTCAATCCTCAATCCTCAGTCCTCAGACCTCAATCTTCAATCCTCAAACCTCAATCCTCAACCGTCAGTCCTCATTCTCCAACCTCAATCCTCAATCCTCAATCCTCAATCTTCAATCCCCAATACTCAATCTTCAATCCTCAATCCTCAATACTCAATCCTCAATCCTCAAGCCTCAGGCATCAATACTCAATCTTCAATACTCAATCCTCAATTCTCAATCCTCAATCCTCAATCCTCAACCATCAATCCTCATTCCTCAAACCTCAATCCTCAACCCTCAGTCCTCATCGTCAATTCTCAATTCTCAATCCTCAATCCTCAATCCTCAATCTTCAATCCTCAATAATCAATCTCCGATCCTAGGTCCTCAATCCCCAACCTTCAATCGTTAATCCTCAATCTTCAATCCTCAATCCCCAGTCATCAATCTTCAATCCTCAATGCTCAATCCTCAATCCTCAATCCTCAGTCCTCAATCCCCAATCCTTAATCCTCAAACCTCAATCCTCAACCGTCAGTCCTCGTCCTCAATCCTCAAACCTCAATCATCAATCCTCAATATTCAATCATCAATACCCAATCTTCAATCCTCAATCCTCAAACCTCAATCCTCAATCCTCATTCTTCAATCCTAAATACCCAATCCTCAATTTCCAATCCTCAATCCTCAATCCTCAATTCTCAATCCTCAATCCTTAATCCTCAGACCTCAAACATCAATATTCAACCCTCAGTCCTCGTCCTCAATCCACAACCCACAATCCTCAGTCCTCAATATTCAATCATCAATATTCAATCTTCAATCCTCAATCCTCAATCCTCAATCCTCAATCCTCAATCCTCAATTTTCAACCCTGAATCCTCAATCCTCAATACTCAATCCTCTATCTTCAATCCTCAATACTCAATCTTCAATCCTTAATCCTCAATCTGCAATCCCGAATCCCCAGTACTCAATCTTCAATCCTCAATGCTATATCCTCAATCCTCAATCCTCAGTCCTCAGTCCTCAATCTTCAATCCTCAAACCTCAATCCTCAACCGTCAGTCCTCATTCTCCATCCTCAATCCTCAATCCTCAATCCTCAATCTTCAATCCCCAATACTAAATCTTCCATCCTCAATCCTCAATCCTCAATCCTCAATCCTCAATCCTCAATCCTCAGGTATCAATACTCAATCTTCAATACTCAATCCTCAATCCTCAATCCTCAATCCTCAATCCTCAATCCTCAATCATCAATCCTCATTCCTCAAACCTCAATCCTCAACCCTCAGTCCTCATCCTCAATTCTCAATTCTCAATCCTCAATCGTCAATCCTCAATCTTCAATCCTCAATAATCAATCTCCGATCCTAGATCCTCAATCCCCAATCTTCAATCGTTAATCCTCAATATTCAATCCTCAATCCCCAGTCATCAATCTTCAATCCTCAATGCTCAATCCTCAATCCTCAATCCTCAATCCTCAGCCCTCAATCCCCAATCCTCAATCCTCTAACCTCAATCCTCAACCGTCAGTCCTCGTCCTCAATCCTCAAACCTCAATCCTCAATCCTCAATATTCAGTCGACAACACTCAATCATCAATCCTCAATCCTCAAACCTCAATCCTCAATCCTCATTCTTCAATCCTAAATACCCAATCCTCAATCTTCAATCCTCAATCCTCAATCCTCAATTCTCAATCCTCAATCCTTAATACTCAGATCTCAAACATCAATATTCAACCCTCAGACCTCGTCCTCAATCCACAACCCTCAATCCTCAGTCCTCAATATTCAATCATCAATATTCAATCTTCAATCCTCAATCCTCAATCCTCAATCCTCGATCCTCAATCCTCAATTTTCAATCCTGAATCCTCAATCCTCAATACTCAATCCTCAATCTTCAATCCTCAATACCCAATCCTCAATCTTCAATCCTCAATCCTCAATCCTCAATCCTAATTCCTCAATCCTCATCCTTCAATCCTCAATACCCAATTCTCAATTTCAATCCTCAATCCTCAATCCTCATTTCTCAATCCTCAATCCTCAACCCTCAGCCCTCATCCTCCATCCTCAGTACTCAATCCTCTATCCTCAATCTTCAATCCTCAATACTCAATATTCAATCCTCATTCCTCAATCCTCAATCCTCAATCCTCAATCTTCAATCCTCAATACTCAATCTGCAATCCTCAATCCTCAAACCTCAATCCTCAATCCTCATTCCTCAATCCTCAGTACCCAATCCTCAATCCTCAATCCTCAATCCTCAATCCTCAATCCTCAATCCTCAATCTTCAACCCTGAATCCTCAATCCTCAATACTCAATCCTCAATCTCCAATCCTCAATTCTCAATCCTGAATCCTCAATCCTCAATCCTCAATCCTCAATCCTCAATCCTCAATCCACAATCCTCAAGCTTCTATACTCAATAATCAATCTCCAATCCTAGATCGTCAATCCTCAATCCTCAATCCTCAATCTTCAACCCTGAATCCTCAATCATCAATACTCAATCCTCAATCTTCAATCCTCAATACTCAATCTTCAATCCTCAATCCTCAATCCTCAATCCTCAGTCCTCAATCTTCAACCCTCAACACTCAATCTTCAATCCTCAATCCTCAATCCTCAATCCTCAATCCTCAGGCATCAATACTCAATCTTCAATGCTCAATCCTCAATCCTCAATCCTCAATCCTCATTCCCCAACCCTCAATCCTCATTCCTCAAACCTCAATCCTCAACCCTCAGTCCTCATACTCAATTCTCAATTCTCAATCCTCAATCCTCAATCCTCAATCTTCAATCCTCAATAATCAATCTCCAATCCTCAATCCTCAATCCTCGATCCTCAATCCTCAGGCATCAATACTCAATCTTCAATACTCAATCCTCAACCCTCAATCCTCAATCCTCAATCCTCAAACCTCAATCCTCAATCCTCAATATTCAATCATCAATACTCAATCTTCAATCCTCAATCCTCAATCCTCAATCCTCAATCCTCAATCCTCAATCCTCAATACTCAATCCTCAATCCTCAATCCTCAATCCTCAATCCTCATTCCTCAATCCTCAATACACAATCCTCGATCTTCAATCCTCAAACATCAATGCTCAATTCTCAATCCTCAATCCTCAGTCCTCAGTCGTCGAATCTCAATCCCCGACGCTTAGCACGCATCCTCAATCCTCAGTCCTCAATCCTCAATCCTCAAACCTAAATCCTCTACCGTCAGTCCTCGTCCTCAATCCTCAAACCTCAATCCCCAGTCCTCAATATTCAATCAGTAATACTCAATCTTCAATCCTCAATCCTCAATCCTCAATCCTCAATCCTCAATCCTCAATCCTCAATCCTCAATCCTCAATATTCAATCATCAATACTCAATCTTCAACCTTCAATCTTCAATCCTCAGTACTCAATCTTCCATCCTCAATCCTCAATCCTCAATCCTCAATCCTCAATCCTCAGGCATCAATACTCAATCTACAATATTCAATCCTCAATCCTTAATCCTCAATCCACAATCCTCAACCTTCAATACTCAATACTCAATCTTCAATCCTCAATCCTCAATCCTCAATCCTCAATCCTCAATCCTCAATCCGCAATATTCAATCCTCAATACTGAATCTTCGATCATCAATCCTCAATCCTCAATTCTCAGTCGTCAATCCTCAGCGATCATTCCTCAATCTTCAATACTCAATCGTCAATCCTTAGTCCTCAATCCTCAATCCTCAATCCTCGTTCCTCAAACCTCAATCCTCAACCCTCAGACTTCATCCTCAATCCTCAAACCTCAATCCTCAATCCTCAATATTCAATCATCAATACTCAATCTTCAATCCTCAATCCTAAAACCTCAATCCTCAGTCCTCATTCTTCAATCCTAAATACCCAATCCTCAATCTTCAATCCTCAATCCTCAATCCTCAATCCTTAATCTTCAATCCTCAATACTCAATCTTCAATCCTCAATCCTCAATCCTCAATCCTCAATCCTCAATCCTCAATCCTCAATCTTCAATCCTCAATACTCAAACTGCAATCCTCAATCCTCAGTCCTCACTCCTCAATTCTCATTCTTCAATCCTCAATACCGGATCCTCAATCTTCAATCCTCAATCCTCAATCCTCAATTCTCAATCCTCAATCCTCAATCCTCAGACTTCAAACACAAATACTCAACCCTCAGTCCTCGTCCTCAATCCACAACTCTCAATCCTCAATCCTCAGTCCTCAGTCCTCTACAATCAGTTGTCAATCCTCAATCCTCAATCGTCAATCTTCAAACCTCAATCCTCGATCCTCAATCATCAATCCACATTCTTCAATCCTCAATACCCGATCCTCAATCTACAATACTCAATCCTCAATCCCCAATTCTCAATCCTCAATCCTCAGTCCTCAGTCCTCAAACCTCAAACCTCAATCCTCAACCCTCAGCCCTCATCCTCAATCCTCAATCCTCAATCCTCAATCCTCAATCCTCAATCTTCAATCCTCAATACTCAATCTTCAATAATCAATCCTCAATTCTCAATCCTCAATCCTCAATCCTCAGACTTCAAACACAAATACTCAACCCTCAGTCTTCGTCCTCAATCCACAACCCTCAATCCTCAATACTCAATCTTCAATCATTAATATTCAACCTTCAATCTTCAAACCTCAACGTTCAATCCTCAATACCCAATCCTCAGTCTTCCATTCTCAATCCTCAATACTCAATCCTCAATCCTCAATACTCAGTCCTCAATCCTCAATCTTCAATCCTCAGTCCTCAAACATCAATCCTGAATCCTCAATACTGAATCCTCAATCTTCAGCCCTCAGTCCTCTACAATCAGTTGTCAATCCTCAATCCTCAATCGTCAATCTTCAAACCTCAATCCTCAATCCTCAATCCTCAATCCACATTCTTCAATCCTCAATAACCGATCCTCAATCTACAATACTCAATCCTCAATCCCCAATTCTCAATCCTCAATGCTCAGTCCTCAGTCCTCAAACCTCAAACCTCAATCCTCAACCCTCAGCCCTCATCCTCAATCCTCAATCCTCAATCCTCAATCCTCAATCCTCAATCTTCAATCCTCAATACTCAATCTTCAATAATCAATCCTCAATCCTCAATCCTCTATCCTCAATCCTCAATCCTCAATCTTCAATCCTCAATACTCAAACTGCAATCCTCAATCCTCAGTCCTCACTCCTCAATCCTCATTCTTCAACCCTCAATACCGAATCCTCAATCTTCAATCCTCAATCCTCAATCCTCAATCCTCAATCCTCAGACTTCAAACACCAATACTCAACCCTCAGTCCTCGTCCTCAATCCGCAACCCTCAATCCTCAATCCTCAATCTTCAATCATCAATATTCAATCTTCAATCCTCAATCCTCCATCCTCAATACTCAATCCACAATCCTCAATTCTCAATCGTCAATGCTCAATACTCAATCGTCAATCCTCAATCCCCAGTCCTCAATCTTCAATCCTCAATCCTCAATCCTCAATCATCAATCCTCAATCCTCAATCCTCAATCCTCAATCCTCAATCCTCAATCCTCAATCCTCAGACCTCAAACATCAATACTCAACCCTCAGTCCTCGTTCTCAATCCACAACCCTCAATCCTCGATCCTCAATCTTCAATCATCAATATTCAATCTTCAATCCTCAATCCTCAATCCTCAATCCTGAATCCTCAATCTTCAGCCCTCGGTCCTCTACAATCAGTTGTCAATCCTCAATCCTCTATAGAATATCATCAATTCACAGTTTTCATTACTCAATACTCAATCTGCAATCTTCAAATCTCTATCCACAAACATCAATTCTCATCACTCAACCCTCAACACTCAGCCCCCAGTCCTCAATATTCAATCCTGAATCCTCAATCCTCAATCCACAATCCTCAACGTTCAATCCTCAATACTCAATCTTCAATGCTCATTCCTCAATCCTCAATCCACAATCCTCAATCCTTAATCCACAATCTTCAATCCTCAATTCTGAATCTTCAATCCTCAATCCTCAATCCTCAATCCTCAATCCTCATTCTTCAACCCTCAACACCCAATCCTCAATCTTCAATCCTCAATGTTCAATCCGCCATACCCAATCCTCAATCTTCAATCCTCAACCCTCAATCCTCAATCCTCAATCCTCAATCCTCAATCTTCAATCCCCAATACTCAATCTTCAATCCTCAATCCTCAATCCTCAATCCTCACTCCACATTCTTCAATCCTCAACACCCAATCCTCAATCTTCAATCCTCAATCCTCAATCCTCAATTCCCAATCCTCAATCCTCAATCCTCAATCCTCAGACCTCAAACATCAATACTCAACCCTCAGTCCTCGTCCTCAATCCACAACCCTCAATCCTCAACACCCAATTCTCAATCTTCAATCCTCAATCCTCAGTCCTCAATTCTCGGTCCTCAATACTCAATCCACAGTCCTCAATGTTCAATCCTCAATACCCAAACCTCAATCTTCAATCCTCAATCCTCAATCCTCAATCCTCAATCCTCAATCCTCAATACTCAATCCTCAGTCCTCAAACCTCAATCCTGAATCCTCAAACCTGAATCCTCAGTCTTCAGACCTCAGTCCTCAACAATCAGTTGTCAGTCCTCAATCCTCAATAGAATATCCTCAATTCACAGGTTTTAATACTCAATACTCAACCTGAAATCTTCAAATCTCTATCCACAATCATCAATTCTCATCACTCAACCCTCAACACTCAGTCCCCAATCCTCAATCTTCAATCGTCTATCCTCAATCCTCAACCCTCAATCGCCAATCTCCAATTCTGAATACTCAATCTTGAATCCTCAATCCTCAATCCCCAATCCTCAATCCTCAATCCTCATTCTTCAATCCTCAATACCCAATCCTCAATCTTCAATCCTCAATACTCAATCCTCAATCCTCAACCCTCAATCTTCAATCCTCAATACTCAATCTTCAATAATCAATCCTCAATCCTCAATCCTCAGTCCTCAATCCTGAATCCTCAACCTTCAATCCTCAATACTCAAACTGCAATCGTCAATCCTCAGTCCTCACTCCTCAATCCTCATTCTTCAATCCTCAATACCGAATCCACAATCTTCAATCCTCAATCCTCAATCCTCAATCCTCAATCCTCAGACATCAAACACCAATACTCTACCCTCAGTCCTCGTCCTCAATCCACAACCCACAATCCTCAATCCTCAATCTTCAATCATTAATATTCAATCTTCAATCTTCAATCCTCAATCCTCAATACTCAACCCTCAATCCTCAACGTTCAATCCTCATTACCCAATCCTCAGTCTTCCATCCTCAATCCTCAATACTCAATCCTCAATCCTCAATACTCAGTCCTCAATCCTCAATCTTCAATCCTCAATACTCAATCTTCAATCCTCAATCCTCAATCCTTAATCCACAATCTTCAATCCTCAATACTGAATCTTCAATCCTCAATCCTCAATCCTCAATCCTCAATCCTCAATCCTCATTCTTCAACACTCAATACCCAATCCTCAATCTTCAACCCTCAATCCTCAATCCTCAATTCTCGACCCTCAATTCTCAGTCCCAGACCTCAAACCTCAATCCTCAAACCTCAGCCCTCATCCTCAATCCTCAACCCTCAATCCTCAATCCTCAATCCTCAATCCTCAATCCTCATTCTTCAATCCTCAATCTTCAATGCTCAATCTTCAATCCTCAATCCTCAATTCTCAATCCTCAATCCTCAATCCTCAATCCTCAATCCTCAATCCTCAATCCTCAATACCCTCAATCCTCAATCTTCAATCCTCAATACTCAAACTGCAATCGTCAATCCTCAGTCCTCACTCCTCAATCCTCATTCTTCAATCCTCAATACCGAATCCACAATCTTCAATCCTCAATCCTCATTCCTCAATCCTCAATCCTCAGACATCAAACACCAATACTCAACCCTCAGTCCTCGTCCTCAATCCACAACACTCAATCCTCAATCCTCAATCTTCAATCATTAATATTCAATCCTCAATCTTCAATCCTCAATCCTCAATCCTCAACCCTCAATCCTCAACGTTCAATCCTCATTACCCAATCCTCAGTCTTCCATCCTCAATCCTCAATACTCAATCCTCAATCCTCAATACTCATTCCTCAATCTTCAATCGTCAATCCTCAATACTCAATCTTCAATCCTCAATCCTCAATCCTTAATCCACAATCTTCAATCCTCAATACTGAATCTTCAATCCTCAATCCTCAATCCTCAATCCTCAATCCTCAATCCTCATTCTTCAACCCTCAACACCCAATCCTCAATCTTCAATCCTCAATGTTCAATCCGCAATACCCAATCCTCAATCTTCAATCCTCAAACCTCAATCCTCAATCCTCAATCCTCAATCCTCAATCTTCAATCCTCAATACTCAATCTTCAATCCTCAATCCTCAATCCTCAATCCTCACACCACATTCTTCAATCCTCAACACCCAATCCTCAATCTTCAATCCTCAATCCTCTGTCCTCAATTCTCAATCCTCAATCCTCAATCCTCAATCCTCAGAACTCAAACATCAATACTCAACCCTCAGTCCTCGTCCTCAATCCACAACCCTCAATCCTCAACACCCAATCCTCAATCTTCAATCCTCAATCCTCAATCCTCAATTCTCAATCCTCAATCCTCAATCCTCAGACTTCAAACACAAATACTCAACCCTCAGTCCTCGTCCTCAATCCACAACTCTCAATCCTCAATCCTCAGTCCTCAGTCCTCAAACCTCAATCCTCAACCCTCAGCCCTCATCCTCAATTCTCAATCCTCAATCTTCAATCCTCAATCCTCAATCATCAATACTCAATCTTCAATCCTCAATCCTCAGTCCTCAAACCTCAATTCTGAATCCTCAATCCTGAGTCCTCAATCTTCAGCCCTCAGTCCTCAACAATCAGTGGTCAATCCTCAATCCTCAATAGAATATCCTCAATTCACAGGTTTCAATACTCAATACTCAACCTGCAATCTTCAAATCTCTATCCACAAACATCAATTCTCATCACTCAGCCCTCAACGCTCAGTCCCCAATCCTCAATCTTCAATCCCCAATCCTCAATACTCAATCCTCAATCCTCAGTCCTCAAACCTCAATCCTGAATCCTCAACCCTGAATCCTCAATCTCCAGCCCTCTGTCCTCAACAATCAGTTGTCAATCCTCAATCCTCAATAGCATATCCTCAATTCGCAGGTTTCAATGCTCAATACTCAACCTGAAAACTTCAAATCTCTATCCACAATCATCAATTCTCATCACTCAACCCTCAACTCTCAGTCCCCAGTCCTCAATCTTCAATCCTCTATCCTCAATCCTCAACCCTCAATCGCCAATCTCCAATCCTGAATACTCAATCTTCAATCCTCAATCCTCAATCCCCAATCCTCAATCCTCAATCCTCATTCTTCAATCCTCAATACCCAATCCTCAATCTTCAATCCTCAATCCTCAATCCTCAATTCTGGACCCTCATTTCTCAGTCCTCAGACCTCAAACCTCAATCCTCAAACCTCAGCCCTCTTCCTCAATCCTCAACCCTCAATCCTCAACCCTCAATCCTCAACCATCAATACTCAACCCTCAGTCCTCGTCCTCAATCCACAACCCTCAATCCTCGATCCTCAATCTTCAATCATCAATATTCAATCTTCAATCCTCAATCCTCAATCCTCAATACTCAATCCACAATCCTCAATTCTCAATCGTCAATGCTCAATACTCAATCGTCAATCCTCAATCCCCAATCCTCAATCTTCAATCCTCAATCCTCATTCCTCAATTCTCAATCCTCAACCTTCAATCCTCAATACTCGATCTTCAATCCTTAGTCCTCAATCCTCAATCCTCAATCCTCAATCCTCAATCCTCAATCTTCAATCCTCAATACTCAAACCGCAATCCCCAATCCTCAGTCCTCACTCCTCAATCCTCATTCTTCAATCCTCAATACCGAATCCTCAATCTTCAATCCTCAATCCTCAATCCTCAATTCTCAATCCTCAATCCTCAATCCTCAGACTTCAAACACAAATACTCAACCCTCAGTCTTCGTCCTCAATCCACAACCCTCAATCCTCAATCCTCAATCTTCAATCATTAATATTCAATCTTCAATCTTCAAACCTCAACGTTCAATCCTCAATACCCAATCCTCAGTCTTCCATTCTCAATCCTCAATACTCAATCCTCAATCCTCAATACTCAGTCCTCAATCCTCAATCTTCAATCCTCAGTCCTCAAACATCAATCCTGAATCCTCAATACTGAATCCTCAATCTTCAGCCCTCAGTCCTCTACAATCAGTTGTCAATCCTCAATCCTCAATCGTCAATCTTCAAACCTCAATCCTCGATCCTCAATCCTCAATCCACATTCTTCAATCCTCAATACCCGATCCTCAATCTACAATACTCAATCCTCAATCCCCAATTCTCAATCCTCAATCCTCAGTCCTCAGTCCTCAAACCTCAAACCTCAATCCTCAACCCTCAGCCCTCATCCTCAATCCTCAATCCTCAATCCTCAATCCTCAATCCTCAATCTTCAATCCTCAATACTCAATCTTCAATAATCAATCCTCAATTCTCAATCCTCAATCCTCAATCCTCAGACTTCAAACACAAATACTCAACCCTCAGTCTTCGTCCTCAATCCACAACCCTCAATCCTCAATCCTCAATCTTCAATCATTAATATTCAACCTTCAATCTTCAAACCTCAACGTTCAATCCTCAATACCCAATCCTCAGTCTTCCATTCTCAATCCTCAATACTCAATCCTCAATCCTCAATACTCAGTCCTCAATCCTCAATCTTCAATCCTCAGTCCTCAAACATCAATCCTGAATCCTCAATACTGAATCCTCAATCTTCAGCCCTCAGTCCTCTACAATCAGTTGTCAATCCTCAATCCTCAATCGTCAATCTTCAAACCTCAATCCTCAATCCTCAATCCTCAATCCACATTTTTCAATCCTCAATAACCGATTCTCAATCTACAATACTCAATCCTCAATCCCCAATTCTCAATCCTCAATCCTCAGTCCTCAGTCCTCAAACCTCAAACCTCAATCCTCAACCCTCAGCCCTCATCCTCAATCCTCAATCCTCATTCCTCAATCCTCAATCCTCAATCTTCAATCCTCAATACTCAATCTTCAATAATCAATCCTCAATCCTCAATCCTCTATCCTCAATCCTCAATCCTCAATCTTCAATCCTCAATACTCAAACTGCAATCCTCAATCCTCAGTCCTCACTCCTCAATCCTCATTCTTCAATCCTCAATACCGAATCCTCAATCTTCAATCCTCAATCCTCAATCCTCAATCCTCAATCCTCAGACTTCAAACACCAATAGTCAACCCTCAGTCCTCGTCCTCAATCCACAACCCTCAATCATCAATCCTCAACCTTCAATCATTAATATTCAATCTTCAATCTTCAATCCTCAATCCTCAATCCTCAACCCTCAATACTCAATGTTCAATTCTCATTACCCAATCCTCAGTCTTCCACCCTCAATCCTCAATACTCAATCCTCAATCCTCAATACTCAGTCCTCAATCCTCAATCTTCAATCCTCAATACTCAATCTTCAATCCTCAATCCTCAATCCTTAATCCACAATCTTCAATCCTCAATAATGAATCTTCAATCCTCAATCCTCAATCCTCATTCTTCAACCCTCAACAACCAATCCTCAATCTTCAATCCTCAATGCTCAATCCGCAATACCCAATCCTCAATCTTCAATCCTCAAGCCTCAATCCTCAATCCTCAATCGTCAATCCTCAATCTTCAATCCTCAATACTCAATCTTCAATCCTCAATCCTCAATCCTCAATCCTCACTCCACATTCTTCAATCCTCAACACCCAATCCTCAATCTTCAATCCTCAATCCTCAGTCCTCAATTCTCAATCCTCAATCCTCAATCCTCAATCCTCAGACCTCAAACATCAATACTCAACCCTCAGTCCTCGTCCTCAATCCACAACCCTCAACCCTCAACACCCAATCCTCAATCTTCAATCCTCAATCCTCAGTCCTCAATTCTCGATCCTCAATACTCAATCCACAGTCCTCAATGTTCAATCCTCAATACCCAAACCTCAATCTTCGATCCTCAGTCCTCAATCCCCAATCCTCAATACTCAATCCTCAATCCTCAGTCCTCAAACCTCAATCCTGAATCCTCAAACCTGAATCCTCATTCTTCAGACCTCAGTCCTCAACAATCAGTTGTCAGTCCTCAATCCTCAATAGAATATCCTCAATTCACAGGTTTCAATACTCAATACTCAACCTGAAATCTTCAAATCTCTATCCGCAATCATCAATTCTCATCACTCAACCCTCAACACTCAGTCCCCAATCCTCAATCTTCAATCCTCTGTCCTCAATCCTCAACCCTCAATCGCCAATCTCCAATCCTGAATACTCAATCTTCAATCCTCAATCCTCAATCCCCAATCCTCAATCCTCAATTCTCATTCTTCAATCCTCAATACCCAATCCTCAATCTTCAATCCTCAATCCTCAATCCTCAATTCTCGACCCTCAATTCTCAGTCCTCAGACCTCAAACATCAATCCTCAAACCTCAATCGTCAACCGTCAGTCCTCGTCCTCAAACCTCAACCCCCAATCCTCAATCCTCAATATTCAGTCATCAATACTCTATCTTCAATCCTCAATCCGCAATCCTCAACCCTCAATCCTCAATCCTCAATATTCAACGCACAACCCTCAGCCATCAATCCTCAATCCTCAATCCTCAATCCTCAATCCTCAATCCTCAGTCCTCAAACCTCAATCCTGAATCCTCAAACCTGAATCCTCAATCTTCACCCATAAGTCCTCAACAATCAATTGTCAATCCTCAATCCTCAATAGAATATCCTCAATTCACAGCTTTCAATACTCAATCCCCATTCTTCAATCTTCATATCTCAATCCACGAACATCAATTCTCATCACGCAACCCTCAACACTCAGTCCTCAATCTTCAATCCACAATCCTCAATCCTCAATCTTCAATCCTCAATACTCAATCTTCAATCCTCAATCCTCAATTCTCAATCCTCAATGCTCAATACTCAATCGTCAATCCTCAGTTCTCAATCCCCAATCCTCAATCTTCAATCCTCAATCCTCAATCCTCAATCCTCAATCCTCAATCTTCAATCCTCAATACTCAATCTTCAATCCTCAATCCTCAATCCTCAATCCTCAATCCTCAATCCTCAATCCTCAATCTTCAATCCTCAATACTCAAACTGCAATCCTCAATCCTCAGTCCTCACTCCTCAATTCTCATTCTTCAATCCTCAATACCGGATCCTCAATCTTCAATCCTCAATCCACAGTCCTCAATTCTCAATCCACAATCCTCAATCCTCAGACTTCAAACACCAATACTCAACCCTCAGTCCTCGTCCTCAATCCGCAACCCTCAATCCTCAATCCTCAATCTTCAATCATCAATATTCAATCTTCAATCCTCAACCCTCCATCCTCAATACTCAATCCACAATCCTCAATTCTCAATCGTCAATGCTCAATACTCAATCGTCAATCCTCAATCCCCAGTCCTCAATCTTCAATCCTCAATCCTCAATCCTCAATCCTCAATCCTCAATCCTCAATCCTCAATCCTCAATCCTCAATCCTCAATCCTCAGACCTCAAACATCAATACTCAACCCTCAGTCCTCGTTCTCAATCCACAACCCTCAATCCTCGATCCTCAATCTTCAATCATCAATATTCAATCTTCAATCCTCAATCCTCAATCCTCAATCCTGAATCCTCAATCTTCAGCCCTCGGTCCTCTACAATCAGTTGTCAATCCTCAATCCTCTATAGAATATCATCAATTCACAGTTTTCATTACTCAATACTCAATCTGCAATCTTCAAATCTCTATCCACAAACATCAATTCTCATCACTCAACCCTCAACACTCAGTCCCCTTTCCTCAATATTCAATCCTGAATCCTCAATCCTCAATCCACAATCCTCAACGTTCAATCCTCAATACTCAATCTTCAATGCTCATTCCTCAATCCTCAATCCACAATCCTCAATCCTTAATCCACAATCTTCAATCCTCAATTCTGAATCTTCAATCCTCAATCCTCAATCCTCAATCCTCAATCCTCATTCTTCAACCCTCAACACCCAATCCTCAATCTTCAATCCTCAATGTTCAATCCGCCATACCCAATCCTCAATCTTCAATCCTCAACCCTCAATCCTCAATCCTCAATCCTCAATCCTCAATCTTCAATCCCCAATACTCAATCTTCAATCCTCAATCCTCAATCCTCAATCCTCACTCCACATTCTTCAATCCTCAACACCCAATCCTCAATCTTCAATCCTCAATCCTCAATCCTCAATTCCCAATCCTCAATCCTCAATCCTCAATCCTCAGACCTCAAACATCAATACTCAACCCTCAGTCCTCGTCCTCAATCCACAACCCTCAATCCTCAACACCCAATTCTCAATCTTCAATCCTCAATCCTCAGTCCTCAATTCTCGGTCCTCAATACTCAATCCACAGTCCTCAATGTTCAATCCTCAATACCCAAACCTCAATCTTCAATCCTCAATCCTCAATCCTCAATCCTCAATCCTCAATCCTCAATACTCAATCCTCAGTCCTCAAACCTCAATCCTGAATCCTCAAACCTGAATCCTCAGTCTTCAGACCTCAGTCCTCAACAATCAGTTGTCAGTCCTCAATCCTCAATAGAATATCCTCAATTCACAGGTTTCAATACTCAATACTCAACCTGAAATCTTCAAATCTCTATCCACAATCATCAATTCTCATCACTCAACCCTCAACACTCAGTCCCCAATCCTCAATCTTCAATCGTCTATCCTCAATCCTCAACCCTCAATCGCCAATCTCCAATTCTGAATACTCAATCTTGAATCCTCAATCCTCAATCCCCAATCCTCAATCCTCAATCCTCATTCTTCAATCCTCAATACCCAATCCTCAATCTTCAATCCTCAATACTCAATCCTCAATCCTCAACCCTCAATCTTCAATCCTCAATACTCAATCTTCAATAATCAATCCTCAATCCTCAATCCTCAATCCTCAATCCTGAATCCTCAACCTTCAGTCCTCAATACTCAAACTGCAATCGTCAATCCTCAGTCCTCACTCCTCAATCCTCATTCTTCAATCCTCAATACCGAATCCACAATCTTCAATCCTCAATCCTCAATCCTCAATCCTCAATCCTCAATCCTCAGACATCAAACACCAATACTCTACCCTCAGTCCTCGTCCTCAATCCACAACCCACAATCCTCAATCCTCAATCTTCAATCATTAATATTCAATCTTCAATCTTCAATCCTCAATCCTCAATACTCAACCCTCAATCCTCAACGTTCAATCCTCATTACCCAATCCTCAGTCTTCCATCCTCAATCCTCAATACTCAATCCTCAATCCTCAATACTCAGTCCTCAATCCTCAATCTTCAATCCTCAATACTCAATCTTCAATCCTCAATCCTCAATCCTTAATCCACAATCTTCAATCCTCAATACTGAATCTTCAATCCTCAATCCTCAATCCTCAATCCTCAATCCTCAATCCTCATTCTTCAACACTCAATACCCAATCCTCAATCTTCAACCCTCAATCCTCAATCCTCAATTCTCGACCCTCAATTCTCAGTCCCAGACCTCAAACCTCAATCCTCAAACCTCAGCCCTCATCCTCAATCCTCAACCCTCAATCCTCAATCCTCAATCCTCAATCCTCAATCCTCATTCTTCAATCCTCAATCTTCAATGCTCAATCTTCAATCCTCAATCCTCAATTCTCAATCCTCAATCCTCAATCCTCAATCCTCAATCCTCAATCCTCAATCCTCAATACCCTCAATCCTCAATCTTCAATCCTCAATACTCAAACTGCAATCGTCAATCCTCAGTCCTCACTCCTCAATCCTCATTCTTCAATCCTCAATACCGAATCCACAATCTTCAATCCTCAATCCTCATTCCTCAATCCTCAATCCTCAAACATCAAACACCAATACTCAACCCTCAGTCCTCGTCCTCAATCCACAACACTCAATCCTCAATCCTCAATCTTCAATCATTAATATTCAATCCTCAATCTTCAATCCTCAATCCTCAATCCTCAACCCTCAATCCTCAACGTTCCATCCTCATTACCCAATCCTCAGTCTTCCATCCTCAATCCTCAATACTCAATCCTCAATCCTCAATACTCATTCCTCAATCCTCAATCGTCAATCCTCAATACTCAATCTTCAATCCTCAATCCTCAATCCTTAATCCACAATCTTCAATCCTCAATACTGAATCTTCAATCCTCAATCCTCAATCCTCAATCCTCAATCCTCAATCCTCATTCTTCAACCCTCAACACCCAATCCTCAATCTTCAATCCTCAATGTTCAATCCGCAATACCCAATCCTCAATCTTCAATCCTCAAACCTCAATCCTCAATCCTCAATCCTCAATCCTCAATCTTCAATCCTCAATACTCAATCTTCAATCCTCAATCCTCAATCCTCAATCCTCACACCACATTCTTCAATCCTCAACACCCAATCCTCAATCTTCAATCCTCAATCCTCTGTCCTCAATTCTCAATCCTCAATCCTCAATCCTCAATCCTCAGAACTCATACATCAATACTCAACCCTCAGTCCTCGTCCTCAATCCACAACCCTCAATCCTCAACACCCAATCCTCAATCTTCAGTCCTCAATCCTCAGTCCTCAATTCTCGATCCTCAATAATCAATCCACAGTCCTCAATGTTCAATCCTCAATACCCAAACCTCAATCTTCAATCTTCAATCCTCAATCCTCAATCCTCAATTCTCAATCCTCAATCCTCAATCCTCAGACTTCAAACACAAATGCTCAACCCTCAGTCCTCGTCCTCAATCCACAACCCTCAATCCTCAATCCTCAATCTTCAATCCTCAATACTCAAACTGCAATCCTCAATCCTCAGTCCTCACTCCTCAATTCTCATTCTTCAATCCTCAATACCGGATCCTCAATCTTCAATCCTCAATCCTCAATCCTCAATTCTCAATCCCCAATCCTCAATCCTCAGAACTCAAACATCAATACTCAACCCTCAGTCCTCGTCCTCAATCCACAACCCTCAATCCTCAACACCCAATCCTCAATCTTCAATCCTCAATCCTCAGTCCTCAATTCTCGATCCTCAATAATCAATCCACAGTCCTCAATGTTTAATCCTCAATACCCAAACCTCAAACTTCAATCCTCAATCCTCAACCCTCAATCCTCAACCCTCAATCCTCAATCCTCAATCCTCAGTCCTCAAACCTCAATCCTGAATCCTCAAACCTGAATCCTCAGTCTTCAGACCTCAGTCCTCAACAATCAGTTGTCAATCCTCAATCCTCAATAGAATATCCTCAATTCACAGGTTTCAATACTCAATACTCAACCTGAAAACTTCAAATCTCTATCCACAATCATCAATTCTCATCACTCAACCCTCAACTCTCAGTCCCCAGTCCTCAATCTTCAATCCTCTATCCTCAATCCTCAACCCTCAATCGCCAATCTCCAATCCTGAATACTCAATCTTCAATCCTCAATCCTCAATCCCCAATCCTCAATCCTCAATCCTCATTCTTCAATCCTCAATACCCAATCCTCAATCTTCAACCCTCAATCCTCAACCATCAATACTCAACCCTCAGTCCTCGTCCTCAATCCACAACCCTCAATCCTCGATCCTCAATCTTCAATCATCAATATTCAATCTTCAATCCTCAATCCTCAATCCTCAATACTCAATCCACAATCCTCAATTCTCAATCGTCAATGCTCAATACTCAATCGTCAATCCTCAATCCCCAATCCTCAATCTTCAATCCTGAATCCTCATTCCTCAATTCTCAATCCTCAACCTTCAATCCTCAATACTCGATCTTCAATCCTTAGTCCTCAATCCTCAATCCTCAATCCTCAGTCCTCCAACCTCAATACTGAATCCTCAAACCTGAATCCTCAATCTTCACCCATAAGTCCTCAACAATCAATTGTCAATCCCCAATACTCAATAGAATATCCTCAATTCACAGTTTTCAATACTCAATCCCCATTCTTCAATCTTCAAATCTCAATCCACAAACATCAATTCTCATCACGCAACCCTCAACACTCAGTCCTCAATCTTCAATCCACAATCCTCAATCCTCAATCTTCTATCCTCAATACTCAATCTTCAATCCTCAATCCTCAATTCTCAATCCTCAATGCTCAATACTCAATCGTCAATCCTCAGTCCTCAAACCCCAATCCTCAATCTTCAATCTTCAATCCTCAATTCTCAATCCTCAATCCTTAATCTTCAATCCTCAATACTCAATCTTCAATCCTCAATCCTCAATCCTCAATCCTCAATCCTCAATCCTCAATCCTCAATCTTCAATCTTCAATACTCAAACTGCAATCCTCAATCCTCAGTCCTCACTCCTCAATTCTCATTCTTCAATCCTCAATACCGGATCCTCAATCTTCAATCCTCAATCCTCAATCCTCAATTCTCAATCCTCAATCCTCAATCCTCAGACTTCAAACACAAATACTCAACCCTCAGTCCTCGTCCTCAATCCACAACTCTCAATCCTCAATCCTCAGTCCTCAGTCCTCAAACCTCAATCCTCAACCCTCAGCCCTCATCCTCAATTCTCAATCCTCAATCTTCAATCCTCAATCCTCAATCATCAATACTCAATCTTCAATCCTCAATCCTCAGTCCTCAAACCTCAATTCTGAATCCTCAATCCTGAGTCCTCAATCTTCAGCCCTCAGTCCTCAACAATCAGTAGTCAATCCTCAATCCTCAATAGAATATCCTCAATTCACAGGTTTCAATACTCAATACTCAACCTGCAATCTTCAAATCTCTAACCACAAACATCAATTCTCATCACTCAGCCCTCAACGCTCAGTCCCCAATCCTCAATCTTCAATCCCCAATCCTCAATACTCAATCCTCAATCCTCAGTCCTCAAACCTCAATCCTGAATCCTCAACCCTGAATCCTCAATCTCCAGCCCTCTGTCCTCAACAATCAGTTGTCAATCCTCAATCCTCTATAGAATATCATCAATTCACAGTTTTCATTACTCAATACTCAATCTGCAATCTTCAAATCTCTATCCACAAACAACAATTCTCATCACTCAACCCTCAACACTCAGTCCCCAGTCCTCAATATTCAATCCTGAATCCTCAATCCTCAATCCACAATCCTCAACGTTCAATCCTCAATACTCAATCTTCAATGCTCATTCCTCAATCCTCAATCCACAATCCTCAATCCTTAATCCACAATCTTCAATCCTCAATTCTGAATCTTCAATCCTCAATCCTCAATCCTCAATCCTCAATCCTCATTCTTCAACCCTCAACACCCAATCCTCAATCTTCAATCCTCAATGTTCAATCCGCCATACCCAATCCTCAATCTTCAATCCTCAACCCTCAATCCTCAATCCTCAATCCTCAATCCTCAATCTTCAAGCCCCAATACTCAATCTTCAATCCTCAATCCTCAATCCTCAATCCTCACTCCACATTCTTCAATCCTCAACACCCAATCCTCAATCTTCAATCCTCAATCCTCAATCCTCAATTCCCATTCCTCAATCCTCAATCCTCAATCCTCAGACCTCTAACATCAATACTCAACCCTCAGTCCTCGTCCTCAATCCACAACCCTCAATCCTCAACACCCAATTCTCAATCTTCAATCCTCAATCCTCAGTCCTCAATTCTCGGTCCTCAATACTCAATCCACAGTCCTCAATGTTCAATCCTCAATACCCAAACCTCAATCTTCAATCCTCAATCCTCAATACTCAATCCTCAATCCTCAATCCTCAATACTCAATCCTCAGTCCTCAAACCTCAATCCTGAATCCTCAAACCTGAATCCTCAGTCTTCAGACCTCAGTCCTCAACAATCAGTTGTCAGTCCTCAATCCTCAATAGAATATCCTCAATTCACAGGTTTCAATACTCAATACTCAACCTGAAATCTTCAAATCTCTATCCACAATCATCAATTCTCATCACTCAACCCTCAACACTCAGTCCCCAATCCTCAATCTTCAATCGTCTATCCTCAATCCTCAACCCTCGATCGCCAATCTCCAATTCTGAATACTCAATCTTGAATCCTCAATCCTCAATCCCCAATCCTCAATCCTCAATCCTCATTCTTCAATCCTCAATACCCAATCCTCAATCTTCAATCCTCAATCTTCAATCCTCAATACTCAATCCTCAATCCTCAACCCTCAATCTTCAATCCTCAATACTCAATCTTCAATAATCAATCCTCAATCCTCAATCCTCAATCCTCAATCCTGAATCCTCAACCTTCAATCCTCAATACTCAAACTGCAATCGTCAATCCTCAGTCCTCACTCCTCAATCCTCATTCTTCAATCCTCAATACCGAATCCACAATCTTCAATCCTCAATCCTCAATCCTCAATCCTCAATCCTCAGACATCAAACACCAATACTCTACCCTCAGTCCTCGTCCTCAATCCACAACCCACAATCCTCAATCCTCAATCTTCAATCATTAATATTCAATCTTCAATCTTCAATCCTCAATCCTCAATACTCAACCCTCAATCCTCAACGTTCAATCCTCATTACCCAATCCTCAGTCTTCCATCCTCAATCCTCAATACTCAATCCTCAATCCTCAATACTCAGTCCTCAATCCTCAATCTTCAATCCTCAATACTCAATCTTCAATCCTCAATCCTCAATCCTTAATCCACAATCTTCAATCCTCAATACTGAATCTTCAATCCTCAATCCTCAATCCTCAATCCTCATTCTTCAACACTCAATACCCAATCCTCAATCTTCAATCCTCAATGTTCAATCCGCAATACCCAATCCTCAATCTTCAATCCTCAAACCTCAATCCTCAATCCTCAATCCTCAATCCTCAATCTTCAATCCTCAATACTCAATCTTCAATCCTCAATCCTCAATCCTCAATCCTCACACCACATTCTTCAATCCTCAACACCCAATCCTCAATCTTCAATCCTCAATCCTCTGTCCTCAATTCTCAATCCTCAATCCTCAATCCTCAATCGTCAATCCTCAGTCCTCAAACCCCAATCCTCAATCTTCAATCTTCAATCCTCAATTCTCAATCCTCAATCCTTAATCTTCAATCCTCAATACTCAATATTCAATCCTCAATCCTCAATCCTCAATCCTCAATCCTCAATCCTCAATCCTCAATCTTCAATCCTCAATACTCAAACTGCAATCCTCAATCCTCAGTCCTCACTCCTCAATTCTCATTCTTCAATCCTCAATACCGGATCCTCAATCTTCAATCCTCAATCCTCAATCCTCAATTCTCAATCCTCAATCCTCAATCCTCAGACTTCAAATACAAATACTCAACCCTCAGTCCTCGTCCTCAATCCACAACTCTCAATCCTCAATCCTCAGTCCTCAGTCCTCAAACCTCAATCCTCAACCCTCAGCCCTCATCCTCAATTCTCAATCCTCAATCTTCAATCCTCAATCCTCAATCATCAATACTCAATCTTCAATCCTCAATCCTCAGTCCTCAAACCTCAATTCTGAATCCTCAATCCTGAGTCCTCAATCTTCAGCCCTCAGTCCTCAACAATCAGTAGTCAATCCTCAATCCTCAATAGAATATCCTCAATTCACAGGTTTCAATACTCAATACTCAACCTGCAATCTTCAAATCTCTATCCACAAACATCAATTCTCATCACTCAGCCCTCAACGCTCAGTCCCCAATCCTCAATCTTCAATCCCCAATCCTCAATACTCAATCCTCAATCCTCAGTCCTCAAACCTCAATCCTGAATCCTCAACCCTGAATCCTCAATCTCCAGCCCTCTGTCCTCAACAATCAGTTGTCAATCCTCAATCCTCAATAGCATATCCTCAATTCGCAGGTTTCAATGCTCAATACTCAACCTGCAATCTTCAAATCTGTACCCACAAACATCAATTCTCATCACTGAACCCTCAACACTCAGTCCCCAATCCTCAATATTCAATACTCAATCCCCAATCCTCAATCCTCAATCCTCAATCTCCAATCCTTAATCTTCAATCCTCAATACTCAATCTTCAATCCTCAATCCTCAATCCTCAATCCTCAATCCTCAATCCTCAATCCCCAATCCTCAATCCTCAATCCTTAATCTTCAATCCTCAATACTCAATCTTCAATCCTCAATCCTCAATCCTCAATCCTCAATCCTCAATCCTCAATCCTCAATCTTCAATCCTCAATACTCAAACTGCAATCCTCAATCCTCAGTCCTCACTCCTCAATTCTCATTCTTCAATCCTCAATACCGGATCCTCAATCTTCAATCCTCAATCCTCAATCCTCAATTCTCAATCCCCAATCCTCAATCCTCAGAACTCAAACATCAATACTCAACCCTCAGTCCTCGTCCTCAATCCACAACCCTCAATCCTCAACACCCAATCCTCAATCTTCAATCCTCAATCCTCAGTCCTCAATTCTCGATCCTCAATAATCAATCCACAGTCCTCAATGTTTAATCCTCAATACCCAAACCTCAATCTTCAATCCTCAATCCTCAATCCTCAATCCTCAATCCTCAATCCTCAATCCTCAATCCTCAGTCCTCAAACCTCAATCCTGAATCCTCAAACCTGAATCCTCTGTCTTCAGACCTCAGTCCTCAACAATCAGTTGTCAATCCTCAATCCTCAATAGAATATCCTCAATTCACAGGTTTCAATACTCAATACTCAACCTGAAAACTTCAAATCTCTATCCACAATCATCAATTCTCATCACTCAACCCTCAACCCTCAGTCCCCAGTCCTCAATCTTCAATCCTCTATCCTCAATCCTCAACCCTCAATCGCCAATCTCCAATCCTGAATACTCAATCTTCAATCCTCAATCCTCAATCCCCAATCCTCAATCCTCAATCCTCATTCTTCAATCCTCAATACCCAATCCTCAATCTTCAATCCACTATCCTCAATCCTCAACCCTCAATCGCCAATCTCCAATCCTGAATACTCAATCTTCAATCCTCAGTCCTCAATCCCCAATCCTCAATCCTCAATCCTCATTCTTCAATCCTCAATACCCAATCCTCAATCTTCAATCCTCAATCCTCAATCCTCAATTC
This sequence comes from Calliopsis andreniformis, assembly GCF_051401765.1. Lineage (NCBI taxonomy): Eukaryota > Metazoa > Arthropoda > Insecta > Hymenoptera > Andrenidae > Calliopsis > Calliopsis andreniformis. The sequence goes on from NW_027480438.1 coordinate 3,376,151, forward strand.
TCGACCCTCAATTCTCAGTCCTCAGACCTCAAACATCAATCCTCAAACCTCAGCACTCATCCTCAATCCTAAATCCTCAATCCTCAATCCTCAATCCTCAATCCTCAATCCTCATTCCTCAATCCTCAATCTTCAATGCTCAATCTTCAATCCTCAATCCTCAATTCTCAATCCTCAATCCTCAATCCTCAATACTCAGTCCTCAAACCTCAATCCTGAATCCCCGATACTGAATCCTCAATCTTCAGCCCTCAGTCCTCTACAATCAGTTGTCAATCCTCAATCCTCAATAGAATATCATTAGTTCACAGTTTTCATTACTCAATACTCAATCTGCAATCTTCAAATCTCTATCCACAAACATCAATTCTCATCACTCAACCCTCAACACTCAGTCCCCAATCGTCAATATTCAATCCTCAGTCCTCAATCCTCAATCCACAATCCTCAACGTTCAATCCTCAATACTCAATCTTCAATGATCATTCCTCAATCCTCAATCCTCAATTCTCAATCCTCGATCGTCAATCTTCAATCCTCAATACTCAATCTTCAATCCTCAATCCTCAATGTTCAACCATCAATACCCAATCCTCAGTCTTCAATCCTCAATCCTCAATCCTCAATGCTCAATACTCAATCGTCAATCCTCAGTCCTCAATCCCCAATCCTCAATCCTCAATCCTCAATCCTCAATCCTCAATCCTCAATCCTCAATCTTCAATCCTCAATACTCAATCTTCAATACTCAATCCTCAATCCTCAATCCTCAATCCTCAATCCTCAATCCTCAATCTTCAATCCTCAATACTCAAACTGCAATCCTCAATCCTCAGTCTTCACTCCTCAATTCTCATTCTTCAATCCTCAATACCGGATCCTCAATCTTCAATCCTCAATCCACAATCCTCAATTCTCAATCCACAATCCTCAATCCTCAGACTTCAAACACCAATACTCAACCCTGAGTCCTCGTCCTCAATCCGCAACCCTCAATCCTCAATCCTCAATCTTCAATCATCAATATTCAATCTTCAATCCTCAATCCTCAATCCTCAATCCTCAATACTCAATCCACAATCCTCAATTCTCAATCGTCAATGCTCAATACTCAATCGTCAATCCTCAATCCCCAATCCTCAATCTTCAATCCTCAATCATCAATCCCCAATCCTCAATCCTCAATCTTCAATCCTCATTACTCAATCTTCAATCCTCAGTCCTCAATCCACAATCCTCAATCCTCAGTCCTCAAACCTCAATCCTGAATTCTCAACCCAGAATCCTCAATCTTCAGCCCTCAGTCCTCAACAATCAGTTGTCAATTCTCAATCCTCAATAGAATATCCTCAATTCACAGGTTTCAATGCTCAATACTCAACCTGAAATCTTCAAATCTCTATCCACAATCACCAATTCTCATCACTCAACCCTCAACACTCAGTCCCCAATCCTCAATCTTCAATCCTCTATCCTTAATCCTCAACCCTCAATGGCCAATCTCCAATCCTGAATACTCAATCTTCAATCCTCAATCCTCAATCCCCAATCCTCAATCCTCAATCCTCATTCTTCAATCCTCAATACCCAATCCTCAATCTTCAATCCTCAATCCTCAATCCTCAATTCTCGACCCTCAATTCTCAGTCCTCGGACCTCAAACCTCAATCCTCAAACCTCAGCCGTCATCCTCAATCCTAAATCCTCAATCCTCAATCCTCAATCTTCAACCCTCAATACTCAATCTTCAATCCTCAATCCTCAGTCCACAATCTGCAATCCTCAATGCACAATCCTCAATCCTCAATCCTCAGTCCTCAATCCTCAATCCTCAATCCTCAAACCTCAATCCTCAACCGTCAGTCCTCGTCCTCAAACCTCAACCCCCAATCCTCAATCCTCAATCTTCAATCATCAATACTCTATCTTCAATCCTCAATCCGCAATCCTCAATCCTCAATCCTCAGTCCTTAATCCTCAATCTTCAATCCTCAATAATTAATCTCCAATCCTAGATCCTCAATCCCCAATCTTCAATCCTTAATCCTGTATAACCAATCCTCAATCCCGAGTCCTCAATCTTCAATCCACAATGCTCAATCCTCAATCCTCAATCCTCAGTCCTGAATCCTCAATCCTCAATCCTCAAACCTCAATCCTCAACCGTCAGTCCTCGTCCTCAATCCTCAACCCTCAATCCTCAATCCTCAATCTTCAATCCTCAATACTCAACATTCAATCCTCAATCCTCAATCCTCAATCCTCAATCTTCAATCCTCAATCCTCAATCCTCAATCCTCAATCCACATTCTTCAATCCTCAATACCCGACCCTCAATCTACAATACTCAATCCTCAATCCTCAATTCTCAATCCTCAATCCTCAGTCCTCAGTCCTCAAACCTCAAACCTCAATCCTCAACCCTCAGCCCTCATCCTCAATCCTCAATCCTCAATCCTCAATCCTCAATCTTCAATCCTCAATACTCAATCTTCAATAATCAATCCTCAATCCTCAATCCTCAATCCTCAATCCTCAATCCTCAATCTTCAATCCTCAATACTCAAACTGCAATCCTCAATCCTCAGTCCTCACTCCTCAATCCTCATTCTTCAATCCTCAATACCGAATCCTCAATCTTCAATCCTCAATCCTCAATCCTCAATCCTCAATCCTCAGACTTCAAACACCAATACTCAACCCGCAGTCCTCGTCCTCAATCCACAACCCTCAATCCTCAATCCTCAATCTTCAATCATTAATATTCAATCTTCAATCTTCAATCCTCAATCCTCAATCCTCAACCCTCAATCCTCAACGTTCAATCCTCATTACCCAATCCTCAGTCTTCCACCCTCAATCCTCAATACTCAATCCTCAATCCTCAATACTCAGTCCTCAATCCTCAATCTTCAATCCTCAATACTCAATCTTCAATCCTCAATCCTCAATCCTTAATCAACAATCTTCAATCCTCAATACTGAATCTTCAATCCTCAATCCTCAATCCTCAATCCTCAATCCTCATTCTTCAATCCTCAATACCCAATCCTCAATCTTCAATCCTCAATCCTCAATTCTCGACCCTCAATTCTCAGTCCTCAGACCTCAAACATCAATCCTCAAACTTCAGCCCTCATCCTCAATCCTCAATCCTCAATCCTCAATCCTCAATCCTCAATCCTCAATCCTCATTCCTCAATCCTCAATCTTCAATGCTCAATCTTCAATCCTCAATCCTCAATTCTCAATCCTCAATCCTCAATCCTCAATACTCAGTCCTCAAACCTCAATCCTGAATCCCCGATACTGAATCCTCAATCTTCAGCCCTCAGTCCTCTACAATCAGTTGTCAATCCTCAATCCTCAATAGAATATCATTAGTTCACAGTTTTCATTACTCAATACTCAATCTGCAATCTTCAAATCTCTATCCACAAACATCAATTCTCATCACTCAACCCTCAACACTCAGTCCCCAATCGTCAATATTCAATCCTCAGTCCTCAATCCACAATCCACAATCCTCAACGTTCAATCCTCAATACTCAATCTTCAATGATCATTCCTCAATCCTCAATCCTCAATTCTCAATCCTCGATCGTCAATCTTCAATCCCCAATACTCAATCTTCAATCCTCAATCCTCAATGTTCAACCATCAATACCCAATCCTCAGTCTTCAATCCTCAATCCTCAATCCTCAATGCTCAATACTCAATCGTCAATCCTCAGTCCTCAATCCCCAATCCTCAATCTTCAATCCTCAATCCTCAATCCTCAATCCTCAATCCTCAATCTTCAATCCTCAATACTCAATCTTCAATACTCAATCCTCAATCCTCAATCCTCAATCCTCAATCCTCAATCCTCAATCTTCAATCCTCAATACTCAAACTGCAATCCTCAATCCTCAGTCTTCACTCCTCAATTCTCATTCTTCAATCCTCAATACCGGATCCTCAATCTTCAATCCTCAATCCACAATCCTCAATTCTCAATCCACAATCCTCAATCCTCAGACTTCAAACACCAATACTCAACCCTGAGTCCTCGTCCTCAATCCGCAACCCTCAATCCTCAATCCTCAATCTTCAATCATCAATATTCAATCTTCAATCCTCAATCCTCAATCCTCAATCCTCAATACTCAATCCACAATCCTCAATTCTCAATCGTCAATGCTCAATACTCAATAGTCAATCCTCAATCCCCAATCCTCAATCTTCAATCCTCAATCCTCAATCCCCAATCCTCAATCCTCAATCTTCAATCCTCAATACTCAATCTTCAATCCTCAGTCCTCAATCCTCAATCCTCAATCCTCAGTCCTCAAACCTCAATCCTGAATTCTCAACCCTGAATCCTCAATCTTCAGCCCTCAGTCCTCAACAATCAGTTGTCAATTCTCAATCCTCAATAGAATATCCTCAATTCACAGGTTTCAATGCTCAATACTCAACCTGCAATCTTCAAATCTGTACCCACAAACATCAATTCTCATCACTCAACCCTCAACACTCAGTCCCCAATCCTGAATATTCAATCCTCAATCCCCAATCCTCAATCCTCAATCCTTAATCTTCAATCCTCGATACTCAATATCCAATCCTCAATCCTCAATCCTCGGTCATCAATCCTCAATCGTCAATCTCCAATACTGAATACTCAATATTCAATCCTCAATCCTCAATCCTCAACCCTCAATCCTCAATCCTCAATCCTCATTCTTCAATCCCCAATACCCAATCCTCAATCTTCAATCCTCAATTCTCAATCCTCAATTCTCAACCCTCCATCCACAGTCCTCAGTCCTCAATCCTCAATCCTCAAACCTCAGCCCTCATCCACAATCATTAATCCTCAATCCTCAATCCTCAACCTTCAATCCTCAATATTCAATCTTCAATCCTCAATCCTCAGTAGTCAAACCTCAATCCTCAATCCTCAACCCTCAGTGATCAATCCTCAATCTTCAATACTGAATCGTCAATCCTCAGTCCTCGATCCTCAATCCTCAATCCTCGCTCCTCAAACCTAAATCCTCAACCCTCAGTCCTCACTCTCAATTCTCAATTCTCAATCCTCAATCCTTAATCCTCAATCTTCAATCCTCAATAATCAATCTCCAATCCTAGATCCTCAATCCCCAATCTTCAATCCTTAATCCTGTATCACCAATCGTCAATCCCGAGTCCTCAATCTTCAATCCACAATGCTCAATCCTCAATCCTCAATCCTCAGTCCTCAATCCTCAATCCTCAATACTCAGTACTCAATCCTTAATCTTCAATCCTCAATCCTCAATCCTCAATTCTCAATCCTCAATCCTTAATCCTCAGACCTCAAACATCAATATTCAACCCTCAGTCCTCGTCCTCAATCCACAACCCTCAATCCTCAGTCCTCAATATTCAATCATAAATATTCAATCTTCAATCCTCAATCCTCAATCCTCAATCCTCAATCCTCAATCCTCAGTCTTCAACCCTGAATCCTCAATACTCAATCCTCAATCTTCAATCCCCAATACTCAACCTTCAATCCTCAATCCTCAATCCTCGATCCTCGTTCCTCAAACCTCAATCCTCAACCCTCAGTCTTCATCCTCAATCCTCAATCCTCAATCCTCAATCCTCAATCCTCAATCCTCAATCCTCAATCTTCAACCCTGAATCCTCAATCCTCAATACTCAATCCTCAATCTTCAATCCTCAATCCTCAATCCTCAATTCTCAATCCTCAATCCTTAGTACTCAGACCTCAAACATCAATATTCAACCCTCAGCCCTCGTCCTCAATCCACAACCCTCAATCCTCAGTCCTCAATATTCAATCATCAATATTCAATCTTCAATCCTCAATCCTCAATCCTCAATCCTCGATCCTCAATCCTCAATTTTCAACCCTGAATCCTCAATCCTCAATACTCAATCCTCAATCTTCAATCCTCAATACCCAATCTTCAATCCTCAATCCTCAATCCTCAATCCTCAATCCTCAATCTTCAATCCTCAACACTAATCTTCAATCCTCAATCCCCAATCCTCAATCCTCAATCCTCATTCTTCAATCCTCAATACCCAATCCTCAATCTTCAATCCTCAATCCTCAATCCTCAATCCTAATTCCTCAATCCTCATTCTTCAATCCTCAATACCCAATCCTCAATTTCAATCCTCAATCCTCAATCCTCATTTCTCAATCCTCAATCTTCAACCCTCAGCCCTCATCCTCCATCCTCAGTACTCAATCCTCTATCCTCAATATTCAATCCTCAAACATCAATCCTCAATTCTCAATCCTCAATCCTCAGTCCTCAGTCGTCGAACCTCAATCCCCGACCCTTAGCACTCATCCTCAATCCTCGTTCCTCAATCCTCAATCCTCAAACCTAAATCCTCTACCGTCAGTCCTCGTCCTCAATCCTCAAACCTCAATCCTCAATCCTCAATATTCAATCATCAATACTCAATCCTCAATCTTCAATCCTCAATACCCAATCTTCAATCCTCAATCCTCAATCCTCAATCCTCAATCCTCAATCTTCAATCCTCAAAACTAATCTTCAATCCTCAATCCCCAATCCTCAATCCTCAATCCTCATTCTTCAATCCTCAATACCCAATCCTCAATCTCAATCCTCAATCCTCAATCCTCATTTCTCAATCCTCAATCTTCAACCCTCAGCCCTCATCCTCCATCCTCAGTACTCAATCCTCTATCCTCAATCTTCAATCCTCAATACTCAATCTTCGATCCTCATTCCTCAATCCTCAATCCTCAATCCTCAATCTTCGATCGCCAATACTCAATCTGCAATCCCCAATACTCAAACCTCAATCCTCAATCCTCATTACTCAATCCTCAATACCCAATCCTCAATCCTCAATCCTCAATCCTCAATCCTCAATATTCAATCATCAATACTCAATCTTGAATCCTCAATCTTCAATCCTCAATACTCAACCTTCAATCCTCAATCCTCAATGCTCAATCCTCAATCCTCAATCCTCAGGCATCAATACTCAATCTACAATATTCAATCCACAATCCTCAATCCTCAATCCTCAGGCATCAATACTCAATCTACAATATTCAATCCACAATCCTTAATCCTCAATCCTCAATCCTCAATCCTCAATCCTCAATATTCAATCGTCAATACTCAATCTTCAATCATCAATCCTCAATCCTCAATTCTCAGTCGTCAATCCTCAGTCATCAATCCTCAATCTTCAATACTCAATCGTCAATCCTTAGTCCTCAATCCTCAATCCTCGATCCTCGTTCGTCAAACCTCAACCCTCAACCCTCAGTCTTCATCCTCAATCCTCAAACCTCAATCCTCAACCCTCAATATTCAATCATCAATACTCAATCTTCAATCCTCAATCCTCAAACCTCAATCCTCAATCCTCATTCTTCAATACTAAACACCCAATCCTCAATCCTCAATCCTCAATCGCCAATCCTCAATCCTCAATTTTCAATCCTCAACACTCAATCTTCAATCCTCAATCCTCAATCCTCAATCCTCAATCCTGATTCTTCAATCCTCAATGCCCAATCCTCAATCTTCAATCCTCAATCCTCAATCCTCAATCCTAATTCCTCAATCCGCATTCTTCAATCCTAAATACCCAATCCTCAATTTCAATCCTCAATCCTCAATCCTCATTTCTCAATCCTCAATCCTCAACCCTCAGCCCTCATCCTCCATCCTCAGTACTCAATCCTCTATCCTCAATCTTCAATCCTCAATACTCAATCTTCAATCCTCATTCCTCAATCCTCAATCCTCAATCTTCAATCCTCAAACATCTATCCTCAATTCTCAATCCTCAATCCTCAGTCCTCAGTCGTCGAACATCAATCCCCGACCCTTAGCACTCATCCTCAATCCTCATCCCTCAATCCACAATCCTCAACCTTCAATACTCAATAATCAATCTCCAATCCTAGATCCTCAATCCTCAATCCTCAATCCTCATTCCTCAATCCTCAATACCCAATCCTCAATCTTCAATCCTCAAACATCAATCCTCAATTCTCAATCCTCACTCCTCAGTCCTCAGTCGTCGAATCACAATCCCCGACGCTTAGCACGCATCCTCAATCCTCAGTCCTCAATCCTCAATCCTCAAACCTAAATCCTCTACCGTCAGTCCTCGTCCTCAATCCTCAAACCTCAATCCCCAATCCTCAATATTCAATCAGCAATACCCAATCTTCAATCCTCAATCCTCAATCCTCAATACTCAATCCTCCATCTTCAATCCTCAATACTCAATCTTCAATCCTCAATCCTCAATCGTCAATCCTCAATCCTCAATTTTCAATCCTCAACACTCAATCTTCAATCCTCAATTCTCAATCCTCAATCCTCAATCCCCATTCTTCAATCCTCAATTCCCAATCCTCAATCTTCAGTCCTCAATCCTCAACCCTCAATCCTAATTCCTCAATCCTCATTCTTCAATCCTCAATACCCAATCCTCAATTTCAATCCTCAATCCTCAATCCTCATTTCTCAATCCTCAATCCTCAACCCTCAGCCCTCATCCTCCATCCTCAGTACTCAATCCTCTATCCTCAATCTTCAATCCTCAATACTCAATCTTCAATCCTCATTCCTCAATCCTCAATCCTCAATCCTCAATCTTCAATCCTCAAACATCTATCCTCAATTCTCAATCCTCAATCCTCAGTCCTCAGTCGTCGAACATCAATCCCCGACCCTTAGCACTCATCCTCAATCCTCATCCCTCAATCCTCAATCCTCAAACCTAAATCCTCTACCGTCAGTCCTCGTCCTCAATCCTCAAACCTCAATCCTCAATCCTCAATATTCAATCATCAATTCTCAGTCTTCAATCCTCAATCCTCAATCCTCAATCCTCAATCCTCAATCCTCAATCCTCAATATTCAATCATCAATACTCAACCTTTAACCCTCAATCTTCAATCCTCAATACTCAATCTTCAATCCTCAATCCTCAATCCTCAATCCTCAATCCTCAATCCTCAATATTCAATCCTCAATCCTCAATCCTCAATCGTCAGGCTTCGATCCTCAATACTCAATTTCAATCCTCAATCCTCAATCCTCATTCCTCAATCCTCATTCTTCAATCCTCAATACCCAATCCTCAATCCTCAATACCCAAACCTCAATCTTCAATCCTCAATCCTCAATCCTCAATTCTCAATCCTCAATCCTCAATCCTCAATCCTCAGACCGCAAACATCAATATTCAACCCTCAGTCCTCGTCCTCAATCCTCAATCCTCAACTCTCAATCCTCAATACTCAATCTTCAATACTCAATCCTCAATCCTCAATCCTAAATCCTCAATCCTCAATCCTCAATCTTCAATCCTCAATACTCAAACTGCAATCCTCAATTCTCGACCCTCAATTCTCAGTCCTCAGACCTGAAACCTCAATCCTCAAACCTCAGCCCTCATCCTCAATCCTCAAACCTCAATCCTCAATCCTCAATCCTCAATCCTCAATCCTCATTCTTCAATCCTCAATCTTCAATGCTCAATCTTCAATCCTCAATCCTCAATTCTCAATCCTCAATCCTCAATCCTCAATCCTCAGTCCTCAAACCTCAATCCTGAATCCCCGATACTGAATCCTCAATCTTCAGCCCTCTGTCCTCTACAATCAGTTGTCAATCCTCAATCCTCAATAGAATATCATCAGTTCACAGTTTTCATTACTCAATACTCAATCTGCAATCTTCAAATCTCTGTCCACAAACATCAATTCTCATCACTCAACCCTCAACACTCAGTCCCCAGTCCTCAATATTCAATCCTGAATCCTCAATCTTCAATCCACAATCCTCAACGTTGAATCCTCAATACTCAATCTTCAATGCTCATTCCACAATCCTCAATCCACAATCCTCAATCCTTAATCCTCAATCTTCAATCCTCAATCCTCAATCCTCAATTCTCAATCCTCAATCCTCAATCCTCAGACTTCAAACACAAATACTCAACCCTCAGTCCTCGTCCTCAATCGACAACTCTCAATCCTCAATCCTCAGTCCTCAGTCCTCAAACCTCAATCCTCAACCCTCAGCCCTCATCCTCAATTCTCAATCCTCAATCTTCAATCCTCAATCCTCAATCATCAATACTCAATCTTCAATCCTCAATCCTCAGTCCTCAAACCTCAATTCTGAATCCTCATTCCTGAGTCCTCAATCTTCAGCCCTCAGTCCTCAACAATCAGTAGTCAATCCTCAATCCTCAATAGCATATCCTCAATTCGCAGGTTTCAATGCTCAATACTCAACCTGCAATCTTCAAATCTGTACCCACAAACATCAATTCTCATCACTGAACCCTCAACACTCAGTCCGTAATCCTCAATATTCAATCCTCAATCCCCAATCTTCAATCCTCAATCCTCAATCTCCAATCCTTAATCTTCAATCCTCAATACTCAATCTTCAATCCTCAATCCTCAATCCTCAATCCTCAATCCTCAATCCTCAATCCCCAATCCTCAATCCTCAATCCTTCATCTTCAATCCTCAATACTCAATCTTCAATCCTCAATCCTCAATCCTCAATCCTCTATCCTCAATCCTCAATCCTCAATCTTCAATCCTCAATCCTCAATCCTTAATCTTCAATCCTCAATACTCAATCTTCAATCCTCAATCCTCAATCCTCAATCCTCTATCCTCAATCCTCAATCCTCAATCTTCAATCCTCAATACTCAAACTGCAATCCTCAATCCTCAGTCCTCGCTCCTCAATTCTCATTCTTCAATCCTCAATACCGGATCCTCAATCTTCAATCCTGAATCCTCAATCCTCAATTCTCAATCCCCAATCCTCAATCCTCAGAACTCAAACATCAATACTCAACCCTCAGTCCTCGTCCTCAATCCACAACCCTCAATCCTCAACACCCAATCCTCAATCTTCAATCCTCAATCCTCAGTCCTCAATTCTCGATCCTCAATAATCAATCCACAGTCCTCAATGTTTAATCCTCAATACCCAAACCTCAATCTTCAATCCTCAATCCTCAATCCTCAATCCTCAATCCTCAGTCCTCAAACCTCAATCCTGAATCCTCAAACCTGAATCCTCAATCTTCACCCATAAGTCCTCAACAATCAATTGTCAATCCTCAATCCTCAATAGAATATCCTCAATTCACAGCTTTCAATACTCAATCCCCATTCTTCAATCTTCATATCTCAATCCACGAACATCAATTCTCATCACGCAACCCTCAACACTCAGTCCTCAATCTTCAATCCACAATCCTCAATCCTCAATCTTCAATCCTCAATACTCAATCTTCAATCCTCAATCCTCAATTCTCAATCCTCAATGCTCAATGCTCAATCGTCAATCCTCAGTTCTCAATCCCCAATCCTCAATCTTCAATCCTCAATCCTCAATCCTCAATCCTCAATCCTCAATCGTCAATCCTCAATACTCAATCTTCAATCCTCAATCCTCAATCCTCAATCCTCAATCCTCAATCCTCAATCCTCAATCTTCAATCCTCAATACTCAAACTGCAATCCTCAATCCTCAGTCCTCACTCCTCAATTCTCATTCTTCAATCCTCAATACCGGATCCTCAATCTTCAATCCTCAATCCACAGTCCTCAATTCTCAATCCACAATCCTCAATCCTCAGACTTCAAACACCAATACTCAACCCTCAGTCCTCGTCCTCAATCCGCAACCCTCAATCCTCAATCCTCAATCTTCAATCATCAATATTCAATCTTCAATCCTCAATCCTCAATCCTCAATACTCAATCCACAATCCTCAATTCTCAATCGTCAATGCTCAATACTCAATCGTCAATCCTCAATCCCCAGTCCTCAATCTTCAATCCTCAATCCTCAATCCTCAATCCTCAATCCTCAATCCTCAATCCTCAATCCTCAATCCTCAATCCTCAATCCTCAGACCTCAAACATCAATACTCAACCCTCAGTCCCCGTTCTCAATCCACAACCCTCAATCCTCGATCCTCAATCTTCAATCATCAATATTCAATCTTCAATCCTCAATCCTCAATCCTCAATCCTGAATCCTCAATCTTCAGCCCTCGGTCCTCTACAATCAGTTGTCAATCCTCAATCCTCTATAGAATATCATCAATTCACAGTTTTCATTACTCAATACTCAATCTGCAATCTTCAAGTCTCTATCCACAAACATCAATTCTCATCACTCAACCCTCAACACTCAGTCCCCAGTCCTCAATATTCAATCCTGAATCCTCAATCCTCAATCCACAATCCTCAACGTTCAATCCTCAATACTCAATCTTCAATGCTCATTCCTCAATCCTCAATCCACAATCCTCAATCCTTAATCCACAATCTTCAATCCTCAATTCTGAATCTTCAATCCTCAATCCTCAATCCTCAATCCTCAATCCTCATTCTTCAACCCTCAACACCCAATCCTCAATCCTCAATCCTCAATGTTCAATCCGCCATACCCAATCCTCAATCTTCAATACTCAACCCTCAATCCTCAATCCTCAATCCTCAATCCTCAATCTTCAATCCTCAATACTCAATCTTCAATCCTCAATCCTCAATCCTCAATCCTCATTCCACATTCTTCAATCCTCAACACCCAATCCTCAATCTTCAATCCTCAATCCTCAATCCTCAATTCCCAATCCTCAATCCTCAATCCTCAATCCTCAGACCTCAAACATCAATACTCAACCCTCAGTCCTCGTCCTCAATCCACAACCCTCAATCCTCAACACCCAATTCTCAATCTTCAATCCTCAATCCTCAGTCCTCAATTCTCGATCCTAAATACTCAATCCACAGTCCCCAATGTTCAATCCTCAATACCCAAACCTCAATCTTCAATCCTCAATCCTCAATCCTCAATCCTCAAACCTCAATCCTGAATCCCCGATACTGAATCCTCAATCTTCAGCCCTCTGTCCTCTACAATCAGTTGTCAATCCTCAATCCTCAATAGAATATCATCAGTTCACAGTTTTCATTACTCAATACTCAATCTGCAATCTTCAAATCTCTGTCCACAAACATCAATTCTCATCACTCAACCCTCAACACTCAGTCCCCAGTCCTCAATATTCAATCCTGAATCCTCAATCCTCAATCCACAATCCTCAACGTTGAATCCTCAATACTCAATCTTCAATGCTCATTCCACAATCCTCAATCCACAATCCTCAATCCTTAATCCTCAATCTTCAATCCTCAATCCTCAATCCTCAATTCTCAATCCTCAATCCTCAATCCTCAGACTTCAAACACAAATACTCAACCCTCAGTCCTCGTCCTCAATCGACAACTCTCAATCCTCAATCCTCAGTCCTCAGTCCTCAAACCTCAATCCTCAACCCTCAGCCCTCATCCTCAATTCTCAATCCTCAATCTTCAATCCTCAATCCTCAATCATCAATACTCAATCTTCAATCCTCAATCCTCAGTCCTCAAACCTCAATTCTGAATCCTCATTCCTGAGTCCTCAATCTTCAGCCCTCAGTCCTCAACAATCAGTAGTCAATCCTCAATCCTCAATAGCATATCCTCAATTCGCAGGTTTCAATGCTCAATACTCAACCTGCAATCTTCAAATCTGTACCCACAAACATCAATTCTCATCACTGAACCCCCAACACTCAGTCCGTAATCCTCAATATTCAATCCTCAATCCCCAATCTTCAATCCTCAATCCTCAATCTCCAATCCTTAATCTTCAATCCTCAATACTCAATCTTCAATCCTCAATCCTCAATCCTCAATCCTCAATCCTCAATCCTCAATCCCCAATCCTCAATCCTCAATCCTTCATCTTCAATCCTCAATACTCAATCTTCAATCCTCAATCCTCAATCCTCAATCCTCTATCCTCAATCCTCAATCCTCAATCTTCAATCCTCAATCCTCAATCCTTAATCTTCAATCCTCAATACTCAATCTTCAATCCTCAATCCTCAATCCTCAATCCTCTATCCTCAATCCTCAATCCTCAATCTTCAATCCTCAATACTCAAACTGCAATCCTCAATCCTCAGTCCTCGCTCCTCAATTCTCATTCTTCAATCCTCAATACCGGATCCTCAATCTTCAATCCTGAATCCTCAATCCTCAATTCTCAATCCCCAATCCTCAATCCTCAGAACTCAAACATCAATACTCAACCCTCAGTCCTCGTCCTCAATCCACAACCCTCAATCCTCAACACCCAATCCTCAATCTTCAATCCTCAATCCTCAGTCCTCAATTCTCGATCCTCAATAATCAATCCACAGTCCTCAATGTTTAATCCTCAATACCCAAACCTCAATCTTCAATCCTCAATCCTCAATCCTCAATCCTCAATCCTCAGTCCTCAAACCTCAATCCTGAATCCTCAAACCTGAATCCTCAATCTTCACCCATAAGTCCTCAACAATCAATTGTCAATCCTCAATCCTCAATAGAATATCCTCAATTCACAGCTTTCAATACTCAATCCCCATTCTTCAATCTTCATATCTCAATCCACGAACATCAATTCTCATCACGCAACCCTCAACACTCAGTCCTCAATCTTCAATCCACAATCCTCAATCCTCAATCTTCAATCCTCAATACTCAATCTTCAATCCTCAATCCTCAATTCTCAATCCTCAATGCTCAATGCTCAATCGTCAATCCTCAGTTCTCAATCCCCAATCCTCAATCTTCAATCCTCAATCCTCAATCCTCAATCCTCAATCCTCAATCTTCAATCCTCAATACTCAATCTTCAATCCTCAATCCTCAATCCTCAATCCTCAATCCTCAATCCTCAATCCTCAATCCTCAATCCTCAATCCTCAATCCTCAGACCTCAAACATCAATACTCAACCCTCAGTCCCCGTTCTCAATCCACAACCCTCAATCCTCGATCCTCAATCTTCAATCATCAATATTCAATCTTCAATCCTCAATCCTCAATCCTCAATCCTGAATCCTCAATCTTCAGCCCTCGGTCCTCTACAATCAGTTGTCAATCCTCAATCCTCTATAGAATATCATCAATTCACAGTTTTCATTACTCAATACTCAATCTGCAATCTTCAAGTCTCTATCCACAAACATCAATTCTCATCACTCAACCCTCAACACTCAGTCCCCAGTCCTCAATATTCAATCCTGAATCCTCAATCCTCAATCCACAATCCTCAACGTTCAATCCTCAATACTCAATCTTCAATGCTCATTCCTCAATCCTCAATCCACAATCCTCAATCCTTAATCCACAATCTTCAATCCTCAATTCTGAATCTTCAATACTCAATCCTCAATCCTCAATCCTCAATCCTCATTCTTCAACCCTCAACACCCAATCCTCAATCTTCAATCCTCAATGTTCAATCCGCCATACCCAATACTCAATCTTCAATACTCAACCCTCAATCCTCAATCCTCAATCCTCAATCCTCAATCTTCAATCCTCAATACTCAATCTTCAATCCTCAATCCTCAATCCTCAATCCTCACTCCACATTCTTCAATCCTCAACACCCAATCCTCAATCTTCAATCCTCAATCCTCAATCCTCAATTCCCAATCCTCAATCCTCAATCCTCAATCCTCAGACCTCAAACATCAATACTCAACCCTCAGTCCTCGTCCTCAATCCACAACCCTCAATCCTCAACACCCAATTCTCAATCTTCAATCCTCAATCCTCAGTCCTCAATTCTCGATCCTAAATACTCAATCCACAGTCCCCAATG
Organism: Calliopsis andreniformis; assembly: GCF_051401765.1. Taxonomy (NCBI): domain Eukaryota; kingdom Metazoa; phylum Arthropoda; class Insecta; order Hymenoptera; family Andrenidae; genus Calliopsis; species Calliopsis andreniformis. The sequence continues at coordinate 3,391,917 of NW_027480438.1, forward strand.
TTCAATCCTCAATACCCAAACCTCAATCTTCAATCCTCAATCCTCAATCCTCAATCCTCAATCCTCAATCCTCAATACTCAATCCTCAGTCCTCAAACCTCAATCCTGAATCCTCAAACCTGAATCCTCAGTCTTCAGACCTCAGTCCTCAACAATCAGTTGTCAGTCCTCAATCCTCAATAGAATATCCTCAATTCACAGGTTTCAATACTCAATACTCAACCTGAAATCTTCAAATCTCTATCCACAATCATCAATTCTCATCACTCAACCCTCAACACTCAGTCCCCAATCCTCAATCTTCAATCGTCTATCCTCAATCCTCAACCCTCAATCGCCAACCTCCAATTCTGAATACTCAATCTTGAATCCTCAATCCTCAATCCCCAATCCTTTATCCTCAATCCTCATTCTTCAATCCTCAATACCCAATCCTCAATCTTCAATCCTCAATCCTCAATCCTCAATTCTCGACCCTCGATTCTCAGTCCTCGGACCTCAAACCTCAATCCTCAAACCTCAGCCGTCATCCTCAATCCTAAATCCTCAATCTTCAATCCTCAATCTTCAACCCTCAATACTCAATCTTCAATCCTCAATCCTCAGTCCACAATCTGCAATCCTCAATGCACAATCCTCTATCCTCAATCCTCAGTCCTCAATCCTCAATCCTTAATCCTCAAACCTCAATCCTCAACCGTCAGTCCTCGTCCTCAAACCTCAACCCCCAATCCTCAATCCGCAATCTTCAATCATTAATATTGAATCTTCAATCTTCATTCCTCAATCCTCAATCCTCAATCCTCAATCCTCAATCCTCAATCTTCAATCCTCAATGCTCAATCTTCAATCCTCAATCCTCAATCCTCAATCCTCAATCCTCAATCCTCAATCCTCAATCTTCAATCCTCAATACTCAAACTGCAATCCTCAATCCTCTGTCCTCACTCCTCAATTCTCATTCTTCAATCCTCAATACCGGATCCTCAATCTTCAATCCTCAATCCACAGTCCTCAATTCTCAATCCACAATCCTCAATCCTCAGACTTCAAACACCAATACTCAACCCTCAGTCCTCGTCCTCAATCCGCAACCCTCAATCCTCAATGCTCAATCTTCAATCATCAATATTCAATCTTCAATCCTCAATCCTCAATCCTCAATACTCAATCCACAATCCTCAATTCTCAATCTTCAATCCTCAATCCTCAATCCTCAATCCTCAATCCTCAATCCTCATTCTTCAATCCTCAATACCCAATCCTCAATCTTCAATCCTCAATCCTCAATCCTCAATTCTCGACCCTCAATTCTCAGTCCTCAGACCTCAAACCTCAATCCTCAAACCTCAGCCCTCATCCTCAATCCTCAATCCTCAATCCTCAATCCTCAATCCTCAATCCTCAATCCTCATTCCTCAATCCTCAATCTTCAATGCTCAATCTTCAATCCTCAATCCTCAATTCTCAATCCTCAATCCTCAATCCTCAATCCTCAGTCCTCAAACCTCAATCCTGAATCCCCGATACTGAATCCTCAATCTTCAGCCCTCAGTCCTCTACAATCAGTTGTCAATCCTCAATCCTCAATAGAATATCATTAGTTCACAGTTTTCATTACTCAATACTCAATCTGCAATCTTCAAATCTCTATCCACAAACATCAATTCTCATCACTCAACCCTCAACACTCAGTCCCCAATCGTCAATATTCAATCCTCAGTCCTCAATCCTCAATCCACAATCCTCAACGTTCAATCCTCAATACTCAATCTTCAATGATCATTCCTCAATCCTCAATCCTCAATTCTCAATCCTCGATCGTCAATCTTCAATCCTCAATCCTCAATCCTCAATCCTCAATCCTCAATCCTCAATCTTCAATCCTCAATACTCAAACTGCAATCCTCAATCCTCAGTCTTCACTCCTCAATTCTCATTCTTCAATCCTCAATACCGGATCCTCAATCTTCAATCCTCAATCCACAATCCTCAATTCTCAATCCACAATCCTCAATCCTCAGACTTCAAACACCAATACTCAACCCTGAGTCCTCGTCCTCAATCCGCAACCCTCAATCCTCAATCCTCAATCTTCAATCATCAATATTCAATCTTCAATCCTCAATCCTCAATCCTCAATCCTCAATACTCAATCCACAATCCTCAATTCTCAATCGTCAATGCTCAATACTCAATCGTCAATCCTCAAACCCCAATCCTCAATCTTCAATCCTCAATCCTCAATCCCCTATCCTCAATCCTCAATCTTCAATCCTCAATACTCAATCTTCAATCCTCAGTCCTCAATACTCAATCCTCAATCCTCAATCCTCAACCCTCAATCTTCAATCCTCACTACTCAAACTGCAATCCTCAATCCTCAGTCCTCACTCCTCAATCCTCATTCTTCAATCCTCAATACCGAATCCTCAATCTTCAATCCTCAATCCTCAATCTTCAATTCTCAATCCTCAATCCTCAATCCTCAGACTTCAAACACAAATACTCAACCCTCAGTCCTCGTCCTCAATCCACAACCCTCAATCCTCAATCCTCAATCTTCAATCATTAATGTTCAATCTTCAATCTTCAATCCTCAATCCTCAATCCTCAATCCTCAATCCTCAATCCTCAATCCTCAATCCTCAATCCTCAGACCTCAAACATCAATACTCAACCCTCAGTCCCCGTTCTCAATCCACAACCCTCAATCCTCGATCCTCAATCTTCAATCATCAATATTCAATCTTCAATCCTCAATCCTCAATCCTCAATCCTGAATCCTCAATCTTCAGCCCTCGGTCCTCTACAATCAGTTGTCAATCCTCAATCCTCTATAGAATATCATCAATTCACCGTTTTCATTACTCAATACTCAATCTGCAATCTTCAAGTCTCTATCCACAAACATCAATTCTCATCACTCAACCCTCAACACTCAGTCCCCAGTCCTCAATATTCAATCCTGAATCCTCAATCCTCAATCCACAATCCTCAACGTTCAATCCTCAATACTCAATCTTCAATGCTCATTCCTCAATCCTCAATCCACAATCCTCAATCCTTAATCCACAATCTTCAATCCTCAATTCTGAATCTTCAATCCTCAATCCTCAATCCTCAATCCTCAATCCTCATTCTTCAACCCTCAACACCCAATCCTCAATCTTCAATCCTCAATGTTCAATCCGCCATACCCAATCCTCAATCTTCAATACTCAACCCTCAATCCTCAATCCTCAATCCTCAATCCTCAATCTTCAATCCTCAATACTCAATCTTCAATCCTCAATCCTCAATCCTCAATCCTCATTCCACATTCTTCAATCCTCAACACCCAATCCTCAATCTTCAATCCTCAATCCTCAATCCTCAATTCCCAATCCTCAATCCTCAATCCTCAATCCTCAGACCTCAAACATCAATACTCAACCCTCAGTCCTCGTCCTCAATCCACAACCCTCAATCCTCAACACCCAATTCTCAATCTTCAATCCTCAATCCTCAGTCCTCAATTCTCGATCCTAAATACTCAATCCACAGTCCCCAATGTTCAATCCTCAATACCCAAACCTCAATCTTCAATCCTCAATCCTCAATCCTCAATCCTCAAACCTCAATCCTGAATCCCCGATACTGAATCCTCAATCTTCAGCCCTCTGTCCTCTACAATCAGTTGTCAATCCTCAATCCTCAATAGAATATCATCAGTTCACAGTTTTCATTACTCAATACTCAATCTGCAATCTTCAAATCTCTGTCCACAAACATCAATTCTCATCACTCAACCCTCAACACTCAGTCCCCAGTCCTCAATATTCAATCCTGAATCCTCAATCCTCAATCCACAATCCTCAACGTTGAATCCTCAATACTCAATCTTCAATGCTCATTCCACAATCCTCAATCCACAATCCTCAATCCTTAATCCTCAATCTTCAATCCTCAATCCTCAATCCTCAATTCTCAATCCTCAATCCTCAATCCTCAGACTTCAAACACAAATACTCAACCCTCAGTCCTCGTCCTCAATCGACAACTCTCAATCCTCAATCCTCAGTCCTCAGTCCTCAAACCTCAATCCTCAACCCTCAGCCCTCATCCTCAATTCTCAATCCTCAATCTTCAATCCTCAATCCTCAATCATCAATACTCAATCTTCAATCCTCAATCCTCAGTCCTCAAACCTCAATTCTGAATCCTCATTCCTGAGTCCTCAATCTTCAGCCCTCAGTCCTCAACAATCAGTAGTCAATCCTCAATCCTCAATAGCATATCCTCAATTCGCAGGTTTCAATGCTCAATACTCAACCTGCAATCTTCAAATCTGTACCCACAAACATCAATTCTCATCACTGAACCCTCAACACTCAGTCCGTAATCCTCAATATTCAATCCTCAATCCCCAATCTTCAATCCTCAATCCTCAATCTCCAATCCTTAATCTTCAATCCTCAATACTCAATCTTCAATCCTCAATCCTCAATCCTCAATCCTCAATCCTCAATCCTCAATCCCCAATCCTCAATCCTCAATCCTTCATCTTCAATCCTCAATACTCAATCTTCAATCCTCAATCCTCAATCCTCAATCCTCTATCCTCAATCCTCAATCCTCAATCTTCAATCCTCAATCCTCAATCCTTAATCTTCAATCCTCAATACTCAATCTTCAATCCTCAATCCTCAATCCTCAATCCTCTATCCTCAATCCTCAATCCTCAATCTTCAATCCTCAATACTCAAACTGCAATCCTCAATCCTCAGTCCTCGCTCCTCAATTCTCATTCTTCAATCCTCAATACCGGATCCTCAATCTTCAATCCTGAATCCTCAATCCTCAATTCTCAATCCCCAATCCTCAATCCTCAGAACTCAAACATCAATACTCAACCCTCAGTCCTCGTCCTCAATCCACAACCCTCAATCCTCAACACCCAATCCTCAATCTTCAATCCTCAATCCTCAGTCCTCAATTCTCGATCCTCAATAATCAATCCACAGTCCTCAATGTTTAATCCTCAATACCCAAACCTCAATCTTCAATCCTCAATCCTCAATCCTCAATCCTCAATCCTCAGTCCTCAAACCTCAATCCTGAATCCTCAAACCTGAATCCTCAATCTTCACCCATAAGTCCTCAACAATCAATTGTCAATCCTCAATCCTCAATAGAATATCCTCAATTCACAGCTTTCAATACTCAATCCCCATTCTTCAATCTTCATATCTCAATCCACGAACATCAATTCTCATCACGCAACCCTCAACACTCAGTCCTCAATCTTCAATCCACAATCCTCAATCCTCAATCTTCAATCCTCAATACTCAATCTTCAATCCTCAATCCTCAATTCTCAATCCTCAATGCTCAATGCTCAATCGTCAATCCTCAGTTCTCAATCCCCAATCCTCAATCTTCAATCCTCAATCCTCAATCCTCAATCCTCAATCCTCAATCTTCAATCCTCAATACTCAATCTTCAATCCTCAATCCTCAATCCTCAATCCTCAATCCTCAATCCTCAATCCTCAATCCTCAATCCTCAATCCTCAATCCTCAGACCTCAAACATCAATACTCAACCCTCAGTCCCCGTTCTCAATCCACAACCCTCAATCCTCGATCCTCAATCTTCAATCATCAATATTCAATCTTCAATCCTCAATCCTCAATCCTCAATCCTGAATCCTCAATCTTCAGCCCTCGGTCCTCTACAATCAGTTGTCAATCCTCAATCCTCTATAGAATATCATCAATTCACAGTTTTCATTACTCAATACTCAATCTGCAATCTTCAAGTCTCTATCCACAAACATCAATTCTCATCACTCAACCCTCAACACTCAGTCCCCAGTCCTCAATATTCAATCCTGAATCCTCAATCCTCAATCCACAATCCTCAACGTTCAATCCTCAATACTCAATCTTCAATGCTCATTCCTCAATCCTCAATCCACAATCCTCAATCCTTAATCCACAATCTTCAATCCTCAATTCTGAATCTTCAATACTCAATCCTCAATCCTCAATCCTCAATCCTCATTCTTCAACCCTCAACACCCAATCCTCAATCTTCAATCCTCAATGTTCAATCCGCCATACCCAATCCTCAATCTTCAATACTCAACCCTCAATCCTCAATCCTCAATCCTCAATCCTCAATCTTCAATCCTCAATACTCAATCTTCAATCCTCAATCCTCAATCCTCAATCCTCACTCCACATTCTTCAATCCTCAACACCCAATCCTCAATCTTCAATCCTCAATCCTCAATCCTCAATTCCCAATCCTCAATCCTCAATCCTCAATCCTCAGACCTCAAACATCAATACTCAACCCTCAGTCCTCGTCCTCAATCCACAACCCTCAATCCTCAACACCCAATTCTCAATCTTCAATCCTCAATCCTCAGTCCTCAATTCTCGATCCTAAATACTCAATCCACAGTCCCCAATGTTCAATCCTCAATACCCAAACCTCAATCTTCAATCCTCAATCCTCAATCCTCAATCCTCAATCCTCAATCCTCAATACTCAATCCTCAGTCCTCAAACCTCAATCCTGAATCCTCAAACCTGAATCCTCAGTCTTCAGACCTCAGTCCTCAACAATCAGTTGTCAGTCCTCAATCCTCAATAGAATATCCTCAATTCACAGGTTTCAATACTCAATACTCAACCTGAAATCTTCAAATCTCTATCCACAATCATCAATTCTCATCACTCAACCCTCAACACTCAGTCCCCAATCCTCAATCTTCAATCGTCTATCCTCAATCCTCAACCCTTAATCGCCAACCTCCAATTCTGAATACTCAATCTTGAATCCTCAATCCTCAATCCCCAATCCTTTATCCTCAATCCTCATTCTTCAATCCTCAATACCCAATCCTCAATCTTCAATCCTCAATCCTCAATCCTCAATTCTCGACCCTCGATTCTCAGTCCTCGGACCTCAAACCTCAATCCTCAAACCTCAGCCGTCATCCTCAATCCTAAATCCTCAATCTTCAATCCTCAATCTTCAACCCTCAATACTCAATCTTCAATCCTCAATCCTCAGTCCACAATCTGCAATCCTCAATGCACAATCCTCTATCCTCAATCCTCAGTCCTCAATCCTCAATCCTTAATCCTCAAACCTCAATCCTCAACCGTCAGTCCTCGTCCTCAAACCTCAACCCCCAATCCTCAATCCGCAATCTTCAATCATTAATATTGAATCTTCAATCTTCATTCCTCAATCCTCAATCCTCAATCCTCAATCCTCAATCCTCAATCTTCAATCCTCAATGCTCAATCTTCAATCCTCAATCCTCAATCCTCAATCCTCAATCCTCAATCCTCAATCCTCAATCTTCAATCCTCAATACTCAAACTGCAATCCTCAATCCTCTGTCCTCACTCCTCAATTCTCATTCTTCAATCCTCAATACCGGATCCTCAATCTTCAATCCTCAATCCACAGTCCTCAATTCTCAATCCACAATCCTCAATCCTCAGACTTCAAACACCAATACTCAACCCTCAGTCCTCGTCCTCAATCCGCAACCCTCAATCCTCAATGCTCAATCTTCAATCATCAATATTCAATCTTCAATCCTCAATCCTCAATCCTCAATACTCAATCCACAATCCTCAATTCTCAATCTTCAATCCTCAATCCTCAATCCTCAATCCTCAATCCTCAATCCTCATTCTTCAATCCTCAATACCCAATCCTCAATCTTCAATCCTCAATCCTCAATCCTCAATTCTCGACCCTCAATTCTCAGTCCTCAGACCTCAAACCTCAATCCTCAAACCTCAGCCCTCATCCTCAATCCTCAATCCTCAATCCTCAATCCTCAATCCTCAATCCTCAATCCTCATTCCTCAATCCTCAATCTTCAATGCTCAATCTTCAATCCTCAATCCTCAATTCTCAATCCTCAATCCTCAATCCTCAATCCTCAGTCCTCAAACCTCAATCCTGAATCCCCGATACTGAATCCTCAATCTTCAGCCCTCAGTCCTCTACAATCAGTTGTCAATCCTCAATCCTCAATAGAATATCATTAGTTCACAGTTTTCATTACTCAATACTCAATCTGCAATCTTCAAATCTCTATCCACAAACATCAATTCTCATCACTCAACCCTCAACACTCAGTCCCCAATCGTCAATATTCAATCCTCAGTCCTCAATCCTCAATCCACAATCCTCAACGTTCAATCCTCAATACTCAATCTTCAATGATCATTCCTCAATCCTCAATCCTCAATTCTCAATCCTCGATCGTCAATCTTCAATCCTCAATCCTCAATCCTCAATCCTCAATCCTCAATCCTCAATCTTCAATCCTCAATACTCAAACTGCAATCCTCAATCCTCAGTCTTCACTCCTCAATTCTCATTCTTCAATCCTCAATACCGGATCCTCAATCTTCAATCCTCAATCCACAATCCTCAATTCTCAATCCACAATCCTCAATCCTCAGACTTCAAACACCAATACTCAACCCTGAGTCCTCGTCCTCAATCCGCAACCCTCAATCCTCAATCCTCAATCTTCAATCATCAATATTCAATCTTCAATCCTCAATCCTCAATCCTCAATCCTCAATACTCAATCCACAATCCTCAATTCTCAATCGTCAATGCTCAATACTCAATCGTCAATCCTCAAACCCCAATCCTCAATCTTCAATCCTCAATCCTCAATCCCCTATCCTCAATCCTCAATCTTCAATCCTCAATACTCAATCTTCAATCCTCAGTCCTCAATACTCAATCCTCAATCCTCAATCCTCAATCCTCAATCTTCAATCCTCACTACTCAAACTGCAATCCTCAATCCTCAGTCCTCACTCCTCAATCCTCATTCTTCAATCCTCAATACCGAATCCTCAATCTTCAATCCTCAATCCTCAATCTTCAATTCTCAATCCTCAATCCTCAATCCTCAGACTTCAAACACAAATACTCAACCCTCAGTCCTCGTCCTCAATCCACAACCCTCAATCCTCAATCCTCAATCTTCAATCATTAATGTTCAATCTTCAATCTTCAATCCTCAATCGTCAATCCTCAACCCTCAATCCTCAACGTTCAATCCTCAATACCCAATCCTCAGTCTTCCACCCTCAATCCTCAATACTCAATCCTCAATCCTCAATACTCAGTCCTCAATCCTCAGTCCTCAAACCTCAATCCTCAATCCTCAATCCTCAATCCCCAATCTTCAATCCTCAATACTCAAACTGCAATCCTCAGTCCTCAGTCCTCACTCCTCAATTCTCATTCTTCAATCCTCAATACCGAATCCTCAATCTTCAATCCTCAATCCACAATCCTCAATTCTCAATCCACAATCCTCAATCCTCAGACTTCAAACACCAATACTCAACCCTCAGTCCTCGTCCTCAATCCGCAACCCTCAATCCTCAATCCTCAATCTTCAATCATTAATATTCAATCTTCAATCCTCAATCCTCAATCCTCAATCCTCAAACCTCAATCCTCATTCTTCAATCCTCAATCTTCAATGCTCAATCTTCAATCCTCAATCCTCAATTCTCAATCCTCAATCCTCAATCCTCAATCCTCAGTCCTCAAACCTCAATCCTGAATCCCCGATACTGAATCCTCAATCTTCAGCCCTCTGTCCTCTACAATCAGTTGTCAATCCTCAATCCTCAATAGAATATCATCAGTTCACAGTTTTCATTACTCAATACTCAATCTGCAATCTTCAAATCTCTGTCCACAAACATCAATTCTCATCACTCAACCCTCAACACTCAGTCCCCAATCGTCAATATTCAATCCTCAGTCCTCAATCCTCAATCCACAATCCTCAACGTTCAATCCTCAATACTCAATCTTCAATGATCATTCCTCAATCCTCAATCCTCAATTCTCAATCCTCGATCGTCAATCTTCAATCCTCAATCCTCAATCCTCAATCCTCAATCCTCAATCCTCAATCTTCAATCCTCAATACTCAAACTGCAATCCTCAATCCTCAGTCTTCACTCCTCAATTCTCATTCTTCAATCCTCAATACCGGATCCTCAATCTTCAATCCTCAATCCACAATCCTCAATTCTCAATCCACAATCCTCAATCCTCAGACTTCAAACACCAATACTCAACCCTGAGTCCTCGTCCTCAATCCGCAACCCTCAATCCTCAATCCTCAATCTCCAATCATCAATATTCAATCTTCAATCCTCAATCCTCAATCCTCAATCCTCAATACTCAATCCACAATCCTCAATTCTCAATCGTCAATGCTCAATACTCAATCGTCAATCCTCAAACCCCAATCCTCAATCTTCAATCCTCAATCCTCAATCCCCTATCCTCAATCCTCAATCTTCAATCCTCAATACTCAATCTTCAATCCTCAGTCCTCAATACTCAATCCTCAATCCTCAATCCTCAATCCTCAATCTTCAATCCTCACTACTCAAACTGCAATCCTCAATCCTCAGTCCTCACTCCTCAATCCTCATTCTTCAATCCTCAATACCGAATCCTCAATCTTCAATCCTCAATCCTCTATCTTCAATTCTCAATCCTCAATCCTCAATCCTCAGACTTCAAACACAAATACTCAACCCTCAGTCCTCGTCCTCAATCCACAACCCTCAATCCTCAATCCTCAATCTTCAATCATTAATGTTCAATCTTCAATCTTCAATCCTCAATCCTCAATCCTCAACCCTCAATCCTCAACGTTCAATCCTCAATACCCAATCCTCAGTCTTCCACCCTCAATCCTCAATACTCAATCCTCAATCCTCAATACTCAGTCCTCAATCCTCAGTCCTCAAACCTCAATCCTCAATCCTCAATCCTCAATCCCCAATCTTCAATCCTCAATACTCAAACTGCAATCCTCAGTCCTCAGTCCTCACTCCTCAATTCTCATTCTTCAATCCTCAATACCGAATCCTCAATCTTCAATCCTCAATCCACAATCCTCAATTCTCAATCCACAATCCTCAATCCTCAGACTTCAAACACCAATACTCGACCCTCAGTCCTCGTCCTCAATCCGCAACCCTCAATCCTCAATCCTCAATCTTCAATCATTAATATTCAATCTTCAATCCTCAATCCTCAATCCTCAATCCTCAACTCTCAATCCTCAATACTCAATCTTCAATACTCAATCCTCAATCCTCAATCCTAAATCCTCAATCCTCAATCCTCAATCTTCAATCCTCAATACTCAAACTGCAATCCTCAATTCTCGACCCTCAATTCTCAGTCCTCAGACCTGAAACCTCAATCCTCAAACCTCAGCCCTCATCCTCAATCCTCAAACCTCAATCCTCAATCCTCAATCCTCAATCCTCAATCCTCATTCTTCAATCCTCAATCTTCAATGCTCAATCTTCAATCCTCAATCCTCAATTCTCAATCCTCAATCCTCAATCCTCAATCCTCAGTCCTCAAACCTCAATCCTGAATCCCCGATACTGAATCCTCAATCTTCAGCCCTCTGTCCTCTACAATCAGTTGTCAATCCTCAATCCTCAATAGAATATCATCAGTTCACAGTTTTCATTACTCAATACTCAATCTGCAATCTTCAAATCTCTGTCCACAAACATCAATTCTCATCACTCAACCCGCAACACTCAGTCCCCAATCGTCAATATTCAATCCTCAATCCTCAATCCTCAATCCACAATCCTCAACGTTCAATCCTCAATACTCAATCTTCAATGATCATTCCTCAATCCTCAATCCTCAATTCTCAATCCTCAATCGTCAATCTTCAAACCTCAATACTCAATCTTCAATCGTCAATCCTCAATGTTCAACAATCAATACCCAATCCTCAGTCTTCAATCCTCAATCCACAATCCTCAATTCTCAATCGTCAATGCTCAGTCCTCAATCCTCAATCTTCAATCCTCAATACTCAATCTTCAATCCTCAATCCTCAATCCCCTATCCTCAATCCTCAATCTTCAATCCTCAATACTCAATCTTCAATCCTCAGTCCTCAATACTCAATCCTCAATCCTCAATCCTCAATCCTCAATCTTCAATCCTCACTACTCAAACTGCAATCCTCAATCCTCAGTCCTCACTCCTCAATCCTCATTCTTCAATCCTCAATACCGAATCCTCAATCTTCAATCCTCAATCCTCAATCTTCAATTCTCAATCCTCAATCCTCAATCCTCAGACTTCAAACACAAATACTCAACCCTCAGTCCTCGTCCTCAATCCACAACCCTCAATCCTCAATCCTCAATCCTCAATCCTCAATCCTCATTCCTCAATCCTCAATCTTCAATGCTCAATCTTCAATCCTCAATCCTCAATTCTCAATCCTCAATCCTCAATCCTCAATCCTCAGTCCTCAAACCTCAATCCTGAATCCCCGATACTGAATCCTCAATCTTCAGCCCTCAGTCCTCTACAATCAGTTGTCAATCCTCAATCCTCAATAGAATATCATTAGTTCACAGTTTTCATTACTCAATACTCAATCTGCAATCTTCAAATCTCTATCCACAAACATCAATTCTCATCACTCAACCCTCAACACTCAGTCCCCAATCGTCAATATTCAATCCTCAGTCCTCAATCCTCAATCCACAATCCTCAACGTTCAATCCTCAATACTCAATCTTCAATGATCATTCCTCAATCCTCAATCCTCAATTCTCAATCCTCGATCGTCAATCTTCAATCCTCAATCCTCAATCCTCAATCCTCAATCCTCAATCCTCAATCCTCAATCTTCAATCCTCAATACTCAAACTGCAATCCTCAATCCTCAGTCTTCACTCCTCAATTCTCATTCTTCAATCCTCAATACCGGATCCTCAATCTTCAATCCTCAATCCACAATCCTCAATTCTCAATCCACAATCCTCAATCCTCAGACTTCAAACACCAATACTCAACCCTGAGTCCTCGTCCTCAATCCGCAACCCTCAATCCTCAATCCTCAATCTTCAATCATCAATATTCAATCTTCAATCCTCAATCCTCAATCCTCAATCCTCAATACTCAATCCACAATCCTCAATTCTCAATCGTCAATGCTCAATACTCAATCGTCAATCCTCAAACCCCAATCCTCAATCTTCAATCCTCAATCCTCAATCCCCTATCCTCAATCCTCAATCTTCAATCCTCAATACTCAATCTTCAATCCTCAGTCCTCAATACTCAATCCTCAATCCTCAATCCTCAATCCTCAATCTTCAATCCTCACTACTCAAACTGCAATCCTGAATCCTCAGTCCTCACTCCTCAATCCTCATTCTTCAATCCTCAATACCGAATCCTCAATCTTCAATCCTCAATCCTCAATCTTCAATTCTCAATCCTCAATCCTCAATCCTCAGACTTCAAACACAAATACTCAACCCTCAGTCCTCGTCCTCAATCCACAACCCTCAATCCTCAATCCTCAATCTTCAATCATTAATGTTCAATCTTCAATCTTCAATCCTCAATCCTCAATCCTCAACCCTCAATCCTCAACGTTCAATCCTCAATACCCAATCCTCAGTCTTCCACCCTCAATCCTCAATACTCAATCCTCAATCCTCAATACTCAGTCCTCAATCCTCAGTCCTCAAACCTCAATCCTCAATCCTCAATCCTCAATCCCCAATCTTCAATCCTCAATACTCAAACTGCAATCCTCAGTCCTCAGTCCTCACTCCTCAATTCTCATTCTTCAATCCTCAATACCGAATCCTCAATCTTCAATCCTCAATCCACAATCCTCAATTCTCAATCCACAATCCTCAATCCTCAGACTTCAAACACCAATACTCAACCCTCAGTCCTCGTCCTCAATCCGCAACCCTCAATCCTCAATCCTCAATCTTCAATCATTAATATTCAATCTTCAATCCTCAATCCTCAATCCTCAATCCTCAATCCTCAATCCTCAATCCTCAATCTTCAATCCTCAATACTCAAACTGCAATCCTCAATCCTCAGTCTTCACTCCTCAATTCTCATTCTTCAATCCTCAATACCGGATCCTCAATCTTCAATCCTCAATCCACAATCCTCAATTCTCAATCCACAATCCTCAATCCTCAGACTTCAAACACCAATACTCAACCCTGAGTCCTCGTCCTCAATCCGCAACCCTCAATCCTCAATCCTCAATCTCCAATCATCAATATTCAATCTTCAATCCTCAATCCTCAATCCTCAATCCTCAATACTCAATCCACAATCCTCAATTCTCAATCGTCAATGCTCAATACTCAATCGTCAATCCTCAAACCCCAATCCTCAATCTTCAATCCTCAATCCTCAATCCCCTATCCTCAATCCTCAATCTTCAATCCTCAATACTCAATCTTCAATCCTCAGTCCTCAATACTCAATCCTCAATCCTCAATCCTCAATCCTCAATCTTCAATCCTCACTACTCAAACTGCAATCCTCAATCCTCAGTCCTCACTCCTCAATCCTCATTCTTCAATCCTCAATACCGAATCCTCAATCTTCAATCCTCAATCCTCTATCTTCAATTCTCAATCCTCAATCCTCAATCCTCAGACTTCAAACACAAATACTCAACCCTCAGTCCTCGTCCTCAATCCACAACCCTCAATCCTCAATCCTCAATCTTCAATCATTAATGTTCAATCTTCAATCTTCAATCCTCAATCCTCAATCCTCAACCCTCAATCCTCAACGTTCAATCCTCAATACCCAATCCTCAGTCTTCCACCCTCAATCCTCAATACTCAATCCTCAATCCTCAATACTCAGTCCTCAATCCTCAGTCCTCAAACCTCAATCCTCAATCCTCAATCCTCAATCCCCAATCTTCAATCCTCAATACTCAAACTGCAATCCTCAGTCCTCAGTCCTCACTCCTCAATTCTCATTCTTCAATCCTCAATACCGAATCCTCAATCTTCAATCCTCAATCCACAATCCTCAATTCTCAATCCACAATCCTCAATCCTCAGACTTCAAACACCAATACTCGACCCTCAGTCCTCGTCCTCAATCCGCAACCCTCAATCCTCAATCCTCAATCTTCAATCATTAATATTCAATCTTCAATCCTCAATCCTCAATCCTCAATCCTCAACTCTCAATCCTCAATACTCAATCTTCAATACTCAATCCTCAATCCTCAATCCTAAATCCTCAATCCTCAATCCTCAATCTTCAATCCTCAATACTCAAACTGCAATCCTCAATTCTCGACCCTCAATTCTCAGTCCTCAGACCTGAAACCTCAATCCTCAAACCTCAGCCCTCATCCTCAATCCTCAAACCTCAATCCTCAATCCTCAATCCTCAATCCTCAATCCTCATTCTTCAATCCTCAATCTTCAATGCTCAATCTTCAATCCTCAATCCTCAATTCTCAATCCTCAATCCTCAATCCTCAATCCTCAGTCCTCAAACCTCAATCCTGAATCCCCGATACTGAATCCTCAATCTTCAGCCCTCTGTCCTCTACAATCAGTTGTCAATCCTCAATCCTCAATAGAATATCATCAGTTCACAGTTTTCATTACTCAATACTCAATCTGCAATCTTCAAATCTCTGTCCACAAACATCAATTCTCATCACTCAACCCTCAACACTCAGTCCCCAATCGTCAATATTCAATCCTCAATCCTCAATCCTCAATCCACAATCCTCAACGTTCAATCCTCAATACTCAATCTTCAATGATCATTCCTCAATCCTCAATCCTCAATTCTCAATCCTCAATCGTCAATCTTCAAACCTCAATACTCAATCTTCAATCGTCAATCCTCAATGTTCAACAATCAATACCCAATCCTCAGTCTTCAATCCTCAATCCACAATCCTCAATTCTCAATCGTCAATGCTCAGTCCTCAATCCTCAATCTTCAATCCTCAATACTCAATCTTCAATCCTCAATCCTCAATCCCCTATCCTCAATCCTCAATCTTCAATCCTCAATACTCAATCTTCAATCCTCAGTCCTCAATACTCAATCCTCAATCCTCAATCCTCAATCCTCAATCTTCAATCCTCACTACTCAAACTGCAATCCTCAATCCTCAGTCCTCACTCCTCAATCCTCATTCTTCAATCCTCAATACCGAATCCTCAATCTTCAATCCTCAATCCTCAATCTTCAATTCTCAATCCTCAATCCTCAATCCTCAGACTTCAAACACAAATACTCAACCCTCAGTCCTCGTCCTCAATCCACAACCCTCAATCCTCAATCCTCAATCCTCAATCCTCAATCCTCATTCCTCAATCCTCAATACCGGATCCTCAATCTTCAATCCTCAATCCACAATCCTCAATTCTCAATCCACAATCCTCAATCCTCAGACTTCAAACACCAATACTCAACCCTGAGTCCTCGTCCTCAATCCGCAACCCTCAATCCTCAATCCTCAATCTTCAATCATCAATATTCAATCTTCAATCCTCAATCCTCAATCCTCAATCCTCAATACTCAATCCACAATCCTCAATTCTCAATCGTCAATGCTCAATACTCAATCGTCAATCCTCAAACCCCAATCCTCAATCTTCAATCCTCAATCCTCAATCCCCTATCCTCAATCCTCAATCTTCAATCCTCAATACTCAATCTTCAATCCTCAGTCCTCAATACTCAATCCTCAATCCTCAATCCTCAATCCTCAATCTTCAATCCTCACTACTCAAACTGCAATCCTGAATCCTCAGTCCTCACTCCTCAATCCTCATTCTTCAATCCTCAATACCGAATCCTCAATCTTCAATCCTCAATCCTCAATCTTCAATTCTCAATCCTCAATCCTCAATCCTCAGACTTCAAACACAAATACTCAACCCTCAGTCCTCGTCCTCAATCCACAACCCTCAATCCTCAATCCTCAATCTTCAATCATTAATGTTCAATCTTCAATCTTCAATCCTCAATCCTCAATCCTCAACCCTCAATCCTCAACGTTCAATCCTCAATACCCAATCCTCAGTCTTCCACCCTCAATCCTCAATACTCAATCCTCAATCCTCAATACTCAGTCCTCAATCCTCAGTC
Organism: Calliopsis andreniformis; assembly: GCF_051401765.1. Classification (NCBI taxonomy): domain Eukaryota; kingdom Metazoa; phylum Arthropoda; class Insecta; order Hymenoptera; family Andrenidae; genus Calliopsis; species Calliopsis andreniformis. The sequence continues at coordinate 3,408,948 of NW_027480438.1, forward strand.
CTCAAACCTCAATCCTCAATCCTCAATCCTCAATCCCCAATCTTCAATCCTCAATACTCAAACTGCAATCCTCAGTCCTCAGTCCTCACTCCTCAATTCTCATTCTTCAATCCTCAATACCGAATCCTCAATCTTCAATCCTCAATCCACAATCCTCAATTCTCAATCCACAATCCTCAATCCTCAGACTTCAAACACCAATACTCAACCCTCAGTCCTCGTCCTCAATCCGCAACCCTCAATCCTCAATCCTCAATCTTCAATCATTAATATTCAATCTTCAATCCTCAATCCTCAATCCTCAATCCTCAACTCTCAATCCTCAATACTCAATCTTCAATACTCAATCCTCAATCCTCAATCCTAAATCCTCAATCCTCAATCCTCAATCTTCAATCCTCAATACTCAAACTGCAATCCTCAATTCTCGACCCTCAATTCTCAGTCCTCAGACCTGAAACCTCAATCCTCAAACCTCAGCCCTCATCCTCAATCCTCAAACCTCAATCCTCAATCCTCAATCCTCAATCCTCAATCCTCATTCTTCAATCCTCAATCTTCAATGCTCAATCTTCAATCCTCAATCCTCAATTCTCAATCCTCAATCCTCAATCCTCAATCCTCAGTCCTCAAACCTCAATCCTGAATCCCCGATACTGAATCCTCAATCTTCAGCCCTCTGTCCTCTACAATCAGTTGTCAATCCTCAATCCTCAATAGAATATCATCAGTTCACAGTTTTCATTACTCAATACTCAATCTGCAATCTTCAATTCTCTGTCCACAAACATCAATTCTCATCACTCAACCCTCAACACTCAGTCCCCAATCGTCAATATTCAATCCTCAATCCTCAATCCTCAATCCACAATCCTCAACGTTCAATCCTCAATACTCAATCTTCAATGATCATTCCTCAATCCTCAATCCTCAATTCTCAATCCTCAATCGTCAATCTTCAAACCTCAATACTCAATCTTCAATCGTCAATCCTCAATGTTCAACAATCAATACCCAATCCTCAGTCTTCAATCCTCAATCCTCAATCCTCAATCCTCCATCCTCAATGCTCAGTCCTCAATCCTCAATCTTCAATCCTCAATACTCAATCTTCAATCCTCAATCGTCAATCCTCAATCCTCAATCTTCAATCCTCAATACTGAATCTTCAATCCTCAATCCTCAATCCTCAATCCTCAATCCTCAATCCTCATTCTTCTATCCTCAACACCCAATCCTCAACCTTCAATCCTCAGTCTTCAATCTTCAATCCTCAATAGTCAATCTTCAATCCTCAATCCTCAATAATCAATCCTCAATCCACATTCTTCAATCCTCAACACCCAATCCTCAATCTTCAATCCTCAATCCTCAGTCCTCAATTCTCAATCCTCAATCCTCAATCCTCAGACCTCAAACATCAATACTCAACCCTCAGTCTTCGTCCTCAATCCACAACCCTCAATCCTCGATCCTCAATCTTCAATCATCAATATTCAATCTTCAATCCTCAATCCTCGATCCTCAATACTCAATCCACAATCCTCAATTCTCAATCGTCAATGCTCTATACTCAATCCTCAATCCTCAATACTCAGTCCTCAATCCTCAATCTTCAATCCTCAGTACTCAAACCTCAATCCTGAATCCTCAATCCTGAATCCTCAATCTTCAGCCCTCGGTCCTCTACAATCAGTTGTCAATCCTCAATCCTCAATAGAATATCATCAATTCACAGTTTTCATTACTCAATACTCAATCTGCAATCTTCAAATCTCTATCCACAAACATCAATTCTCATCACTCAACCCTCAACACTCAGTCCCCAGTCCTCAATATTCAATCCTGAATCCTCAATCTTCAATCATTAATGTTCAATCTTCAATCTTCAATCCTCAATCCTCAATCCTCAACCCTCAATCCTCAACGTTCAATCCTCAATACCCAATCCTCAGTCTTCCACCCTCAATCCTCAATACTCAATCCTCAATCCTCAATACTCAGTCCTCAATCCTCAGTCCTCAAACCTCAATCCTCAATCCTCAATCCTCAATCCCCAATCTTCAATCCTCAATACTCAAACTGCAATCCTCAGTCCTCAGTCCTCACTCCTCAATTCTCATTCTTCAATCCTCAATACCGAATCCTCAATCTTCAATCCTCAATCCACAATCCTCAATTCTCAATCCACAATCCTCAATCCTCAGACTTCAAACACCAATACTCAACCCTCAGTCCTCGTCCTCAATCCGCAACCCTCAATCCTCAATCCTTAATCTTCAATCATTAATATTCAATCTTCAATCCTCAATCCTCAATCCTCAATCCTCAACTCTCAATCCTCAATACTCAATCTTCAATACTCAATCCTCAATCCTCAATCCTAAATCCTCAATCCTCAATCCTCAATCTTCAATCCTCAATACTCAAACTGCAATCCTCAATTCTCTGTCCACAAACATCAATTCTCATCACTCAACCCTCAACACTCAGTCTCCAATCGTCAATATTCAATCCTCAATCCTCAATCCTCAATCCACAATCCTCAACGTTCAATCCTCAATACTCAATCTTCAATGATCATTCCTCAATCCTCAATCCTCAATTCTCAATCCTCAATCGTCAATCTTCAAACCTCAATACTCAATCTTCAATCGTCAATCCTCAATGTTCAACAATCAATACCCAATCCTCAGTCTTCAATCCTCAATCCTCAATCCTCAATCCTCCATCCTCAATGCTCAGTCCTCAGTCCTCAATCTTCAATCCTCAATACTCAATCTTCAATCCTCAATCGTCAATCCTCAATCCTCAATCTTCAATCCTCAATACTGAATCTTCAATCCTCAATCCTCAATCCTCAATCCTCAATCCTCAATCCTCATTCATCTATCCTCAACACCCAATCCTCAACCTTCAATCCTCAGTCTTCAATCTTCAATCCTCAATAGTCAATCTTCAATCCTCAATCCTCAATAATCAATCCTCAATCCACATTCTTCAATCCTCAACACCCAATCCTCAATCTTCAATCCTCAATCCTCAGTCCTCAATTCTCAATCCTCAATCCTCAATCCTCAGACCTCAAACATCAATACTCAACCCTCAGTCTTCGTCCTCAATCCACAACCCTCAATCCTCGATCCTCAATCTTCAATCATCAATATTCAATCTTCAATCCTCAATCCTCGATCCTCAATACTCAATCCACAATCCTCAATTCTCAATCGTCAATGCTCTATACTCAATCCTCAATCCTCAATACTCAGTCCTCAATCCTCAATCTTCAATCCTCAGTCCTCAAACCTCAATTCTGAATCCTCAATCCTGAGTCCTCAATCTTCAGCCCTCAGTCCTCAACAATCAGTAGTCAATCCTCAATCCTCAATAGAATATCCTCAATTCACAGGTTTCAATACTCAATACTCAACCTGCAATCTTCAAATCTCTATCCACAAACATCAATTCTCATCACTCAGCCCTCAACGCTCAGTCCCCAATCCTCAATCTTCAATCCCCAATCCTCAATACTCAATCCTCAATCCTCAGTCCTCAAACCTCAATCCTGAATCCTCAACCCTGAATCCTCAATCTCCAGCCCTCTGTCCTCAACAATCAGTTGTCAATCCTCAATCCTCAATAGCATATCCTCAATTCGCAGGTTTCAATGCTCAATACTCAACCTGCAATCTTCAAATCTGTACCCACAAACATCAATTCTCATCACTGAACCCTCAACACTCAGTCCCCAATCCTCAATATTCAATCCTCAATCCCCAATCTTCAATCCTCAATCCTCAATCTCCAATCCTTAATCTTCAATCCTCAATACTCAATCTTCAATCCTCAATCCTCAATCCTCAATCCTCAATCCTCAATCCTCAATCCCCAATCCTCAATCCTCAATCCTTAATCTTCAATCCTCAATACTCAATCTTCAATCCTCAATCCTCAATCCTCAATCCTCTATCCTCAATCCTCAATCCTCAATCTTCAATCCTCAATACTCAAACTGCAATCCTCAATCCTCAGTCCTCACTCCTCAATTCTCATTCTTCAATCCTCAATACCGGATCCTCAATCTTCAATCCTGAATCCTCAATCCTCAATTCTCAATCCCCAATCCTCAATCCTCAGAACTCAAACATCAATACTCAACCCTCAGTCCTCGTCCTCAATCCACAACCCTCAATCCTCAACACCCAATCCTCAATCTTCAATCCTCAGTCCTCAAACCTCAATCCTGAATCCTCAATCCTGAATCCTCAATCTTGAGCCCTCAGTCCTCTACAATCAGTTGTCAATCCTCAATCCTCAATAGAATATCATCAATTCACAGTTTTCATTACTCAATACTCAATCTGCAATCTTCAAATCTCTATCCACAAACATCAATTCTCATCACTCAACCCTCAACACTCAGTCCCCAGTCCTCAATATTCAATCCTGAATCCTCAATCCTCAATCCACAATCCTCAACGTTCAAACCTCAATACTCAATCTTCAATGCTCATTCCTCAATCCTCAATCCTCAATTCTCAATCCTCAATCGTCAGTCGTCAATCTTCAATACTCAACCTTCAATCCTCAATCCTCAATCCTCGGTCCTCAATCCTCAATCGTCAATCTCCAATCCTGAATACTCAATCTTCAATACTCAATCCTCAATCCTCAATCCTCAATCCTCACTCCTCATTCTTCAATCCTCAATACCCAATCCTCAATCTTCAATCCTCAATCCTCAATCCTCAATTCTCAATCCTCAATCCTCAGTCCTCAGTCCTCAAACCTCAATCCTCAACCCACAGCCCTCATCCTCAATCCTAAATCCTCAGTCCTCAATCCTCAATCTTCAACCCTCAATACTCAATCTTCAATCCTCAATCCTCAGTCCACAATCTGCAATCCTCAATGCACAATCCTCAATCCTCAATCCTCAGTCCTCAATCCTCAATCCTCAATCCTCAGACCTCAATCCTCAACCGTCAGTCCTCGTCCTCAAACCTCAAACCCCAATCCTCAATCCTCAATCTTCAATCATCAATACTCTATCTTCAATCCTCAATCCGCAATCCTCAATCCTCAATCCTCAATCCTCAATCCTCAATATTCAACGCACAACCATCAGCCATCAATCCTCAATCCTCAATCCTCAATCCTCAATCCTCAGTCCTCAAACGTCAATCCTGAATCCTCAAACCTGAATCCTCAATCTTCACCCATAAGTCCTCAACAATCAATTGTCAATCCTCAATCCTCAATAGAATATCCTGAATTCACAGTTTTCAATACTCAATCCCCATTCTTCAATCTTCAAATCTCAATCCACAAACATCAATCCTCATCACGCAACCCTCAACACTCAGTCCTCAATCTTCAATCCACAATTCTCAATCCTCAATCTTCAATCCTCAGTACTCAATCTTCAATCCTCAATCCTCAATTCTCAATCCTCAATGCTCAATACTCAATCGTCAATCCTCAGTCCTCAATCCCCAATCCTCAATCTTCAATACTCAATCCTCAATCCTCAATCCTCAGTCCTCAATCTTCAATCCTCAATACTCAACCTTCAATCATCAATCCTCAATACTCAATCCTCAATCCTCAATCCTCAATCCTCAATCTTCAATCCTCAATACTCAAACTGCAATCCTCAGTCCTCAGTCCTCACTCCTCAATTCTCATTCTTCAATCCTCAATACCGAATCCTCAATCTTCAATCCTCAATCCACAATCCTCAATTCTCAATCCACAATTCTCAATCCTCAGACTTCAAACACCAATACTCAACCCTCAGTCCTCGTCCTCAATCCGCAACCCTCAATCCTCAATCCTCAATCGTCAATCATTAATATTCAATCTTCAATTCTCAATCCTCAATCCTCAATCCTCAACTATCAACCCTCAATGTTCAATCCTCAATACCCAATCCTCAGTCTTCAATCCTCAATCCCCAATCCTCAATCCTCAATCCTCAATTCTCAGTCCTCAATCCTCAATCTTCAATCCTCAATACTCAATCTTCAATCCTCAATCCTCAATCCTCAATCTTCAATCCTCAATACTGAATCTTCTATCCTCAATCTCCAATCCTCAATGTTCAATCCGCAATACCCAATCCTCAACCCTCAACACTCAGTCCCCAATCCTCAATATTCAATCCTCAATCCTCAGTCCTCAATCCACAATCCTCAACGTTCAATGCTCAATACTCTATCTTCAATGCTCATTCCTCAATCCTCAATCCTCAATTCTCAATCCTCAATCGTCAACCTTCAATCCTCAATACTCAATCTTCAACCCTCAATCCTCAATGTTCAATCCTCAATACCCAATCTTCAGTCTTCAATCCTCAATCCTCAATCCTCAATCCTCAATCCTCAATACTCAGTCCTCAATTCTCAGGCTTCAATCCTGAATACTCAATCTTCAATCCTCAATCCTCAATCCTCAATCCTCAATCTTCAATCCTCAATACTGAATCTTCAATGCTCAATCCTCAATCCTCAATCCTCAATCCTCAATCCTCAATCACCTATCCTCAACACCCAATCCTCAACCTTCAGTCCTCTATGTTCAATCCGCAATACCCAATCCTCAATCTTCAACCCTCAACCCTCAATCCTCAATCCCCAATCATCAATCATCAATCCTCAATCCTCAATATTCAATCCTCAATACTCAATCTGCAATCCTCAGTCCTCAGTCCTCACTCCTCGATCCTCATTCTTCCATCCTCAATACCGAATCCTCAATCTTCAATCCTCAATCCTCAGTCCTCAATTCTCAATCCTCAATCCTCAATCCTCAGACTTCAAACACCAATACTGAACCCTCAGTCCTCGTCCTCAATCCACAACCCTCAATCCTCGATCCTCAATCTTCAATCATTAATATTGAATCTTCAATCTTCAATCCTCAATCCTCAATCCTCAACCCTCAATCCTCAACGTTCAATCCTCAATACCCAATCCTCAGTCTTCCATCCTCAATCCTCAATACTCAATCCTCAATCCTTAATACTCCGTCCTCAATCCTCAATCTTCAATCCTCTATACTCAATCTTCAATCCTCAATCCTCAATCCTTAATCCTCAATCTTCAATCCTCAATACTGAATCTTCAATCCTCAATCCTCAATCCTCAATCCTCAATCCTCATTCTTCAATCCTCAACACCCAATCCTCAATCTTCAATCCTCAATGTTCAATCCGCAATACCCAATCCTCAATCTTCAATCCTCAACCCTCAATCCTCAATCCTCAATCCGCAATCCTCAATCTTCAATCCTCAATACTCAATCTTCAATCCTCAATCCTCAATCCTCAATCCTCACTCCACATTCCTCAATCCTCAACACCCAATCCTCAATCTTCAATCCTCAATCCTCAGTCCTCAATTCTCAATCCTCAATCCTCAATCCTCAATCCTCAGACCTCAAACATCAATACTCAACCCTCAGTCCTCGTCCTCAATCCACAACCATCAATCCTCAACACCCAATCCTCAATCTTCAATCCTCAATCCTCAGTCCTCAATTCTCGATCCTCAATACTCAATCCACAGTCCTCAATGTTCAATCCTCAATACCCAAACCTCAATCTTCAATCCTCAATCCTCAATCCTCAATCATCAATCCTCAATCCTCAATCCTCAGTCCTCAAACCTCAATCCTGAATCCTCAAACCTGAATCCTCTGTCTTCAGACCTCAGTCCTCAACAATCAGTTGTCAGTCCTCAATCCTCAATAGAATATCCTCAATTCACAGGTTTCAATACTCAATACTCAACCTGAAATCTTCAAATCTCTATCCACAATCATCAATTCTCATCACTCAACCCTCAACACTCAGTCCCCAATCCTCAATCTTCAATCCTCTATCCTCAATCCTCAACCCTCAATCGCCAATCTCCAATCCTGAATACTCAATCTTCAATCCTCAATCCTCAATCCCCAATCCTCAATCCTCAATCCTCATTCTTCAATCCTCAAAACCCAATCCTCAATCTTCAATCCTCAATCCTCAATCCTCAATTCTCGACCCTCAATTCTCAGTCCTCAGACCTCAAACCTCAATCCTCAAACCTCAGCCGTCATCCTCAATCCTAAATCCTCAATCCTCAATCCTCAATCTTCAACCCTCAATACTCAATCTTCAATCCTCAATCCTCAGTCCACAATCTGCAATCCTCAATGCACAATCCTCAATCCTCAATCCTCAGTCCTCAATCCTCAATCCTCAATCCTCAAACCTCAATCCTCAACCGTCAATCCTCGTCCTCAAACCTCAACCCCCAATCCTCAATCCTCAATCTTCAATCATCAATTCTCTATCTTCAATCGTCAATCCGCAATCCTCAATCCTCAATCCTCAGTCCTTAACCCTCAATCTTCAATCCTCAATAATTAATCTCCAATCCTAGATCCTCAATCCCCAATCTTCAATCCTTAATCCTGTATCACCAATCCTCAATCCCGAGTCCTCAATCTTCAATCCACAATGCTCAATCCTCAATCCTCAATCCTCAGTCCTCAATCCCCAATCCTCAATCTTCAATCCTCAATCCTCAATCCTCAATCCTCAATCCTCAATCTTCAATCCTCAATACTCAATCTTCAATACACAATCCTCAATCCTCAATCCTCAATCCTCAATCCTCAATCCTCAATCTTCAATCCTCAATACTCAAACTGCAATCCTCAATCCTCAGTCTTCACTCCTCAATTCTCATTCTTCAATCCTCAATACCGGATCCTCAATCTTCAATCCTCAATCCACAATCCTCAATTCTCAATCCACAATCCTCAATCCTCAGACTTCAAACACCAATACTCAACCCTGAGTCCTCGTCCTCAATCCGCAACCCTCAATCCTCAATCCTCAATCTTCAATCATCAATATTCAATCTTCAATCCTCAATCCTCAATCCTCAATCCTCAATACTCAATCCACAATCCTCAATTCTCAATCGTCAATGCTCAATACTCAATCGTCAATCCTCAATCCCCAATCCTCAATCTTCAATCCTCAATCCTCAATCCCCAATCCTCAATCCTCAATCTTCAATCCTCAATACTCAATCTTCAATCCTCAGTCCTCAATCCTCAATCCTCAATCCTCAGTCCTCAAACCTCAATCCTGAATTCTCAACCCTGAATCCTCAATCTTCGGCCCTCAGTCCTCAACAATCAGCTGTCAATTCTCAATCCTCAATAGAATATCATCAATTCACAGTTTTCATTACTCAATACTCAATCTGCAATCTTCAAATCTCTATCCACAAACATCAATTCTCATCACTCAACCCTCAACACTCAGTCCCCAATCGTCAATATTCAATCCTCAGTCCTCAATCCTCAATCCACAATCCTCAACGTTCAATCCTCAATACTCAATCTTCAATGATCATTCCTCAATCCTCAATCCTCAATTCTCAATCCTCGATCGTCAATCTTCAATCCTCAATCCTCAATCCTCAATCCTCAATCCTCAATCCTCAATCTTCAATCCTCAATACTCAAACTGCAATCCTCAATCCTCAGTCTTCACTCCTCAATTCTCATTCTTCAATCCTCAATACCGGATCCTCAATCTTCAATCCTCAATCCACAATCCTCAATTCTCAATCCACAATCGTCAATCCTCAGACTTCAAACACCAATACTCAACCCTGAGTCCTCGTCCTCAATCCGCAACCCTCAATCCTCAATCCTCAATCTTCAATCATCAATATTCAATCTTCAATCCTCAATCCTCAATCCTCAATCCTCAATACTCAATCCACAATCCTCAATTCTCAATCGTCAATGCTCAATACTCAATCGTCAATCCTCAAACCACAATCCTCAATCTTCAATCCTCAATCCTCTATCCCCAATCCTCAATCCTCAATCTTCAATACTCAATACTCAATCTTCAATCCTCAGTCCTCAATACTCAATCCTCAATCCTCAATCCTCAATCCTCAATCTTCAATCCTCAATACTCAAACTGCAATCCTCAATCCTCAGTCCTCACTCCTCAATCCTCATTCTTCAATCCTCAATACCGAATCCTCAATCTTCAATCGTCAATCCTCAATCTTCAATTCTGAATCCTCAATCCTCAATCCTCAGACTTCAAACACAAATACTCAACCCTCAGTCCTCGTCCTCAATCCACAACCCTCAATCCTCAATCCTCAATCTTCAATCATTAATGTTCAATCTTCAATCTTCAATCCTCAATCCTCAATACTCAGTCCTCAATCCTCAATCTTCAATCCTCAGTCCTCAAACCTCAATCCTGAATCCTCAATCCTGAATCCTCAATCTTGAGCCCTCAGTCCTCTACAATCAGTTGTCAATCCTCAATCCTCAATAGAATATCATCAATTCACAGTTTTCATTACTCAATACTCAATCTGCAATCTTCAAATCTCTATCCACAAACATCAATTCTCATCACTCAACCCTCAACACTCAGTCCCCAGTCCTCAATATTCAATCCTGAATCCTCAATCCTCAATCCACAATCCTCAACGTTCAATCCTCAATACTCAATCTTCAATGCTCATTCCTCAATCCTCAATCCTCAATTCTCAATCCTCAATCGTCAATCGTCAATCTTCAATACTCAACCTTCAATCCTCAATCCTCAATCCTCGGTCCTCAATCCTCAATCGTCAATCTCCAATCCTGAATACTCAATCTTCAATACTCAATCCTCAATCCTCAATCCTCAATCCTCACTCCTCATTCTTCAGTCCTCAATACCCAATCCTCAATCTTCAATCCTCAATCCTCAATCCTCAATTCTCAATCCTCAATCCTCAGTCCTCAGTCCTCAAACCTCAATCCTCAACCCACAGCCCTCATCCTCAATCCTAAATCCTCAATCCTCAATCCTCAATCTTCAACCCTCAATACTCAATCTTCAATCCTCAATCCTCAGTCCACAATCTGCAATCCTCAATGCACAATCGTCAATCCTCAATCCTCAGTCCTCAATCCTCAATCCTCAATCCTCAGACCTCAATCCTCAACCGTCAGTCCTCGTCCTCAAACCTCAAACCCCAATCCTCAATCCTCAATCTTCAATCATCAATACTCTATCTTCAATCCTCAATCCGCAATCCTCAATCCTCAATCCTCAATCCTCAATATTCAACGCACAACCCTCAGCCATCAATCCTCAATCCTCAATCCTCAATCCTCAATCCTCAGTCCTCAAACGTCAATCCTGAATCCTCAAACCTGAATCCTCAATCTTCACCCATAAGTCCTCAACAATCAATTGTCAATCCTCAATCCTCAATAGAATATCCTGAATTCACAGTTTTCAATACTCAATCCCCATTCTTCAATTTTCAAATCTCAATCCACAAACATCAATCCTCATCACGCAACCCTCAACACTCAGTCCTCAATCTTCATTACACAATTCTCAATCCTCAATCTTCAATCCTCAGTACTCAATCTTCAATCCTCAATCCTCAATTCTCAATCCTCAATGCTCAATACTCAATCGTCAATCCTCAGTCCTCAATCCCCAATCCTCAATCTTCAATACTCAATCCTCAATCCTCAATCCTCAATCCTCAATCTTCAATCCTCAATACTCAACCTTCAATCATCAATCCTCAATACTCAATCCTCAATCCTCAATCCTCAATCCTCAATCTTCAATCCTCAATACTCAAACTGCAATCCTCAGCCCTCAGTCCTCACTCCTCAATTCTCATTCTTCAATCCTCAATACCGAATCCTCAATCTTCAATCCTCAATCCACAATCCTCAATTCTCAATCCACAATTCTCAATCCTCAGACTTCAAACACCAATACTCAACCCTCAGTCCTCGTCCTCAATCCGCAACCCTCAATCCTCAATCCTCAATCGTCAATCATTAATATTCAATCTTCAATTCTCAATCCTCAATCCTCAATCCTCAGCTCTCAACCCTCAATGTTCAATCCTCAATACCCAATCCTCAGTCTTCAATCCTCAATCCCCAATCCTCAATCCTCAATCCTCAATTCTCAGTCCTCAATCCTCAATCTTCAATCCTCAATACTCAATCTTCAATCCTCAATCCTCAATCCTCAATCTTCAATCCTCAATACTGAATCTTCTATCCTCAATCTCCAATCCTCAATGTTCAATCCGCAATACCCAATCCTCAACCCTCAACACTCAGTCCCCAATCCTCAATATTCAATCCTCAATCCTCAGTCCTCAATCCACAATCCTCAACGTTCAATGCTCAATACTCAATCTTCAATGCTCATTCCTCAATCCTCAATCCTCAATTCTCAATCCTCAATCGTCAACCTTCAATCCTCAATACTCAATCTTCAACCCTCAATCCTCAATGTTCAATCCTCAATACCCAATCTTCAGTCTTCAATCCTCAATCCTCAATCCTCAATCCTCAATCCTCAATACTCAGTCCTCAATTCTCAGGCTTCAATCCTCAATACTCAATCTTCAATCCTCAATCCTCAATCCTCAATCCTCAATCTTCAATCCTCAATACTGAATCTTCAATGCTCAATCCTCAATCCTTAATCCTCAATCCTCAATCCTCAAACACCTATCCTCAACACCCAATCCTCAACCTTCAATCCTCTATGTTCTATCCGCAATACCCAATCCTCAATCTTCAACCCTCAACCCTCAATCCTCAATCCCCAATCCTCAATCATCAATCCTCAATCCTCAATATTCAATCCTCAATACTCAACCTGCAATCCTCAGTCCTCAGTCCTCACTCCTCAATCCTCATTCTTCAATCCTCAATACCGAATCCTCAATCTTCAATCCTCAATCTTCAATCCTCAATCCTCAATCCTCAATTCTCGACCCTCAATTCTCAGTCCTCAGACCTCAAACCTCAATCCTCAAACCTCAGCCCTCATCCTCAATCCTCAATCCTCAATCCTCAATCCTCAATCCTCAATCGTCAATCCTCATTCCTCAATCCTCAATCTTCAATGCTCAATCTTCAATCCTCAATCCTCAATTCTCAATCCTCAATCCTCAATCCTCAATCCTCAATACTCAATCTTCAACCCTCAATCCTCAATGTTCAATCCTCAATACCCAATCTTCAGTCTTCAATCCTCAATCCTCAATCCTCAATCCTCAATCCTCAATACTCAGTCCTCAATTCTCAGGCTTCAATCCTGAATACTCAATCTTCAATCCTCAATCCTCAATCCTCAATCCTCAATCTTCAATCCTCAATACTGAATCTTCAATGCTCAATCCTCAATCCTCAATCCTCAATCCTCAATCCTCAATCACCTATCCTCAACACCCAATCCTCAACCTTCAGTCCTCTATGTTCAATCCGCAATACCCAATCCTCAATCTTCAACCCTCAACCCTCAATCCTCAATCCCCAATCATCAATCATCAATCCTCAATCCTCAATATTCAATCCTCAATACTCAATCTGCAATCCTCAGTCCTCAGTCCTCACTCCTCGATCCTCATTCTTCAATCCTCAATACCGAATCCTCAATCTTCAATCCTCAATCCTCAGTCCTCAATTCTCAATCCTCAATCCTCAATCCTCAGACTTCAAACACCAATACTGAACCCTCAGTCCTCGTCCTCAATCCACAACCCTCAATCCTCGATCCTCAATCTTCAATCATTAATATTGAATCTTCAATCTTCAATCCTCAATCCTCAATCCTCAACCCTCAATCCTCAACGTTCAATCCTCAATACCCAATCCTCAGTCTTCCATCCTCAATCCTCAATACTCAATCCTCAATCCTTAATACTCCGTCCTCAATCCTCAATCTTCAATCCTCTATACTCAATCTTCAATCCTCAATCCTCAATCCTTAATCCTCAATCTTCAATCCTCAATACTGAATCTTCAATCCTCAATCCTCAATCCTCAATCCTCAATCCTCATTCTTCAATCCTCAACACCCAATCCTCAATCTTCAATCCTCAATGTTCAATCCGCAATACCCAATCCTCAATCTTCAATCCTCAACCCTCAATCCTCAATCCTCAATCCGCAATCCTCAATCTTCAATCCTCAATACTCAATCTTCAATCCTCAATCCTCAATCCTCAATCCTCACTCCACATTCCTCAATCCTCAACACCCAATCCTCAATCTTCAATCCTCAATCCTCAGTCCTCAATTCTCAATCCTCAATCCTCAATCCTCAATCCTCAGACCTCAAACATCAATACTCAACCCTCAGTCCTCGTCCTCAATCCACAACCATCAATCCTCAACACCCAATCCTCAATCTTCAATCCTCAATCCTCAGTCCTCAATTCTCGATCCTCAATACTCAATCCACAGTCCTCAATGTTCAATCCTCAATACCCAAACCTCAATCTTCAATCCTCAATCCTCAATCCTCAATCATCAATCCTCAATCCTCAATCCTCAGTCCTCAAACCTCAATCCTGAATCCTCAAACCTGAATCCTCTGTCTTCAGACCTCAGTCCTCAACAATCAGTTGTCAGTCCTCAATCCTCAATAGAATATCCTCAATTCACAGGTTTCAATACTCAATACTCAACCTGAAATCTTCAAATCTCTATCCACAATCATCAATTCTCATCACTCAACCCTCAACACTCAGTCCCCAATCCTCAATCTTCAATCCTCTATCCTCAATCCTCAACCCTCAATCGCCAATCTCCAATCCTGAATACTCAATCTTCAATCCTCAATCCTCAATCCCCAATCCTCAATCCTCAATCCTCATTCTTCAATCCTCAAAACCCAATCCTCAATCTTCAATCCTCAATCCTCAATCCTCAATTCTCGACCCTCAATTCTCAGTCCTCAGACCTCAAACCTCAATCCTCAAACCTCAGCCGTCATCCTCAATCCTAAATCCTCAATCCTCAATCCTCAATCTTCAACCCTCAATACTCAATCTTCAATCCTCAATCCTCAGTCCACAATCTGCAATCCTCAATGCACAATCCTCAATCCTCAATCCTCAGTCCTCAATCCTCAATCCTCAATCCTCAAACCTCAATCCTCAACCGTCAATCCTCGTCCTCAAACCTCAACCCCCAATCCTCAATCCTCAATCTTCAATCATCAATTCTCTATCTTCAATCGTCAATCCGCAATCCTCAATCCTCAATCCTCAGTCCTTAACCCTCAATCTTCAATCCTCAATAATTAATCTCCAATCCTAGATCCTCAATCCCCAATCTTCAATCCTTAATCCTGTATCACCAATCCTCAATCCCGAGTCCTCAATCTTCAATCCACAATGCTCAATCCTCAATCCTCAATCCTCAGTCCTCAATCCCCAATCCTCAATCTTCAATCCTCAATCCTCAATCCTCAATCCTCAATCCTCAATCTTCAATCCTCAATACTCAATCTTCAATACACAATCCTCAATCCTCAATCCTCAATCCTCAATCCTCAATCCTCAATCTTCAATCCTCAATACTCAAACTGCAATCCTCAATCCTCAGTCTTCACTCCTCAATTCTCATTCTTCAATCCTCAATACCGGATCCTCAATCTTCAATCCTCAATCCACAATCCTCAATTCTCAATCCACAATCCTCAATCCTCAGACTTCAAACACCAATACTCAACCCTGAGTCCTCGTCCTCAATCCGCAACCCTCAATCCTCAATCCTCAATCTTCAATCATCAATATTCAATCTTCAATCCTCAATCCTCAATCCTCAATCCTCAATACTCAATCCACAATCCTCAATTCTCAATCGTCAATGCTCAATACTCAATCGTCAATCCTCAATCCCCAATCCTCAATCTTCAATCCTCAATCCTCAATCCCCAATCCTCAATCCTCAATCTTCAATCCTCAATACTCAATCTTCAATCCTCAGTCCTCAATCCTCAATCCTCAATCCTCAGTCCTCAAACCTCAATCCTGAATTCTCAACCCTGAATCCTCAATCTTCGGCCCTCAGTCCTCAACAATCAGCTGTCAATTCTCAATCCTCAATAGAATATCATCAATTCACAGTTTTCATTACTCAATACTCAATCTGCAATCTTCAAATCTCTATCCACAAACATCAATTCTCATCACTCAACCCTCAACACTCAGTCCCCAATCGTCAATATTCAATCCTCAGTCCTCAATCCTCAATCCACAATCCTCAACGTTCAATCCTCAATACTCAATCTTCAATGATCATTCCTCAATCCTCAATCCTCAATTCTCAATCCTCGATCGTCAATCTTCAATCCTCAATCCTCAATCCTCAATCCTCAATCCTCAATCCTCAATCTTCAATCCTCAATACTCAAACTGCAATCCTCAATCCTCAGTCTTCACTCCTCAATTCTCATTCTTCAATCCTCAATACCGGATCCTCAATCTTCAATCCTCAATCCACAATCCTCAATTCTCAATCCACAATCGTCAATCCTCAGACTTCAAACACCAATACTCAACCCTGAGTCCTCGTCCTCAATCCGCAACCCTCAATCCTCAATCCTCAATCTTCAATCATCAATATTCAATCTTCAATCCTCAATCCTCAATCCTCAATCCTCAATACTCAATCCACAATCCTCAATTCTCAATCGTCAATGCTCAATACTCAATCGTCAATCCTCAAACCCCAATCCTCAATCTTCAATCCTCAATCCTCTATCCCCAATCCTCAATCCTCAATCTTCAATACTCAATACTCAATCTTCAATCCTCAGTCCTCAATACTCAATCCTCAATCCTCAATCCTCAATCCTCAATCTTCAATCCTCAATACTCAAACTGCAATCCTCAATCCTCAGTCCTCACTCCTCAATCCTCATTCTTCAATCCTCAATACCGAATCCTCAATCTTCAATCGTCAATCCTCAATCTTCAATTCTCAATCCTCAATCCTCAATCCTCAGACTTCAAACACAAATACTCAACCCTCAGTCCTCGTCCTCAATCCACAACCCTCAATCCTCAATCCTCAATCTTCAATCATTAATGTTCAATCTTCAATCTTCAATCCTCAATCCTCAATACTCAGTCCTCAATCCTCAATCTTCAATCCTCAGTCCTCAAACCTCAATCCTGAATCCTCAATCCTGAATCCTCAATCTTGAGCCCTCAGTCCTCTACAATCAGTTGTCAATCCTCAATCCTCAATAGAATATCATCAATTCACAGTTTTCATTACTCAATACTCAATCTGCAATCTTCAAATCTCTATCCACAAACATCAATTCTCATCACTCAACCCTCAACACTCAGTCCCCAGTCCTCAATATTCAATCCTGAATCCTCAATCCTCAATCCACAATCCTCAACGTTCAATCCTCAATACTCAATCTTCAATGCTCATTCCTCAATCCTCAATCCTCAATTCTCAATCCTCAATCGTCAATCGTCAATCTTCAATACTCAACCTTCAATCCTCAATCCTCAATCCTCGGTCCTCAATCCTCAATCGTCAATCTCCAATCCTGAATACTCAATCTTCAATACTCAATCCTCAATCCTCAATCCTCAATCCTCACTCCTCATTCTTCAGTCCTCAATACCCAATCCTCAATCTTCAATCCTCAATCCTCAATCCTCAATTCTCAATCCTCAATCCTCAGTCCTCAGTCCTCAAACCTCAATCCTCAACCCACAGCCCTCATCCTCAATCCTAAATCCTCAATCCTCAATCCTCAATCTTCAACCCTCAATACTCAATCTTCAATCCTCAATCCTCAGTCCACAATCTGCAATCCTCAATGCACAATCGTCAATCCTCAATCCTCAGTCCTCAATCCTCAATCCTCAATCCTCAGACCTCAATCCTCAACCGTCAGTCCTCGTCCTCAAACCTCAAACCCCAATCCTCAATCCTCAATCTTCAATCATCAATACTCTATCTTCAATCCTCAATCCGCAATCCTCAATCCTCAATCCTCAATCCTCAATATTCAACGCACAACCCTCAGCCATCAATCCTCAATCCTCAATCCTCAATCCTCAATCCTCAGTCCTCAAACGTCAATCCTGAATCCTCAAACCTGAATCCTCAATCTTCACCCATAAGTCCTCAACAATCAATTGTCAATCCTCAATCCTCAATAGAATATCCTGAATTCACAGTTTTCAATACTCAATCCCCATTCTTCAATTTTCAAATCTCAATCCACAAACATCAATCCTCATCACGCAACCCTCAACACTCAGTCCTCAATCTTCATTACACAATTCTCAATCCTCAATCTTCAATCCTCAGTACTCAATCTTCAATCCTCAATCCTCAATTCTCAATCCTCAATGCTCAATACTCAATCGTCAATCCTCAGTCCTCAATCCCCAATCCTCAATCTTCAATACTCAATCCTCAATCCTCAATCCTCAATCCTCAATCTTCAATCCTCAATACTCAACCTTCAATCATCAATCCTCAATACTCAATCCTCAATCCTCAATCCTCAATCCTCAATCTTCAATCCTCAATACTCAAACTGCAATCCTCAGCCCTCAGTCCTCACTCCTCAATTCTCATTCTTCAATCCTCAATACCGAATCCTCAATCTTCAATCCTCAATCCACAATCCTCAATTCTCAATCCACAATTCTCAATCCTCAGACTTCAAACACCAATACTCAACCCTCAGTCCTCGTCCTCAATCCGCAACCCTCAATCCTCAATCCTCAATCGTCAATCATTAATATTCAATCTTCAATTCTCAATCCTCAATCCTCAATCCTCAGCTCTCAACCCTCAATGTTCAATCCTCAATACCCAATCCTCAGTCTTCAATCCTCAATCCCCAATCCTCAATCCTCAATCCTCAATTCTCAGTCCTCAATCCTCAATCTTCAATCCTCAATACTCAATCTTTAATCCTCAATCCTCAATCCTCAATCTTCAATCCTCAATACTGAATCTTCTATCCTCAATCTCCAATCCTCAATGTTCAATCCGCAATACCCAATCCTCAACCCTCAACACTCAGTCCCCAATCCTCAATATTCAATCCTCAATCCTCAGTCCTCAATCCACAATCCTCAACGTTCAATGCTCAATACTCAATCTTCAATGCTCATTCCTCAATCCTCAATCCTCAATTCTCAATCCTCAATCGTCAACCTTCAATCCTCAATACTCAATCTTCAACCCTCAATCCTCAATGTTCAATCCTCAATACCCAATCTTCAGTCTTCAATCCTCAATCCTCAATCCTCAATCCTCAATCCTCAATACTCAGTCCTCAATTCTCAGGCTTCAATCCTCAATACTCAATCTTCAATCCTCAATCCTCAATCCTCAATCCTCAATCTTCAATCCTCAATACTGAATCTTCAATGCTCAATCCTCAATCCTTAATCCTCAATCCTCAATCCTCAAACACCTATCCTCAACACCCAATCCTCAACCTTCAATCCTCTATGTTCTATCCGCAATACCCAATCCTCAATCTTCAACCCTCAACCCTCAATCCTCAATCCCCAATCCTCAAACATCAATCCTCAATCCTCAATATTCAATCCTCAATACTCAACCTGCAATCCTCAGTCCTCAGTCCTCACTCCTCAATCCTCATTCTTCAATCCTCAATACCGAATCCTCAATCTTCAATCCTCAATCTTCAATCCTCAATCCTCAATCCTCAATTCTCGACCCTCAATTCTCAGTCCTCAGACCTCAAACCTCAATCCTCAAACCTCAGCCCTCATCCTCAATCCTCAATCCTCAATCCTCAATCCTCAATCCTCAATCGTCAATCCTCATTCCTCAATCCTCAATCTTCAATGCTCAATCTTCAATCCTCAATCCTCAATTCTCAATCCTCAATCCTCAATCCTCAATCCTCAGTCCTCAAACCTCAATACTGAATCCCCGATACTGAATCCTCAATCTTCAGCCCTCAGTCCTCTACAATCAGTTGTCAATCCTCAATCCTCAATAGAATATCATTAGTTCACAGTTTTCATTACTCAATACTCAATCTGCAATCTTCAAATCTCTATCCACAAACATCAATTCTCATCACTCAACCCTCAACACTCAGTCCCCAATCGTCAATATTCAATCCTCAGTCCTCAATCCTCAATCCACAATCCTCAACGTTCAATCCTCAATACTCAATCTTCAATGATCATTCCTCAATCCTCAATCCTCAATTCTCAATCCTCGATCGTCAATCTTCAATCCTCAATCCTCAATCCTCAATCCTCAATCCTCAATCCTCAATCTTCAATCCTCAATACTCAAACTGCAATCCTCAATCCTCAGTCTTCACTCCTCAATTCTCATCCTTCAATCCTCAATACCGGATCCTCAATCTTCAATCCTCAATCCACAATCCTCAATTCTCAATCCACAATCGTCAATCCTCAGACTTCAAACACCAATACTCAACCCTGAGTCCTCGTCCTCAATCCGCAAACCTCAATCCTCAATCCTCAATCTTCAATCATCAATATTCAATCTTCAATCCTCAATCCTCAATCCTCAATCCTCAATACTCAATCCACAATCCTCAATTCTCAATCGTCAATGCTCAATACTCAATCGTCAATCCTCAAACCCCAATCCTCAATCTTCAATCCTCAATCCTCTATCCCCAATCCTCAATCCTCAATCTTCAATCCTCAATACTCAATCTTCAATCCTCAGTCCTCAATACTCAATCCTCAATCCTCAATCCTCAATCCTCAATCTTCAATCCTCAATACTCAAACTGCAATCCTCAATCCTCAGTCCTCACTCCTCAATCCTCATTCTTCAATCCTCAATACCGAATCCTCAATCTTCAATCGTCAATCCTCAATCTTCAATTCTCAATCCTCAATCCTCAATCCTCAGACTTCAAACACAAATACTCAACCCTCAGTCCTCGTCCTCAATCCACAACCCTCAATCCTCAATCCTCAATCTTCAATCATTAATGTTCAATCTTCAATCTTCAATCCTCAATCCTCAATACTCAGTCCTCAATCCTCAATCTTCAATCCTCAGTCCTCAAACCTCAATCCTGAATCCTCAATCCTGAATCCTCAATCTTGAGCCCTCAGTCCTCTACAATCAGTTGTCAATCCTCAATCCTCAATAGAATATCATCAATTCACAGTTTTCATTACTCAATACTCAATCTGCAATCTTCAAATCTCTATCCACAAACATCAATTCTCATCACTCAACCCTCAACACTCAGTCCCCAGTCCTCAATATTCAATCCTGAATCCTCAATCCTCAATCCACAATCCTCAACGTTCAATCCTCAATACTCAATCTTCAATGCTCATTCCTCAATCCTCAATCCTCAATTCTCAATCCTCAATCGTCAATCGTCAATCTTCAATACTCAACCTTCAATCCTCAATCCTCAATCCTCGGTCCTCAATCCTCAATCGTCAATCTCCAATCCTGAATACTCAATCTTCAATACTCAATGCTCAATCCTCAATCCTCAATCCTCACTCCTCATTCTTCAGTCCTCAATACCCAATCCTCAATCTTCAATCCTCAATCCTCAATCCTCAATTCTCAATCCTCAATCCTCAGTCCTCAGTCCTCAAACCTCAATCCTCAACCCACAGCCCTCATCCTCAATCCTAAATCCTCAATCCTCAATCCTCAATCTTCAACCCTCAATACTCAATCTTCAATCCTCAATCCTCAGTCCACAATCTGCAATCCTCAATGCACAATCGTCAATCCTCAATCCTCAGTCCTCAATCCTCAATCCTCAATCCTCAGACCTCAATCCTCAACCGTCAGTCCTCGTCCTCAAACCTCAAACCCCAATCCTCAATCCTCAATCTTCAATCATCAATACTCTATCTTCAATCCTCAATCCGCAATCCTCAATCCTCAATCCTCAATCCTCAATATTCAACGCACAACCCTCAGCCATCAATCCTCAATCCTCAATCCTCAATCCTCAATCCTCAGTCCTCAAACGTCAATCCTGAATCCTCAAACCTGAATCCTCAATCTTCACCCATAAGTCCTCAACAATCAATTGTCAATCCTCAATCCTCAATAGAATATCCTGAATTCACAGTTTTCAATACTCAATCCCCATTCTTCAATTTTCAAATCTCAATCCACAAACATCAATCCTCATCACGCAACCCTCAACACTCAGTCCTCAATCTTCAATCATCAATATTCAATCTTCAATCCTCAATCCTCAATCCTCAATCCTCAATACTCAATCCACAATCCTCAATTCTCAATCGTCAATGCTCAATACTCAATCGTCAATCCTCAAACCCCAATCCTCAATCTTCAATCCTCAATCCTCTATCCCCAATCCTCAATCCTCAATCTTCAATACTCAATACTCAATCTTCAATCCTCAGTCCTCAATACTCAATCCTCAATCCTCAATCCTCAATCCTCAATCTTCAATCCTCAATACTCAAACTGCAATCCTCAATCCTCAGTCCTCACTCCTCAATCCTCATTCTTCAATCCTCAATACCGAATCCTCAATCTTCAATCGTCAATCCTCAATCTTCAATTCTCAATCCTCAATCCTCAATCCTCAGACTTCAAACACAAATACTCAACCCTCAGTCCTCGTCCTCAATCCACAACCCTCAATCCTCAATCCTCAATCTTCAATCATTAATGTTCAATCTTCAATCTTCAATCCTCAATCCTCAATACTCAGTCCTCAATCCTCAATCTTCAATCCTCAGTCCTCAAACCTCAATCCTGAATCCTCAATCCTGAATCCTCAATCTTGAGCCCTCAGTCCTCTACAATCAGTTGTCAATCCTCAATCCTCAATAGAATATCATCAATTCACAGTTTTCATTACTCAATACTCAATCTGCAATCTTCAAATCTCTATCCACAAACATCAATTCTCATCACTCAACCCTCAACACTCAGTCCCCAGTCCTCAATATTCAATCCTGAATCCTCAATCCTCAATCCACAATCCTCAACGTTCAATCCTCAATACTCAATCTTCAATGCTCATTCCTCAATCCTCAATCCTCAATTCTCAATCCTCAATCGTCAATCGTCAATCTTCAATACTCAACCTTCAATCCTCAATCCTCAATCCTCGGTCCTCAATCCTCAATCGTCAATCTCCAATCCTGAATACTCAATCTTCAATACTCAATCCTCAATCCTCAATCCTCAATCCTCACTCCTCATTCTTCAGTCCTCAATACCCAATCCTCAATCTTCAATCCTCAATCCTCAATCCTCAATTCTCAATCCTCAATCCTCAGTCCTCAGTCCTCAAACCTCAATCCTCAACCCACAGCCCTCATCCTCAATCCTAAATCCTCAATCCTCAATCCTCAATCTTCAACCCTCAATACTCAATCTTCAATCCTCAATCCTCAGTCCACAATCTGCAATCCTCAATGCACAATCGTCAATCCTCAATCCTCAGTCCTCAATCCTCAATCCTCAATCCTCAGACCTCAATCCTCAACCGTCAGTCCTCGTCCTCAAACCTCAAACCCCAATCTTCAATCCTCAATCTTCAATCATCAATACTCTATCTTCAATCCTCAATCCGCAATCCTCAATCCTCAATCCTCAATCCTCAATATTCAACGCACAACCCTCAGCCATCAATCCTCAATCCTCAATCCTCAATCCTCAATCCTCAGTCCTCAAACGTCAATCCTGAATCCTCAAACCTGAATCCTCAATCTTCACCCATAAGTCCTCAACAATCAATTGTCAATCCTCAATCCTCAATAGAATATCCTGAATTCACAGTTTTCAATACTCAATCCCCATTCTTCAATTTTCAAATCTCAATCCACAAACATCAATCCTCATCACGCAACCCTCAACACTCAGTCCTCAATCTTCATTACACAATTCTCAATCCTCAATCTTCAATCCTCAGTACTCAATCTTCAATCCTCAATCCTCAATTCTCAATCCTCAATGCTCAATACTCAATCGTCAATCCTCAGTCCTCAATCCCCAATCCTCAATCTTCAATACTCAATCCTCAATCCTCAATCCTCAATCCTCAATCTTCAATCCTCAATACTCAACCTTCAATCATCAATCCTCAATACTCAATCCTCAATCCTCAATCCTCAATCCTCAATCTTCAATCCTCAATACTCAAACTGCAATCCTCAGCCCTCAGTCCTCACTCCTCAATTCTCATTCTTCAATCCTCAATACCGAATCCTCAATCTTCAATCCTCAATCCACAATCCTCAATTCTCAATCCACAATTCTCAATCCTCAGACTTCAAACACCAATACTCAACCCTCAGTCCTCGTCCTCAATCCGCAACCCTCAATCCTCAATCCTCAATCGTCAATCATTAATATTCAATCTTCAATTCTCAATCCTCAATCCTCAATCCTCAGCTCTCAACCCGCAATGTTCAATCCTCAATACCCAATCCTCAGTCTTCAATCCTCAATCCCCAATCCTCAATCCTCAATCCTCAATTCTCAGTCCTCAATCCTCAATCTTCAATCCTCAATACTCAATCTTCAATCCTCAATCCTCAATCCTCAATCTTCAATCCTCAATACTGAATCTTCTATCCTCAATCTCCAATCCTCAATGTTCAATCCGCAATACCCAATCCTCAACCCTCAACACTCAGTCCCCAATCCTCAATATTCAATCCTCAATCCTCAGTCCTCAATCCACAATCCTCAACGTTCAATGCTCAATACTCAATCTTCAATGCTCATTCCTCAATCCTCAATCCTCAATTCTCAATCCTCAATCGTCAACCTTCAATCCTCAATACTCAATCTTCAACCCTCAATCCTCAATGTTCAATCCTCAATACCCAATCTTCAGTCTTCAATCCTCAATCCTCAATCCTCAATCCTCAATCCTCAATACTCAGTCCTCAATTCTCAGGCTTCAATCCTCAATACTCAATCTTCAATCCTCAATCCTCAATCCTCAATCCTCAATCTTCAATCCTCAATACTGAATCTTCAATGCTCAATCCTCAATCCTTAATCCTCAATCCTCAATCCTCAAACACCTATCCTCAACACCCAATCCTCAACCTTCAATCCTCTATGTTCTATCCGCAATACCCAATCCTCAATCTTCAACCCTCAACCCTCAATCCTCAATCCCCAATCCTCAATCATCAATCCTCAATCCTCAATATTCAATCCTCAATACTCAACCTGCAATCCTCAGTCCTCAGTCCTCACTCCTCAATCCTCATTCTTCAATCCTCAATACCGAATCCTCAATCTTCAATCCTCAATCTTCAATCCTCAATCCTCAATCCTCAATTCTCGACCCTCAATTCTCAGTCCTCAGACCTCAAACCTCAATCCTCAAACCTCAGCCCTCATCCTCAATCCTCAATCCTCAATCCTCAATCCTCAATCCTCAATCGTCAATCCTCATTCCTCAATCCTCAATCTTCAATGCTCAATCTTCAATCCTCAATCCTCAATTCTCAATCCTCAATCCTCAATCCTCAATCCTCAGTCCTCAAACCTCAATACTGAATCCCCGATACTGAATCCTCAATCTTCAGCCCTCAGTCCTCTACAATCAGTTGTCAATCCTCAATCCTCAATAGAATATCATTAGTTCACAGTTTTCATTACTCAATACTCAATCTGCAATCTTCAAATCTCTATCCACAAACATCAATTCTCATCACTCAACCCTCAACACTCAGTCCCCAATCGTCAATATTCAATCCTCAGTCCTCAATCCTCAATCCACAATCCTCAACGTTCAATCCTCAATACTCAATCTTCAATGATCATTCCTCAATCCTCAATCCTCAATTCTCAATCCTCGATCGTCAATCTTCAATCCTCAATCCTCAATCCTCAATCCTCAATCCTCAATCCTCAATCTTCAATCCTCAATACTCAAACTGCAATCCTCAATCCTCAGTCTTCACTCCTCAATTCTCATCCTTCAATCCTCAATACCGGATCCTCAATCTTCAATCCTCAATCCACAATCCTCAATTCTCAATCCACAATCGTCAATCCTCAGACTTCAAACACCAATACTCAACCCTGAGTCCTCGTCCTCAATCCGCAAACCTCAATCCTCAATCCTCAATCTTCAATCATCAATATTCAATCTTCAATCCTCAATCCTCAATCCTCAATCCTCAATACTCAATCCACAATCCTCAATTCTCAATCGTCAATGCTCAATACTCAATCGTCAATCCTCAAACCCCAATCCTCAATCTTCAATCCTCAATCCTCTATCCCCAATCCTCAATCCTCAATCTTCAATCCTCAATACTCAATCTTCAATCCTCAGTCCTCAATACTCAATCCTCAATCCTCAATCCTCAATCCTCAATCTTCAATCCTCAATACTCAAACTGCAATCCTCAATCCTCAGTCCTCACTCCTCAATCCTCATTCTTCAATCCTCAATACCGAATCCTCAATCTTCAATCGTCAATCCTCAATCTTCAATTCTCAATCCTCAATCCTCAATCCTCAGACTTCAAACACAAATACTCAACCCTCAGTCCTCGTCCTCAATCCACAACCCTCAATCCTCAATCCTCAATCTTCAATCATTAATGTTCAATCTTCAATCTTCAATCCTCAATCCTCAATACTCAGTCCTCAATCCTCAATCTTCAATCCTCAGTCCTCAAACCTCAATCCTGAATCCTCAATCCTGAATCCTCAATCTTGAGCCCTCAGTCCTCTACAATCAGTTGTCAATCCTCAATCCTCAATAGAATATCATCAATTCACAGTTTTCATTACTCAATACTCAATCTGCAATCTTCAAATCTCTATCCACAAACATCAATTCTCATCACTCAACCCTCAACACTCAGTCCCCAGTCCTCAATATTCAATCCTGAATCCTCAATCCTCAATCCACAATCCTCAACGTTCAATCCTCAATACTCAATCTTCAATGCTCATTCCTCAATCCTCAATCCTCAATTCTCAATCCTCAATCGTCAATCGTCAATCTTCAATACTCAACCTTCAATCCTCAATCCTCAATCCTCGGTCCTCAATCCTCAATCGTCAATCTCCAATCCTGAATACTCAATCTTCAATACTCAATGCTCAATCCTCAATCCTCAATCCTCACTCCTCATTCTTCAGTCCTCAATACCCAATCCTCAATCTTCAATCCTCAATCCTCAATCCTCAATTCTCAATCCTCAATCCTCAGTCCTCAGTCCTCAGTCCTCAAACCTCAATCCTCAACCCACAGCCCTCATCCTCAATCCTAAATCCTCAATCCTCAATCCTCAATCTTCAACCCTCAATACTCAATCTTCGATCCTCAATCCTCAGTCCACAATCTGCAATCCTCAATGCACAATCGTCAATCCTCAATCCTCAGTCCTCAATCCTCAATCCTCAATCCTCAGACCTCAATCCTCAACCGTCAGTCCTCGTCCTCAAACCTCAAACCCCAATCCTCAATCCTCAATCTTCAATCATCAATACTCTATCTTCAATCCTCAATCCGCAATCCTCAATCCTCAATCCTCAATCCTCAATATTCAACGCACAACCCTCAGCCATCAATCCTCAATCCTCAATCCTCAATCCTCAATCCTCAGTCCTCAAACGTCAATCCTGAATCCTCAAACCTGAATCCTCAATCTTCACCCATAAGTCCTCAACAATCAATTGTCAATCCTCAATCCTCAATAGAATATCCTGAATTCACAGTTTTCAATACTCAATCCCCATTCTTCAATTTTCAAATCTCAATCCACAAACATCAATCCTCATCACGCAACCCTCAACACTCAGTCCTCGATCTTCAATACACAATTCTCAATCCTCAATCTTCAATCCTCAGTACTCAATCTTCAATCCTCAATCCTCAATTCTCAATCCTCAATGCTCAATACTCAATCGTCAATCCTCAGTCCTCAATCCCCAATCCTCAATCTTCAATACTCAATCCTCAATCCTCAATCCTCAATCCTCAATCTTCAATCCTCAATACTCAACCTTCAATCATCAATCCTCAATACTCAATCCTCAATCCTCAATCCTCAATCCTCAATCTTCAATCCTCAATACTCAAACTGCAATCCTCAGCCCTCAGTCCTCACTCCTCAATTCTCATTCTTCAATCCTCAATACCGAATCCTCAATCTTCAATCCTCAATCCACAATCCTCAATTCTCAATCTACAATTCTCAATCCTCAGACTTCAAACACCAATACTCAACCCTCAGTCCTCGTTCTCAATCCGCAACCCTCAATCCTCAATCCTCAATCGTCAATCATTAATATTCAATCTTCAATTCTCAATCCTCAATCCTCAATCCTCAGCTCTCAACCCTCAATGTTCAATCCTCAATACCCAATCCTCAGTCTTCAATCCTCAATCCCCAATCCTCAATCCTCAATCCTCAATTCTCAGTCCTCAATCCTCAATCTTCAATTCTCAATACTCAATCTTCAATCCTCAATCCTCAATCCTCAATCTTCAATCCTCAATACTGAATCTTCTATCCTCAATCTCCAATCCTCAATGTTCAATCCGCAATACCCAATCCTCAACCCTCAACACTCAGTCCCCAATCCTCAATATTCAATCCTCAATCCTCAGTCCTCAATCCACAATCCTCAACGTTCAATGCTCAATACTCAATCTTCAATGCTCATTCCTCAATCCTCAATCCTCAATTCTCAATCCTCAATCGTCAACCTTCAATCCTCAATACTCAATCTTCAACCCTCAATCCTCAATGTTCAATCCTCAATACCCAATCTTCAGTCTTCAATCCTCAATCCTCAATCCTCAATCCTCAATCCTCAATACTCAGTCCTCAATTCTCAGGCTTCAATCCTCAATACCCAATCCTCAATCTTCAATCCTCAATCCTCAATCCTCAATTCTCAATCCTCAATCCTCAGTCCTCAGTCCTCAAACCTCAATCCTCAACCCACAGCCCTCATCCTCAATCCTAAATCCTCAATCGTCAATCCTCAATCTTCAACCCTCAATACTCAATCTTCAATCCTCAATCCACAGTCCACAATCTGCAATCCTCAATGCACAATCCTCAATCCTCAATCCTCAGTCCTCAATCCTCAATCCTCAATCCTCAGACCTCAATCCTCAATCTTCAATCCTCAATACTGAATCTTCAATGCTCAATCCTCAATCCTTAATCCTCAATCCTCAATCCTCAAACACCTATCCTCAACACCCAATCCTCAACCTTCAATCCTCTATGTTCTATCCGCAATACCCAATCCTCAATCTTCAACCCTCAACCCTCAATCCTCAATCCCCAATCCTCAATCATCAATCCTCAATCCTCAATATTCAATCCTCAATACTCAACCTGCAATCCTCAGTCCTCAGTCCTCACTCCTCAATCCTCATTCTTCAATCCTCAATACCGAATCCTCAATCTTCAATCCTCAATCCTCAGTCCTCAATTCTCAATCCTCAATCCTCAATCCTCAGACTTCAAACACCAATACTGAACCCTCAGTCCTCGTCCTCAATCCACAACCCTCAATCCTCGATCCTCAATCTTCAATCATTAATATTCAATCTTCAATCATCAATCCTCAATCCTCAATCCTCAACCCTCAATCCTCAACGTTCAATCCTCAATACCCAATCCTCAGTCTTCCATCCTCAATCCTCAATACTCAATCCTCAATCCTCAATACTCCGTCCTCAATCCTCAATCTTCAATCCTCTATACTCAATCTTCAATCCTCAATCCTCAATCCTTAATCCTCAATCTTCAATCCTCAATACTGAATCTTCAATCCTCAATCCTCAATCCTCAATCCTCAATCCTCATTCTTCAATCCTCAACACCCAATCCTCAATCTTCAATCCTCAATGTTCAATCCGCAATACCCAATCCTCAATCTTCAATCCTCAACCCTCAATCCTCAATCCTCAATCCGCAATCCTCAATCTTCAATCCTCAATACTCAATCTTCAATCCTCAATCCTCAACCCTCAATCCTCAATCCACATTCCTCAATCCTCAACACCCAATCCTCAATCTTCAATCCTCAATCCTCAGTCCTCAATTCTCAATCCTCAATCCTCAATCCTCAATCCTCAGACCTCAAACATCAATACTCAACCCTCAGTCCTCGTCCTCAATCCACAACCATCAATCCTCAACACCCAATCCTCAATCTTCAATCCTCAATCCTCAGTCCTCAATTCTCGATCCTCAATACTCTATCCACAGTCCTCAATGTTCAATCCTCAATACCCAAACCTCAATCTTCAATCCTCAATCCTCAATCCTCAATCATCAATCCTCAATCCTCAATCCTCAGTCCTCAAACCTCAATCCTGAATCCTCAAACCTGAATCCTCTGTCTTCAGACCTCAGTCCTCAACAATCAGTTGTCAGTCCTCAATCCTCAATAGAATATCCTCAATTCACAGGTTTCAATACTCAATACTCAACCTGAAATCTTCAAATCTCTATCCACAATCATCAATTATCATCACACAACCCTCAACACTCAGTCCCCAATCCTCAATCTTCAATACTCTATCCTCAATCCTCAACCCTCAATCGCCAACCTCCAATCCTGAATACTCAAGCTTCAATCCTCAGTCCTCAATCCCCAATCCTCAATCCTCAATCCTCATTCTTCAATCCTCAATACCCAATCCTCAATCTTCAATCCTCAATCCTCAATCCTCAATTCTCGACCCTCAATTCTCAGTCCTCAGACCTCAAACCTCAATCCTCAAACCTCAGCCCTCATCCTCAATCCTCAATCCTCAATCCTCAATCCTCAATCCTCAATCCTCAATCCTCATTCCTCAATCCTCAATCTTCAATGCTCAATCTTCAATCCTCAATCCTCAATTCTCAATCCTCAAACCTCAATCCTCAATCCTCAGTCCTCAAACCTCAATCCTGAATCCCCGATACTGAATCCTCAATCTTCAGCCCTCAGTCCTCTACAATCAGTTGTCAATCCTCAATCCTCAATAGAATATCATTAGTTCACAGTTTTCATTACTCAATACTCAATCTGCAATCTTCAAATCTCTATCCACAAACATCAATTCTCATCACTCAACCCTCAACACTCAGTCCCCAATCGTCAATATTCAATCCTCAGTCCTCAATCCTCAATCCACAATCCTCAACGTTCAATCCTCAATACTCAATCTTCAATGATCATTCCTCAATCCTCAATCCTCAATTCTCAATCCTCGATCGTCAATCTTCAATCCTCAATCCTCAATCCTCAATCCTCAATCCTCAATCCTCAATCTTCAATCCTCAATACTCAAACTGCAATCCTCAATCCTCAGTCTTCACTCCTCAATTCTCATTCTTCAATCCTCAACACCCAATCCTCAATCTTCAATTCTCAATCCTCAGTCCTCAATTCTCGATCCTCAATACTCTATCCACAGTCCTCAATGTTCAATCCTCAATACCCAAACCTCAATCTTCAATCCTCAATCCTCAATCCTCAATCATCAATCCTCAATCCTCAATCCTCAGTCCTCAAACCTCAATCCTGAATCCTCAAACCTGAATCCTCTGTCTTCAGACCTCAGTCCTCAACAATCAGTTGTCAGTCCTCAATCCTCAATAGAATATCCTCAATTCACAGGTTTCAATACTCAATACTCAACCTGAAATCTTCAAATCTCTATCCACAATCATCAATTATCATCACACAACCCTCAACACTCAGTCCCCAATCCTCAATCTTCAATACTCTATCCTCAATCCTCAACCCTCAATCGCCAATCTCCAATCCTGAATACTCAATCTTCAATCCTCAGTCCTCAATCCCCAATCCTCAATCCTCAATCCTCATTCTTCAATCCTCAATACCCAATCCTCAATCTTCAATCCTCAATCCTCAATCCTCAATTCTCGACCCTCAATTCTCAGTCCTCAGACCTCAAACCTCAATCCTCAAACCTCAGCCCTCATCCTCAATCCTCAATCCTCAATCCTCAATCCTCAATCCTCAATCCTCAATCCTCATTCCTCAATCCTCAATCTTCAATGCTCAATCTTCAATCCTCAATCCTCAATTCTCAATCCTCAATCCTCAATCCTCAATCCTCAGTCCTCAAACCTCAATCCTGAATCCCCGATACTGAATCCTCAATCTTCAGCCCTCAGTCCTCTACAATCAGTTGTCAATCCTCAATCCTCAATAGAATATCATTAGTTCACAGTTTTCATTACTCAATACTCAATCTGCAATCTTCAAATCTCTATCCACAAACATCAATTCTCATCACTCAACCCTCAACACTCAGTCCCCAATCGTCAATATTCAATCCTCAGTCCTCAATCCTCAATCCACAATCCTCAACGTTCAATCCTCAATACTCAATCTTCAATGATCATTCCTCAATCCTCAATCCTCAATTCTCAATCCTCGATCGTCAATCTTCAATCCTCAATCCTCAATCCTCAATCCTCAATCCTCAATCCTCAATCTTCAATCCTCAATACTCAAACTGCAATCCTCAATCCTCAGTCTTCACTCCTCAATTCTCATTCTTCAATCCTCAATACCGGATCCTCAATCTTCAATCCTCAATCCACAATCCTCAATTCTCAATCCACAATCGTCAATCCTCAGACTTCAAACACCAATACTCAACCCTGAGTCCTCGTCCTCAATCCGCAACCCTCAATCCTCAATCCTCAATCTTCAATCATCAATATTCAATCTTCAATCCTCAATCCTCAATCCTCAATCCTCAATACTCAATCCACAATCCTCAATTCTCAATCGTCAATGCTCAATACTCAATCGTCAATCCTCAAACCCCAATCCTCAATCTTCAATCCTCAATCCTCAATCCCCAATCCTCAATCCTCAATCTTCAATCCTCAATACTCAATCTTCAATCCTCAGTCCTCAATACTCAATCCTCAATCCTCAATCCTCAATCCTCAATCTTCAATCCTCAATACTCAAACTGCAATCCTCAATCCTCAGTCCTCACTCCTCAATCCTCATTCTTCAATCCTCAATACCGAATCCTCAATCTTCAATCCTCAATCCTCAATCTTCAATTCTCAATCCTCAATCCTCAATCCTCAGACTTCAAACACAAATACTCAACCCTCAGTCCTCGTCCTCAATCCACAACCCTCAATCCTCAATCCTCAATCTTCAATCATTAATGTTCAATCTTCAATCTTCAATCCTCAATCCTCAATCCTCAACCCTCAATCCTCAACGTTCAATCCTCAATACCCAATCCTCAGTCTTCCACCCTCAATCCTCAATACTCAATCCTCAATCCTCAATACTCAGTCCTCAATCCTCAATCTTCAATCCTCAGTCATCAAACCTCAATCCTGAATCCTCAATCCTGAATCCTCAATCTTGAGCCCTCAGTCCTCTACAATCAGTAGTCAATCCTCAATCCTCAATAGAATATCATCAATTCACAGTTTTCCTTACTCAATACTCAATCTGCAATCTTCAAATCTCTATCCACAAACATCAATTCTCATCACTCAACCCTCAACACTCAGTCCCCTGTCCTCAATATTCAATCCTGAATCCTCAATCCTCAATCCACAATCCTCAACGTTCAATCCTCAATACTCAATCTTCAATGCTCATTCCTCAATCCTCAATCCTCAATTCTCAATCCTCAATCGTCAATCGTCTATCTTCAATACTCAACCTTCAATCCTCAATCCTCAATCCTCGGTCCTCAATCCTCAATCGTCAATCTCCAATCCTGAATACTCAATCTTCAATACTCAATCCTCAATCCTCAATCCTCAATCCTCACTCCTCATTCTTCAATCCTCAATACCCAATCCTCAATCTTCAATCCTCAATCCTCAATCCTCAATTCTCAATCCTCAATCCTCAGTCCTCAGTCCTCAAACCTCAATCCTCAACCCACAGCCCTCATCCTCAATCCTAAATCCTCAATCGTCAATCCTCAATCTTCAACCCTCAATACTCAATCTTCAATCCTCAATCCACAGTCCACAATCTGCAATCCTCAATGCACAATCCTCAATCCTCAATCCTCAGTCCTCAATCCTCAATCCTCAATCCTCAGACCTCAATCCTCAACCGTCAGTCCTCGTCCTCAAACCTCAAACCCCAATCCTCAATCCTCAATCTTCAGTCATCAATACTCTATCTTCAATCCTCAATCCGCAATCCTCAATCCTTAATCCTCAATCCTCAATATTCAACGCACAACCCTCAGCCATCAATCCTCAATCCTCAATCCTCAATCCTCAATCCTCAGTCCTCAAACGTCAATCCTGAATCCTCAAACCTGAATCCTTAATCTTCACCCATAAGTCCTCAACAATCAATTGTCAATCCTCAATCCTCAATAGAATATCCTGAATTCACAGTTTTCGATACTCAATCCCCATTCTTCAATCTTCAAATCTCAATCCACAAACATCAATCCTCATCACGCAACCCTCAACACTCAGTCCTCAATCTTCAATCCACAATCCTCAATCCTCAATCTTCAATCCTCAGTACTCAATCTTCAATCCTCAATCCTCAATTCTCAATCCTCAATGCTCAATACTCAATCGTCAATCCTCAGTCCTCAATCCCCAATCCTCAATCTTCAATACTCAATCCTCAATCCTCAATCCTCAATCCTCAATCTTCAATCCTCAATACTCAATCTTCAATCATCAATCCTCAATCCTCAATCCTCAATCCTCAATCCTCAATCCTCAATCTTGAATCCTCAATACTCAAACTGCAATCCTCAGTCCTCAGTCCTCACTCCTCAATTCTCATTCTTCAATCCTCAATACCGAATCCTCAATCTTCAATCCTCAATCCACAATCCTCAATTCTCAATCCACGATCCTCAATCCTCAGACTTCAAACACCAATACTCAACCCTCAGTCCTCGTCCTCAATCCGCAACACTCAATCCTCAATCCTCAATCTTCAATCATTAATATTCAATCTTCAATCCTCAATCCTCAATCCTCAATCCTCAACTCTCAACCCTCAATGTTCAATCCTCAATACCCAATCCTCAGTCTTCAATCCTCAATCCCCAATCCTCAATCCTCAATCCTAAATTCTCAGTCCTCAATCCTCAATCTTCAATCCTCAATACTCAATCTTCAATCCTCAATCCTCAATCCTCAATCTTCAATCCTCAATACTGAATCTACTATCCTCAATCTCCAATCCTCAATGTTCAATCCGCAATACCCAATCCTCAACCCTCAACACTCAGTCCCCAATCCTCAATATTCAATCCTCAATCCTCAGACTTCAAACACCAATACTGAACCCTCAGTCCTCGTCCTCAATCCACAACCCTCAGTCCTCAATCCACAATCCTCAACGGTCAATGCTCAATACTCAATCTTCAATGCTCATTACTCAATCCTCAATCCTCAATTCTCAATCCTCAATCGTCAACCTTCAATCCTCAATACTCAATCTTCAATCCTCAATCCTCAATGTTCAATCCTCAATACCCAATCTTCAGTCTTCAATCCTCAATCCTCAATCCTCAATCCTCAATCCTCAATACTCAGTCCTCAATTCTCAGGCTTCAATCCTCAATACTCAATCTTCAATCCTCAATCCTCAATCCTCAATACTCAATCTTCAATCCTCAATACTGAATCTTCAATGCTCAATCCTCAATCCTCAATCCTCAATCCTCAATCACCTATCCTCAACACCCAATCCTCAACCTTCAATCCTCTATGTTCAATCCGCAATACCCAATCCTCAATCTTCAACCCTCAACCCTCAATCCTCAATCCTCAATCCTCAATCCTCAATCCTCAATCCTCAATATTCAATCCTCAATACTCAATCTGCAATCCTCAATCCTCAATCCCCAATCCTCAATCCTCAATCTTCAATCCTCAATACTCAATCTTCAATCCTCAGTCCTCAATACTCAATCCTCAATCCTCAATCCTCAATCCTCAATTCTCAGTCCTCAATCCTCAATCTTCAATCCTCAATACTCAATCTTCAATCCTCAATCCTCAATCCTCAATCTTCAATCCTCAATACTGAATCTTCTATCCTCAATCTCCAATCCTCAATGTTCAATCCGCAATACCCAATCCTCAACCCTCAACACTCAGTCCCCAATCCTCAATATTCAATCCTCAATCCTCAGACTTCAAACACCAATACTGAACCCTCAGTCCTCGTCCTCAATCCACAACCCTCAGTCCTCAATCCACAATCCTCAACGGTCAATGCTCAATACTCAATCTTCAATGCTCATTACTCAATCCTCAATCCTCAATTCTCAATCCTCAATCGTCAACCTTCAATCCTCAATACTCAATCTTCAATCCTCAATCCTCAATGTTCAATCCTCAATACCCAATCTTCAGTCTTCAATCCTCAATCCTCAATCCTCAATCCTCAATCCTCAATACTCAGTCCTCAATTCTCAGGCTTCAATCCTCAATACTCAATCTTCAATCCTCAATCCTCAATCCTCAATCCTCAATCTTCAATCCTCAATACTGAATCTTCAATGCTCAATCCTCAATCCTCAATCCTCAATCCTCAATCACCTATCCTCAACACCCAATCCTCAACCTTCAATCCTCTATGTTCAATCCGCAATACCCAATCCTCAATCTTCAACCCTCAACCCTCAATCCTCAATCCTCAATCCTCAATCCTCAATCCTCAATCCTCAATATTCAATCCTCAATACTCAATCTGCAATCCTCAATCCTCAATCCCCAATCCTCAATCCTCAATCTTCAATCCTCAATACTCAATCTTCAATCATCAATCCTCAATCCTCAATCCTCAATCCTCAATCCTCAATCCTCAATCTTCAATCCTCAATACTCAAACTGCAATCCTCAGTCCTCAGTCCTCACTCCTCAATTCTCATTCTTCAATCCTCAATACCGAATCCTCAATCTTCAATCCTCAATCGACAATCCTCAATTCTCAATCCACAATCCTCAATCCTCAGACTTCAAACACCAATACTCAACCCTCAGTCCTCGTCCTCAATCCGCAACCCTCAATCCTCAATCCTCAATCTTCAATCATTAATATTCAATCTTCAATCCTCAATCCTCAATCCTCAATCCTCAACTCTCAACCCTCAATGTTCAATCCTCAATACCCAATCCTCAGTCTTCAATCCTCAATCCCCAATCCTCAATCCTCAATCCTCAATTCTCAGTCCTCAATCCTCAATCTTCAATCCTCAATACTCAATCCTCAATCCTCAATCCTCAATCCTCAATTCTCAGTCCTCAATCCTCAATCTTCAATCCTCAATACTCAATCTTCAATCCTCAATCCCCAATCCTCAATCCTCAATCCTCAATTCTCAGTCCTCAATCCTCAATCTTCAATCCTCAATACTCAATCTTCAATCCTCAATCCTCAATCCTCAATCTTCAATCCTCAATACTGAATCTTCTATCCTCAATCTCCAATCCTCAATGTTCAATCCGCAATACCCAATCCTCAACCCTCAACACTCAGTCCCCAATCCTCAATATTCAATCCTCAATCCTCAGTCCTCAATCCACAATCCTCAACGTTCAATGCTCAATACTCAATCTTCAATGCTCATTCCTCAATCCTCAATCCTCAATTCTCAATCCTCAATCGTCAACCTTCAATCCTCAATACTCAATCTTCAACCCTCAATCCTCAATGTTCAATCCTCAATACCCAATCTTCAGTCTTCAATCCTCAATCCTCAATCCTCAATCCTCAATCCTCAATACTCAGTCCTCAATTCTCAGGCTTCAATCCTCAATACTCAATCTTCAATCCTCAATCCTCAATCCTCAATCCTCAATCTTCAATCCTCAATACTGAATCTTCAATGCTCAATCCTCAATCCTTAATCCTCAATCCTCAATCCTCAAACACCTATCCTCAACACCCAATCCTCAACCTTCAATCCTCTATGTTCTATCCGCAATACCCAATCCTCAATCTTCAACCCTCAACCCTCAATCCTCAATCCCCAATCCTCAATCATCAATCCTCAATCCTCAATATTCAATCCTCAATACTCAACCTGCAATCCTCAGTCCTCAGTCCTCACTCCTCAATCCTCATTCTTCAATCCTCAATACCGAATCCTCAATCTTCAATCCTCAATCTTCAATCCTCAATCCTCAATCCTCAATTCTCGACCCTCAATTCTCAGTCCTCAGACCTCAAACCTCAATCCTCAAACCTCAGCCCTCATCCTCAATCCTCAATCCTCAATCCTCAATCCTCAATCCTCAATCCTCAATCCTCATTCCTCAATCCTCAATCTTCAATGCTCAATCTTCAATCCTCAATCCTCAATTCTCAATCCTCAATCCTCAATCCTCAATCCTCAGTTCCTCAAACCTCGATACTGAATCCCCGATACTGAATCCTCAATCTTCAGCCCTCAGTTCTCTACAATCAGTTGTCAATCCTCAATCCTCAATAGAATATCATTAGTTCACAGTTTTCATTACTCAATACTCAATCTGCAATCTTCAAATCTCTATCCACAAACATCAATTCTCATCACTCAACCCTCAACACTCAGTCCCCAATCGTCAATATTCAATCCTCAGTCCTCAATCCTCAATCCACAATCCTCAACGTTCAATCCTCAATACTCAATCTTCAATGATCATTCCTCAATCCTCAATCCTCAATTCTCAATCCTCGATCGTCAATCTTCAATCCTCAATCCTCAATCCTCAATCCTCAATCCTCAATCCTCAATCTTCAATCCTCAATACTCAAACTGCAATCCTCAATCCTCAGTCTTCACTCCTCAATTCTCATTCTTCAATCCTCAATACCGGATCCTCAATCTTCAATCCTCAATCCACAATCCTCAATTCTCAATCCACAATCGTCAATCCTCAGACTTCAAACACCAATACTCAACCCTGAGTCCTCGTCCTCAATCCGCAACCCTCAATCCTCAATCCTCAATCTTCAATCATCAATATTCAATCTTCAATCCTCAATCCTCAATCCTCAATCCTCAATACTCAATCCACAATCCTCAATTCTCAATCGTCAATGCTCAATACTCAATCGTCAATCCTCAAACCCCAATCCTCAATCTTCAATCCTCAATCCTCTATCCCCAATCCTCAATCCTCAATCTTCAATACTCAATACTCAATCTTCAATCCTCAGTCCTCAATACTCAATCCTCAATCCTCAATCCTCAATCCTCAATCTTCAATCCTCAATACTCAAACTGCAATCCTCAATCCTCAGTCCTCACTCCTCAATCCTCATTCTTCAATCCTCAATACCGAATCCTCAATCTTCAATCGTCAATCCTCAATCTTCAATTCTCAATCCTCAATCCTCAATCCTCAGACTTCAAACACAAACACTCAACCCTCAGTCCTCGTCCTCAATCCACAACCCTCAATCCTCAATCCTCAATCTTCAATCATTAATGTTCAATCTTCAATCTTCAATCCTCAATCCTCAATACTCAGTCCTCAATCCTCAATCTTCAATCCTCAGTCCTCAAACCTCAATCCTGAATCCTCAATCCTGAATCCTCAATCTTGAGCCCTCAGTCCTCTACAATCAGTTGTCAATCCTCAATCCTCAATAGAATATCATCAATTCACAGTTTTCATTACTCAATACTCAATCTGCAATCTTCAAATCTCTATCCACAAACATCAATTCTCATCACTCAACCCTCAACACTCAGTCCCCAGTCCTCAATATTCAATCCTGAATCCTCAATCCTCAATCCACAATCCTCAACGTTCAATCCTCAATACTCAATCTTCAATGCTCATTCCTCAATCCTCAATCCTCAATTCTCAATCCTCAATCGTCAATCGTCAATCTTCAATACTCAACCTTCAATCCTCAATCCTCAATCCTCGGTCCTCAATCCTCAATCGTCAATCTCCAATCCTGAATACTCAATCTTCAATACTCAATCCTCAATCCTCAATCCTCAATCCTCACTCCTCATTCTTCAGTCCTCAATACCCAATCCTCAATCTTCAATCCTCAATCCTCAATCCTCAATTCTCAATCCTCAATCCTCAGTCCTCAGTCCTCAAACCTCAATCCTCAACCCACAGCCCTCATCCTCAATCCTAAATCCTCAATCCTCAATCCTCAATCTTCAACCCTCAATACTCAATCTTCAATCCTCAATCCTCAGTCCACAATCTGCAATCCTCAATGCACAATCGTCAATCCTCAATCCTCAGTCCTCAATCCTCAATCCTCAATCCTCAGACCTCAATCCTCAACCGTCAGTCCTCGTCCTCAAACCTCAAACCCCAATCCTCAATCCTCAATCTTCAATCATCAATACTCTATCTTCAATCCTCAATCCGCAATCCTCAATCCTCAATCCTCAATCCTCAATATTCAACGCACAACCCTCAGCCATCAATCCTCAATCCTCAATCCTCAATCCTCAATCCTCAGTCCTCAAACGTCAATCCTGAATCCTCAAACCTGAATCCTCAATCTTCACCCATAAGTCCTCAACAATCAATTGTCAATCCTCAATCCTCAATAGAATATCCTGAATTCACAGTTTTCAATACTCAATCCCCATTCTTCAATTTTCAAATCTCAATCCACAAACATCAATCCTCATCACGCAACCCTCAACACTCAGTCCTCAATCTTCAATACACAATTCTCAATCCTCAATCTTCAATCCTCAGTACTCAATCTTCAATCCTCAATCCTCAATTCTCAATCCTCAATGCTCAATACTCAATCGTCAATCCTCAGTCCTCAATCCCCAATCCTCAATCTTCAATACTCAATCCTCAATCCTCAATCCTCAATCCTCAATCTTCAATCCTCAATACTCAACCTTCAATCATCAATCCTCAATACTCAATCCTCAATCCTCAATCCTCAATCCTCAATCTTCAATCCTCAATACTCAAACTGCAATCCTCAGCCCTCAGTCCTCACTCCTCAATTCTCATTCTTCAATCCTCAATACCGAATCCTCAATCTTCAATCCTCAATCCACAATCCTCAATTCTCAATCCACAATTCTCAATCCTCAGACTTCAAACACCAATACTCAACCCTCAGTCCTCGTCCTCAATCCGCAACCCTCAATCCTCAATCCTCAATCGTCAATCATTAATATTCAATCTTCAATTCTCAATCCTCAATCCTCAATCCTCAGCTCTCAACCCTCAATGTTCAATCCTCAATACCCAATCCTCAGTCTTCAATCCTCAATCCCCAATCCTCAATCCTCAATCCTCAATTCTCAGTCCTCAATCCTCAATCTTCAATCCTCAATACTCAATCTTCAATCCTCAATCCTCAATCCTCAATCTTCAATCCTCAATACTGAATCTTCTATCCTCAATCTCCAATCCTCAATGTTCAATCCGCAATACCCAATCCTCAACCCTCAACACTCAGTCCCCAATCCTCAATATTCAATCCTCAATCCTCAGTCCTCAATCCACAATCCTCAACGTTCAATGCTCAATACTCAATCTTCAATGCTCATTCCTCAATCCTCAATCCTCAATTCTCAATCCTCAATCGTCAACCTTCAATCCTCAATACTCAATCTTCAACCCTCAATCCTCAATGTTCAATCCTCAATACCCAATCTTCAGTCTTCAATCCTCAATCCTCAATCCTCAATCCTCAATCCTCAATACTCAGTCCTCAATTCTCAGGCTTCAATCCTCAATACTCAATCTTCAATCCTCAATCCTCAATCCTCAATCCTCAATCTTCAATCCTCAATACTGAATCTTCAATGCTCAATCCTCAATCCTTAATCCTCAATCCTCAATCCTCAAACACCTATCCTCAACACCCAATCCTCAACCTTCAATCCTCTATGTTCTATCCGCAATACCCAATCCTCAATCTTCAACCCTCAACCCTCAATCCTCAATCCCCAATCCTCAATCATCAATCCTCAATCCTCAATATTCAATCCTCAATACTCAACCTGCAATCCTCAGTCCTCAGTCCTCACTCCTCAATCCTCATTCTTCAATCCTCAATACCGAATCCTCAATCTTCAATCCTCAATCTTCAATCCTCAATCCTCAATCCTGAATTCTCGACCCTCAATTCTCAGTCCTCAGACCTCAAACCTCAATCCTCAAACCTCAGCCCTCATCCTCAATCCTCAATCCTCAATCCTCAATCCTCAATCCTCAATCCTCAATCCTCATTCCTCAATCCTCAATCTTCAATGCTCAATCTTCAATCCTCAATCCTCAATTCTCAATCCTCAATCCCCAATCCTCAATCCTCAGTCCTCAAACCTCAATACTGAATCCCCGATACTGAATCCTCAATCTTCAGCCCTCAGTCCTCTACAATCAGTTGTCAATCCTCAATCCTCAATAGAATATCATTAGTTCACAGTTTTCATTACTCAATACTCAATCTGCAATCTTCAAATCTCTATCCACAAACATCAATTCTCATCACTCAACCCTCAACACTCAGTCCCCAATCGTCAATATTCAATCCTCAGTCCTCAATCCTCAATCCACAATCCTCAACGTTCAATCCTCAATACTCAATCTTCAATGATCATTCCTCAATCCTCAATCCTCAATTCTCAATCCTCGATCGTCAATCTTCAATCCTCAATCCTCAATCCTCAATCCTCAATCCTCAATCCTCAATCTTCAATCCTCAATACTCAAACTGCAATCCTCAATCCTCAGTCCTCACTCCTCAATCCTCATTCTTCAATCCTCAATACCGAATCCTCAATCTTCAATCGTCAATCCTCAATCTTCAATTCTCAATCCTCAATCCTCAATCCTCAGACTTCAAACACAAATACTCAACCCTCAGTCCTCGTCCTCAATCCACAACCCTCAATCCTCAATCCTCAATCTTCAATCATTAATGTTCAATCTTCAATCTTCAATCCTCAATCCTCAATACTCAGTCCTCAATCCTCAATCTTCAATGCTCAGTCCTCAAACCTCAATCCTGAATCCTCAATCCTGAATCCTCAATCTTGAGCCCTCAGTCCTCTACAATCAGTTGTCAATCCTCAATCCTCAATAGAATATCATCAATTCACAGTTTTCATTACTCAATACTCAATCTGCAATCTTCAAATCTCTATCCACAAACATCAATTCTCATCACTCAACCCTCAACACTCAGTCCCCAGTCCTCAATATTCAATCCTGAATCCTCAATCCTCAATCCACAATCCTCAACGTTCAATCCTCAATACTCAATCTTCAATGCTCATTCCTCAATCCTCAATCCTCAATTCTCAATCCTCAATCGTCAATCGTCAATCTTCAATACTCAACCTTCAATCCTCAATCCTCAATCCTCGGTCCTCAATCCTC
Organism: Calliopsis andreniformis; assembly: GCF_051401765.1. Lineage (NCBI taxonomy): Eukaryota > Metazoa > Arthropoda > Insecta > Hymenoptera > Andrenidae > Calliopsis > Calliopsis andreniformis. The sequence continues at coordinate 3,452,174 of NW_027480438.1, forward strand.
AATCGTCAATCTCCAATCCTGAATACTCAATCTTCAATACTCAATCCTCAATCCTCAATCCTCAATCCTCACTCCTCATTCTTCAGTCCTCAATACCCAATCCTCAATCTTCAATCCTCAATCCTCAATCCTCAATTCTCAATCCTCAATCCTCAGTCCTCAGTCCTCAAACCTCAATCCTCAACCCACAGCCCTCATCCTCAATCCTAAATCCTCAATCCTCAATCCTCAATCTTCAACCCTCAATACTCAATCTTCAATCCTCAATCCTCAGTCCACAATCTGCAATCCTCAATGCACAATCGTCAATCCTCAATCCTCAGTCCTCAATCCTCAATCCTCAATCCTCAGACCTCAATCCTCAACCGTCAGTCCTCGTCCTCAAACCTCAAACCCCAATCCTCAATCCTCAATCCTCAATCATCAATACTCTATCTTCAATCCTCAATCCGCAATCCTCAATCCTCAATCCTCAATCCTCAATATTCAACGCACAACCCTCAGCCATCAATCCTCAATCCTCAATCCTCAATCCTCAATCCTCAGTCCTCAAACGTCAATCCTGAATCCTCAAACCTGAATCCTCAATCTTCACCCATAAGTCCTCAACAATCAATTGTCAATCCTCAATCCTCAATAGAATATCCTGAATTCACAGTTTTCAATACTCAATCCCCATTCTTCAATTTTCAAATCTCAATCCACAAACATCAATCCTCATCACGCAACCCTCAACACTCAGTCCTCAATCTTCAATACACAATTCTCAATCCTCAATCTTCAATCCTCAGTACTCAATCTTCAATCCTCAATCCTCAATTCTCAATCCTCAATGCTCAATACTCAATCGTCAATCCTCAGTCCTCAATCCCCAATCCTCAATCTTCAATACTCAATCCTCAATCCTCAATCCTCAATCCTCAATCTTCAATCCTCAATACTCAACCTTCAATCATCAATCCTCAATACTCAATCCTCAATCCTCAATCCTCAATCCTCAATCTTCAATCCTCAATACTCAAACTGCAATCCTCAGCCCTCAGTCCTCACTCCTCAATTCTCATTCTTCAATCCTCAATACCGAATCCTCAATCTTCAATCCTCAATCCACAATCCTCAATTCTCAATCCACAATTCTCAATCCTCAGACTTCAAACACCAATACTCAACCCTCAGTCCTCGTCCTCAATCCGCAACCCTCAATCCTCAATCCTCAATCGTCAATCATTAATATTCAATCTTCAATTTTCAATCCTCAATCCTCAATCCTCAGCTCTCAACCCTCAATGTTCAATCCTCAATACCCAATCCTCAGTCTTCAATCCTCAATCCCCAATCCTCAATCCTCAATCCTCAATTCTCAGTCCTCAATCCTCAATCTTCAATCCTCAATACTCAATCTTCAATCCTCAATCCTCAATCCTCAATCTTCAATCCTCAATACTGAATCTTCTATCCTCAATCTCCAATCCTCAATGTTCAATCCGCAATACCCAATCCTCAACCCTCAACACTCAGTCCCCAATCCTCAATATTCAATCCTCAATCCTCAGTCCTCAATCCACAATCCTCAACGTTCAATGCTCAATACTCAATCTTCAATGCTCATTCCTCAATCCTCAATCCTCAATTCTCAATCCTCAATCGTCAACCTTCAATCCTCCATACTCAATCTTCAACCCTCAATCCTCAATGTTCAATCCTCAATACCCAATCTTCAGTCTTCAATCCTCAATCCTCAATCCTCAATCCTCAATCCTCAATACTCAGTCCTCAATTCTCAGGCTTCAATCCTCAATACTCAATCTTCAATCCTCAATCCTCAATCCTCAATCCTCAATCCTCAATACTCCGTCCTCAATCCTCAATCTTCAATCCTCTATACTCAATCTTCAATCCTCAATCCTCAATCCTTAATCCTCAATCTTCAATCCTCAACGTTCAATCCTCAATACCCAATCCTCAGTCTTCCATCCTCAATCCTCAATACTCAATCCTCAATCCTCAATACTCCGTCCTCAATCCTCAATCTTCAATCCTCTATACTCAATCTTCAATCCTCAATCCTCAATCCTTAATCCTCAATCTTCAATCCTCAATACTGAATCTTCAATCCTCAATCCTCAATCCTCAATCCTCAATCCTCATTCTTCAATCCTCAACACCCAATCCTCAATCTTCAATCCTCAATGTTCAATCCGCAATACCCAATCCTCAATCTTCAATCCTCAACCCTCAATCCTCAATCCTCAATCCGCAATCCTCAATCTTCAATCCTCAATACTCAATCTTCAATCCTCAATCCTCAACCCTCAATCCTCACTCCACATTCCTCAATCCTCAACACCCAATCCTCAATCTTCAATCCTCAATCCTCAGTCCTCAATTCTCAATCCTCAATCCTCAATCCTCAATCCTCAGACCTCAAACATCAATACTCAACCCTCAGTCCTCGTCCTCAATCCACAACCATCAATCCTCAACACCCAATCCTCAATCTTCAATCCTCAATCCTCAGTCCTCAATTCTCGATCCTCAATACTCAATCCACAGTCCTCAATGTTCAATCCTCAATACCCAAACCTCAATCTTCAATCCTCAATCCTCAATCCTCAATCATCAATCCTCAATCCTCAATCCTCAGTCCTCAAACCTCAATCCTGAATCCTCAAACCTGAATCCTCTGTCTTCAGACCTCAGTCCTCAACAATCAGTTGTCAGTCCTCAATCCTCAATAGAATATCCTCAATTCACAGGTTTCAATACTCAATACTCAACCTGAAATCTTCAAATCTCTATCCACAATCATCAATTATCATCACACAACCCTCAACACTCAGTCCCCAATCCTCAATCTTCAATACTCTATCCTCAATCCTCAACCCTCAATCGCCAATCTCCAATCCTGAATACTCAATCTTCAATCCTCAGTCCTCAATCCCCAATCCTCAATCCTCAATCCTCATTCTTCAATCCTCAATACCCAATCCTCAATCTTCAATCCTCAATCCTCAATCCTCAATTCTCGACCCTCAATTCTCAGTCCTCAGACCTCAAACCTCAATCCTCAAACCTCAGCCCTCATCCTCAATCCTCAATCCTCAATCCTCAATCCTCAATCCTCAATCCTCAATCCTCATTCCTCAATCCTCAATCTTCAATGCTCAATCTTCAATCCTCAATCCTCAATTCTCAATCCTCAATCCTCAATCCTCAATCCTCAGTCCTCAAACCTCAATCCTGAATCCCCGATACTGAATCCTCAATCTTGAGCCCTCAGTCCTCTACAATCAGTTGTCAATCCTCAATCCTCAATAGAATATCATCAATTCACAGTTTTCCTTACTCAATACTCAATCTGCAATCTTCAAATCTCTATCCACAAACATCAATTCTCATCACTCAACCCTCAACACTCAGTCCCCTGTCCTCAATATTCAATCCTGAATCCTCAATCCTCAATCCACAATCCTCAACGTTCAATCCTCAATACTCAATCTTCAATGCTCATTCCTCAATCCTCAATCCTCAATTCTCAATCCTCAATCGTCAATCGTCTATCTTCAATACTCAACCTTCAATCCTCAATCCTCAATCCTCGGTCCTCAATCCTCAATCGTCAATCTCCAATCCTGAATACTCAATCTTCAATACTCAATCCTCAATCCTCAATCCTCAATCCTCACTCCTCATTCTTCAATCCTCAATACCCAATCCTCAATCTTCAATCCTCAATCCTCAATCCTCAATTCTCAATCCTCAATCCTCAGTCCTCAGTCCTCAAACCTCAATCCTCAACCCACAGCCCTCATCCTCAATCCTAAATCCTCAATCGTCAATCCTCAATCTTCAACCCTCAATACTCAATCTTCAATCCTCAATCCACAGTCCACAATCTGCAATCCTCAATGCACAATCCTCAATCCTCAATCCTCAGTCCTCAATCCTCAATCCTCAATCCTCAGACCTCAATCCTCAACCGTCAGTCCTCGTCCTCAAACCTCAAACCCCAATCCTCAATCCTCAATCTTCAATCATCAATACTCTATCTTCAATCCTCAATCCGCAATCCTCAATCCTTAATCCTCAATCCTCAATATTCAACGCACAACCCTCAGCCATCAATCCTCAATCCTCAATCCTCAATCCTCAATCCTCAGTCCTCAAACGTCAATCCTGAATCCTCAAACCTGAATCCTTAATCTTCACCCATAAGTCCTCAACAATCAATTGTCAATCCTCAATCCTCAATAGAATATCCTGAATTCACAGTTTTCGATACTCAATCCCCATTCTTCAATCTTCAAATCTCAATCCACAAACATCAATCCTCATCACGCAACCCTCAACACTCAGTCCTCAATCTTCAATCCACAATCCTCAATCCTCAATCTTCAATCCTCAGTACTCAATCTTCAATCCTCAATCCTCAATTCTCAATCCTCAATGCTCAATACTCAATCGTCAATCCTCAGTCCTCAATCCCCAATCCTCAATCTTCAATACTCAATCCTCAATCCTCAATCCTCAATCCTCAATCTTCAATCCTCAATACTCAATCTTCAATCATCAATCCTCAATCCTCAATCCTCAATCCTCAATCCTCAATCCTCAATCTTCAATCCTCAATACTCAAACTGCAATCCTCAGTCCTCAGTCCTCACTCCTCAATTCTCATTCTTCAATCCTCAATACCGAATCCTCAATCTTCAATCCTCAATCCACAATCCTCAATTCTCAATCCACGATCCTCAATCCTCAGACTTCAAACACCAATACTCAACCCTCAGTCCTCGTCCTCAATCCGCAACCCTCAATCCTCAATCCTCAATCTTCAATCATTAATATTCAATACTCAATCCTCAATTCTCAGTCCTCAATCCTCAATCTTCAATCCTCAATACTCAATCTTCAATCCTCAATCCTCAATCCTCAATCTTCAATCCTCAATACTGAATCTTCTATCCTCAATCTCCAATCCTCAATGTTCAATCCGCAATACCCAATCCTCAACCCTCAACACTCAGTCCCCAATCCTCAATATTCAATCCTCAATCCTCAGACTTCAAACACCAATACTGAACCCTCAGTCCTCGTCCTCAATCCACAACCCTCAGTCCTCAATCCACAATCCTCAACGGTCAATGCTCAATACTCAATCTTCAATGCTCATTACTCAATCCTCAATCCTCAATTCTCAATCCTCAATCGTCAACCTTCAATCCTCAATACTCAATCTTCAATCCTCAATCCTCAATGTTCAATCCTCAATACCCAATCTTCAGTCTTCAATCCTCAATCCTCAATCCTCAATCCTCAATCCTCAATACTCAGTCCTCAATTCTCAGGCTTCAATCCTCAATACTCAATCTTCAATCCTCAATCCTCAATCCTCAATCCTCAATCTTCAATCCTCAATACTGAATCTTCAATGCTCAATCCTCAATCCTCAATCCTCAATCCTCAATCACCTATCCTCAACACCCAATCCTCAACCTTCAATCCTCTATGTTCAATCCGCAATACCCAATCCTCAATCTTCAACCCTCAACCCTCAATCCTCAATCCTCAATCCTCAATCCTCAATCCTCAATCCTCAATATTCAATCCTCAATACTCAATCTGCAATCCTCAATCCTCAATCCCCAATCCTCAATCCTCAATCTTCAATCCTCAATACTCAATCTTCAATCCTCAGTCCTCAATACTCAATCCTCAATCCTCAATCCTCAATCCTCAATTCTCAGTCCTCAATCCTCAATCTTCAATCCTCAATACTCAATCTTCAATCCTCAATCCTCAATCCTCAATCTTCAATCCTCAATACTGAATCTTCTATCCTCAATCTCCAATCCTCAATGTTCAATCCGCAATACCCAATCCTCAACCCTCAACACTCAGTCCCCAATCCTCAATATTCAATCCTCAATCCTCAGACTTCAAACACCAATACTGAACCCTCAGTCCTCGTCCTCAATCCACAACCCTCAGTCCTCAATCCACAATCCTCAACGGTCAATGCTCAATACTCAATCTTCAATGCTCATTACTCAATCCTCAATCCTCAATTCTCAATCCTCAATCGTCAACCTTCAATCCTCAATACTCAATCTTCAATCCTCAATCCTCAATGTTCAATCCTCAATACCCAATCTTCAGTCTTCAATCCTCAATCCTCAATCCTCAATCCTCAATCCTCAATACTCAGTCCTCAATTCTCAGGCTTCAATCCTCAATACTCAATCTTCAATCCTCAATCCTCAATCCTCAATCCTCAATCTTCAATCCTCAATACTGAATCTTCAATGCTCAATCCTCAATCCTCAATCCTCAATCACCTATCCTCAACACCCAATCCTCAACCTTCAATCCTCTATGTTCAATCCGCAATACCCAATCCTCAATCTTCAACCCTCAACCCTCAATCCTCAATCCTCAATCCTCAATCCTCAATCCTCAATCCTCAATCCTCAATCTTCAATCCTCAATACTCAATCTTCAATCATCAATCCTCAATCCTCAATCCTCAATCCTCAATCCTCAATCCTCAATCTTCAATCCTCAATACTCAAACTGCAATCCTCAGTCCTCAGTCCTCACTCCTCAATTCTCATTCTTCAATCCTCAATACCGAATCCTCAATCTTCAATCCTCAATCCACAATCCTCAATTCTCAATCCACAATCCTCAATCCTCAGACTTCAAACACCAATACTCAACCCTCAGTCCTCGTCCTCAATCCGCAACCCTCAATCCTCAATCCTCAATCTTCAATCATTAATATTCAATCTTCAATCCTCAATCCTCAATCCTCAATCCTCAACTCTCAACCCTCAATGTTCAATCCTCAATACCCAATCCTCAGTCTTCAATCCTCAATCCCCACTCCTCAATCCTCAATCCTCAATTCTCAGTCCTCAATCCTCAATCTTCAATCCTCAATACTCAATCTTCAATCCTCAATCCTCAATCCTCAATCTTCAATCCTCAATACTGAATCTTCTATCCTCAATCTCCAATCCTCAATGTTCAATCCGCAATACCCAATCCTCAACCCTCAACACTCAGTCCCCAATCCTCAATATTCAATCCTCAATCCTCAGACTTCAAACACCAATACTGAACCCTCAGTCCTCGTCCTCAATCCGCAACCCTCAGTCCTCAATCCACAATCCTCAACGGTCAATGCTCAATACTCAATCTTCAATGCTCATTACTCAATCCTCAATCCTCAATTCTCAATCCTCAATCGTCAACCTTCAATCCTCAATACTCAATCTTCAACCCTCAATCCTCAATGTTCAATCCTCAATACCCAATCTTCAGTCTTCAATCCTCAATCCTCAATCCTCAATCCTCAATCCTCAATACTCAGTCCTCAATTCTCAGGCTTCAATCCTCAATACTCAATCTTCAATCCTCAATCCTCAATCCTCAATCCTCAATCTTCAATCATCAATACTGAATCTTCAATGCTCAATCCTCAATCCTTAATCCTCAATCCTCAATCCTCAAACACCTATCCTCAACACCCAATCCTCAACCTTCAATCCTCTATGTTCTATCCGCAATACCCAATCCTCAATCTTCAACCCTCAACCCTCAATCCTCAATCCCCAATCCTCAATCATCAATCCTCAATCCTCAATATTCAATCCTCAATACTCAACCTGCAATCCTCAGTCCTCAGTCCTCACTCCTCAATCCTCATTCTTCAATCCTCAATACCGAATCCTCAATCTTCAATCCTCAATCCTCAGTCCTCAATTCTCAATCCTCAATCCTCAATCCTCAGACTTCAAACACCAATACTGAACCCTCAGTCCTCGTCCTCAATCCACAACCCTCAATCCTCGATACTCAATCTTCAATCATTAATATTCAATCTTCAATCTTCAATCCTCAATCCTCAATCCTCAACCCTCAATCCTCAACGTTCAATCCTCAATACCCAATCCTCAGTCTTCCATCCTCAATCCTCAATACTCAATCCTCAATCCTCAATACTCCGTCCTCAATCCTCAATCTTCAATCCTCTATACTCAATCTTCAATCCTCAATCCTCAATCCTTAATCCTCAATCTTCAATCCTCAATACTGAATCTTCAATCCTCAATCCTCAATCCTCAATCCTCAATCCTCATTCTTCAATCCTCAACACCCAATCCTCAATCTTCAATCCTCAATGTTCAATCCGCAATACCCAATCCTCAATCTTCAATCCTCAACCCTCAATCCTCAATCCTCAATCCGCAATCCTCAATCTTCAATCCTCAATACTCAATCTTCAATCCTCAATCCTCAACCCTCAATCCTCACTCCACATTCCTCAATCCTCAACACCCAATCCTCAATCTTCAATCCTCAATCCTCAGTCCTCAATTCTCAATCCTCAATCCTCAATCCTCAATCCTCAGACCTCAAACATCAATACTCAACCCTCAGTCCTCGTCCTCAATCCACAACCATCAATCCTCAACACCCAATCCTCAATCTTCAATCCTCAATCCTCAGTCCTCAATTCTCGATCTTCAATGCTCAATCTTCAATCCTCAATCCTCAATTCTCAATCCTCAATCCTCAATCCTCAATCCTCAGTCCTCAAACCTCAATCCTGAATCCCCGATACTGAATCCTCAATCTTGAGCCCTCAGTCCTCTACAATCAGTTGTCAATCCTCAATCCTCAATAGAATATCATCAATTCACAGTTTTCCTTACTCAATACTCAATCTGCAATCTTCAAATCTCTATCCACAAACATCAATTCTCATCACTCAACCCTCAACACTCAGTCCCCTGTCCTCAATATTCAATCCTGAATCCTCAATCCTCAATCCACAATCCTCAACGTTCAATCCTCAATACTCAATCTTCAATGCTCATTCCTCAATCCTCAATCCTCAATTCTCAATCCTCAATCGTCAATCGTCTATCTTCAATACTCAACCTTCAATCCTCAATCCTCAATCCTCGGTCCTCAATCCTCAATCGTCAATCTCCAATCCTGAATACTCAATCTTCAATACTCAATCCTCAATCCTCAATCCTCAATCCTCACTCCTCATTCTTCAATCCTCAATACCCAATCCTCAATCTTCAATCCTCAATCCTCAATCCTCAATTCTCAATCCTCAATCCTCAGTCCTCAGTCCTCAAACCTCAATCCTCAACCCACAGCCCTCATCCTCAATCCTAAATCCTCAATCGTCAATCCTCAATCTTCAACCCTCAATACTCAATCTTCAATCCTCAATCCACAGTCCACAATCTGCAATCCTCAATGCACAATCCTCAATCCTCAATCCTCAGTCCTCAATCCTCAATCCTCAATCCTCAGACCTCAATCCTCAACCGTCAGTCCTCGTCCTCAAACCTCAAACCCCAATCCTCAATCCTCAATCTTCAATCATCAATACTCTATCTTCAATCCTCAATCCGCAATCCTCAATCCTTAATCCTCAATCCTCAATATTCAACGCACAACCCTCAGCCATCAATCCTCAATCCTCAATCCTCAATCCTCAATCCTCAGTCCTCAAACGTCAATCCTGAATCCTCAAACCTGAATCCTTAATCTTCACCCATAAGTCCTCAACAATCAATTGTCAATCCTCAATCCTCAATAGAATATCCTGAATTCACAGTTTTCGATACTCAATCCCCATTCTTCAATCTTCAAATCTCAATCCACAAACATCAATCCTCATCACGCAACCCTCAACACTCAGTCCTCAATCTTCAATCCACAATCCTCAATCCTCAATCTTCAATCCTCAGTACTCAATCTTCAATCCTCAATCCTCAATTCTCAATCCTCAATGCTCAATACTCAATCGTCAATCCTCAGTCCTCAATCCCCAATCCTCAATCTTCAATACTCAATCCTCAATCCTCAATCCTCAATCCTCAATCTTCAATCCTCAATACTCAATCTTCAATCATCAATCCTCAATCCTCAATCCTCAATCCTCAATCCTCAATCCTCAATCTTCAATCCTCAATACTCAAACTGCAATCCTCAGTCCTCAGTCCTCACTCCTCAATTCTCATTCTTCAATCCTCAATACCGAATCCTCAATCTTCAATCCTCAATCCACAATCCTCAATTCTCAATCCACGATCCTCAATCCTCAGACTTCAAACACCAATACTCAACCCTCAGTCCTCGTCCTCAATCCGCAACCCTCAATCCTCAATCCTCAATCTTCAATCATTAATATTCAATACTCAATCCTCAATTCTCAGTCCTCAATCCTCAATCTTCAATCCTCAATACTCAATCTTCAATCCTCAATCCTCAGTCCTCAATCTTCAATCCTCAATACTGAATCTTCTATCCTCAATCTCCAATCCTCAACGTTCAATCCGCAATACCCAATCCTCAACCCTCAACACTCAGTCCACAATCCTCAATATTCAATCCTCAATCCTCAGACTTCAAACACCAATACTGAACCCTCAGTCCTCGTCCTCAATCCACAACCCTCAGTCCTCAATCCACAATCCTCAACGGTCAATGCTCAATACTCAATCTTCAATGCTCATTACTCAATCCTCAATCCTCAATTCTCAATCCTCAATCGTCAACCTTCAATCCTCAATACTCAATCTTCAATCCTCAATCCTCAATGTTCAATCCTCAATACCCAATCTTCAGTCTTCAATCCTCAATCCTCAATCCTCAATCCTCAATCCTCAATACTCAGTCCTCAATTCTCAGGCTTCAATCCTCAATACTCAATCTTCAATCCTCAATCCTCAATCCTCAATCCTCAATCTTCAATCCTCAATACTGAATCTTCAATGCTCAATCCTCAATCCTCAATCCTCAATCCTCAATCACCTATCCTCAACACCCAATCCTCAACCTTCAATCCTCTATGTTCAATCCGCAATACCCAATCCTCAATCTTCAACCCTCAACCCTCAATCCTCAATCCTCAATCCTCAATCCTCAATCCTCAATCCTCAATATTCAATCCTCAATACTCAATCTGCAATCCTCAATCCTCAATCCCCAATCCTCAATCCTCAATCTTCAATCCTCAATACTCAATCTTCAATCCTCAGTCCTCAATACTCAATCCTCAATCCTCAATCCTCAATCCTCAATTCTCAGTCCTCAATCCTCAATCTTCGATCCTCAATACTCAATCTTCAATCCTCAATCCTCAATCCTCAATCTTCAATCCTCAATACTGAATCTTCTATCCTCAATCTCCAATCCTCAATGTTCAATCCGCAATACCCAATCCTCAACCCTCAACACTCAGTCCCCAATCCTCAATATTCAATCCTCAATCCTCAGACTTCAAACACCAATACTGAACCCTCAGTCCTCGTCCTCAATCCACAACCCTCAGTCCTCAATCCACAATCCTCAACGGTCAATGCTCAATACTCAATCTTCAATGCTCATTACTCAATCCTCAATCCTCAATTCTCAATCCTCAATCGTCAACCTTCAATCCTCAATACTCAATCTTCAATCCTCAATCCTCAATGTTCAATCCTCAATACCCAATCTTCAGTCTTCAATCCTCAATCCTCAATCCTCAATCCTCAATCCTCAATACTCAGTCCTCAATTCTCAGGCTTCAATCCTCAATACTCAATCTTCAATCCTCAATCCTCAATCCTCAATCCTCAATCTTCAATCCTCAATAATGAATCTTCAATGCTCAATCCTCAATCCTCAATCCTCAATCCTCAATCACCTATCCTCAACACCCAATCCTCAACCTTCAATCCTCTATGTTCAATCCGCAATACCCAATCCTCAATCTTCAACCCTCAACCCTCAATCCTCAATCCTCAATCCTCAATCCTCAATCCTCAATCCTCAATATTCAATCCTCAATACTCAATCTGCAATCCTCAATCCTCAATCCCCAATCCTCAATCCTCAATCTTCAATCCTCAATACTCAATCTTCAATCATCAATCCTCAATCCTCAATCCTCAATCCTCAATCCTCAATCCTCAATCTTCAATCCTCAATACTCAAACTGCAATCCTCAGTCCTCAGTCCTCACTCCTCAATTCTCATTCTTCAATCCTCAATACCGAATCCTCAATCTTCAATCCTCAATCCACAATCCTCAATTCTCAATCCACAATCCTCAATCCTCAGACTTCAAACACCAATACTCAACCCTCAGTCCTCGTCCTCAATCCGCAACCCTCAATCCTCAATCCTCAATCTTCAATCATTAATATTCAATCTTCAATCCTCAATCCTCAATCCTCAATCCTCAACTCTCAACCCTCAATGTTCAATCCTCAATACCAAATCCTCAGTCTTCAATCCTCAATCCCCAATCCTCAATCCTCAATCCTCAATTCTCAGTCCTCAATCCTCAATCTTCAATCCTCAATACTCAATCTTCAATCCTCAATCCTCAATCCTCAATCTTCAATCCTCAATACTGAATCTTCTATCCTCAATCTCCAATCCTCAATGTTCAATCCGCAATACCCAATCCTCAACCCTCAACACTCAGTCCCCAATCCTCAATATTCAATCCTCAATCCTCAGACTTCAAACACCAATACTGAACCCTCAGTCCTCGTCCTCAATCCACAACCCTCAGTCCTCAATCCACAATCCTCAACGGTCAATGCTCAATACTCAATCTTCAATGCTCATTACTCAATCCTCAATCCTCAATTCTCAATCCTCAATCGTCAACCTTCAATCCTCAATACTCAATCTTCAATCCTCAATCCTCAATGTTCAATCCTCAATACCCAATCTTCAGTCTTCAATCCTCAATCCTCAATCCTCAATCCTCAATCCTCAATACTCAGTCCTCAATTCTCAGGCTTCAATCCTCAATACTCAATCTTCAATCCTCAATCCTCAATCCTCAATCCTCAATCTTCAATCCTCAATACTGAATCTTCAATGCTCAATCCTCAATCCTCAATCCTCAATCCTCAATCACCTATCCTCAACACCCAATCCTCAACCTTCAATCCTCTATGTTCAATCCGCAATACCCAATCCTCAATCTTCAACCCTCAACCCTCAATCCTCAATCCTCAATCCTCAATCCTCAATCCTCAATCCTCAATATTCAATCCTCAATACTCAATCTGCAATCCTCAATCCTCAATCCCCAATCCTCAATCCTCAATCTTCAATCCTCAATACTCAATCTTCAATCATCAATCCTCAATCCTCAATCCTCAATCCTCAATCCTCAATCCTCAATCTTCAATCCTCAATACTCAAACTGCAATCCTCAGTCCTCAGTCCTCACTCCTCAATTCTCATTCTTCAATCCTCAATACCGAATCCTCAATCTTCAATCCTCAATCCACAATCCTCAATTCTCAATCCACAATCCTCAATCCTCAGACTTCAAACACCAATACTCAACCCTCAGTCCTCGTCCTCAATCCGCAACCCTCAATCCTCAATCCTCAATCTTCAATCATTAATATTCAATCTTCAATCCTCAATCCTCAATCCTCAATCCTCAACTCTCAACCCTCAATGTTCAATCCTCAATACCCAATCCTCAGTCTTCAATCCTCAATCCCCAATCCTCAATCCTCAATCCTCAATTCTCAGTCCTCAATCCTCAATCTTCAATCCTCAATACTCAATCTTCAATCCTCAATCCTCAATCCTCAATCTTCAATCCTCAATACTGAATCTTCTATCCTCAATCTCCAATCCTCAATGTTCAATCCGCAATACCCAATCCTCAACCCTCAACACTCAGTCCCCAATCCTCAATATTCAATCCTCAATCCTCAGACTTCAAACACCAATACTGAACCCTCAGTCCTCGTCCTCAATCCACAACCCTCAGTCCTCAATCCACAATCCTCAACGGTCAATGCTCAATACTCAATCTTCAATGCTCATTACTCAATCCTCAATCCTCAATTCTCAATCCTCAATCGTCAACCTTCAATCCTCAATACTCAATCTTCAATCCTCAATCCTCAATGTTCAATCCTCAATACCCAATCTTCAGTCTTCAATCCTCAATCCTCAATCCTCAATCCTCAATCCTCAATACTCAGTCCTCAATTCTCAGGCTTCAATCCTCAATACTCAATCTTCAATCCTCAATCCTCAATCCTCAATCCTCAATCTTCAATCCTCAATACTGAATCTTCAATGCTCAATCCTCAATCCTCAATCCTCAATCCTCAATCACCTATCCTCAACACCCAATCCTCAACCTTCAATCCTCTATGTTCAATCCGCAATACCCAATCCTCAATCTTCAACCCTCAACCCTCAATCCTCAATCCTCAATCCTCAATCCTCAATCCTCAATCCTCAATATTCAATCCTCAATACTCAATCTGCAATCCTCAGTCCTCAGTCCTCACTCCTCAATCCTCATTCTTCAATCCTCAATACCGAATCCTCAGTCTTCAATCCTCAATCCTCAGTCCTCAATTCTCAATCCACAATCCTCAATCCTCAGACTTCAAACACCAATACTGAACCCTCAGTCCTCGTCCTCAATCCACAACCCTCAATCCTCGATCCTCAATCTTCAATCATTAATATTCAATCTTCAATCTTCAATCCTCAATCCTCAATCCTCAACCCTCAATCCTCAACGTTCAATCCTCAATCCCCAATCCTCAGTCTTCCACCCTCAATCCTCAATACTCAATCCTCAATCCTCAATACTCCGTCCTCAATCCTCAATCTTCCATCCTCTATACTCAATCCTCAATCCTCATTCCTCAATCCTCAATCTTCAATGCTCAATCTTCAATCCTCAACCCTCAATTCTCAATCCTCAATCCTCAATCCTCAATCCTCAGTCCTCAAATCTCAATCCTGAATCCCCGATACTGAATCCTCAATATTCAGCCCTCAGTCCTCTACAATCAGTTGTCAATCCTCAATCCTCAATAGAATATCATTAGTTCACAGTTTTCATTACTCAATACTCAATCTGCAATCTTCAAATCTCTATCCACAAACATCAATTCTCATCACTCAACCCTCAACACTCAGTCCCCAATCGTCAATATTCAATCCTCAGTCCTCAATCCTCAATCCACAATCCTCAACGTTCAATCCTCAATACTCAATCTTCAATGATCATTCCTCAATCCTCAATCCTCAATCCTCAATCCTCAATCTTCAATCCTCAATACTCAAACTGCAATCCTCAGTCCTCAGTCCTCACTCCTCAATTCTCATTCTTCAATCCTCAATACCGAATCCTCAATCTTCAATCCTCAGTCCACAATCCTCAATTCTCAATCCACAATCCTCAATCCTCAGACTTCAAACACCAATACTCAACCCTCAGTCCTCGTCCTCAATCCGCAACCCTCAATCCTCAATCCTCAATCTTCAATCATTAATATTCAATCTTCAATCCTCAATCCTCAATCCTCAATCCTCAACTCTCAACCCTCAATGTTCAATCCTCAATACCCAATCCTCAGTCTTCAATCCTCAATCCCCAATCCTCAATCCTCAATCCTCAATTCTCAGTCCTCAATCCTCAATCTTCAATTCAGCAATACTCAATCTTCAATCCTCAATCCTCAATCCTCACTCTTCAATCCTCAATACTGAATCTTCTATCCTCAATCTCCAATCCTCAATGTTCAATCCGCAATACCCAATCCTCAACCCTCAACACTCAGTCCCCAATCCTCAATATTCAATCCTCAATCCTCAGACTTCAAACACCAATACTGAACCCTCAGTCCTCGTCCTCAATCCACAACCCTCAGTCCTCAATCCACAATCCTCAACGGTCAATGCTCAATACTCAATCTTCAATGCTCATTACTCAATCCTCAATCCTCAATTCTCAATCCTCAATCGTCAACCTTCAATCCTCAATACTCAATCTTCAATCCTCAATCCTCAATGTTCAATCCTCAATACCCAATCTTCAGTCTTCAATCCTCAATCCTTAATCCTCAATCCTCAATCCTCAATACTCAGTCCTCAATTCTCAGGCTTCAATCCTCAATACTCAATCTTCAATCCTCAATCCTCAATCCTCAATCCTCAATCTTCAATCCTCAATACTGAATCTTCAATGCTCAATCCTCAATCCTCAATCCTCAATCCTCAATCACCTATCCTCAACACCCAATCCTCAACCTTCAATCCTCTATGTTCAATCCGCAATACCCAATCCTCAATCTTCAACCCTCAACCCTCAATCCTCAATCCTCAATCCTCAATCCTCAATCCTCAATCCTCAATATTCAATCCTCAATACTCAATCTGCAATCCTCAGTCCTCAGTCCTCACTCCTCAATCCTCATTCTTCAATCCTCAATACCGAGTCCTCAGTCTTCAATCCTCAATCCTCAGTCCTCAATTCTCAATCCTCAATCCTCAATCCTCAGACTTCAAACACCAATACTGAACCCTCAGTCCTCGTCCTCAATCCACAACCCACAATCCTCGATCCTCAATCTTCAATCATTAATATTCAATCTTCAATCTTCAATCCTCAATCCTCAATCCTCAACCCCCAATCCTCAACGTTCAATCCTCAATCCCCAATCCTCAGTCTTCCACCCTCAATCCTCAATACTCAATCCTCAATCCTCAATACTCCGTCCTCAATCCTCAATCTTCAATCCTCTATACTCAATCCTCAATCCTCATTCCTCAATCCTCAATCTTCAATGCTCAATCTTCAATCCTCAATCCTCAATTCTCAATCCTCAATCCTCAATCCTCAATCCTCAGTCCTCAAACCTCAATCCTGAATCCCCGATACTGAATCCTCAATCTTCAGCCCTCAGTCCTCTACAATCAGTTGTCAATCCTCAATCCTCAATAGAATATCATTAGTTCACAGTTTTCATTACTCAATACTCAATCTGCAATCTTCAAATCTCTATCCACAAACATCAATTCTCATCACTCAACCCTCAACACTCAGTCCCCAATCGTCAATATTCAATCCTCAGTCCTCAATCCTCAATCCACAATCCTCAACGTTCAATCCTCAATACTCAATCTTCAATGATCATTCCTCAATCCTCAATCCTCAATTCTCAATCCTCGATCGTCAATCTTCAATCCTCAATCCTCAATCCTCAATCCTCAATCCTCAATCCTCAATCTTCAATCCTCAATACTCAAACTGCAATCCTCAATCCTCAGTCTTCACTCCTCAATTCTCATTCTTCAATCCTCAATACCGGATCCTCAATCTTCAATCCTCAATCCACAATCCTCAATTCTCAATCCACAATCCTCAATCCTCAGACTTCAAACACCAATACTCAACCCTGAGTCCTCGTCCTCAATCCGCAACCCTCAATCCTCAATCCTCAACCTTCAATCATCAATATTCAATCTTCAATCCTCAATCCTCAATCCTCAATCCTCAATACTCAATCCACAATCCTCAATTCTCAATCGTCAATGCTCAATACTCAATCGTCAATCCTCAAACCCCAATCCTCAATCTTCAATCCTCAATCCTCAATCCCAAATCCTCAATCCTCAATCTTCAATCCTCAATACTCAATCTTCAATCCTCAGTCCTCAATACTCAATCCTCAATCCTCAATCCTCAATCCTCAACCTTCAATCCTCAATACTCAAACTGCAATCCTCAACCCTCAGTCCTCACTCCTCAATCCTCATTCTTCAATCCTCAATACCGAATCCTCAATCTTCAATCCTCAATCCTCAATCTTCAATTCTCAAACCTCAATCCTCAATCCTCAGACTTCAAACACAAATACTCAACCCTCAGTTCTCGTCCTCAATCCACAACCCTCAATCCTCAATCCTCAATCTTCAATCATTAATGTTCAATCTTCAATCTTCAATCCTCAATCCTCAATCCTCAACCCTCAATCCTCAACGTTCAATCCTCAATACCCAATCCTCAGTCTTCCACCCTCAATCCTCAATACTCAATCCTCAATCCTCAATACTCAGTCCTCAATCCTCAATCTTCAATCCTCAGTCCTCAAACCTCAATCCTGAATCCTCAATCCTGAATCCTCAATCTTGAGCCCTCAGTCCTCTACAATCAGTTGTCAATCCTCAATCCTCAATAGAATATCATCAATTCACAGTTTTCATTACTCAATACTCAATCTGCAATCTTCAAATCTCTATCCACAAACATCAATTCTCATCACTCAGCCCTCAACACTCAGTCGCCTGTCCTCAATATTCAATCCTGAATCCTCAATCCTCAATCCACAATCCTCAACGTTCAACCCTCAATACTCAATCTTCAATCCTCAATCCTCAGTCCACAATCTGCAATCCTCAATGCACAATCCTCAATCCTCAATCCTCAGTCCTCAATCCTCAATCCTCAATCCTCAGACCTCAATCCTCAACCGTCAGTCCTCGTCCTCAAACCTCAAACCCCAATCCTCAATCCTCAATCTTCAATCATCAATACTCTATCTTCAATCCTCAATCCGCAATCCTCAATCCTCAATCCTCAATCCTCAATATTCAACGCACTACCCTCAGCCATCAATCCTCAATCCTCAATCCTCAATCCTCAATCCTCAGTCCTCAAACGTCAATCCTGAATCCTCAAACCTGAATCCTTAATCTTCACCCATAAGTCCTCAACAATCAATTGTCAATCCTCAATCCTCAATAGAATATCCTGAATTCACAGTTTTCGATACTCAATCCCCATTCTTCAATCTTCAAATCTCAATCCACAAACATCAATCCTCATCACGCAACCCTCAACACTCAGTCCTCAATCTTCAATCCACAATCCTCAATCCTCAATCTTCAATCCTCAGTACTCAATCTTCAATCCTCAATCCTCAATTCTCAATCCTCAATGCTCAATACTCAATCGTCAATCATCAGTCCTCAATCCCCAATCCTCAATCTTCAATACTCAATCCTCAATCCTCAATCCTCAATCCTCAATCTTCAATCCTCAATACTCAATCTTCAATCATCAATCCTCAATCCTCAATCCTCAATCCTCAATCTTCAATCCTCAATCTTCAATCCTCAATACTCAAACTGCAATCCTCAGTCCTCAGTCCTCACTCCTCAATTCTCATTCTTCAATCCTCAATACCGAATCCTCAATCTTCAATCCTCAATCCACAATCCTCAATTCTCAATCCACAATCCTCAATCCTCAGACTTCAAACACCAATACTCAACCCTCAGTCCTCGTCCTCAATCTGCAACCCTCAATCCTCAATCCTCAATCTTCAATCATTAATATTCAATCTTCAATCCTCAATCCTCAATCCTCAATACTCAACTCTCAACCCTCAATGTTCAATCCTCAATACCCAATCCTCAGCCTTCAATCCTCAATCCCCAATCCTCAATCCTCAATCCTCAATTCTCAGTCCTCAATCCTCAATCTTCAATCCTCAATACTCAATCTTCAATCCTCAATCCTCAATCCTCAATCTTCAATCCTCAATACTGAATCTTCTATCCTCTATCTCCAATCCTCAATGTTCAATCCGCAATACCCAATCCTCAACCCTCAACACTCAGTCCCCAATCCTCAATATTCAATCCTCAATCCTCAGACTTCAAACACCAATACTGAACCCTCAGTCCTCGTCCTCAATCCACAACCCTCAGTCCTCAATCCACAATCCTCAACGGTCAATGCTCAATACTCAATCTTCAATGCTCATTCCTCAATCCTCAATCCTCAATTCTCAATCCTCAATCGTCAACCTTCAATCCTCAATACTCAATCTTCAATCCTCAATCCTCAATGTTCAATCCTCAATACCCAATCTTCAGTCTTCAATCCTCAATCCTCAATCCTCAGTCCTCAATCCTCAATACTCAGTCCTCAATTCTCAGGCTTCAATCCTCAATACTCAATCTTCAATCCTCAATCCTCAATCCTCAATCCTCAATCTTCAATCCTCAATACTGAATCTTCAATGCTCAATCCTCAATCCTCAATCCTCAATCCTCAATCACCTATCCTCAACACCCAATCCTCAACCTTCAATCTTCTATGTTCAATCCGCAATACCCAATCCTCAATCTTCAACCCTCAACCCTCAATCCTCAATCCTCAATCCTCAATCCTCAATCCTCAATCCTCAATATTCAATCCTCAGTACTCAATCTGCAATCCTCAGTCCTCAGTCCTCACTCCTCAATCCTCATTCTTCAATCCTCAATACCGAATCCTCAGTCTTCAATGCTCGATCCTCAGTCCTCAATTCTCAATCCTCAATCCTCAATCCTCAGACTTCAAACACCAATACTGAACCCTCAGTCCTCGTCCTCAATCCACAACCCTCAATCCTCGATCCTCAATCTTCAATCATTAATATTCAATCTTCAATCTTCAATCCTCAATCCTCAATCCTCAACCCTCAATCCTCAACGTTCAATCCTCAATCCCCAATCCTCAGTCTTCCATCCTCAATCCTCAATACTCAATCCTCAATCCTCAATTCTCCGTCCTCAATCCTCAATCTTCAATCCTCTATACTCAATCTTCAATCCTCAATCCTCAATCCTTAATCCTCAATCTTCAATCCTCAATACTGAATCTTCAATCCTCAATCCTCAATCCTCAATCCTCAATCCTCATTCTTCAATCCTCGACACCCAATCCTCAATCTTCAATCCTCAATGTTCAATCCGCAATACCCAATCCTCAATCTTCAATCCTCAACCCTCAATCCTCAATCCTCAATCCGCAATCCTCAATCTTCAATCCTCAATACTCAATCTTCAATCCTCAATCCTCAATCCTCAATCCTCAATCCTCAATCCTCAATCCTCAGACTTCAAACACAAATACTCAACCCTCAGTCCTCGTCCTCAATCCACAACCCTCAATCCTCAATCCTCAATCTTCAATCATTAATGTTCAATCTTCAATCTTCAATCCTCAATCCTCAATCCTCAACCCTCAATCCTCAACTTTCAATCCTCAATACCCAATCTTCAATGCTCATTCCTCAATCCTCAATCCTCAATTCTCAATCCTCAATCGTCAATCGTCAATCCTCAATGCTCAACCTTCAATCCTCGATCCTCAATCCTCGGTCCTCAATCCTCAATCGTCAATCTCCAATCCTGAATACTCAATCTTCAATACTCAATCCTCAATCCTCAATCCTCAATCCTCACTCCTCATTCTTCAATCCTCAATACCCAATCCTCAATCTTCAATCCTCAATCCTCAATCCTCAATTCTCAATCCTCAATCCTCAGTCCTCAGTCCTCAAACCTCAATCCTCAATCTTCAATCATCAATATTCAATCTTCAATCCTCAATCCTCAATCCTCAATCCTCAATACTCAATCCACAATCCTCAATTCTCAATCGTCAATGCTCAATACTCAATCGTCAATCCTCAAACCCCAATCCTCAATCTTCAATCCTCAATCCTCAATCCCCAATCCTCAATCCTCAATCTTCAATCCTCAATACTCAATCTTCAATCCTCAGTCCTCAATACTCAATCCTCAATCCTCAATCCTCAATCCTCAATCTTCAATCCTCAATACTCAAACTGCAATCCTCAATCCTCAGTCCTCACTCCTCAATCCTCATTCTTCAATCCTCAATACCGAATCCTCAATCTTCAATCCTCAATCCTCAATCTTCAATTCTCAAACCTCAATCCTCAATCCTCAGACTTCAAACACAAATACTCAACCCTCAGTTCTCGTCCTCAATCCACAACCCTCAATCCTCAATCCTCAATCTTCAATCATTAATGTTCAATCTTCAATCTTCAATCCTCAATCCTCAATCCTCAACCCTCAATCCTCAACGTTCAATCCTCAATACCCAATCCTCAGTCTTCCACCCTCAATCCTCAATACTCAATCCTCAATCCTCAATACTCAGTCCTCAATCCTCAATCTTCAATCCTCAGTCCTCAAACCTCAATCCTGAATCCTCAATCCTGAATCCTCAATCTTGAGCCCTCAGTCCTCTACAATCAGTTGTCAATCCTCAATCCTCAATAGAATATCATCAATTCACAGTTTTCATTACTCAATACTCAATCTGCAATCTTCAAATCTCTATCCACAAACATCAATTCTCATCACTCAGCCCTCAACACTCAGTCCCCTGTCCTCAATATTCAATCCTGAATCCTCAATCCTCAATCCACAATCCTCAACGTTCAATCCTCAATACTCAATTTTCAATGCTCATTCCTCAATCCTCAATCCTCAATTCTCAATCCTCAATCGTCAATCGTCAATCTTCAATACTCAACCTTCAATCTTCAATCCTCAATCCTCGGTCCTCAATCCTCAATCGTCAATCTCCAATCCTGAATACTCAATCTTCAATACTCAATCCTCAATCCTCAATCCTCAATCCTCACTCCTCATTCTTCAATCCTCAATACCCAATCCTCAATCTTCAATCCTCAATCCTCAATCCTCAATTCTCAATCCTCAATCCTCAGTCCTCAGTCCTCAAACCTCAATCCTCAACCCACAGCCCTCATCCTCAATCCTAAATCCTCAATCGTCAATCCTCAATCTTCAACCCTCAATACTCAATCTTCAATCCTCAATCCTCAGTCCACAATCTGCAATCCTCAATGCACAATCCTCAATCCTCAATCCTCAGTCCTCAATCCTCAATCCTCAATCCTCAGACCTCAATCCTCAACCGTCAGTCCTCGTCCTCAAACCTCAAACCCCAATCCTCAATCCTCAATCTTCAATCATCAATACTCTATCTTCAATCCTCAATCCGCAATCCTCAATCCTTAATCCTCAATCCTCAATATTCAACGCACAACCCTCAGCCATCAATCCTCAATCCTCAATCCTCAATCCTCAATCCTCAGTCCTCAAACGTCAATCCTGAATCCTCAAACCTGAATCCTTAATCTTCACCCATAAGTCCTCAACAATCAATTGTCAATCCTCAATCCTCAATAGAATATCCTGAATTCACAGTTTTCAATACTCAATCCCCATTCTTCAATCTTCAAATCTCAATCCACAAACATCAATCCTCATCACGCAACCCTCAACACTCAGTCCTCAATATTCAATCCACAATCCTCAATCCTCAATCTTCAATCCTCAGTACTCAATCTTCAATCCTCAATCCTCAATTCTCAATCCTCAATGCTCAATACTCAATCGTCAATCCTCAGTCCTCAATCCCCAATCCTCAATCTTCAATACTCAATCCTCAATCCTCAATCCTCAATCCTCAATCTTCAATCCTCAATACTCAATCTTCAATCATCAATCCTCAATCCTCAATCCTCAATCCTCAATCCTCAATCCTCAATCTTCAATCCTCAATACTCAAACTGCAATCCTCAGTCCTCAGTCCTCACTCCTCAATTCTCATTCTTCAATCCTCAATACCGAATCCTCAATCTTCAATCCTCAATCCACAATCCTCAATTCTCAATCCACAATCCTCAATCCTCAGACTTCAAACACCAATACTCAACCCTCAGTCCTCGTCCTCAATCCGCAACCCTCAATCCTCAATCCTCAATCTTCAATCATTAATATTCAATCTTCAATCCTCAATCCTCAATCCTCAATCCTCAACTCTCAACCCTCAATGTTCAATCCTCAATACCCAATCCTCCGTCTTCAATCCTCAATCCCCAATCCTCAATCCTCAATCCTCAATTCTCAGTCCTCAATCCTCAATCTTCAAACCTCAATACTCAATCTTCAATCCTCAATCCTCAATCCTCAATCTTCAATCCTCAATACTGAATCTTCTATCCTCAATCTCCAATCCTCAATGTTCAATCCGCAATACCCAATCCTCAACCCTCAACACTCAGTCCCCAATCCTCAATATTCAATCCTCAATCCTCAGACTTCAAACACCAATACTGAACCCTCAGTCCTCGTCCTCAATCCACAACCCTCAGTCCTCAATCCACAATCCTCAACGGTCAATGCTCAATACTCAATCTTCAATGCTCATTCCTCAATCCTCAATCCTCAATTCTCAATCCTCAATCGTCAACCTTCAATCCTCAATACTCAATCTTCAATCCTCAATCCTCAATGTTCAATCCTCAATACCCAATCTTCAGTCTTCAATCCTCAATCCTCAATCCTCAATCCTCAATCCTCAATACTCAGTCCTCAATTCTCAGGCTTCAATCCTCAATACTCAATCTTCAATCCTCAATCCTCAATCCTCAATCCTCAATCTTCAATCCTCAATACTGAATCTTCAATGCTCAATCCTCAATCCTCAATCCTCAATCCTCAATCACCTATCCTCAACACCCAATCCTCAACCTTCAATCCTCTATGTTCAATCCGCAATACCCAATCCTCAATCTTCAACCCTCAACCCTCAATCCTCAATCCTCAATCCTCAATCCTCAATCCTCAATCCTCAATATTCAATCCTCAATACTCAATCTGCAATCCTCAGTCCTCAGTCCTCACTCCTCAATCCTCATTCTTCAATCCTCAATACCGAATCCTCAGTCTTCAATCCTCAATCCTCAGTCCTCTATTCTCAATCCTCAATCCTCAATCCTCAATCCTCAATCCTCAATCTTCAATCCTCAATACTCAAACTGCAATCCTCAGTCCTCAGTCCTCACTCCTCAATTCTCATTCTTCAATCCTCAATACCGAATCCTCAATCTTCAATCCTCAATCCACAATCCTCAATTCTCAATCCACAATCCTCAATCCTCAGACTTCAAACACCAATACTCAACCCTCAGTCCTCGTCCTCAATCCGCAACCCTCAATCCTCAATCCTCAATCTTCAATCATTAATACTCAATCTTCAATCCTCATTCCTCAATCCTCAATCCTCAACTCTCAACCCTCAATGTTCAATCCTCAATACCCAATCCTCAGTCTTCAATCCTCAATCCCCAATCCTCAATTCTCAATCCTCAATTCTCAGTTCTCAATCCTCAATCTTCAATCCTCAATACTCAATCTTCAATCCTCAATCCTCAATCCTCAATCTTCAATCCTCAATACTCAATCTTCAATCCTCAATCCTCTGTACTCAAACCTCAGACTTCAAACACAAATACTCAACCCTCAGTCCTCGTCCTCAATCCACAACCCTCAATCCTCAATCCTCAATCTTCAATCATTAATGTTCAATCTTCAATATTCAATCTTCAATCCTCAATCCTCAATCATCAATACTCAATCCACAATCCTCAATTCTCAATCGTCAATGCTCAATACTCAATCGTCAATCCTCAATCCCCAATCCTCAATCTTCAATCCTCAATCCTCAATCCTCAATCCTCAATCCTCAATCTTCAAGCCTCAATACTCAATCTTCAATCCCCAGTCCTCAATACTCAATCCTCAATCCTCAACCCTCAATCCTCAATCTTCAATCCTCAATACTCAAACTGCAATCCTCAATCCTCAGTCCTCACTCCTCAATCCTCATTCTTCAATCCTCAATACCGAATCCTCAATCTTCAATCCTCAATCCTCAATCTTCAATTCTCAATCCTCAATCCTCAATCCTCAGACTTCAAACACAAATACTCAACCCTCAGTCCTCGTCCTCAATCCACAGCCCTCAATCCTCAATCCTCAATCTTCAATCATTAATGTTCAATCTTCAATCTTCAATCCTCAATCCTCAATCCTCAACCCTCAATCCTCAACGTTCAATCCTCAATACCCAATCCTCAGACTTCCACCCTCAATACTCAATACTCAATCCTCAATCCTCAATACTCAGTCCTCAATCCTCAATCTTCAATCCTCAGTCCTCAAACCTCAATCCTGAATCCTCAATCCTGAATCCTCAATCTTGAGCCCTCAGTCCTCTACAATCAGTTGTCAATCCTCAATCCTCAATAGAATATCATCAATTCACAGTTTTCATTACTCAATACTCAATCTGCAATCTTCAAATCTCTATCCACTAACATCAATTCTCATCACTCAACCCTCAACACTCAGTCCCCAGTCCTCAATATTCAATTCTGAATCCTCAATCCTCAATCCACAATCCTCAACGTTCAATCCTCAATACTCAATCTTCAATGCTCAGTCCTCACTCCTCAATTCTCATTCTTCAATCCTCAATACCGAATACTCAATCTTCAATCCTCAATCCACAATCCTCAATTCTCAATCCTCAATCTTCAATCATCAATATTCAATCTTCAATCCTCAATCCTCAATCCTCAATACTCAATCCACAATCCTCAATTCTCAATCGTCAATGCTCAATACTCAATAGTCAATCCTCAATCCCCAATCCTCAATCTTCAATCCTCAATCCTCAATCCTCAATCCTCAATCCTCAGTCCTCAATCTTCAATCCTCAATACTCAATCTTCAATCCTCAGTCCTCAAACCTCAATCCTCAATCCTCAATCCTCAATCCTCAATCTTCAATCCTCAATACTCAAACTGCAATCCTCAATCCTCGGTCCTCACTCCTCAATCCTCATTCTTCAATCCTCAATACCGAATCCTCAATCTTCAATCCTCAATCCTCAATCCTCAATTCTCAATCCTCAATCCTCAATCCTCGGACTTCAAACTCAAATACTCAACCCTCAGTCCTCGTACTCAATCCACAACCCTCAATCCTCAATCCGCAATCTTCAATCATTAATATACAATTTTCAATCTTCAATCCTCAATCCTCAATCCTCAACCCTCAATCCTCAACGTTCAATCCTCAATACCCAATCCTCAGTCTTCCATCCTCAATCCTCAATACTCAATACTCAATCCTCAATACTCAGTCCTCAATCCTCAATCTTCAATCCTCAGTCCTCATACCTCAATCCTGAATCCTCAATACTGAATCCTCAATCTTCAGCCCTCGGTCCTCTACAATCAGTTGTCAATCCTCAATCCGCAATAGAATATCATCAATTCACAGTTTTCATTACTCAATACTCAATCTGCAATCTTCAAATCTCTATCCACAAACATCAATTCTCATCACTCAACCCTCAACACTCAGTCCCCAGTCCTCAATATTCAATCCTCAATCCTCAATCCTCAATTCTCAATCCTCAATCCTCAATCCTCAGACTTCAAACACAAATACTCAACCCTCAGTCCTCGTCCTCAATCCACAACCCTCAATCCTCAATCCGCAATCTTCAATCATTAATATTGAATCTTCAATCTTCAATCCTCAATCCTCAATCCTCAATCCTCAATCCTCAATCCTCAATCCTCATTCTTCAATCCTCAATACCCAGTCCTCAGTCTTCAATCCTCAATCCTCAATCCTCAATTCTCAACCCTCAATCCTCTGTCCTCAGACCTAAATCCTCAATCCTCAAACCTCAGCCCTCATCCTCATTCATCAATCCTCAATCCTCAATCCTCAACCTTCAATCCTCAATACTCAATCTTCAATCCTCAATCCTCAGTACTCAAACCTCAATCCTCAATCCTCAATCCTCAGTGATCAGCCCTCAATCTTCAATACTGAATCGTCAATCCTCAGTCCTCGATCCTCAATCCTCAATCCTCGCTCCTCAAACCTAAATCCTCAACCCTCAGTCCTCACACTCAATTCTCAATTCTCAATACTCAATCCTTAATCCTCAATCTTCAATCCTCAATAACCAATCTCCAATCCTAGATCCTCAATCCCCAATCTTCAATCCTTAATCCTGTATCACCAATCCTCAATCCCGAGTCCTCAATCTTCAATCCACAATGCTCAATCCTCAATCCTCAATCCTCAGTCCTCAATCCTCAATCCTCAATCCTCAAACCTCAATCCTCAACCGTCAGTCCTCGTCCGCAATCCTCAAACCTCAATCCTCAATCCTCAATCTTCAATCCTCAATACTCAATATTCAATCCTCAATCCTCAATCCTCAATCCTCAATCTTCAATCCTCAATCCTCAATCCTCAATCCTCAATCCTCAATCCACATTCTTCAATCCTCAATAGCCGATCCTCAATCTACAAAACTCAATCCTCAATCCTCAATTCTCAATCCTCAATCCTCAGTCCTCAGTCCTCAAACCTCAAACCTCAATCCTCAGCCCTCAGCCCTCATCCTCAATCCTCAATCCTCAATCCTCAATCCTCAATCTTCAATCCTCAATACTCAATCTTCAATAATCAATCCTCAATCCTCAATCCTCAATCCTCAATCCTCAATACTCAATCTTCAATAATCAATCCTCAATCCTCAATCCTCAATCCTCAATCCTCAATCCTCAATATTCAGTCCCCAGAACTCAAACTGCAATCCTCAATCCTCAGTCCTCACTCCTCAATCCTAATTCTTCAATCCTCAATACCGAATCCTCAATCCTCAATCCTCAATCCTCAGACTTCAAACACCAATACTCAACCCTCAGTCCTCGTCCTCAATCCACAACCCTCAATCCTCAATCCTCAATCTTCAATCATTAATATTCAATCTTCAATCTTCAATCCTCAATCCTCAATCCTCAACCCTCAATCCTCAACGTTCAATCCTCATTACCCAATCCTCAGTCTTCCACCCTCAATCCACAATACTCAATCCTCAATCCTCAATACTCAGTCCTCAATCCTCAATCTTCAATCCTCAATACCCAATCTTCATCCTCAATCCTCAATTCTTAATCCACAATCTTCAATCCTCAATACTGAATCTTCAATCCTCAATCCTCAATCCTCAATCCTCAATCCTCATTCTTCAACCCTCAACACCCAATCCTCAATCTTCAATCCTCAATGTTCAATCCGCAATACCCAATACTCAATCTTCAATCCTCAACCCTCAATCCTCAATCCTCAATCCTCAATCCTCAATCTTCAATCGTCAATACTCAATCTTCAATCCTCAATCCTCAATCCTCAATCCTCACTCCACATTCCTCAATCCTCAACACCCAATCCTCAATCTTCAATCCTCAATCCTCAGTAGTCAATTCTCAATCCTCAATCCTCAATCCTCAATCCTCAGACCTCAAACATCAATACTCATCCCTCAGTCATCGTCCTCAATCCACAACCCTCAATCCTCAACACCCAATCCTCAATCTTCAATCCTCAATCGTCAGTCCTCAATTCTCGATCCTCAATACTCAATCCACAGTCCTCAATCTTCAATCCTCAATACCCAAACCTCAATCTTCAATCCTCAATCCTCAATCCTCAATCCTCAATCCTCAGTCCTCAAACCTCAATCCTGAATCCTCAAACCTGAATCCTCTGTCTTCAGACTTCAGTCCTCAACAATCAGTTGTCAGTCCTCAATCCTCAATAGAATATCCTCAATTCACAGGTTCCAATACTCAATACTCAACCAGAAATCTTCAAATCTCTATCCACAATCATCAATTCTCATCACTCAACCCTCAACACTCAGTCCCCAATCCTCAATCTTCAATCCTCTATCCTCAATCCTCAACCCTCAGTCGCCAATCTCCAAGCCTGAATACTCAATCTTCAATCCTCAATCCTCAATCCCCAATCCTCAATCCTCAATCCTCATTCTTCAATCCTTAATACCCAATCCTCAATCTTCAATCCTCGATCCTCAATCCTCAATTCTCGACCCTCAATTCTCAGTCCTCAGACCTCAAACCTCAATCCTCAAACCTCTGCCCTCATCCTCAATCCTCAATCCTCAATCCTCAATCCTCAATCCTCAATCCTCAATCCTCATTCTTCAATCCTCAATCTTCAATGCTCAATCTTCAATCCTCAATCCTCAATTCTCAATCCTCAATCCTCAATCCTCAGTCCTCAGTCCTCAAACCTCAATCCTGAATCCCCGATACTGAATCCTCAATCTTCAGCCCTCAGTCCTCTACAATCAGTTGTCAATCCTCAATCCTCAATAGAATGTCATCAATTCACAGTTTTCATTACTCAATACTCAATCTGCAATCTTCAAATCTCTGTCCACAAACATCAATTCTCATCGCTCAACCCTCAACACTCAGTCCCAAATCGTCAATATTCAATCCTCAATCCTCAATCCTCAATCCACAATCCTCAACGTTCAATCCTCAATACTCAATCTTCAATGATCATTCCTCAATCCTCAATCCTCAATTCTCAATCCTTAATCGTCAATCTTCAATCCTCAATACTCAATCTTCAATCGTCAATCCTCAATGTTCAACCATCAATACCCAATACTCAGTCTTCAATCTTCAATCCTCAATCCTCAATCCTCCATCCTCAATACTCAGTCCTCAATCCTCAATCTTCAATCCTCAATACTCAATCTTCAGTCCTCAATCGTCAATCCTCAATCCTCAATCTTCAATCCTCAATACTGAATCTTCAATCCTCAATCCTCAATCCTCAATCCTCAATCCTCAATCCTCATTGTTCTATCCTCAACACCCAATCCTCAACCTTCAATCCTCAGTCTTCAATCTTCAATCCTCAATAGTCAATCTTCAATCCTCAATCCTCAATAATCAATCCTCAATCCACATTCTTCAATCCTCAACACCCAATCCTCAATCTTCAATCCTCAATCCTCAGTCCTCAATTCTCAATCCTCAATCCTCAATCCTCAGACCTCAAACATCAATACTCAACCCTCAGTCCTCGTCCTCAATCCACAACCCTCAATCCTCGATCCTCAATATTCAATCATCAATATTCAATCTTCAATCCTCAATCCTCAATCCTCAATACTCAATCCACAATCCTCAATTCTCAATCGTCAATGCTCAATACTCAATCCTCAATCCTCAATACTCAGTCCTCAATCCTCAATCTTCAATCCTCAGTCCTCAAACCTCAATCCTGAATCCTCAATCCTGAATCCTCAATCTTCAGCCCTCGGTCCTCTACAGTCAGTTGTCAATCCTCAATCCTCAATAGAATATCCTCAATTCACAGTTTTCAATACTCAATCCCCATTCATCAATCATCAAATCTCAATCCACAAACAGCAATTCTCATCACGCAACCCTCAACACTCAGTCCTCAATCTTCAATCCTCAATCCTCAATCCTCAATCTTCAATCCTCAATACTCAATCTTCAATCCTCAATCCTCAATTCTCAATCCTCAGTGCTCAATACTCAATCGTCAATCCTCAACCCCAATCCTCAATCTTCAATCCGCAATCCTCAATCCTCAATCCTCAATCCTCAACCTTCAATCCTCAATACTCAATCTTCAATCCGCAATCCTCAAACCTCAATCCTCAATCCTCAATCCTCAATCTTCATTCCTCAATACTCAATCTACAATCCTCAATCCTCAATCCACAATCCACATTCCTCAATCCTCAATCCTCAGTCCTCAAACCTCAATCCTGAATCCTCAAACCTGAATCCTCAGTCTTCAGACCTCAGACCTCAACAATCAGTTGTCAATCCTCAATCCTCAATAGAATATCCTCAATTCACAGGTTTCAATACTCAATACTCAACCTGAAATCTTCAAATCTCTATCCACAATCATCAATTCTCATCACTCAACCCTCAACACTCAGTCCCCAATCCTCAATCTTCAATCCTCAATCCTCAGTCCTCAATCCTCAATTTTCAATCCTCAATACTCAGTCATCAATCCTCAATACTAAATCCTCAATCCTCAATCCTCAGTCCTCAATCCACAATCCTCAATCCTCAAACCTCAATCCTCAATCGTCAGCCCTCGTCCTCAATCCTCAACACTCAATCCTCAATCCTCATTCTTCAATCATCAATACTCAATCTTCAATCCTCAATCCTCAATCTTCAATCCTCAATCCTCAATTCTCAGTCCTCAATACTCAATCCTCAATCGTCAATCCTCAATCCCCAATCCTCAATCTTCAATCCTCAATCCTCAATCCTCAATCCTCAATCCTCAATCTTCATTCCTCAATACTCAATCTACAATCCTCAATCCTCAATCCTCAATCCTCAATGCTCAATCCTCAATCCTCAATCCTCAACCCTCAATCTTCAATCCTCAATACTCAATCTGCAATCCTCAATCTTCAATCCTCAATCCTCAATCCTCATTCTTCAATCCTCAATGCCCAGGCCTCAATCTTCAATCCTCAATCCTCAATCCTCAATTCTCAATCCTCAATCCTCATTCATCAATCCTCAATCCTCAGTCCTCAATCCTCAATCCTCAATCCTCAATCTTCAATCCTCAACCCTCAATCTTCAATCCTCAATACTCAATCTGCAATCCTCAATCTTCAATCCTCAATCCTCAATCCTCATTCTTCAATCCTCAATGCCCAGGCCTCAATCTTCAATCCTCAATCCTCAATCCTCAATTCTCAATCCTCAATCCTCATTCATCAATCCTCAATCCTCAGTCCTCAATCCTCAATCCTCAATCCTCAATCCTCAATGTTCAATCCGCAATACACAATACTCAATCTTCAATCCCCAATCCTCAATCCTCAATTCTCAAACCTCAACCCTCAACCCTCAATCCTCAACGTTCAATCCTCATTACCCAATCCTCAGTCTTCCACCCTCAATCCTCAATACTCAATCTACAATCCTCAATCCTCAATCCTCAATCCTCAATCTTCAATCCTCAATACCCAATCTTCATCCTCAATCTTCAATCCTCAGTCCTCAAACCTCAATCCTGAATCCTCAAACCTGAATCCTCAGTCTTCAGACCTCAGTCCTCAACAATCAGTTGTCAATCCTCAATCCTCAATAGAATATCCTCAATTCACAGGTTTCAATACTCAATACTCAACCTGAAATCTTCAAATCTCTATCCACAATCATCAATTCTCATCACTCAACCCTCAACACTCAGTCCCGAATCCTCAATCTTCAATCCTCAATCCTCAGTCCTCAATCCTCAATTTTCAATCCTCAATACTCAGTCATCAATCCTCAATACTAAATCCTCAATCCTCAATCCTCAGTCCTCAATCCACAATCCTCAATCCTCAAACCTCAATCCTCAATCGTCAGCCCTCGTCCTCAATCCTCAACACTCAATCCTCAATCCTCATTCTTCAATCATCAATACTCAATCTTCAATCCTCAATCCTCAATCTTCAATCCTCAATCCTCAATTCTCAGTCCTCAATACTCAATCCTCAATCGTCAATCCTCAATCCCCAATCCTCAATCTTCAATCCTCAATCCTCAATCCTCAATCCTCAATCCTCAATCTTCATTCCTCAATACTCAATCTACAATCCTCAATCCTCAATCCTCAATCCTCAATGCTCAATCCTCAATCCTCAATCCTCAACCCTCAAGCTTCAATCCTCAATTCTCAATCCTCAATCCTCATTCATCAATCCTCAATCCTCAGTCCTCAATCCTCAATCCTCAATCCTCAATTCTCAATGTTCAATCCGCAATACACAATCCTCAATCTTCAATCCCCAATCCTCAATCCTCAATCCTCAAACCTCAATCCTCAACCCTCAATCCTCAACGTTCAATCCTCATTACCCAATTCTCAGTCTTCCACCCTCAATCCTCAATACTCAATCCTCAATCCTCAATACTCAGTCCACAATCCTCAATCTTCAATGCTCAATACCCAATCTTCATCCTCAATCCTCAATTCTTAATCCACAATCTTCAATCCTCAATACTGAATCTTCAATACTCAATCCTCATTCCTCAATCCTCAATCCTCATTCTTCAACCCTCAACACCCAATCCTCAATCTTCAATTCTCAATGTTCAATCCGCAATACCCAATACTCAATCTTCAATCCTCAACCCTCAATCCTCAATCCTCAATCCTCAATCATCAATCTTCAATCGTCAATACTCAATCTTCAATCCTCAATCCTCAATCCTCAATCCTCACTCCACATTCCTCAATCCTCAACACCCAATGCTCAATCTTCAATCCTCAATCCTCAGTCCTCAATTCTCAATCCTCAATCCTCAATCCTCAATCCTCAGACCTCAAACATCAATACTCAACCCTCAGTCCTCGTCCTCAATCCACAACCCTCAATCCTCAACACCCAATCCTCAATCTTCAATCCTCAATCGTCAGTCCTCAATTCTCGAACCTCAATACTCAATCCACAGTCCTCAATGTTCAATCCTCAATACCCAAACCTCAATCTTCAATCCTCAATCCTCAATCCTCAATCCTCAATCCTCAGTCCTCAAACCTCAATCCTGAATCCTCAAACCTGAATCCTCTGTCTTCAGACTTCAGTCCTCAACAATCAGTTGTCAGTCCTCAATCCTCAATAGAATATCCTCAATTCACAGGTTCCAATACTCAATACTCAACCAGAAATCTTCAAATCTCTATCCACAATCATCAATTCTCATCACTCAACCCTCAACACTCAGTCCCCAATCCTCAATCTTCAATCCTCTATCCTCAATCCTCAACCCTCAGTCGCCAATCTCCAAGCCTGAATACTCAATCTTCAATCCTCAATCCTCAATCCCCAATCCTCAATCCTCAATCCTCATTCTTCAATCCTTAATACCCAATCCTCAATCTTCAATCCTCAATCCTCAATCCCCAATTCTCGACCCTCAATTCTCAGTCCTCAGACCTCAAACCTCAATCCTCAAACCTCAGCCCTCATCCTCAATCCTCAATCCTCAATCCTCAATCCTCAATCCTCAATCCTCAATCCTCATTCTTCAATCCTCAACCTTCAATGCTCAATCTTCAATCCTCAATCCTCAATTCTCAATCCTCAATCCTCAATCCTCAATCCTCAGTCCTCAAACCTCAATCCTGAATCCCCGATACTGAATCCTCAATCTTCAGCCCTCAGTCCTCTACAATCAGTTGTCAATCCTCAATCCTCAATAGAATATCATCAATTCACAGTTTTCATTACTCAATACTCAATCTGCAATCTTCAAATCTCTGTCCACAAACATCAATTCTCATCACTCAACCCTCAACACTCAGTCCCCAATCGTCAATATTCAATCCTCAATCCTCAATCCTCAATCCACAATCCTCAACGTTCAATCCTCAATACTCAATCTTCAATGATTATTCCTCAATCCTCAATCCTCAATTCTCAATCCTCAATCGTCAATCTTCAATCCTCAATACTCAATCTTCAATCGTCAATCCTCAATGTTCAACCATCAATACCCAATACTCAGTCTTCAATCCTCAATCCTCAATCCTCAATCCTCCATCCTCAATACTCAGTCCTCAATCCTCAATCTTCAATCCTCAATACTCAATCTTCAGTCCTCAATCGTCAATCCTCAATCCTCAATCTTCAATCCTCAATACTGAATCTTCAATCCTCAATCCTCAATCCTCAATCCTCAATCCTCAATCCTCATTCTTCTATCCTCAACACCCAATCCTCAACCTTCAATCCTCAGTCTTCAATCTTCAATCCTCAATAGTCAATCTTCAATCCTCAATCCTCAATAATCAATCCTCAATCCACATTCTTCAATCCTCAACACCCAATCCTCAATCTTCAATCCTCAATCCTCAGTCCTCAATTCTCAATCCTCAATCCTCAATCCTCAGACCTCAAACATCAATACTCAACCCTCAGTCCTCGTCCTCAATCCACAACCCTCAATCCTCGATCCTCAATATTCAATCATCAATATTCAATCTTCAATCCTCAATCCTCGATCCTCAATACTCAATCCACAATCCTCAATTCTCAATCGTCAATGCTCAATACTCAATCCTCAATCCTCAAGACTCAGTCCTCAATCCTCAATCTTCAATCCTCAGTCCTCAAACCTCAATCCTGAATCCTCAATCCTGAATCCTCAATCTTCAGCCCTCGGTCCTCTACAATCAGTTGTCAATCCTCAATCCTCAATAGAATATCCTCAATTCACAGTTTTCAATACTCAATCCCCATTCATCAATCATCAAATCTCAATCCACAAACAGCAATTCTCATCACGCAACCCTCATCACTCAGTCCTCAATCTTCAATCCTCAATCCTCAATCTTCAATCTTCAATCCTCAATACTCAATCTTCAATCCTCAATCCTCAATTCTCAATCCTCAGTGCTCAATACTCAATCGTCAATCCTCAACCCCAATCCTCAATCTTCAATCCGCAATCCTCAATCCTCAATCCTCAATCCTCAACCTTCAATCCTCAATACTCAATCTTCAATCCGCAATCCTCAAACCTCAATCCTCAATCCTCAATCTTCATTCCTCAATACTCAATCTACAATCCTCAATCCTCAATCCTCAATCCTCAATGCTCAATCCTCAATCCTCAATCCTCATTCCTCAATCCTCAATCCTCAGTCCTCAAACCTCAATCCTGAATCCTCAAACCTGAATCCTCAGTCTTCAGACCTCAGTCCTCAACAATCAGTTGTCAATCCTCAATCCTCAATAGAATATCCTCAATTCACAGGTTTCAATACTCAATACCCAACCTGAAATCTTCAAATCTCTATCCACAATCATCAATTCTCATCACTCAACCCTCAACACTCAGTCCCCAATCCTCAATCTTCAATCCTCAATCCTCAGTCCTCAATCCTCAATTTTCAATCCTCAATACTCAGTCATTAATCCTCAATACTAAATCCTCAATCCTCAATCCTCAGTCCTCAATCCACAATCCTCAATCCTCAAACCTCAATCCTCAATCGTCAGCCCTCGTCCTCAATCCTCAACACTCAATCCTCAATCCTCATTCTTCAATCATCAATACTCAATCTTCAATCCTCAATCCTCAATCTTCAATCCTCAATCCTCAATTCTCAGTCCTCAATACTCAATCCTCAATCGTCAATCCTCAATCCCCAATCCTCAATCTTCAATCCTCAATCCTCAATCCTCAATCCTCAATCCTCAATCTTCATTCCTCAATACTCAATCTACAATCCTCAATCCTCAATCCTCAATCCTCAATGCTCAATCCTCAATCCTCAATCCTCAACCCTCAATCTTCAATCCTCAATACTCAATCTGCAATCCTCAATCTTCAATCCTCAATCCTCAATCCTCATTCTTCAATCCTCAATGCCCAGGCCTCAATCTTCAATCCTCAATCCTCAATCCTCAATTCTCAATCCTCAATCCTCAATCATCAATCCTCAATCCTCAGTCCTCAATCCTCAATCCTCAATCCTCAATCCTCAATGTTCAATCCGCAATACACAATCCTCAATCTTCAATCCCCAATCCTCAATCCTCAATCCTCAAACCTCAATCCTCAACCCTCAATCCTCAGTCCTCGAACCTCAAACCTGTATCCTCAATCGTGTATCCTCAATCTTCAGACCTCAGTCCTCAACAATCAGTCGTCAATTATCAATCCTCAATAGAATATTATCAATTCACAGTTTTCAATACTCAATACTCAATTTGCAATTTTCAAATCTTTATTCACAAAAATCAATTCTCATCATTCAACACTCAACACTCAGTACCCAACCCTCAATCTTCAATACTCAATCCTCAATCCTCAATCCTCGATCCTCAATCTTCAATCCTCAATACTCAATCTTCAATCCTCCATCCTCAATCGTCAATCCTCAATCCTCAATCCTCAATCGCCAGGCTTCAATCCTCAATGCTCATTTTTGAATCCTAAATCCTCAATCCTCAATCCTCATTCCTCAATCCTCATTCTTCAATCCTCAACACCCAATCCCCAATCTTCAATCCTCAATCCTCAATCCTCAACTCTCAATCCTCAATCCTCAATCCTCAATATTCAACGCACAACCCTCAACCATCAATCCTCAATACTCAACCGTCAATCCTGAATTCTCAATACTCAATAGTTCATCCTGAATTCTCATGGTTCAATACTCAATCCAAAATATTCAATAATCAAATCTCAATCCTCAAACATCAATTCTCAACACTCAATCCTCAACACTCAGTCCTCTCTCTTCAATCCTCCATCATCAATCCTCAATCCTCAAGCGTCAATCCTCAATCCTCAATCCTTAATCCTCAACCATCAATCCTCAGACCTCAAACCTCCACCCCGAATCCTCAATCCTGAATCCTCAATCTTCAGCCATAAGTCCTCAGCAATCAATTGTCAATCCTCAATCCTCAATAGAATATCCTCAATTCACAGTTTTCAATACTCAATCCCCATTCTTCAATCATCAAATCTCAATCCACAAACAGCAATTCTCATCACGCAACCCTCAACACTCAGTCCTCAATCTTCAATCCTCAATCCTCAATCCTCAATCTTCAATCCTCAATACTCAATCTTCAATCCTCAATCCTCAATTCTCTATCCTCAGTGCTCAATACTCAATCGTCAATCCTCAATCCCCAATCCTCAATCTTCAATCCGCAGTCCTCAATCCTCAATCCTCAATCCTCAATCTTCAATCCTCAATACTCAATCTTCAATCCGCAATCCTCAAACCTCAATCCTCAATCCTCAATCCTCAATCTTCATTCCTCAATACTCAATCTACAATCCTCAATCCTCAATCCTCAATCCTCAATGCTCAATCCTCAATCCTCAATCCTCATTCCTCAATCCTCAATCCTCAGTCCTCAAACCTCAATCCTGAATCCTCAAACCTGAATTCTCAGTCTTCAGACCTCAGTCCACAACAATCAGTTGTCAATCCTCAATCCTCAATAGAATATCCTCAATTCACAGGTTTCAATACTCAATACTCAACCTGAAATCTTCAAACCTCTATCCACAATCATCAATTCTCATCACTCAACCCTCAACACTCAGTCCCCAATCCTCAATCTTCAATGCTCAATCCTCAGTCCTCAACCCTCAATTTTCAATCCTCAATACTCAGTCATCAATCCTCAATACTAAATCCTCAATCCTCAATCCTCAGTCCTCAATCCACAATCCTCAATCCTCAACCCTCAGTCCTCATCCTCAATTCTCAATTCTTAACCCTCAATCCTCAATCCTCAATCTTCAATCCTCAATAATCAATCCTCAATACTCAGTCTTCAATCCTCAATCCTCAATCCTCAGTCCTCAATCCCCAATCCTCAATCTTCAATCCTCAATCCTCAATCCTCAATCCTCAATCCTCAATCTTCAATCCTCAATACTCAATCTTCAATCCTCAATCCACAATCCTCAATTCTCAATCCTCAATCTTCAATCATCAATATTCAATCTTCAATCCTCAATCCTCAATCCTCAATACTCAATCCGCAATACTCAATTCTCAATCGTCAATGCTCAATACTCAATCGTCAATCCTCAATCCCCAATCCTCAATCTTCAATCCTCAATCCTCAATCCTCAATCCTCAATCCTCAGTCCTCAATCTTCAATCCTCAATACTCAATCTTCAATCCTCAGTCCTCAATCCTCAATCCTCAATCCTCAATCCTCAATCCTCAATCTTCAATCCTCAATACTCAAACTGCAATCCTCAATCCTCAGTCCTCACTCCTCAATCCTCATTCTTCAATCCTCAATACCGAATCCTCAATCTTCAATCCTCAATCCTCAATCCTCAATCCTCAATCCTCAGACTTCAAACACCAATACTCAACCCTCAGTCCTCGTCCTCAATCCACAACCCTCAATCCTCAATCCTCAATCTTCAATCATTAATATTCAATCTTCAATCTTCAATCCTCAATCCTCAATCCTCAACCCTCAATCCTCAACGTTCAATCCTCGTTACCCAATCCTCAGTCTTCCACCCTCAATCCTCAATACTCAATCCTCAATCCTCAATACTCAGTCCTCAATCCTCAATCTTCAATCCTCAATACTCAATCTTCAATCCTCAATCCTCAATCCTTAATCCACAATCTTCAATCCTCAATACTGGATCTTCAATCCTCAATCCTCAATCCTCAATCCTCAATCCTCATTCTTCAACCCTCAGCACCCAATCCTCAATCTTCAATCCTCAATGTTCAATCCGCAATACCCAATCCTCAATCTTCAATCCTCAACCCTCAATCCTCAATCCTCAATCCTCAATCCTCAATCCTCAATCTTCAATCGTCAATACTCAATCTTCAATCCTCAATCCTCAATCCTCAATCCTCACTCCACATTCCTCAATCCTCAACACCCAATCCTCAATCTTCAATCCTCAATCCTCAGTCCTCAATTCTCAATCCTCAATACTCAATCCTCAATCCTCAGACCTCAAACATCAATACTCAACCCTCAGTCCTCGTCCTCAATCCACAACCCTCAATCCTCAACACCCAATCCTCAATCTTCAATCCTCAATCCTCAGTCCTCAATTCTCGATCCTCAATACTCAATCCACAGTCCTCAATGTTCAATCCTCAATACCCAAACCTCAATCTTCAATCCTCAATCCTCAATCCTCAGTCATCAATCCTCAATCCTCAATCGTCAGTCCTCAAACCTCAATCCTGAATCCTCAAACCTGAATCCTCTGTCTTCAGACCTCAGTCCTCAACAACCAGTTGTCAGTCCTCAATCCTCAATAGAATATCCTCAATTCACAGGTTTCAATACTCAATACTCAACCTGAAATCTTCAAATCTCTATCCACAATCATCAATTCTCATCACACAACCATCAACACTCAGTCCCCAATCCTCAATCTTCAATCCTCTATCCTCAATCCTCAACCCTCAATCGCCAATCTCCAATCCTGAATACTCAATCTTCAATCCTCAATCCTCAATCCCCAATCCTCAATCCTCAATCCTCATTCTTCAATCCTCAATACCCAATCCTCAATCTTCAATCCTCAATCCTCAATCCTCAATTCTCGACCCTCAATTCTCACTCCTCAGACCTCAGCCCTCATCCTCAATCCTCAATCCCCAACCCTCAATCTTCAATCCTCAGTCCTCAATCCTCAATCCTCAATCCTCAATCCTGAATCCTCATTCTTCTATCCTCAACACCCAATCCTCAACCTTCAATCCTCAGTCTTCAATCTTCAATCCTCAATAGTCAACCTTCAATCCTCAATCCTCAATAATCAATCCTCAATCCACATTCTTCAATCCTCAACACCCAATCCTCAATCTTCAATCCTCAATTCTCAGTCCTCAATTCTCAATCCTCAATCCTCAATCCTCAATCCTCAATCCTCAATCCTCAATCTTCAATCCTCAATACTCAATCTTCAATCCTCAATCCTCAATCCTCAATCCTTACTCCACATTCCTCAATCCTCAACACCCAATGCTCAATCTTCAATCCTCAATCCTCAGTCCTCAATTCTCAATCCTCAATACTCAATCCTCAATCCTCAGACCTCAAACATCAATACTCAACCCTCAGTCCTCGTCCTCAATCCACAACCCTCAATCCTCAACACCCAATCCTCAATCTTCAATCCTCAATCGTCAGTCCTCAATTCTCGAACCTCAATACTCAATCCACAGTCCTCAATGTTCAATCCTCAATACCCAAACCTCAATCTTCAATCCTCAATCCTCAATCCTCAATCCTCAATCCTCAGTCCTCAAACCTCAATCCTGAATCCTCAAACCTGAATCCTCTGTCTTCAGACTTCAGTCCTCAACAATCAGTTGTCAGTCCTCAATCCTCAATAGAATATCCTCAATTCACAGGTTCCAATACTCAATACTCAACCAGAAATCTTCAAATCTCTATCCACAATCATCAATTCTCATCACTCAACCCTCAACACTCAGTCCCCAATCCTCAATCTTCAATCCTCTATCCTCAATCCTCAACCCTCAGTCGCCAATCTCCAAGCCTGAATACTCAATCTTCAATCCTCAATCCTCAATCCCCAATCCTCAATCCTCAATCCTCATTCTTCAATCCTTAATACCCAATCCTCAATCTTCAATCCTCAATCCTCAATCCCCAATTCTCGACCCTCAATTCTCAGTCCTCAGACCTCAAACCTCAATCCTCAAACCTCAGCCCTCATCCTCAATCCTCAATCCTCAATCCTCAATCCTCAATCCTCAATCCTCAATCCTCATTCTTCAATCCTCAACCTTCAATGCTCAATCTTCAATCCTCAATCCTCAATTCTCAATCCTCAATCCTCAATCCTCAATCCTCAGTCCTCAAACCTCAATCCTGAATCCCCGATACTGAATCCTCAATCTTCAGCCCTCAGTCCTCTACAATCAGTTGTCAATCCTCAATCCTCAATAGAATATCATCAATTCACAGTTTTCATTACTCAATACTCAATCTGCAATCTTCAAATCTCTGTCCACAAACATCAATTCTCATCACTCAACCCTCAACACTCAGTCCCCAATCGTCAATATTCAATCCTCAATCCTCAATCCTCAATCCACAATCCTCAACGTTCAATCCTCAATACTCAATCTTCAATGATTATTCCTCAATCCTCAATCCTCAATTCTCAATCCTCAATCGTCAATCTTCAATCCTCAATACTCAATCTTCAATCGTCAATCCTCAATGTTCAACCATCAATACCCAATACTCAGTCTTCAATCCTCAATCCTCAATCCTCAATCCTCCATCCTCAATACTCAGTCCTCAATCCTCAATCTTCAATCCTCAATACTCAATCTTCAGTCCTCAATCGTCAATCCTCAATCCTCAATCTTCAATCCTCAATACTGAATCTTCAATCCTCAATCCTCAATCCTCAATCCTCAATCCTCAATCCTCATTCTTCTATCCTCAACACCCAATCCTCAACCTTCAATCCTCAGTCTTCAATCTTCAATCCTCAATAGTCAATCTTCAATCCTCAATCCTCAATAATCAATCCTCAATCCACATTCTTCAATCCTCAACACCCAATCCTCAATCTTCAATCCTCAATCCTCAGTCCTCAATTCTCAATCCTCAATCCTCAATCCTCAGACCTCAAACATCAATACTCAACCCTCAGTCCTCGTCCTCAATCCACAACCCTCAATCCTCGATCCTCAATATTCAATCATCAATATTCAATCTTCAATCCTCAATCCTCGATCCTCAATACTCAATCCACAATCCTCAATTCTCAATCGTCAATGCTCAATACTCAATCCTCAATCCTCAAGACTCAGTCCTCAATCCTCAATCTTCAATCCTCAGTCCTCAAACCTCAATCCTGAATCCTCAATCCTGAATCCTCAATCTTCAGCCCTCGGTCCTCTACAATCAGTTGTCAATCCTCAATCCTCAATAGAATATCCTCAATTCACAGTTTTCAATACTCAATCCCCATTCATCAATCATCAAATCTCAATCCACAAACAGCAATTCTCATCACGCAACCCTCATCACTCAGTCCTCAATCTTCAATCCTCAATCCTCAATCTTCAATCTTCAATCCTCAATACTCAATCTTCAATCCTCAATCCTCAATTCTCAATCCTCAGTGCTCAATACTCAATCGTCAATCCTCAACCCCAATCCTCAATCTTCAATCCGCAATCCTCAATCCTCAATCCTCAATCCTCAACCTTCAATCCTCAATACTCAATCTTCAATCCGCAATCCTCAAACCTCAATCCTCAATCCTCAATCTTCATTCCTCAATACTCAATCTACAATCCTCAATCCTCAATCCTCAATCCTCAATGCTCAATCCTCAATCCTCAATCCTCATTCCTCAATCCTCAATCCTCAGTCCTCAAACCTCAATCCTGAATCCTCAAACCTGAATCCTCAGTCTTCAGACCTCAGTCCTCAACAATCAGTTGTCAATCCTCAATCCTCAATAGAATATCCTCAATTCACAGGTTTCAATACTCAATACCCAACCTGAAATCTTCAAATCTCTATCCACAATCATCAATTCTCATCACT
This sequence comes from Calliopsis andreniformis, assembly GCF_051401765.1. NCBI lineage: Eukaryota > Metazoa > Arthropoda > Insecta > Hymenoptera > Andrenidae > Calliopsis > Calliopsis andreniformis. Next base: position 3,495,713 of record NW_027480438.1, read on the forward strand.
CAACCCTCAACACTCAGTCCCCAATCCTCAATCTTCAATCCTCAATCCTCAGTCCTCAATCCTCAATTTTCAATCCTCAATACTCAGTCATTAATCCTCAATACTAAATCCTCAATCCTCAATCCTCAGTCCTCAATCCACAATCCTCAATCCTCAAACCTCAATCCTCAATCGTCAGCCCTCGTCCTCAATCCTCAACACTCAATCCTCAATCCTCATTCTTCAATCATCAATACTCAATCTTCAATCCTCAATCCTCAATCTTCAATCCTCAATCCTCAATTCTCAGTCCTCAATACTCAATCCTCAATCGTCAATCCTCAATCCCCAATCCTCAATCTTCAATCCTCAATCCTCAATCCTCAATCCTCAATCCTCAATCTTCATTCCTCAATACTCAATCTACAATCCTCAATCCTCAATCCTCAATCCTCAATGCTCAATCCTCAATCCTCAATCCTCAACCCTCAATCTTCAATCCTCAATACTCAATCTGCAATCCTCAATCTTCAATCCTCAATCCTCAATCCTCATTCTTCAATCCTCAATGCCCAGGCCTCAATCTTCAATCCTCAATCCTCAATCCTCAATTCTCAATCCTCAATCCTCAATCATCAATCCTCAATCCTCAGTCCTCAATCCTCAATCCTCAATCCTCAATCCTCAATGTTCAATCCGCAATACACAATCCTCAATCTTCAATCCCCAATCCTCAATCCTCAATCCTCAAACCTCAATCCTCAACCCTCAATCCTCAGTCCTCGAACCTCAAACCTGTATCCTCAATCGTGTATCCTCAATCTTCAGACCTCAGTCCTCAACAATCAGTCGTCAATTATCAATCCTCAATAGAATATTATCAATTCACAGTTTTCAATACTCAATACTCAATTTGCAATTTTCAAATCTTTATTCACAAAAATCAATTCTCATCATTCAACACTCAACACTCAGTACCCAACCCTCAATCTTCAATACTCAATCCTCAATCCTCAATCCTCGATCCTCAATCTTCAATCCTCAATACTCAATCTTCAATCCTCCATCCTCAATCGTCAATCCTCAATCCTCAATCCTCAATCGCCAGGCTTCAATCCTCAATGCTCATTTTTGAATCCTAAATCCTCAATCCTCAATCCTCATTCCTCAATCCTCATTCTTCAATCCTCAACACCCAATCCCCAATCTTCAATCCTCAATCCTCAATCCTCAACTCTCAATCCTCAATCCTCAATCCTCAATATTCAACGCACAACCCTCAACCATCAATCCTCAATACTCAACCGTCAATCCTGAATTCTCAATACTCAATAGTTCATCCTGAATTCTCATGGTTCAATACTCAATCCAAAATATTCAATAATCAAATCTCAATCCTCAAACATCAATTCTCAACACTCAATCCTCAACACTCAGTCCTCTCTCTTCAATCCTCCATCATCAATCCTCAATCCTCAAGCGTCAATCCTCAATCCTCAATCCTTAATCCTCAACCATCAATCCTCAGACCTCAAACCTCCACCCCGAATCCTCAATCCTGAATCCTCAATCTTCAGCCATAAGTCCTCAGCAATCAATTGTCAATCCTCAATCCTCAATAGAATATCCTCAATTCACAGTTTTCAATACTCAATCCCCATTCTTCAATCATCAAATCTCAATCCACAAACAGCAATTCTCATCACGCAACCCTCAACACTCAGTCCTCAATCTTCAATCCTCAATCCTCAATCCTCAATCTTCAATCCTCAATACTCAATCTTCAATCCTCAATCCTCAATTCTCTATCCTCAGTGCTCAATACTCAATCGTCAATCCTCAATCCCCAATCCTCAATCTTCAATCCGCAGTCCTCAATCCTCAATCCTCAATCCTCAATCTTCAATCCTCAATACTCAATCTTCAATCCGCAATCCTCAAACCTCAATCCTCAATCCTCAATCCTCAATCTTCATTCCTCAATACTCAATCTACAATCCTCAATCCTCAATCCTCAATCCTCAATGCTCAATCCTCAATCCTCAATCCTCATTCCTCAATCCTCAATCCTCAGTCCTCAAACCTCAATCCTGAATCCTCAAACCTGAATTCTCAGTCTTCAGACCTCAGTCCACAACAATCAGTTGTCAATCCTCAATCCTCAATAGAATATCCTCAATTCACAGGTTTCAATACTCAATACTCAACCTGAAATCTTCAAACCTCTATCCACAATCATCAATTCTCATCACTCAACCCTCAACACTCAGTCCCCAATCCTCAATCTTCAATGCTCAATCCTCAGTCCTCAACCCTCAATTTTCAATCCTCAATACTCAGTCATCAATCCTCAATACTAAATCCTCAATCCTCAATCCTCAGTCCTCAATCCACAATCCTCAATCCTCAACCCTCAGTCCTCATCCTCAATTCTCAATTCTTAACCCTCAATCCTCAATCCTCAATCTTCAATCCTCAATAATCAATCCTCAATACTCAGTCTTCAATCCTCAATCCTCAATCCTCAGTCCTCAATCCCCAATCCTCAATCTTCAATCCTCAATCCTCAATCCTCAATCCTCAATCCTCAATCTTCAATCCTCAATACTCAATCTTCAATCCTCAATCCACAATCCTCAATTCTCAATCCTCAATCTTCAATCATCAATATTCAATCTTCAATCCTCAATCCTCAATCCTCAATACTCAATCCGCAATACTCAATTCTCAATCGTCAATGCTCAATACTCAATCGTCAATCCTCAATCCCCAATCCTCAATCTTCAATCCTCAATCCTCAATCCTCAATCCTCAATCCTCAGTCCTCAATCTTCAATCCTCAATACTCAATCTTCAATCCTCAGTCCTCAATCCTCAATCCTCAATCCTCAATCCTCAATCCTCAATCTTCAATCCTCAATACTCAAACTGCAATCCTCAATCCTCAGTCCTCACTCCTCAATCCTCATTCTTCAATCCTCAATACCGAATCCTCAATCTTCAATCCTCAATCCTCAATCCTCAATCCTCAATCCTCAGACTTCAAACACCAATACTCAACCCTCAGTCCTCGTCCTCAATCCACAACCCTCAATCCTCAATCCTCAATCTTCAATCATTAATATTCAATCTTCAATCTTCAATCCTCAATCCTCAATCCTCAACCCTCAATCCTCAACGTTCAATCCTCGTTACCCAATCCTCAGTCTTCCACCCTCAATCCTCAATACTCAATCCTCAATCCTCAATACTCAGTCCTCAATCCTCAATCTTCAATCCTCAATACTCAATCTTCAATCCTCAATCCTCAATCCTTAATCCACAATCTTCAATCCTCAATACTGGATCTTCAATCCTCAATCCTCAATCCTCAATCCTCAATCCTCATTCTTCAACCCTCAGCACCCAATCCTCAATCTTCAATCCTCAATGTTCAATCCGCAATACCCAATCCTCAATCTTCAATCCTCAACCCTCAATCCTCAATCCTCAATCCTCAATCCTCAATCCTCAATCTTCAATCGTCAATACTCAATCTTCAATCCTCAATCCTCAATCCTCAATCCTCACTCCACATTCCTCAATCCTCAACACCCAATCCTCAATCTTCAATCCTCAATCCTCAGTCCTCAATTCTCAATCCTCAATACTCAATCCTCAATCCTCAGACCTCAAACATCAATACTCAACCCTCAGTCCTCGTCCTCAATCCACAACCCTCAATCCTCAACACCCAATCCTCAATCTTCAATCCTCAATCCTCAGTCCTCAATTCTCGATCCTCAATACTCAATCCACAGTCCTCAATGTTCAATCCTCAATACCCAAACCTCAATCTTCAATCCTCAATCCTCAATCCTCAGTCATCAATCCTCAATCCTCAATCGTCAGTCCTCAAACCTCAATCCTGAATCCTCAAACCTGAATCCTCTGTCTTCAGACCTCAGTCCTCAACAACCAGTTGTCAGTCCTCAATCCTCAATAGAATATCCTCAATTCACAGGTTTCAATACTCAATACTCAACCTGAAATCTTCAAATCTCTATCCACAATCATCAATTCTCATCACACAACCATCAACACTCAGTCCCCAATCCTCAATCTTCAATCCTCTATCCTCAATCCTCAACCCTCAATCGCCAATCTCCAATCCTGAATACTCAATCTTCAATCCTCAATCCTCAATCCCCAATCCTCAATCCTCAATCCTCATTCTTCAATCCTCAATACCCAATCCTCAATCTTCAATCCTCAATCCTCAATCCTCAATTCTCGACCCTCAATTCTCACTCCTCAGACCTCAGCCCTCATCCTCAATCCTCAATCCCCAACCCTCAATCTTCAATCCTCAGTCCTCAATCCTCAATCCTCAATCCTCAATCCTCAATCCTCATTCTTCTATCCTCAACACCCAATCCTCAACCTTCAATCCTCAGTCTTCAATCTTCAATCCTCAATAGTCAACCTTCAATCCTCAATCCTCAATAATCAATCCTCAATCCACATTCTTCAATCCTCAACACCCAATCCTCAATCTTCAATCCTCAATTCTCAGTCCTCAATTCTCAATCCTCAATCCTCAATCCTCAATCCTCAATCCTCAATCCTCAATCTTCAATCCTCAATACTCAATCTTCAATCCTCAATCCTCAATCCTCAATCCTTACTCCACATTCCTCAATCCTCAACACCCAATCCTCAATCTTCAATCCTCAATCCTCAGTCCTCAATTCTCAATCCTCAATACTCAATCCTCAATCCTCAGACCTCAAACATCAATACTCAACCCTCAGTCCTCGTCCTCAATCCACAACCCTCAATCCTCAACACCCAATCCTCAATCTTCAATCCTCAATACTCAGTCCTCAATTCTCGATCCTCAATACTCAATCCACAGTCCTCAATGTTCAATCCTCAATACCCAAACCTCAATCTTCAATCCTCAATCCTCAATCCTCAGTCATCAATCCTCAATCCTCAATCGTCAGTCCTCAAACCTCAATCCTGAATCCTCAAACCTGAATCCTCTGTCTTCAGACCTCAGTCCTCAACAACCAGTTGTCAGTCCTCAATCCTCAATAGAATATCCTCAATTCACAGGTTTCAATACTCAATACTCAACCTGAAATCTTCACATCTCTATCCACAATCATCAATTCTCATCACACAACCATCAACACTCAGTCCCCAATCCTCAATCTTCAATCCTCTATCCTCAATCCTCAACCCTCAATCGCCAATCTCCAATCCTGAATACTCAATCTTCAATCCTCAATCCTCAATCCCCAATCCTCAATCCTCAATCCTCATTCTTCAATCCTCAATACCCAATCCTCAATCTTCAATCCTCAATCCTCAATCCTCAATTCTCGACCCTCAATTCTCACTCCTCAGACCTCAGCCCTCATCCTCAATCCTCAATCCCCAACCCTCAATCTTCAATCCTCAGTCCTCAATCCTCAATCCTCAATCCTCAATCCTCAATCCTCATTCTTCTATCCTCAACACCCAATCCTCAACCTTCAATCCTCAGTCTTCAATCTTCAATCCTCAATAGTCAACCTTCAATCCTCAATCCTCAATAATCAATCCTCAATCCACATTCTTCAATCCTCAACACCCAATCCTCAATCTTCAATCCTCAATTCTCAGTCCTCAATTCTCAATCCTCAATCCTCAATCCTCAATCCTCAATCCTCAATCCTCAATCTTCAATCCTCAATACTCAATCTTCAATCCTCAATCCTCAATCCTCAATCCTCACTTCACATTCTTCAACCCTCAACACCCTATCCTCAATCTTCAATCCTCAATCCTCAGTCCTCAATTCTCAATCCTCAATCCTCAATCCTCAATCCTCAGACCTCAAACATCAATACTCAGCCCTCAGTCCTCGTCCTCAATCCACAACCCTCAATCCTCAACACCCAATCCTCAATCTTCAATCCTCAATCCTCAGTCCTCAATTCTCGATCCTCAATACTCAATCCACAGTCCTCAATGTTCAATCCTCAATACCCAAACCTCAATCTTCAATCCTCAATCCTCAATCCTCAATCCTCAATCCTCAATCCTCAATCCTCAATCCTCAATCCTCAATCCTCAGTCCTCAAACCTGAATCCTGAATCCTCAAACCTGAATCCTCAGTCTTCAGACCTCAGTCCTCAACAATCAGTTGTCAGTCCTCAATCCTCAATAGAATATCCTCAATTCACAGGTTTCAATACTCAATACTCAACCTGAAATCTTCAAATCTCTATCCACAATCATCAATTCTCATCACTCAACCCACAACACTCAGTCCCCAATCCTCAATCTTCAATCCTCTATCGTCAACCCTCAACCCTCAATCGCCAATCTCCAATCCTGAATACTCAATCTTCAATCCTCAATCCTCAATACCCAATCCTCAATCCTCAATCCTCATTCTTCAATCCTCAATACCCAATCCTCAATCTTCAATCCTCAATCCTCAATCCTCAATTCTCGACCCTCAATTCTCAGTCCTCGGACCTCAAACCTCAATCCTCAGACCTCAGCCGTCATCCTCAATCCTAAATCCTCAATCCTCAATCCTCAATTTTCAACCCTCAATACTCAATCTTCAATCCTCAATCCTCAGTCCACAATCTGCAATCCTCAATGCACAATCCTCAATCCTCAATCCTCAGTCCTCAATCCTCAATCCTCAATCCTCAAACCTCATTCCTCAACCGTCAGTCCTCGTCCTCAAACCTCAACCCCCAATCCTCAATCCTCAATCTTCAATCATCAATACTCTATCTTCAATCCTCAATCCGCAATCCTCAATCCTCAATCCTCAATCCTTAATCCTCAATCTTCAATCCTCAATAATTAATCTCCAATCCTAGATCCTCAATCCCCAATCTTCAATCCTTAATCCTGTATCACCAATCCTCAATCCCGAGTCCTCAATCTTCAATCCACAATGCTCAATCCTCAATCCTCAATCCTCAGTCCTCAATCCTCAATCCTCAATCCTCAAACCTCAATCCTCACCGTCAGTCCTCGCCCTCAATCCTCAACCCTCAATCCTCAATCCTCAATCATCAATCCTCAATACTCAATATTCAATCCTCAACCCTCAATCCTCAATCCTCAATCCTCAATCTTCAATCCTCAATCCTCAATCCTCAAGCCTCAATCCACATTCTTCAATCCTCAATACCCGATCCTCAATCTACAATACTCAATCCTCAATCCTCAATTCTCAATCCTCAATCCTCAGTCCTCAGTCCTCAAACCTCAAACCTCAATCCTCAACCCTCAGCCCTCATCCTCAATCCTCAATCCTCAATCCTCAATCCTCAATCTTCAATCCTCAATACTCAATATTCAATAATCAATCCTCAATCCTCAATCCTCAATCCTCAATCCTCAACCCTCAATCCTCAATCTTCAATCCGCAATACTCAAACTGCAATCCTCAATCCTCAGTCCTCACTCCTCAATCCTCATTCTTCAATCCTCAATACCGAATCCTCAATCTTCAATCCTCAATCCTCAATCCTCAATCCTCAATCCTCAGACTTCAAACACCAATACTCAACCCTCAGTCCTCGTCCTCAATCCACAACCCTCAATCCTCAATCCTCAATCTTCAATCATTAATATTCAAACTTCAATCTTCAATCCTCAATCCTCAATCCTCAACCCTCAATCCTCAACGTTCAATCCTCATTACCCAATCCTCAGTCTTCCACCCTCAATCCTCAATACTCAATCCTCAATCCTCAATACTCAGTCCTCAATCCTCAATCTTCAATCCTCAATACTGAATCTTCAATCCTCAATCCTCAATCCTTAATCCACAATCTCCAATCCTCAATACTGAATCCTTCAATCCTCAATCCTCAATCCTCAATCCTCAATCCTCATTCTTCAACCCTCAGCACCCAATCCTCAATCTTCAATCCTCAATGTTCAATCCGCAATACCCAATCCTCAATCTTCAATCCTCAACCCTCAATCATCAATCCTCAATCCTCAATCCTCAATCTTCAATCGTCAATACTCAATCTTCAATCCTCAATCCTCAATCCTCAATCCTCACTCCACATTCCTCAATCCTCAACACCCAATCCTCAATCTTCAATCCTCAATACTCAAACTGCAATCCTCAATCCTCAGTCCTCACTCCTCAATTCTCAATCTTCAATCCTCAATACCGGATCCTCAATCTTCAATCCTCAATCCACAATCCTCAATTCTCAATCCACAATCCTCAATCCTCAGACTTCAAACTCCAATACTCAACCCTGAGTCCTCGTCCTCAATCCGCAACCCTCAATCCTCAATCCTCAATCTTCAATCATCAATATTCAATCTTCAATCCTCAATCCTCAACCCTCAATACTCAATCCACAATCCTCAATTCTCAATCGTCAATGCTCAATACTCAATCGTCAATCCTCAATCCCCAATCCTCAATCTTCAATCCTCAATCCTCAATCCCCAATCCTCAATCCTCAATCTTCAATCCTCAATACTCAATCTTCAATCCTCAGTCCTCAATCCTCAATCCTCAATCCTCAGTCCTCAAACCTCAATCCTGAATCCTCAAACCTGAATCCTCTGTCTTCAGACTTCAGTCCTCAACAATCAGTTGTCAGTCCTCAATCCTCAATAGAATATCCTCAATTCACAGGTTCCAATACTCAATACTCAACCAGAAATCTTCAAATCTCTATCCACAATCATCAATTCTCATCACTCAACCCTCAACACTCAGTCCCCAATCCTCAATCTTCAATCCTCTATCCTCAATCCTCAACCCTCAGTCGCCAATCTCCAAGCCTGAATACTCAATCTTCAATCCTCAATCCTCAATCCCCAATCCTCAATCCTCAATCCTCATTCTTCAATCCTTAATACCCAATCCTCAATCTTCAATCCTCAATCCTCAATCCCCAATTCTCGACCCTCAATTCTCAGTCCTCAGACCTCAAACCTCAATCCTCAAACCTCAGCCCTCATCCTCAATCCTCAATCCTCAATCCTCAATCCTCAATCCTCAATCCTCAATCCTCATTCTTCAATCCTCAACCTTCAATGCTCAATCTTCAATCCTCAATCCTCAATTCTCAATCCTCAATCCTCAATCCTCAATCCTCAGTCCTCAAACCTCAATCCTGAATCCCCGATACTGAATCCTCAATCTTCAGCCCTCAGTCCTCTACAATCAGTTGTCAATCCTCAATCCTCAATAGAATATCATCAATTCACAGTTTTCATTACTCAATACTCAATCTGCAATCTTCAAATCTCTGTCCACAAACATCAATTCTCATCACTCAACCCTCAACACTCAGTCCCCAATCGTCAATATTCAATCCTCAATCCTCAATCCTCAATCCACAATCCTCAACGTTCAATCCTCAATACTCAATCTTCAATGATCATTCCTCAATCCTCAATCCTCAATTCTCAATCCTCAATCGTCAATCTTCAATCCTCAATACTCAATCTTCAATCGTCAATCCTCAATGTTCAACCATCAATACCCAATACTCAGTCTTCAATCCTCAATCCTCAATCCTCAATCCTCCATCCTCAATACTCAGTCCTCAATCCTCAATCTTCAATCCTCAATACTCAATCTTCAGTCCTCAATCGTCAATCCTCAATCCTCAATCTTCAATCCTCAATACTGAATCTTCAATCCTCAATCCTCAATCCTCAATCCTCAATCCTCATTCTTCTATCCTCAACACCCAATCCTCAACCTTCAATCCTCAGTCTTCAATCTTCAATCCTCAATAGTCAATCTTCAATCCTCAATCCTCAATAATCAATCCTCAATCCACATTCTTCAATCCTCAACACCCAATCCTCAATCTTCAATCCTCAATCCTCAGTCCTCAATTCTCAATCCTCAATCCTCAATCCTCAGACCTCAAACATCAATACTCAACCCTCAGTCCTCGTCCTCAATCCACAACCCTCAATCCTCGATCCTCAATATTCAATCATCAATATTCAATCTTCAATCCTCAATCCTCGATCCTCAATACTCAATCCACAATCCTCAATTCTCAATCGTCAATGCTCAATACTCAATCCTCAATCCTCAATACTCAGTCCTCAATCCTCAATCTTCAATCCTCAGTCCTCAAACCTCAATCCTGAATCCTCAATCCTGAATCCTCAATCTTCAGCCCTCGGTCCTCTACAATCAGTTGTCAATCCTCAATCCTCAATAGAATATCCTCAATTCACAGTTTTCAATACTCAATCCCCATTCATCAATCATCAAATCTCAATCCACAAACAGCAATTCTCATCACGCAACCCTCATCACTCAGTCCTCAATCTTCAATCCTCAATCCTCAATCTTCAATCTTCAATCCTCAATACTCAATCTTCAATCCTCAATCCTCAATTCTCAATCCTCAGTGCTCAATACTCAATCGTCAATCCTCAACCCCAATCCTCAATCTTCAATCCGCAATCCTCAATCCTCAATCCTCAATCCTCAACCTTCAATCCTCAATACTCAATCTTCAATCCGCAATCCTCAAACCTCAATCCTCAATCCTCAATCTTCATTCCTCAATACTCAATCTACAATCCTCAATCCTCAATCCTCAATCCTCAATGCTCAATCCTCAATCCTCAATCCTCAATCCTCAGACCTCAAACATCAATACTCAACCCTCAGTCCTCGTCCTCAATCCACAACCCTCAATCCTCAACACCCAATCCTCAATCTTCAATCCTCAATCGTCAGTCCTCAATTCTCGAACCTCAATACTCAATCCACAGTCCTCAATGTTCAATCCTCAATACCCAAACCTCAATCTTCAATCCTCAATCCTCAATCCTCAATCCTCAATCCTCAGTCCTCAAACCTCAATCCTGAATCCTCAAACCTGAATCCTCTGTTTTCAGACTTCAGTCCTCAACAATAAGTTGTCAGTCCTCAATCCTCAATAGAATATCCTCAATTCACAGGTTCCAATACTCAATACTCAACCAGAAATCTTCAAATCTCTATCCACAATCATCAATTCTCATCACTCAACCCTCAACACTCAGTCCCCAATCCTCAATCTTCAATCCTCTATCCTCAATCCTCAACCCTCAGTCGCCAATCTCCAAGCCTGAATACTCAATCTTCAATCCTCAATCCTCAATCCCCAATCCTCAATCCTCAATCCTCATTCTTCAATCCTTAATACCCAATCCTCAATCTTCAATCCTCAATCCTCAATCCCCAATTCTCGACCCTCAATTCTCAGTCCTCAGACCTCAAACCTCAATCCTCAAACCTCAGCCCTCATCCTCAATCCTCAATCCTCAATCCTCAATCCTCAATCCTCAATCCTCAATCCTCCTTCTTCAATCCTCAACCTTCAATGCTCAATCTTCAATCCTCAATCCTCAATTCTCAATCCTCAATCCTCAATCCTCAATCCTCAGTCCTCAAACCTCAATCCTGAATCCCCGATACTGAATCCTCAATCTTCAGCCCTCAGTCCTCTACAATCAGTTGTCAATCCTCAATCCTCAATAGAATATCATCAATTCACAGTTTTCATTACTCAATACTCAATCTGCAATCTTCAAATCTCTGTCCACAAACATCAATTCTCATCACTCAACCCTCAACACTCAGTCCCCAATCGTCAATATTCAATCCTCAATCCTCAATCCTCAATCCACAATCCTCAACGTTCAATCCTCAATACTCAATCTTCAATGATCATTCCTCAATCCTCAATCCTCAATTCTCAATCCTCAATCGTCAATCTTCAATCCTCAATACTCAATCTTCAATCGTCAATCCTCAATGTTCAACCATCAATACCCAATACTCAGTCTTCAATCCTCAATCCTCAATCCTCAATCCTCCATCCTCAATACTCAGTCCTCAATCCTCAATCTTCAATCCTCAATACTCAATCTTCAGTCCTCAATCGTCAATCCTCAATCCTCAATCTTCAATCCTCAATACTGAATCTTCAATCCTCAATCCTCAATCCTCAATCCTCAATCCTCAATCCTCATTCTTCTATCCTCAACACCCAATCCTCAACCTTCAATCCTCAGTCTTCAATCTTCAATCCTCAATAGTCAATCTTCAATCCTCAATCCTCAATAATCAATCCTCAATCCACATTCTTCAATCCTCAACACCCAATCCTCAATCTTCAATCCTCAATCCTCAGTCCTCAATTCTCAATCCTCAATCCTCAATCCTCAGACCTCAAACATCAATACTCAACCCTCAGTCCTCGTCCTCAATCCACAACCCTCAATCCTCGATCCTCAATATTCAATCATCAATATTCAATCTTCAATCCTCAATCCTCGATCCTCAATACTCAATCCACAATCCTCAATTCTCAATCGTCAATGCTCAATACTCAATCCTCAATCCTCAATACTCAGTCCTCAATCCTCAATCTTCAATCCTCAGTCCTCAAACCTCAATCCTGAATCCTCAATCCTGAATCCTCAATCTTCAGCCCTCGGTCCTCTACAATCAGTTGTCAATCCTCAATCCTCAATAGAATATCCTCAATTCACAGTTTTCAATACTCAATCCCCATTCATCAATCATCAAATCTCAATCCACAAACAGCAATTCTCATCACGCAACCCTCATCACTCAGTCCTCAATCTTCAATCCTCAATCCTCAATCTTCAATCTTCAATCCTCAATACTCAATCTTCAATCCTCAATCCTCAATTCTCAATCCTCAGTGCTCAATACTCAATCGTCAATCCTCAACCCCAATCCTCAATCTTCAATCCGCAATCCTCAATCCTCAATCCTCAATCCTCAACCTTCAATCCTCAATACTCAATCTTCAATCCGCAATCCTCAAACCTCAATCCTCAATCCTCAATCTTCATTCCTCAATACTCAATCTACAATCCTCAATCCTCAATCCTCAATCCTCAATGCTCAATCCTCAATCCTCAATCCTCATTCCTCAATCCTCAATCCCCAACCCTCAATCTTCAATCCTCAGTCCTCAATCCTCAATCCTCAATCCTCAATCCTCAATCCTCATTCTTCTATCCTCAACACCCAATCCTCAACCTTCAATCCTCAGTCTTCAATCTTCAATCCTCAATAGTCAACCTTCAATCCTCAATCCTCAATAATCAATCCTCAATCCACATTCTTCAATCCTCAACACCCAATCCTCAATCTTCAATCCTCAATTCTCAGTCCTCAATTCTCAATCCTCAATCCTCAATCCTCAATCCTCAATCCTCAATCCTCAATCTTCAATCCTCAATACTCAATCTTCAATCGTCAATCCTCAATGTTCAACCATCAATACCCAATACTCAGTCTTCAATCCTCAATCCTCAATCCTCAATCCTCCATCCTCAATACTCAGTCCTCAATCCTCAATCTTCAATCCTCAATACTCAATCTTCAGTCCTCAATCGTCAATCCTCAATCCTCAATCTTCAATCCTCAATACTGAATCTTCAATCCTCAATCCTCAATCCTCAATCCTCAATCCTCAATCCTCATTCTTCTATCCTCAACACCCAATCCTCAACCTTCAATCCTCAGTCTTCAATCTTCAATCCTCAATAGTCAATCTTCAATCCTCAATCCTCAATAATCAATCCTCAATCCACATTCTTCAATCCTCAACACCCAATCCTCAATCTTCAATCCTCAATCCTCAGTCCTCAATTCTCAATCCTCAATCCTCAATCCTCAGACCTCAAACATCAATACTCAACCCTCAGTCCTCGTCCTCAATCCACAACCCTCAATCCTCGATCCTCAATATTCAATCATCAATATTCAATCTTCAATCCTCAATCCTCGATCCTCAATACTCAATCCACAATCCTCAATTCTCAATCGTCAATGCTCAATACTCAATCCTCAATCCTCAATACTCAGTCCTCAATCCTCAATCTTCAATCCTCAGTCCTCAAACCTCAATCCTGAATCCTCAATCCTGAATCCTCAATCTTCAGCCCTCGGTCCTCTACAATCAGTTGTCAATCCTCAATCCTCAATAGAATATCCTCAATTCACAGTTTTCAATACTCAATCCCCATTCATCAATCATCAAATCTCAATCCACAAACAGCAATTCTCATCACGCAACCCTCATCACTCAGTCCTCAATCTTCAATCCTCAATCCTCAATCTTCAATCTTCAATCCTCAATACTCAATCTTCAATCCTCAATCCTCAATTCTCAATCCTCAGTGCTCAATACTCAATCGTCAATCCTCAACCCCAATCCTCAATCTTCAATCCGCAATCCTCAATCCTCAATCCTCAATCCTCAACCTTCAATCCTCAATACTCAATCTTCAATCCGCAATCCTCAAACCTCAATCCTCAATCCTCAATCTTCATTCCTCAATACTCAATCTACAATCCTCAATCCTCAATCCTCAATCCTCAATGCTCAATCCTCAATCCTCAATCCTCATTCCTCAATCCTCAATCCCCAACCCTCAATCTTTAATCCTCAGTCCTCAATCCTCAATCCTCAATCCTCAATCCTCAATCCTCATTCTTCTATCCTCAACACCCAATCCTCAACCTTCAATCCTCAGTCTTCAATCTTCAATCCTCAATAGTCAACCTTCAATCCTCAATCCTCAATAATCAATCCTCAATCCACATTCTTCAATCCTCAACACCCAATCCTCAATCTTCAATCCTCAATTCTCAGTCCTCAATTCTCAATCCTCAATCCTCAATCCTCAATCCTCAATCCTCAATCCTCAATCTTCAATCCTCAATACTCAATCTTCAATCCTCAATCCTCAATCCTCAATCCTCACTTCACATTCTTCAACCCTCAACACCCTATCCTCAATCTTCAATCCTCAATCCTCAGTCCTCAATTCTCAATCCTCAATCCTCAATCCTCAATCCTCAGACCTCAAACATCAATACTCAGCCCTCAGTCCTCGTCCTCAATCCACAACCCTCAATCCTCAACACCCAATCCTCAATCTTCAATCCTCAATCCTCAGTCCTCAATTCTCGATCCTCAATACTCAATCCACAGTCCTCAATGTTCAATCCTCAATACCCAAACCTCAATCTTCAATCCTCAATCCTCAATCCTCAATCCTCAATCCTCAATCCTCAATCCTCAATCCTCAATCCTCAATCCTCAGTCCTCAAACCTGAATCCTGAATCCTCAAACCTGAATCCTCAGTCTTCAGACCTCAGTCCTCAACAATCAGTTGTCAGTCCTCAATCCTCAATAGAATATCCTCAATTCACAGGTTTCAATACTCAATACTCAACCTGAAATCTTCAAATCTCTATCCACAATCATCAATTCTCATCACTCAACCCACAACACTCAGTCCCCAATCCTCAATCTTCAATCCTCTATCGTCAACCCTCAACCCTCAATCGCCAATCTCCAATCCTGAATACTCAATCTTCAATCCTCAATCCTCAATACCCAATCCTCAATCCTCAATCCTCATTCTTCAATCCTCAATACCCAATCCTCAATCTTCAATCCTCAATCCTCAATCCTCAATTCTCGACCCTCAATTCTCAGTCCTCGGACCTCAAACCTCAATCCTCAAACCTCAGCCGTCATCCTCAATCCTAAATCCTCAATCCTCAATCCTCAATTTTCAACCCTCAATACTCAATCTTCAATCCTCAATCCTCAGTCCACAATCTGCAATCCTCAATGCACAATCCTCAATCCTCAATCCTCAGTCCTCAATCCTCAATCCTCAATCCTCAAACCTCATTCCTCAACCGTCAGTCCTCGTCCTCAAACCTCAACCCCCAATCCTCAATCCTCAATCTTCAATCATCAATACTCTATCTTCAATCCTCAATCCGCAATCCTCAATCCTCAATCCTCAATCCTTAATCCTCAATCTTCAATCCTCAATAATTAATCTCCAATCCTAGATCCTCAATCCCCAATCTTCAATCCTTAATCCTGTATCACCAATCCTCAATCCCGAGTCCTCAATCTTCAATCCACAATGCTCAATCCTCAATCCTCAATCCTCAGTCCTCAATCCTCAATCCTCAATCCTCAAACCTCAATCCTCACCGTCAGTCCTCGCCCTCAATCCTCAACCCTCAATCCTCAATCCTCAATCATCAATCCTCAATACTCAATATTCAATCCTCAACCCTCAATCCTCAATCCTCAATCCTCAATCTTCAATCCTCAATCCTCAATCCTCAAGCCTCAATCCACATTCTTCAATCCTCAATACCCGATCCTCAATCTACAATACTCAATCCTCAATCCTCAATTCTCAATCCTCAATCCTCAGTCCTCAGTCCTCAAACCTCAAACCTCAATCCTCAACCCTCAGCCCTCATCCTCAATCCTCAATCCTCAATCCTCAATCCTCAATCTTCAATCCTCAATACTCAATATTCAATAATCAATCCTCAATCCTCAATCCTCAATCCTCAATCCTCAACCCTCAATCCTCAATCTTCAATCCGCAATACTCAAACTGCAATCCTCAATCCTCAGTCCTCACTCCTCAATCCTCATTCTTCAATCCTCAATACCGAATCCTCAATCTTCAATCCTCAATCCTCAATCCTCAATCCTCAATCCTCAGACTTCAAACACCAATACTCAACCCTCAGTCCTCGTCCTCAATCCACAACCCTCAATCCTCAATCCTCAATCTTCAATCATTAATATTCAAACTTCAATCTTCAATCCTCAATCCTCAATCCTCAACCCTCAATCCTCAACGTTCAATCCTCATTACCCAATCCTCAGTCTTCCACCCTCAATCCTCAATACTCAATCCTCAATCCTCAATACTCAGTCCTCAATCCTCAATCTTCAATCCTCAATACTGAATCTTCAATCCTCAATCCTCAATCCTTAATCCACAATCTCCAATCCTCAATACTGAATCCTTCAATCCTCAATCCTCAATCCTCAATCCTCAATCCTCATTCTTCAACCCTCAGCACCCAATCCTCAATCTTCAATCCTCAATGTTCAATCCGCAATACCCAATCCTCAATCTTCAATCCTCAACCCTCAATCATCAATCCTCAATCCTCAATCCTCAATCTTCAATCGTCAATACTCAATCTTCAATCCTCAATCCTCAATCCTCAATCCTCACTCCACATTCCTCAATCCTCAACACCCAATCCTCAATCTTCAATCCTCAATACTCAAACTGCAATCCTCAATCCTCAGTCCTCACTCCTCAATTCTCAATCTTCAATCCTCAATACGGGATCCTCAATCTTCAATCCTCAATCCACAATCCTCAATTCTCAATCCACAATCCTCAATCCTCAGACTTCAAACTCCAATACTCAACCCTGAGTCCTCGTCCTCAATCCGCAACCCTCAATCCTCAATCCTCAATCTTCAATCATCAATATTCAATCTTCAATCCTCAATCCTCAATCCTCAATACTCAATCCACAATCCTCAATTCTCAATCGTCAATGCTCAATACTCAATCGTCAATCCTCAATCCCCAATCCTCAATCTTCAATCCTCAATCCTCAATCCCCAATCCTCAATCCTCAATCTTCAATCCTCAATACTCAATCTTCAATCCTCAGTCCTCAATCCTCAATCCTCAATCCTCAGTCCTCAAACCTCAATCCTGAATTCTCACCCCTGAATCCTCAATCTTCAGCCCTCAGTCCTCAACAATCAGTTGTCAATCCTCAATCCTCAATAGAATATCCTCAATTCACAGGTTTCAATGCTCAATACTCAACCTGCAATCTTCAAATCTGTTCCCACAAACATCAATTCTCATCACTCAACCCTCAACACTCAGTCCCCAACCCTCAATATTCAATCCTCAATCCCCAATCCTCAATCCTCAATCCTCAATCTTCAATCCTCGATACTCAATCTCGAATCCTCAATCCTCAATCCTCGGTCATCAATCCTCAATCGTCAATCTTCAATACTGAATACTCAATATTCAATCCTCAACCCTCAATCCTCAATCCTCAATCCTCATTCTTCAATCCCCAATACCCAATCCTCAATCTTCAATCCTCAATCCTCAATCCTCAATTCTCAACCCGCAATCCTCAGTCCTCAGTCCTCAATCCTCAATCCTCAAACCTCAGCCCTCATCCTCAATCATCAATCCTCAATCCTCAATCCTCAACCTTCAATCCTCAATACTCAATCTTCAATCCTCAATCCTCAGTACTCAAACCTCAATCCTCAATCCTCAATCCTCAGTGATCAATCCTCAATCTTCAATACTGAATCGTCAATCCTCAATCCTCAATCCTCAATCCTCAATCCTCAATCTTCAACCTTCAATACTCAAACTGCAATCCTCAATCCTCAGTCCTCACTCCTCAATCCTCATTCTTCAATCCTCAATACCGAATCCTCAATCTTCGATCCTCAATCCTCAATCTTCAATTCTCAATCCACAACCCTCAATCCTCAATCCTCAATCTTCAATCATTAATGTTCAATCTTCAATCTTCAATCCTCAATCCTCAATCCTCAACGTTCAATCCTCAATACCCAATCCTCAGTCTTCCACCCTCAATCCTCAATACTCAATCCTCTATCCTCAATACTCTTTCCTCAATCCTCAACCTTCAATCCTCAGTCCTCAAACCTCAATCCTGAATCCTCAATCCTGAATCCTCAATCTTCAGTCCTCAGTCCTCTACAATCAGTTGTCAATCCTCAATCCTCAATAGAATATCATCAATTCACAGTTTTCATTACTCAATACTCAATCTGCAATCTTCAAATCTCTATCCACAAACATCAATTCTCATCACTCAACCCTCAACACTCAGTCCCCAGTCCTCAATATTCAATCCTGAATCCTCAATTCTCAATCCACAATCCTCAACGTTCAATCCTCAATACTCAGTCTTCAATGCTCATTCCTCAATCCTCAATCCTCAATTCTCAATCCTCAATCGTCAATTGTCAATCCTCAATACTCAACCTTCAATACACAATCCTCAATCCTCGGTCCTCAATCCTCAATCGTCAATCTCCAATCCTGAATACTCAATCTTCAATCCTCAATCCTCAATCCTCAATCCTCAATCCTCAATATTCAACGCACAACCCTCAGCCATCAATCCTCAATCCTCAATCCTCAATCCTCAATCCTCAATCCTCAATCCTCAATCCTCAATCTTCAATCCTCAATACTCAATCTTCAATCCTCAATCCTCAATCCTCAATCCTCACTCCACATTCTTCAATCCTCAACACCCTATCCTCAATCTTCAATCCTCAATCCTCAGTCCTCAATTCTCAATCCTCAATCCTCAATCCTCAATCCTCAGACCTCAAACATCAATACTCAGCCCTCAGTCCTCGTCCTCAATCCACAACCCTCAATCCTCAACACCCAATCCTCAATCTTCAATCCTCAATCCTCAGTCCTCAATTCTCGATCCTCAATACTCAATCCACAGTCCTCAATGTTCAATCCTCAATACCCAAACCTCAATCTTCAATCCTCAATCCTCAATCCTCAATCCTCAATCCTCAATCCTCAATCCTCAATCCTCAATCCTCAATCCTCAGTCCTCAAACCTGAATCCTGAATCCTCAAACCTGAATCCTCAGTCTTCAGACCTCAGTCCTCAACAATCAGTTGTCAGTCCTCAATCCTCAATAGAATATCCTCAATTCACAGGTTTCAATACTCAATACTCAACCTGAAATCTTCAAATCTCTATCCACAATCATCAATTCTCATCACAAAACCCACAACACTCAGTCCCCAATCCTCAATCTTCAATCCTCTATCGTCAATCCTCAACCCTCAATCGCCAATCTCCAATCCTGAATACTCAATCTTCAATCCTCAATCCTCAATCCCCAATCCTCAATCCTCAATCCTCATTCTTCAATCCTCAATACCCAATCCTCAATCTTCAATCCTCAATCCTCAATCCTCAATTCTCGACCCTCAATTCTCAGTCCTCGGACCTCAAACCTCAATCCTCAAACCTCAGCCGTCATCCTCAATCCTAAATCCTCAATCCTCAATCCTCAATCTTCAACCCTCAATACTCAATCTTCAATCCTCAATCCTCAGTCCACAATCTGCAATCCTCAATGCACAATCCTCAATCCTCAATCCTCAGTCCTCAATCCTCAATCCTCAATCCTCAAACCTCAATCCTCAACCGTCAGTCCTCGTCCTCAAACCTCAACCCCCAATCCTCAATCCTCAATCTTCAATCATCAATACTCTATCTTCAATCCTCAATCCGCAATCCTCTATCCTCAATCCTCAATCCTTAATCATCAATCTTCAATCCTCAATAATTAATCTCCAATCCTAGATCCTCAATCCCCAATCTTCAATCCTTAATCCTGTATCACCAATCCTCAATCCCGAGTCCTCAATCTTCAATCCACAATGCTCAATCCTCAATCCTCAATCCTCAGTCCTCAATCCTCAATCCTCAATCCTCAAACCTTAATCCTCACCGTCAGTCCTCGCCCTCAATCCTCAACCCTCAATCCTCAATCCTCAATCTTCAATCCTCAATACTCAATATTCAATCCTCAACCCTCAATCCTCAATCCTCAATCCTCAATCTTCAATCCTCAATCCTCAATCCTCAAGTCTCAATCCACATTCTTCAATCCTCAATACCCGATCCTCAATCTACAATACTCAATCCTCAATCCTCAATTCTCAATCCTCAAACCTCAGTCCTCAGTCCTCAAACCTCAAACCTCAATCCTCAACCCTCAGCCCTCATCCTCAATCCTCAATCCTCAATCCTCAATCCTCAATCTTCAATCCTCAATACTCAATATTCAATAATCAATCCTCAATCCTCAATCCTCAATCCTCAATCCTCAATCCTCAATCTTCAATCCGCAATACTCAAACTGCAATCCTCAATCCTCAGTCCTCACTCCTCAATCCTCATTCTTCAATCCTCAATACCGAATCCTCAATCTTCAATCCTCAATCCTCAATCCTCAATCCTCAATCCTCAGACTTCAAACACCAATACTCAACCCTCAGTCCTCGTCCTCAATCCACAACCCTCAATCCTCAATCCTCAATCTTCAATCATTAATATTCAAACTTCAATCTTCAATCCTCAATCCTAAATCCTGAATCCTCAATCCTGAATCCTCAATCTTCAGTCCTCAGTCCTCTACAATCAGTTGTCAATCCTCAATCCTCAATAGAATATCATCAATTCACAGTTTTCATTACTCAATACTCAATCTGCAATCTTCAAATCTCTATCCACAAACATCAATTCTCATCACTCAACCCTCAACACTCAGTCCCCAGTCCTCAATATTCAATCCTGAATCCTCAATCCTCAATCCACAATCCTCAACGTTCAATCCTCAATACTCAATCTTCAATGCTCATTCCTCAATCCTCAATCCTCAATTCTCAATCCTCAATCGTCAATCGTCAATCCTCAATACTCAACCTTCAATACACAATCCTCAATCCTCGGTCCTCAATCCTCAATCGTCAATCTCCAATCCTGAATACTCAATCTTCAATCCTCAATCCTCAATCCTCAATCCTCAATCCTCAATATTCAACGCACAACCCTCAGCCATCAATCCTCAATCCTCAATCCTCAATCCTCAATCCTCAGTCCTCAAACGTCAATCCTGAATCCTCAAACCTGAATCCTCAATCTTCACCCATAAGTCCTCAACAATCAATTGTCAATCCTCAATCCTCAATAGAATATCCTCAATTCACAGTTTTCAATACTCAATCCCCATTCTTCAATCTTCAAATCTCAATCCACAAACATCAATCCTCATCACGCAACCGTCAACACTCAGCCCTCAATCTTCAATCCACAATCCTCAATCCTGAATCTTCAATCCTCAATACTCAATCTTCAATCCTCAATCCTCAATTCTCAATCCTCGATCCTCAATCTTCAATCATCAATATTCAATCTTCAATCCTCGATCCTCAATCCTCAATACTCAATCCACAATCCTCAATTCTCAATCGTCAATGCTCAATCCTCAATCCTCAATCTTCAATCCTCAATACTCAATCTTCAATCCTCAATCCCCAATCCTCGGTCTTCAATCCTCAATCGCCAATCTCCAATCCTGAATACTCAATCTTCAATCCTCAATCCTCAATCCTCAATCCTCAATCCTCAGTCCTCAAACCTCAATCCTGAATCCTCAAACCTGAATCCTCAGTCTTCAGACCTCAGTCCTGAACAATCAGTTGTCAATCCTCAATCCTCAATAGAATATCCTCAATTCACAGGTTTCAATACTCAATACTCAACCTGAAATCTTCAAATCTCTATCCACAATCATCAATTCTCATCACTCAACCCTCAACACTCAGTCCCCAAACCTCAATCTTCAATCTTCAATCCTCAATCCTCAATCCTCAATTTTCAATCCTCAATACTCAATCTTCAATCCTCAATACTAAATGCTCAATCCTCAATCCTCAGTCCTCAATCCACAATCCTCAATCCTCAAACCTCAATCCTCAATCGTCAGCCCTCGTCCTCAATCATCAACACTCAATCCTCAATCCTCAATCTTCAATCATCAATACTCAATCTTCAATCCTCAATCCTCAATCTACAATCCTCAATCCTCAATTCTCAGTCCTCAATACTCAATCCTCAATCGTCAATCCTCAATACCCAATCCTCAATCTTCAATCCTCAATCCTCAATCCTCAATCCTCAATCCTCAATCTTCATTCCTCAATACTCAATCTACAATCCTCAATCCTCAATCCTCGATCCTCAATGCTCAATCCTCAATCCTCAATCCTCAACGCTCAATCTTCAATCCTCGATACTCAATCTGCAATCCTCAATCTTCAATCCTCAATCCTCAATCCTCATTCTTCAATCCTCAATGCCCAGGCCTCAATCTTCAATCCTCAATCCTCAATCCTCAATTCTCAATCCTCAATCATCAATCATCATTCCTCAATCCTCAGTCCTCAATCCTCAATCCTCAATCCTCAATCCTCAATGTTCAATCCGCAATACCCAATTCTCAATCTTCAATCCTCAATCCTCAATCTGCAATCCTCAGTCCTCAGTTCTCTATCCTCAATCCTCAGTCCTCAGTCCTCAAAACCCTACCCTCAACCCTCAGCCCTCGTCCTCAATCCTCAATCCTCAATCCTCAATCCTCAATACTCAATCTTCAATCCTCAATACTCAATCTTCAATAATCAATCCTCAATTCTCAATCCTCAATACTCAATACTCAATCGTCAATCCTCAATCCCCAATCCTCGATCTTCAATCCTCAAACCTCAATCCTCAATCCTCAATCCTCAATCTTCAATCCTCAATACTCAATCTGCAATCCTCAATCCTCAGTCCGCAATCCTCAATCCTCGATACTCAATCCTCAATCTTCAATCCTCAATACTCAGTCTTCAATCCTCGATCCTCAATACTCAATCCTCAATCCTCGTTCTTCATTCCTCAATACCCAATCCTCAATCTTCAATCCTCAATCCCCAATCCTCGATCTTCAATCCTCAAACCTCAATCCTCAATCCTCAATCCTCAATCTTCAATCCTCAATACTCAATCTGCAATCCTCAATCCTCAGTCCGCAATCCTCAATCCTCGATACTCAATCCTCAATCTTCAATCCTCAATACTCAGTCTTCAATCCTCGATCCTCAATACTCAATCCTCAATCCTCGTTCTTCATTCCTCAATACCCAATCCTCAATCTTCAATCCTCAATCCTCAATCCTCAATTCTCAATCCTCAATCCTCAATCCTCAGACCTCAAACAGCAATACTCAACCCTCAGACCTCGTCCTCAATCCACAACCATCAATACTGAATCCTCAATCTTCAATCATCAATATTCAACCTTCAGTCCTCAATCCTCAATCCTCAATCCTTAAACCTCAATCCTCAACCGTCAGTCCTCGTCCTCAAACCTCAACTCTCAATCCTCAATCCTCAATCTTCAATCATCAATACTCAATCTTCAATCCTCAATCCTCAATCCTCAATCCTCAATCCTCAATCCTCAATATTCAACGCACAACCCTCAACCATCAATCCTCAATTCTCAATACCCAAAAGAATATCCTGAATTCTCCTGGTTCAATACTCAATCCACAATATTCAATAATCAAATCTCAGTCCTCAAACATCAATCCTCAACACGCAATCCTCAACACTCAGTCCTCTCTCTTCAATCCTCCATCCTCAATCCTCAATCCTCAAGCGTCAATCCTCAATTCTCAATCCTCAACCGTCAGTCCTCGTCCTCAAACCTCAAACCCCAATGCTCAAACCTCAATCCCCAATCCTCAATCTTCAATCCTCAAACCTCAATCCTCAATCCTCTATCCTCAATCCTCAATCCACAATCTTCAATCCTCAATCCTCAGTCCACAAACCTCAATTCTGAATCCTCAATCCTGAGTCCTCAATCTTCAGCCCTCAGTCCTCAGCAATCAGTAGTCAATCCTCAATCCTCAGTAGAATATCCTCAATTCACAGCTTTCAACACTCAATACTCGATCTGCAATCTTCAAACCACTATCCACAAACATCAATTCTCATCACTCAACCCGCAACACTCAGTCCTCAATGTTCAATCCTCAATCCTCAATTCTCTATCTTCAATCCTCATTACTGAACCTTCAATCCTTAATCCTCAATCCTCAATCTTCAATCCTCAATCCTCAATCCTCAATTCTCAATCCTCAATCCTCAGTCCTCAGTCCTCAAACCTCAATCCTCAACCCTCAGCCCTCATCCTGAATCCTCAATCCTCAATCCTCAATCCTCAATCTTCAATCCTCAATACTCAACCTTCAATCCTCAATCCTCAGTCCTCAATCTTCAATCCTCAATGCCCAATGATCAATCCTCAATCCTCAGTCCTCAGTGCTCAGTCCTCAATCCTCAATCCTTAATCCTCAACCATCAATCCTCAGACCTCAAACCTCCACCCCGAATCCTCAATCCTGAATCATCAATCTTCAGCCATAAGTCCTCAGCAATCAATTGTCAATCCTCAATCCTCAATAGAATATCCTCAATTCACAGTTTTCAATACTCAATCCCCATTCTTCAATCTTCAAATCTCAATCCACAAACATCAATTCTCATCACGCAACCCTCAACACTCAGTCCTCAATCTTCAATCCTCAATCCTCAATCCTCAATCTTCAATCCTCAATACTCAATCTTCAATCCTCAATCCTCAATTCTCAATCCTCAGTGCTCAATACTCAATCGTCAATCCTCAATCCCCAATCCTCAATCTTCAATCCTCAATCCTCAATCCTCAATACTCAATCCTCAATCTTCAATCCTCAATACTCAATCTTCAATCCTCAATCCTCAATCCTCAATCCTCAATCCTCAATCCTCAACCCTCAGTCCTCACTCCTCAATCCTCATTCTTCAATCCTCAATACCGAATCCTCAATCTTCAATCCTCAATCCTCAATCCTCATTTCTTAATCCTCCATCCTCAATCCTCAATCTTCAAGCCTTAATACTCAATCTTCAATCCTCAGTCCTCAATACTCAATCCGCAATCCTCAATCCTCAATCCTCAATCTTCAACCCTCAATACTCAAACTGCAATCCTCAATCCTCAGTCCTCACTCCTCAATCCTCATTCTTCAATCCTCAACACCGAATCCTCAATCTTCAATCCTCAATCCTCAATCCTCGATACTCAATCTGCAATCCTCAATCCTCAACCCTCAATCTTCAATCCTCGATACTCAATCTGCAATCCTCAATCTTCAATCCTCAATCCTCATTCTTCAATCCTCAATGCCCAGGCCTCAATCTTCAATCCTCAATCCTCAATCCTCAATTCTCAATCCTCAATCCTCAATCATCAATCCTCAATCCTCAGTCCTCAATCCTCAATCCTCAATCCTCAATCCTCAATGTTCAATCCGCAATACCCAATTCTAAATCTTCAATCCTCAATCCTCAATCCTCAATCCTCAAACCTCAACCCTCAACCCTCAATCCTCAGTCCTCGAACCTCAAACCTGTATCCTCAATCCTGAATCCTCAATCTTCAGACCTCAGTCCTCAACAATCAGTTGTCAATTATCAATCCTCAATAGAATATCATCAATTCACAGTTTTCAATACTCAATACTCAATCTGCAATTTTCAAATCCTTATTCACAAACATCAATTCTCATCATTCAACACTCAACACTCAGTCCCCAATCCTCAATCTTCAATACTCAATCCTCAATCCTCAATCCTCGATCCTCAATCTTCAATCCTCAATACTCAATCTTCAATCCTCCATCCTCAATCGTCAATCCTCAACCCTCAATCCTCAATCGCCAGGCTTCAATCCTCAATACTCAATCTTGAATCCTAAATCCTCAATCCTCAATCCTCATTCCGCAATCCTCATTCTTCAATCCTCAACACCCAATCCTCAATCTTCAATCCTCAATCCTCAATCCTCAATCCTCAACTCTCAAACCTCAATCCTCATTCCTCAGTCCACAGTCCTCAATCCTCAACCCTCAGCCCTCATCCTCAATCCTCAATCCTCAATCTTCAATCCTCAATCCTCAGTCCTCAGTTCTCAATCCTCAATCCTCAGTCCTCAGTCCTCAAACCCCTACCCTCAACCCTCAGCCCTCATCCTCAATCCTCAATCCTCAATCCTCAATCCTCAATACTCAATCTTCAATCCTCAATACTCAAACTTCAATAATCAATCCTCAATTCTCAATCCTCAATACTCAATACTCAATCGTCAATCCTCAATCCTCAATCCTTAATCCTCAACCATCAATCCTCAGACCTCAAACCTCCACCCCGAATCCTCAATCCTGAATCCTCAATCTTCAATCCTCAATACTCAATCTTCAATCCTCAATCCTCAAACCTCAATCCTCAATTCTCAATCCTCAATCCTCAGTCCTCACTCCTCAATCCTCATTCTTCAATCCTCAATCCTCAATCTTCAATCCTCAATCCTCAATCCTCAAGTCTCAATCCACATTCTTCAATCCTCAATACCCGATCCTCAATCTACAATACTCAATCCTCAATCCTCAATTCTCAATCCTCAATCCTCAGTCCTCAGTCCTCAAACCTCAAACCTCAATCCTCAACCCTCAGCCCTCATCCTCAATCCTCAATCCTCAATCCTCAATCCTCAATCTTCAATCCTCAATACTCAATATTCAATAATCAATCCTCAATCCTCAACACTCAATCCTCAATCCTCAATCCTCAATCTTCAATCCGCAATACTCAAACTGCAATCCTCAATCCTCAGTCCTCACTCCTCAATCCTCATTCTTCAATCCTCAATACCGAATCCTCAATCTTCAATCCTCAATCCTCAATCCTCAATCCTCAATCCTCAGACTTCAAACACCAATACTCAACCCTCAGTCCTCGTCCTCAATCCACAACCCTCAATCCTCAATCCTCAATCTTCAATCATTAATATTCAAACTTCAATCTTCAATCCTCAATCCTCAATCCTCAACCCTCAATCCTCAACGTTCAATCCTCATTACCCAATCCTCAGTCTTCCACCCTCAATCCTCAATACTCAATCCTCAATCCTCAATACTCAGTCCTCAATACTCAATCTTCAATCCTCAATACTGAATCTTCAATCCTCAATCCTCAATCCTTAATCCACAATCTTCAATCCTCAATACTGAATCTTCAATCCTCAATCCTCAATCCTCAATCCTCAATCCTCATTCTTCAACCCTCAGCACCCAATCCTCAATCTTCAATCCTCAATGTTCAATCCGCAATACCCAATCCTCAATCTTCAATCCTCAACCCTCAATCATCAATCCTCAATCCTCAATCCTCAATCTTCAATCGTCAATACTCAATCTTCAATCCTCAATCCTCAATCCTCAATCCTCACTCCACATTCCTCAATCCTCAACACCCAATCCTCAATCTTCAATCCTCAATACTCAAACTGCAATCCTCAATCCTCAGTCCTCACTCCTCAATTCTCAATCTTCAATCCTCAATACCGGATCCTCAATCTTCAATCCTCAATCCACAATCCTCAATTCTCAATCCACAATCCTCAATCCTCAGACTTCAAACTCCAATACTCAACCCTGAGTCCTCGTCCTCAATCCGCAACCCTCAATCCTCAATCCTCAATCTTCAATCATCAATATTCAATCTTCAATCCTCAATCCTCAATCCTCAATACTCAATCCACAATCCTCAATTCTCAATCGTCAATGCTCAATACTCAATCGTCAATCCTCAATCCCCAATCCTCAATCTTCAATCCTCAATCCTCAATCCCCAATCCTCAATCCTCAATCTTCAATCCTCAATACTCAATCTTCAATCCTCAGTCCTCAATCCTCAATCCTCAATCCTCAGTCCTCAAACCTCAATCCTGAATTCTCACCCCTGAATCCTCAATCTTCAGCCCTCAGTCCTCAACAATCAGTTGTCAATCCTCAATCCTCAATAGAATATCCTCAATTCACAGGTTTCAATGCTCAATACTCAACCTGCAATCTTCAAATCTGTTCCCACAAACATCAATTCTCATCACTCAACCCTCAACACTCAGTCCCCAACCCTCAATATTCAATCCTCAATCCCCAATCCTCAATCCTCAATCCTCAATCTTCAATCCTCGATACTCAATCTCGAATCCTCAATCCTCAATCCTCGGTCATCAATCCTCAATCGTCAATCTCCAATACTGAATACTCAATATTCAATCCTCAACCCTCAATCCTCAATCCTCAATCCTCATTCTTCAATCCCCAATACCCAATCCTCAATCTTCAATCCTCAATCGTCAATCCTCAATTCTCAACCCGCAATCCTCAGTCCTCAGTCCTCAATCCTCAATCCTCAAACCTCAGCCCTCATCCTCAATCATCAATCCTCAATCTTCAATCCTCAACCTTCAATCCTCAATACTCAACCTTCAATCCTCAATCCTCAGTACTCAAACCTCAATCCTCAATCCTCAATCCTCAATCCTCAGTGATCAATCCTCAATCTTCAATACTGAATCGTCAATCCTCAATCCTCAATCCTCAATCCTCAATCTTCAACCTTCAATACTCAAACTGCAATCCTCAATCCTCAGTCCTCACTCCTCAATCCTCATTCTTCAATCCTCAATACCGAATCCTCAATCTTCGATCCTCGATCCTCAATCTTCAATTCTCAATCCACAACCCTCAATCCTCAATCCTCAATCTTCAATCATTAATGTTCAATCTTCAATCTTCAATCCTCAATCCTCAATCCTCAACGTTCAATCCTCAATACCCAATCCTCAGTCTTCCACCCTCAATCCTCAATACTCAATCCTCTATCCTCAATACTCAGTCCTCAATCCTCAACCTTCAATCCTCAGTCCTCAAACCTCAATCCTGAATCCTCAATCCTGAATCCTCAATCTTCAGTCCTCAGTCCTCTACAATCAGTTGTCAATCCTCAATCCTCAATAGAATATCATCAATTCACAGTTTTCATTACTCAATACTCAATCTGCAATCTTCAAATCTCTATCCACAAACATCAATTCTCATCACTCAACCCTCAACACTCAGTCCCCAGTCCTCAATATTCAATCCTGAATCCTCAATCCTCAATCCACAATCCTCAACGTTCAATCCTCAATACTCAATCTTCAGTGCTCATTCCTCAATCCTCAATCCTCAATTCTCAATCCTCAATCGTCAATCGTCAATCCTCAATACTCAACCTTCAATACACAATCCTCAATCCTCGGTCCTCAATCCTCAATCGTCAATCTCCAATCCTGAATACTCAATCTTCAATCCTCAATCCTCAATCCTCAATCCTCAATCCTCAATATTCAACGCACAACCCTCAACCATCAATCCTCAATCCTCAATCCTCAATCCTCAATCCTCAGTCCTCAAACGTCAATCCTGAATCCTCAAACCTGAATCCTCAATCTTCACCCATAAGTCCTCAACAATCAATTGTCAATCCTCAATCCTCAATAGAATATCCTCAATTCACAGTTTTCAATACTCAATCCCCATTCTTCAATCTTCAAATCTCAATCCACAAACATCAATCCTCATCACGCAACCCTCAACACTCAGCCCTCAATCTTCAATCCACAATCCTCAATCCTGAATCTTCAATCCTCAATACTCAATCTTCAATCCTCAATCCTCAATTCTCAATCCTCGATCCTCAATCTTTAATCATCAATATTCAATCTTCAATCCTCGATCCTCAATCCTCAATACTCAATCCACAATCCTCAATTCTCAATCGTCAATGCTCAATCCTCAATCCTCAATCTTCAATCCTCAATACTCAATCTTCAATCCTCAATCCCCAATCCTCGGTCTTCAATCCTCAATCGCCAATCTCCAATCCTGAATACTCAATCTTCAATCCTCAATCCTCAATCCTCAATCCTCAATCCTCAGTCCTCAAACCTCAATCCTGAATCCTCAAACCTGAATCCTCAGTCTTCAGACCTCAGTCCTGAACAATCAGTTGTCAATCCTCAATCCTCAATAGAATATCCTCAATTCACAGGTTTCAATACTCAATACTCAACCTGAAATCTTCAAATCTCTATCCACAATCATCAATTCTCATCACTCAACCCTCAACACTCAGTCCCCAAACCTCAATCTTCAATCTTCAATCCTCAATCCTCAATCCTCAATTTTCAATCCTCAATACTCAATCTTCAATCCTCAATACTAAATGCTCAATCCTCAATCCTCAGTCCTCAATCCACAATCCTCAATCCTCAAACCTCAATCCTCAATCGTCAGCCCTCGTCCTCAATCATCAACACTCAATCCTCAATCCTCAATCTTCAATCATCAATACTCAATCTTCAATCCTCAATCCTCAATCTACAATCCTCAATCCTCAATTCTCAGTCCTCAATACTCAATCCTCAGTCGTCAATCCTCAATACCCAATCCTCAATCTTCAATCCTCAATCCTCAATCCTCAATCCTCAATCCTCAATCTTCATTCCTCAATACTCAATCTACAATCCTCAATCCTCAATCCTCGTCCTCAATCCTCAATCCTCAATCCTCAATCCTCAATACTCAATCTTCAATCCTCAATACTCAATCTTCAATAATCAATCCTCAATTCTCAATCCTCAATACTCAATACTCAATCGTCAATCCTCAATCCCCAATCCTCGATCTTCAATCCTCAAACCTCAATCCTCAATCCTCAATCCTCAATCTTCAATCCTCAATACTCAATCTGCAATCCTCAATCCTCAGTCCGCAATCCTCAATCCTCGATACTCAATCCTCAATCTTCAATCCTCAATACTCAGTCTTCAATCCTCGATCCTCAATACTCAATCCTCAATCCTCGTTCTTCATTCCTCAATACCCAATCCTCAATCTTCAATCCTCAATCCCCAATCCTCGATCTTCAATCCTCAAACCTCAATCCTCAATCCTCAATCCTCAATCTTCAATCCTCAATACTCAATCTGCAATCCTCAATCCTCAGTCCGCAATCCTCAATCCTCGATACTCAATCCTCAATCTTCAATCCTCAATACTCAGTCTTCAATCCTCGATCCTCAATACTCAATCCTCAATCCTCGTTCTTCATTCCTCAATACCCAATCCTCAATCTTCAATCCTCAATCCTCAATCCTCAATTCTCAATCCTCAATCCTCAATCCTCAGACCTCAAACAGCAATACTCAACCCTCAGACCTCGTCCTCAATCCACAACCATCAATACTGAATCCTCAATCTTCAATCATCAATATTCAACCTTCAGTCCTCAATCCTCAATCCTCAATCCTTAAACCTCAATCCTCAACCGTCAGTCCTCGTCCTCAAACCTCAACTCTCAATCCTCAATCCTCAATCTTCAATCATCAATACTCAATCTTCAATCCTCAATCCTCAATCCTCAATCCTCAATCCTCAATCCTCAATATTCAACGCACAACCCTCAACCATCAATCCTCAATTCTCAATACCCAAAAGAATATCCTGAATTCTCCTTGTTCAATACTCAATCCACAATATTCAATAATCAAATCTCAGTCCTCAAACATCAATCCTCAACACGCAATCCTCAACACTCAGTCCTCTCTCTTCAATCCTCCATCCTCAATCCTCAATCCTCAAGCGTCAATCCTCAATTCTCAATCCTCAACCGTCAGTCCTCGTCCTCAAACCTCAAACCCCAATGCTCAAACCTCAATACCCAATCCTCAATCTTCAATCCTCAAACCTCAACCCTCAATCCTCTATCCTCAATCCTCAATCCACAATCTTCAATCCTCAATCCTCAGTCCACAAACCTCAATTCTGAATCCTCAATCCTGAGTCCTCAATCTTCAGCCCTCAGTCCTCAGCAATCAGTAGTCAATCCTCAATCCTCAGTAGAATATCCTCCATTCACAGCTTTCAACACTCAATACTCGATCTGCAATCTTCAAACCACTATCTGCAAACATCAATTCTCATCACTCAACCCGCAACACTCAGTCCTCAATGTTCAATCCTCAATCCTCAATTCTCTATCTTCAATCCTCATTACTGAACCTTCAATCCTTAATCCTCAATCCTCAATCTTCAATCCTCAATCCTCAATCCTCAATCCTCAATTCTCAATCCTCAATCCTCAGTCCTCAGTCCTCAAACCTCAATCCTCAACCCTCAGCCCTCATCCTGAATCCTCAATCCTCAATCCTCAATCCTCAATCTTCAATCCTCAATACTCAACCTTCAATCCTCAATCCTCAGTCCTCAATCTTCAATCCTCAATGCCCAATGATCAATCCTCAATCCTCAGTCCTCAGTGCTCAGTCCTCAATCCTCAATCCTTAATCCTCAACCATCAATCCTCAGACCTCAAACCTCCACCCCGAATCCTCAATCCTGAATCATCAATCTTCAGCCATAAGTCCTCAGCAATCAATTGTCAATCCTCAATCCTCAATAGAATATCCTCAATTCACAGTTTTCAATACTCAATCCCCATTCTTCAATCTTCAAATCTCAATCCACAAACATCAATTCTCATCACGCAACCCTCAACACTCAGTCCTCAATCTTCAATCCTCAATCCTCAATCCTCAATCTTCAATCCTCAATACTCAATCTTCAATCCTCAATCCTCAATTCTCAATCCTCAGTGCTCAATACTCAATCGTCAATCCTCAATCCCCAATCCTCAATCTTCAATCCTCAATCCTCAATCCTCAATACTCAATCCTCAATCTTCAATCCTCAATACTCAATCTTCAATCCTCAATCCTCAATCCTCAATCCTGAATCCTCAATCCTCAACCCTCAGTCCTCACTCCTCAATCCTCATTCTTCAATCCTCAATACCGAATCCTCAATCTTCAATCCTCAATCCTCAATCCTCATTTCTTAATCCTCCATCCTCAATCCTCAATCTTCAAGCCTCAATACTAAATCTTCAATCCTCAGTCCTCAATACTCAATCCGCAATCCTCAATCCTCAATCCTCAATCTTCAATCCTCAATACTCAAACTGCAATCCTCAATCCTCAGTCCTCACTCCTCAATCCTCATTCTTCAATCCTCAATACCGAATCCTCAATCTTCAATCCTCAATCCTCAATCCTCGATACTCAATCTGCAATCCTCAATCCTCAACCCTCAATCTTCAATCCTCGATACTCAATCTGCAATCCTCAATCTTCAATCCTCAATCCTCATTCTTCAATCCTCAATGCCCAGGCCTCAATCTTCAATCCTCAATCCTCAATCCTCAATTCTCAATCCTCAATCCTCAATCATCAATCCTCAATCCTCAGTCCTCAATCCTCAATCCTCAATCCTCAATCCTCAATGTTCAATCCGCAATACCCAATTCTAAATCTTCAATCCTCAATCCTCAATCCTCAATCCTCAAACCTCAACCCTCAACCCTCAATCCTCAGTCCTCGAACCTCAAACCTGTATCCTCAATCCTGAATCCTCAATCTTCAGACCTCAGTCCTCAACAATCAGTTGTCAATTATCAATCCTCAATAGAATATCATCAATTCACAGTTTTCAATACTCAATACTCAATCTGCAATTTTCAAATCCTTATTCACAAACATCAATTCTCATCATTCAACACTCAACACTCAGTCCCCAATCCTCAATCTTCAATACTCAATCCTCAATCCTCAATCCTCGATCCTCAATCTTCAATCCTCAATACTCAATCTTCAATCCTCCATCCTCAATCGTCAATCCTCAACCCTCAATCCTCAATCGCCAGGCTTCAATCCTCAATACTCAATCTTGAATCCTAAATCCTCAATCCTCAATCCTCATTCCTCAATCCTCATTCTTCAATCCTCAACACCCAATCCTCAATCTTCAATCCTCAATCCTCAATCCTCAATCCTCAACTCTCAAACCTCAATCCTCATTCCTCAGTCCACAGTCCTCAATCCTCAACCCTCAGCCCTCATCCTCAATCCTCAATCCTCAATCTTCAATCCTCAATCCTCAGTCCTCAGTTCTCAATCCTCAATCCTCAGTCCTCAGTCCTCAAACCCCTACCCTCAACCCTCAGCCCTCATCCTCAATCCTCAATCCTCAATCCTCAATCCTCAATACTCAATCTTCAATCCTCAATACTCAAACTTCAATAATCAATCCTCAATTCTCAATCCTCAATACTCAATACTCAATCGTCAATCCTCAATCCTCAATCCTTAATCCTCAACCATCAATCCTCAGACCTCAAACCTCCACCCCGAATCCTCAATCCTGAATCCTCAATCTTCAATCCTCAATACTCAATCTTCAATCCTCAATCCTCAAACCTCAATCCTCAATCCTCAATCCTCAATCCTCAGTCCTCACTCCTCAATCCTCATTCTTCAATCCTCAATACCGAATCCTCAATCATCAATCCTCAATCTTCAATCCTCATTTCTTAATCCTCAATCCTCAATCCTCAGACTTCAAACACCAATACTCAACCCTCAGTCCTCGTCCTCAATCCACAACCCTCAATCCTCAATCCTCAATCTTCAATCATTAATATTCAATCTTCAATCTTCAATCCTCAATCCTCAATCCTCAACCCTCAATCCTCAACGTTCAATCCTCAATACCCAATCCTCAGTCTTCCATCCTCAATACTCAATACTCAATCCTCAATCCTCAATACTCCGTCCTCAA
The DNA here is from genome assembly GCF_051401765.1 of Calliopsis andreniformis. NCBI lineage: Eukaryota > Metazoa > Arthropoda > Insecta > Hymenoptera > Andrenidae > Calliopsis > Calliopsis andreniformis. The sequence goes on from NW_027480438.1 coordinate 3,530,860, forward strand.
TCCTCAATCTTCAATCCTCAATACTCAATCTTCAATCCTCAATATTCAACGCACAACCCTCAACCATCAATCCTCAATTCTCAATACCCAAAAGAGTATCCTGAATTCTCCTGGTTCAATACTCAATCCACAATATTCAATAATCAAATCTCAGTCCTCAAACATCAATCCTCAACACGCAATCCTCAACACTCAGTCCTCTCTCTTCAATCCTCCATCCTCATTCCTCAATCCTCAAGCGTCAATCCTCAATTCTCAATCCTCAACCGTCAGTCCTCGTCCTCAAACCTCAACCCTAATGCTCAAACCTCAATACCCAATCCTCAATCTTCAATCCTCAAACCTCAATCCTCAATCCTCAATCCTCAATCCTCAATCCACAATCTTCAATCCTCAATCCTCAGTCCACAAACCTCAATTCTGAATCCTCAATCCTGAATCCTCAATCTTCACCCATAAGTCCTCAACAATCAATTGTCAATCCTCAATCCTCAATAGAATATCCTCAATTCACAGTTTTCAATACTCAATCCCCATTCTTCAATCTTCAAATCTCAATCCACAAACATCAATCCTCATCACGCAACCCTCAACACTCAGTCCTCAATCTTCAATCCACAATCCTCAATCCTGAATCTTCAATCCTCAATACTCAATCTTCAATCCTCAATCCTCAATTCTCAATCCTCGATCCTCAATCTTCAATCATCAATATTCAATCTTCAATCCTCAATCCTCAATCCTCAATACTCAATCCACAATCCTCAATTCTCAATCGTCAATGCTCAATCCTCAATCCTCAATCTTCAATCCTCAATACTCAATCTTCAATCCTCAATCCTCAATCCTCGGTCTTCAATCCTCAATCGCCAATCTCCAATCCTGAATACTCAATCTTCAATCCTCAATCCTCAATCCTCAATCCTCAATCCTCAGTCCTCAAACCTCAATCCTGAATCCCCAAACCTGAATCCTCAGTCTTCAGACCTCAGTCCTGAACAATCAGTTGTCAATCCTCAATCCTCAATAGAATATCCTCAATTCACAGGTTTCAATACTCAATACTCAACCTGAAATCTTCAAATCTCTATCCACAATCATCAATTCTCATCACTCAACCCTCAACACTCAGTCCCCAAGCCTCAATCTTCAATCTTCAATCCTCAATCCTCAATCCTCAATTTTCAATCCTCAATACTCAATCTTCAATCCTCAATACTAAATGCTCAATCCTCAATCCTCAGTCCTCAATCCACAATCCTCAATCCTCAAACCTCAATCCTCAATCGTCAGCCCTCGTCCTCAATCATCAACACTCAATCCTCAATCCTCAATCTTCAATCATCAATACTCAATCTTCAATCCTCAATCCTCAATCTACAATCCTCAATCCTCAATTCTCAGTCCTCAATACTCAATCCTCAATAGTCAATCCTCAATACCCAATCCTCAATCTTCAATCCTCAATCCTCAATCCTCAATCCTCAATCCTCAATCTTCATTCCTCAATACTCAATCTACAATCCTCAATCCTCAATCCTCGATCCTCAATGCTCAATCCTCAATCCTCAATCCTCAACGCTCAATCTTCAATCCTCGATACTCAATCTGCAATCCTCAATCTTCAATCCTCAATCCTCAATCCTCATTCTTCAATCCTCAATGCCCAGGCCTCAATCTTCAATCCTCAATCCTCAATCCTCAATTCTCAATCCTCAATCATCAATCATCAATCCTCAATCCTCAGTCCTCAATCCTCAATCCTCAATCCTCAATCCTCAATGTTCAATCCGCAATACCCAATTCTCAATCTTCAATCCTCAATCCTCAATCTGCAATCCTCAGTCCTCAGTTCTCTATCCTCAATCCTCAGTCCTCAGTCCTCAAAACCCTACCCTCAACCCTCAGCCCTCGTCCTCAATCCTCAATCCTCAATCCTCAATCCTCAATCTTCATTCCTCAATACTCAATCTACAATCCTCAATCCTCAATCCTCGATCCTCAATGCTCAATCCTCAATCCTCAATCCTCAACGCTCAATCTTCAATCCTCGATACTCAATCTGCAATCCTCAATCTTCAATCCTCGATCCTCAATACCCAATCCTCAATCCTCGTTCTTCATTCCTCAATACCCAATCCTCAATCTTCAATCCTCAATCCCCAATCCTCGATCTTCAATCCTCAAACCTCAATCCTCAATCCTCAATCCTCAATCTTCAATCCTCAATACTCAATCTGCAATCCTCAATCCTCAGTCCGCAATCCTCAATCCTCGATACTCAATCCTCAATCTTCAATCCTCAATACTCAGTCTTCAATCCTCGATCCTCAATACACAATCCTCAATCCTCGTTCTTCATTCCTCAATACCCAATCCTCAATCTTCAATCCTCAATCCTCAATCCTCAATTCTCAATCCTCAATCCTCAATCCTCAGACCTCAAACAGCAATACTCAACCCTCAGACCTCGTCCTCAATCCACAACCATCAATACTGAATCCACAATCTTCAATCATCAATATTCAACCTTCAGTCCTCAATCCTCAATCCTCAATCCTTAAACCTCAATCCTCAACCGTCAGTCCTCGTCCTCAAACCTCAACTCTCAATCCTCAATCCTCAATCTTCAATCATCAATACTCAATCTTCAATCCTCAATCCTCAATCCTCAATCCTCAATCCTCAATCCTCAATATTCAACGCACAACCCTCAACCATCAATCCTCAATTCTCAATACCCAAAAGAATATCCTGAATTCTCCTGGTTCAATACTCAATCCACAATATTCAATAATCAAATCTCAGTCCTCAAACATCAATCCTCAACACGCAATCCTCAACACTCAGTCCTCTCTCTTCAATCCTCCATCCTCAATCCTCAATCCTCAAGCGTCAATCCTCAATTCTCAATCCTCAACCGTCAGTCCTCGTCCTCATACCTCGACCCCCAATGATCAAACCTCAATACCCAATCCTCAATCTTCAATCCTCAAACCTCAATCCTCAATCCTCTATCCTCAATCCTCAATCCACAATCTTCAATCCTCAATCCTCAGTCCACAAACCTCAATTCTGAATCCTCAATCCTGAGTCCTCAATCTTCAGCCCTCAGTCCTCAGCAATCAGTAGTCAATCCTCAATCCTCAGTAGAATATCCTCAATTCACAGCTTTCAACACTCAATACTCGATCTGCAATCTTCAAACCACTATCCACAAACATCAATTCTCATCACTCAACCCGCAACACTCAGTCCTCAATGTTCAATCCTCAATCCTCAATTCTCTATCTTCAATCCTCATTACTGAACCTTCAATCCTTAATCCTCAATCCTCAATCTTCAATCCTCAATCCTCAATCCTCAATTCTCAATCCTCAATCCTCAGTCCTCAGTCCTCAAACCTCAATCCTCAACCCTCAGCCCTCATCCTGAATCCTCAATCCTCAATCCTCAATCCTCAATCTTCAATCCTCAATACTCAACCTTCAATCCGCAATCCTCAGTCCTCAATCTTCAATCCTCAATGCTCAATGATCAATCCTCAATCCTCAGTCCTCAGTCCTCAGTCCTCAATCCTCAATCCTTAATCCTCAACCATCAATCCTCAGACCTCAAACCTCCACCCCGAATCCTCAATCCTGAATCATCAATCTTCAGCCATAAGTCCTCAGCAATCAATTGTCAATCCTCAATCCTCAATAGAATATCCTCAATTCACAGTTTTCAATACTCAATCCCCATTCTTCAATCTTCAAATCTCAATCCACAAACATCAATTCTCATCACGCAACCCTCAACACTCAGTCCTCAATCTTCAATCCTCAATCCTCAATCCTCAATCTTCAATCCTCAATACTCAATCTTCAATCCTCAATCCTCAATTCTCAATCCTCAGTGCTCAATACTCCATCGTCAATCCTCAATCCCCAATCCTCAATCTTCAATACTCAATCCTCAATCCTCAATCCTCAATCCTCAATCTTCAATCCTCAATACTCAATCTTCAATCCTCAATCCTCAAACCTCAATCCTCAATCCTCAATCCTCAACTCTCAGTCCTCACTCCTCAATCCTCATTCTTCAATCCTCAATACCGAATCCTCAATCTTCAATCCTCAATCCTCAATCCTCATTTCTTAATCCTCAATCCTCAATCCTCAGACTTCAAACACCAATACTCAACCCTCAGACCTCGTCCTCAATCCACAACCCTCAATCCTCAATCCTCAATCTTCAATCATTAATATTCAATCTTCAATCTTCAATCCTCAATCCTCAATACTCAACCCTCAATCCTCAACGTTCAATCCTCAATACCCAATCCTCAGTCTTCCATCCTCAGTACTCAATACTCAATCCTCAATCCGTAATTCTCAATCTTCAATCCTCAATACTGAATCTTCAATCATTATTCCTCAATCCTCAATCCTCAATCCTCATTCTTCAATCCTCAACACCCAACCCTCAATCTTCAATCCTCAATGTTCAATCCGCAATACCCAATCCTCAATCTTCAATCCTCAACCCTCAATCCTGAATCCTCAATCCTCAATCCTCAATCCTCAATCCTCAATCCTCAATCCTCAGTCCTCAAACCTCAATCCTGAATCCTCAAACCTGAATCCTCAGTCTTCAGACCTCAGTCCTCAACAATCAGTTGTCAATCCTCAATCCTCAATAGAATATCCTCAATTCACAGGTTTCAATACTCAATACTCAACCTGAAATCTTCAAATCTCTATCCACAGTCATCAATTCTCATCACTCAACCCTCAACACTCAGTCCCCAATCCTCAATCTTCAATCCTCAATCCTCAATCCTCAATCCTCAATTTTCAATCCTCAATACTCAGTCATCAATCCTCAATACTAAATCCTCGATCCTCAATCCTCAGTCCTCAATCCACAATCCTCAATCCTCAAACCTCAATCCTCAATCGTCAGCCCTCGTCCTCAATCCTCAACACTCAATCCTCAATCCTCATTCTTCAATCATCAATACTCAATCTTCAATCCTCAATCCTCAATCTTCAATCCTCAATCCTCAATTCTCAGTCCTCAATACTCAATCCTCAATCGTCAATCCTCAATCCCCTATCCTCAATCTTCAATCGTCAATCTTCAATCCTCAATCCTCAATCCTCAATCCTCAATCCTCAATCTTCAAGCCTCAATACTCAATCTTCAATCCTCAGTCCTCAATACTCAATCTGCAATCCTCAATCCTCAATCCTCAATCTTCAATCCTCAATACTCAAACTGCAATCCTCAATCCTCAGTCCTCACTCCTCAATCCTCATTCTTCAATCCTCAATACCGAATCCTCAATCTTCAATCCTCAATCCTCAATCTTCAATTCTCAATCCTCAATCCTCAATCCTCAGACTTCAAACTCAAATACTCAACCCTCAGTCCTCGTCCTCAATCCACAACCCTCAATCCTCAATCCTCAATCTTCAATCATTAATGTTCAATCTTCAATCTTCAATCCTCAATCCTCAATCCTCAACCCTCAATCCTCAACGTTCAATCCTCAATACCCAATCCTCAGTCTTCCACCCTCAATCCTCAATACTCAATCCTCAATCCTCAATACTCAGTCCTCAATCCTCAATCTTCAATCCTCAGTCCTCAAACCTCAATCCTGAATCCTGAATCCTGAATCCTCAATCCTTAATCCACAATCTTCAATCCTCAATACTGGATCTTCAATCCTCAATCCTCAATCCTCAATCCTCAATCCTCATTCTTCAACCCTCAGCACCCAATCCTCAATCTTCAATCCTCAATGTTCAATCCGCAATACCCAATCCTCAATCTTCAATCCTCAACCCTCAATCCTCAATCCTCAATCCTCAATCCTCAATCTTCAATCGTCAATACTCAATCTTCAATCCTCAATCCTCAATCCTCAATCCTCACTCCACATTCCTCAATCCTCAACACCCAATCCTCAATCTTCAATCCTCAATCCTCAGTCCTCAATTCTCAATCCTCAATACTCAATCCTCAATCCTCAGACCTCAAACATCAATACTCAACCCTCAGTCCTCGTCCTCAATCCACAACCCTCAATCCTCAACACCCAATCCTCAATCTTCAATCCTCAATCCTCAGTCCTCAATTCTCGATCCTCAATACTCAATCCACAGTCCTCAATGTTCAATCCTCAATACCCAAACCTCAATCTTCAGTCCTCAATCCTCAATCCTCAATCATCAATCCTCAATCCTCAATCCTCAGTCCTCAAACCCCAATCCTGAATCCTCAAACCTGAATCCTCTGTCTTCAGACCTCAGTTCTCAACAACCAGTTGTCAGTCCTCAATCCTCAATAGAATATCCTCAATTCACAGGTTTCAATACTCAATACTCAACCTGAAATCTTCAAATCTCTATCCACAATCATCAATTCTCATCACACAACCCTCAACACTCAGTCCCCAATCCTCAATCTTCAATCCTCTATCCTCAATCCTCAACCCTCAATCGCCAATCTCCAATCCTGAATACTCAATCTTCAATCCTCAATCCTCAATCCCCAATCCTCAATCCTCAATCCTCATTCTTCAATCCTCAATACCCAATCCTCAATCTTCAATCCTCAATCCTCAATCCTCAATTCTCGACCCTCAATTCTCAGTCCTCAGACCTCAAACCTCAATCCTCAAACCTCAGCCCTCATCCTCAATCCTCAATCCCCAACCCTCAATCTTCAATCCTCAGTCCTGAATCCTCAATCCTCAATCCTCAATCTTCAATCCTCAATACTCAATCTTCAATCCTCAATCCTCAATCCTCAATCCTCAATCCTCAATCCTCAATCCTCAATCTTCAATCCTCAATACTCAAACTGCAATCCTCAATCCTCAGTCCTCACTCCTCAATTCTCATTCTTCAATCCTCAATACCGGATCCTCAATCTTCAATCCTCAATCCGCAATCCTCAATTCTCAATCCACAACCCTCAATCCTCAGACTTCAAACTCCAATACTCAACCCTGAGTCCTCGTCCTCAATCCGCAACCCTCAATCCTCAATCCTCAATCTTCAATCATCAATATTCAATCTTCAATCCTCAACCCTCAATCCTCAATACTCAATCCACAATCCTCAATTCTCAATCGTCAATGCTCAATACTCAATCGTCAATCCTCAATCCCCAATCCTCAATCTTCAATCCTCAATCCTCAATCCTCAATCCTCCATCCTCAATACTCAGTCCTCAATCCTCAATCTTCAATCCTCAATACTCAATCTTCAATCCTCAATCTTCAATCCTCAATACTGAACCTTCAATCCTCAATCCTCAATCCTCAATCCTCAATCCTCAATCCTCATTCTTCTATCCTCAACACCCAATCCTCAACCTTCAATCCTCAGTCTTCAATCTTCAATCCTCAATAGTCAACCTTCAATCCTCAATCCTCAATAATCAATCCTCAATCCACATTCTTCAATCCTCAACACCCAATCCTCAATCTTCAATCCTCAATCCTCAGTCCTCAATTCTCAATCCTCAATCCTCAATCCTGAGACCTCAAACATCAATACTCAACCCTCAGTCCTCGTCTTCAATCCACAACCCTCAATCCTCGATCCTCAATCTTCAATCATCAATATTCAATCTTCAATCCTCAATCCTCAATCCTCAATACTCAATCCACAATCCTCAATTCTCAATCGTCAATGCTCAATACTCAATCCTCAATCCTCAATACTCAGTCCTCAATCCTCAATCTTCAATCCTCTGTCCTCAAACCTCAATCCCGAATCCTCAATCCTGAATCCTCAATCTTCAGCCCTCGGTCCTCTACAATCAGTTGTCAATCCTCAATCCTCAATAGAATATCATCAATTCACAGTTTTCATTACTCAATACTCAATCTGCAATCTTCAAATCTCTATCCACAAACATCAATTCTCATCACTCAACCCTCAACACTCAGTCCCCAGTCCTCAATATTCAATCCTGAATCCTCAATCTTCAATCCACAATCCTCAACGTTCAATCCTCAATACTCAATCTTCAATGCTCATTCCTCAATCCTCAATCCACAATCCTCAATCCTTAATCCACAATCTTCAATCCTCAATTCTGAATCTTCAATCCTCAATCCTCAATCCTCAATCCTCAATCCTCATTCTTCTACCCTCAACACCCAATCCTCAATCTTCAATCCTCAATGTTCAATCTGCAATACCCAATCCTCAATCTTCAATCCTCAACCCTCAATCCTCAATCCTCAATCCTCAATCCTCAATCTTCAATCCTCAATACTCAATCTTCAATCCTCAATCCTCAATCCTCAATCCTCACTCCACATTCTTCAATCCTCAACACCCTATCCTCAATCTTCAATCCTCAATCCTCAGTCCTCAATTCTCAATCCTCAATCCTCAATCCTCAATCCTCAGACCTCAAACATCAATACTCAGCCCTCAGTCCTCGTCCTCAAACCACAACCCTCAATCCTCAACACCCAATCCTCAATCTTCAATCCTCAATCCTCAGTCCTCAATTCTCGATACTCAATACTCAATCCACAGTCCTCAATGTTCAATCCTCAATACCCAAACCTCAATCTTCAATCCTCAATCCTCAATCCTCAATCCTCAATCCTCAATCCTCAATCCTCAGTCCTCAAACCTGAATCCTGAATCCTCAAACCTGAATCCTCAGTCTTCAGACCTCAGTCCTCAACAATCAGTTGTCAGTCCTCAATCCTCAATAGAATATACTCAATTCACAGGTTTCAATACTCAATACTCAACCTGAAATCTTCAAATCTCTATCCACAATCATCAATTCTCATCACTCAACCCACAACACTCAGTCCCCAATCCTCAATCTTCAATCCTCTATCCTCAATCCTCAACCCTCAATCGCCAATCTCCAATCCTGAATACTCAATCTTCAATCCTCAATCCTCAATCCCCAATCCTCAATCCTCAATCCTCATTCTTCAATCCTCAATACCCAATCCTCAATCTTCAATCCTCAATCCTCAATCCTCAATTCTCGACCCTCAATTCTCAGTCCTCGGACCTCAAACCTCAATCCTCAAACCTCAGCCGTCATCCTCAATCCTAAATCCTCAATCCTCAATCCTCAATCTTCAACCCTCAATACTCAATCTTCAATCTTCAATCCTCAGTCCACAATCTGCAATCCTCAATGCACAATCCTCAATCCTCAATCCTCAGTCCTCAATCCTCAATCCTCAATCCTCAAACCTCAATCCTCAACCGTCAGTCCTCGTCCTCAAACCTCAACCCCCAATCCTCAATCCTCAATCTTCAATCATCAATACTCTATCTTCAATCCTCAATCCGCAATCCTCAATCCTCAATCCTCAATCCTTAATCCTCAATCTTCAATCCTCAATAATTAATCTCCAATCCTAGATCCTCAATCCCCAATCTTCAATCCTTAATCCTGTATCACCAATCCTCAATCCCGAGTCCTCAATCTTCAATCCACAATGCTCAATCCTCAATCCTCAATCCTCAGTCCTCAATCCTCAATCCTCAATCCTCAAACCTCAATCCTCACCGTCAGTCCTCGTCCTCAATCCTCAACCCTCAATCCTCAATCCTCAATCTTCAATCCTCAATACTCAATATTCAATCCTCAACCCTCAATCCTCAATCCTCAATCCTCAATCTTCAATCCTCAATCCTCAATCCTCAAGCCTCAATCCACATTCTTCAATCCTCAATACCCGATCCTCAATCTACAATACTCAATCCTCAATCCTCAATTCTCAATCCTCAATCCTCAGTCCTCAGTCCTCAAACCTCAAACCTCAATCCTCAACCCTCAGCCCTCATCCTCAATCCTCAATCCTCAATCCTCAATCCTCAACCTTCAATCCTCAATACTCAATATTCAATAATCAATCCTCAATCCTCAATCCTCAATCCTCAATCCTCAATCCTCAATCTTCAATCCTCAATACTCAAACTGCAATCCTCAATCCTCAGTCCTCACTCCTCAATCCTCATTCTTCAATCCTCAATACCGAATCCTCAATCTTCAATCCTCAATCCTCAATCCTCAATCCTCAATCCTCAATCCTCAGACTTCAAACACCAATACTCAACCCTGAGTTCTCGTCCTCAATCCGCAACCCTCAATCCTCAATCCTCAATCTTCAATCATCAATATTCAATCTTCAATCCTCAATCCTCAATCCTCAATCCTCAATCCTCAATCTTCAATCCTCAATACTCAAACTGCAATCCTCAATCCTCAGTCCTCACTCCTCAATTCTCATTCTTCAATCCTCAATACCGGATCCTCAATCTTCAATCCTCAATCCGCAATCCTCAATTCTCAATCCACAACACTCAATCCTCAGACTTCAAACTCCAATACTCAACCCTGAGTCCTCGTCCTCAATCCGCAACCCTCAATCCTCAATCCTCAATCTTCAATCATCAATATTCAATCTTCAATCCTCAATCCTCAATCCTCAATACTCAATCCACAATCCTCAATTCTCAATCGTCAATGCTCAATACTCAATCGTCAATCCTCAATCCCCAATCCTCAATCTTCAATCCTCAATCCTCAATCCTCAATCCTCCATCCTCAATACTCAGTCCTCAATCCTCAATCTTCAATCCTCAATACTCAATCTTCAATCCTCAATCTTCAATCCTCAATACTGAACCTTCAATCCTCAATCCTCAATCCTCAATCCTCAATCCTCAATCCTCATTCTTCTATCCTCAACACCCAATCCTCAACCTTCAATCCTCAGTCTTCAATCTTCAATCCTCAATAGTCAACCTTCAATCCTCAATCCTCAATAATCAATCCTCAATCCACATTCTTCAATCCTCAACACCCAATCCTCAATCTTCAATCCTCAATCCTCAGTCCTCAATTCTCAATCCTCAATCCTCAATCCTGAGACCTCAAACATCAATACTCAACCCTCAGTCCTCGTCTTCAATCCACAACCCTCAATCCTCGATCCTCAATCTTCAATCATCAATATTCAATCTTCAATCCTCAATCCTCAATCCTCAATACTCAATCCACAATCCTCAATTCTCAATCGTCAATGCTCAATACTCAATCCTCAATCCTCAATACTCAGTCCTCAATCCTCAATCTTCAATCCTCTGTCCTCAAACCTCAATCCCGAATCCTCAATCCTGAATCCTCAATCTTCAGCCCTCGGTCCTCTACAATCAGTTGTCAATCCTCAATCCTCAATAGAATATCATCAATTCACAGTTTTCATTACTCAATACTCAATCTGCAATCTTCAAATCTCTATCCACAAACATCAATTCTCATCACTCAACCCTCAACACTCAGTCCCCAGTCCTCAATATTCAATCCTGAATCCTCAATCCTCAATCCACAATCCTCAACGTTCAATCCTCAATACTCAATCTTCAATGCTCATTCCTCAATCCTCAATCCACAATCCTCAATCCTTAATCCACAATCTTCAATCCTCAATTCTGAATCTTCAATCCTCAATCCTCAATCCTCAATCCTCAATCCTCATTCTTCTACCCTCAACACCCAATCCTCAATCTTCAATCCTCAATGTTCAATCTGCAATACCCAATCCTCAATCTTCAATCCTCAACCCTCAATCCTCAATCCTCAATCCTCAATCCTCAATCTTCAATCCTCAATACTCAATCTTCAATCCTCAATCCTCAATCCTCAATCCTCACTCCACATTCTTCAATCCTCAACACCCTATCCTCAATCTTCAATCCTCAATCCTCAGTCCTCAATTCTCAATCCTCAATCCTCAATCCTCAATCCTCAGACCTCAAACATCAATACTCAACCCTCAGTCCTCGTCCTCAATCCACAACCCTCAATCCTCGATCCTCAATCTTCAATCTTCAATATTCAATCTTCAATCCTCAATCCTCAATCCTCAATACTCAATCCACTATCCTCAATTCTCAATCGTCAATGCTCAATACTCAATCCTCAATCCTCAATACTCAGTCCTCAATCCTCAATCTTCAATCCTCAGTCCTCAAACCTCAATCCTGAATCCTCAATCCTGAATCCTCAATCTTCAGCACTCGGTCCTCTACAATCAGTTGTCAATCCTCAATCCTCAATAGAATATCATCAATTCACAGTTTTCATTACTCAATACTCAATCTGCAATCTTCAAATCTCTATCCGCAAACATCAATTCTCATCACTCAACCCTCAACACTCAGTCCCCAGTCCTCAATATTCAATCCTGAGTCCTCAATCCTCAATCCACAATCCTCAACGTTCAATCCTCAATACTCAATCTTCAATGCTCATTCCTCAATCCTCAATCCACAATCCTCAATCCTCAATCCGCAATCCTCAATCCTCAATCCTCAATCCTTAATCCTCAATCTTCAATCCTCAATAATTAATCTCCAATCCTAGATCCTCAATACCCAATCTTCAATCCTTAATCCTGTATCACCAATCCTCAATCCCGAGTCCTCAATCTTCAATCCACAATGCTCAATCCTCAATCCTCAATCCTCAGTACTCAATCCTCAATCCTCAATCCTCAAACCTCAATCCTCACCGTCAGTCCTCGTCCTCAATCCTCAATCCTCAATCTTCAATCCTCAATACTCAATATTCAATCCTCAATCCTCAATCCTCAATCCTCAATCTTCAATCCTCAATCCTCAATCCTCAATCCACATTCTTCAATCCTCAATACCCGATCCTCAATCTACAATACTCAATCCTCAATCCTCAATTCTCAATCCTCAATCCTGAGTGCTCAGTCCTCAAACCTCAAACCTCAATCCTCAACCCTCAGCCCTCATCCTCAATCCTCAATCCTCAATCCTCAATCCTCAATCTTCAATCCTCAATACTTAATATTCAATAATCAATCCTCAATCCTCAATCCTCAATCCTCAATCCTCAATCCTCAATCTTCAATCCTCAATACTCAAACTGCACTCCTCAATCCTCAGTCCTCACTCCTCAATCCTCATTCTTCAATCCTCAATACCGAATCCTCAATCTTCAATCCTCAATCCTCAATCCTCAATCCTCAATCCTCAGACTTCAAACACCAATACTCAACCCTCAGTCCTCGACCTCAATCCACAACTCTCAATCCTCAATCCTCAATCTTCAATCATTAATATTCAATCTTCAATCTTCAATCCTCAATCCTCAATCCTCAACCCTCAATCCTCAACGTTCAATCCTCGTTACCCAATCCTCAGTCTTCCACCCTCAATCCTCAATACTCAATCCTCAATCCTCAATACTCAGTCCTCAATCCTCAATCTTCAATCCTCAATACTCAACCTTCAATCCTCAATACTCAATCCTTAATCCACAATCTTCAATCCTCAATACTGGATCTTCAATCCTCAATCCTCAATCCTCAATCCTCAATCCTCATTCTTCAACCCTCAGCACCCAATCCTCAATCTTCAATCCTCAATGTTCAATCCGCAATACCCAATCCTCAATCTTCAATCCTCAACACACAATCCTCAATCCTCAATCCGCAATCCTCAATCCTCAATCTTCAATCGTCAATACTCAATCTTCAATCCTCAATCCTCAATCCTCAATCCTCAAACCTCAGCCCTCATCCTCAATCCTCAATCCCCAACCCTCAATCTTCAATCCTCAGTCCTCAATCCTCAATCCTCAATCCTCAATCCTCAATCTTCAATCCTCAATACTCAATCTTCAATCCTCAATCCTCAATCCTCAATCCTCAATCCTCAATCCTCAATCCTCAATCTTCAATCCTCAATACTCAAACTGCAATCCTCAATCCTCAGTCCTCACTCCTCAATTCTCATTCTTCAATCCTCAATACCGGATCCTCAATCTTCAATCCTCAATCCACAATCCTCAATCCTCAGACTTCAAACTCCAATACTCAACCCTGAGTCCTCGTCCTCAATCCGCAACCCTCAATCCTCAATCCTCAATCTTCAATCATCAATATTCAATCTTCAATCCTCAATCCTCAATCCTCAATACTCAATCCACAATCCTCAATTCTCAATCGTCAATGCTCAATACTCAATCGTCAATCCTCAATCCCCAACCCTCAATCTTCAATCCTCTATCCTCAATCCTCAATCCCCCATCCTCAATACTCAGTCCTCAATCCTCAATCTTCAATCCTCAATACTCAATCTTCAATCCTCAATCGTCAATCCTCAATCCTCAATCTTCAATCCTCAATACTGAATCTTCAATCCTCAATCCTCAATCCTCAATCCTCAATCCTCAATCCTCATTCTTCTATCCTCAACACCCAATCCTCAACCTTCAATCCTCAGTCTTCAATCTTCAATCCTCAATAGTCAACCTTCAATCCTCAATCCTCAATAATCAATCCTCAATCCACATTCTTCAATCCTCAACACCCAATCCTCAATCTTCAATCCTCAATCCTCAGTCCTCAATTCTCAATCCTCAATCCTCAATCCTCAATCCTCAATCCTCAATCCTCAATCTTCAATCCTCAATACTCAATCTTCAATCCTCAATCCTCAATCCTCAATCCTCACTCCACATTCTTCAATCCTCAACACCCTATACTCAATCTTCAATCCTCAATCCTCAGTCCTCAATTCTCAATCCTCAATCCTCAATCCTCAATCCTCAGACCTCAAACATCAATACTCAGCCCTCAGTCCTCGTCCTCAATCCACAACCCTCAATTCTCAACACCCAATCCTCAATCTTCAATCCTCAATCCTCAGTCCTGAATTCTCGATCCTCAATACTCAATCCACAGTCCTCAATGTTCAATCCTCAATACCCAAACCTCAATCTTCAATCCTCAATCCTCAATCCTCAATCCTCAATCCTCAATCCTCAATCCTCAATCCTCAGTCCTCAAACCTGAATCCTGAATCCTCAAACCTGAATCCTCAGTCTTCAGACCTCAGTCCTCAACAATCAGTTGTCAGTCCTTAATCCTCAATAGAATATCCTCAATTCACAGGTTTCAATACTCAATACTCAACCTGAAATCTTCAAATCTCTATCCACAATCATCAATTCTCATCACTCAACCCACAACACTCAGTCCCCAATCCTCAATCTTCAATCCTCTATCGTCAATCCTCAACCCTCAATCGCCAATCTCCAATCCTGAATACTCAATCTTCAATCCTCAATCCTCAATCCCCAATCCTCAATCCTCAATCCTCATTCTTCAATCCTCAATACCCAATCCACAATCTTCAATCCTCAATCCTCAATCCTCAATTCTCGACCCTCAATTCTCAGTCCTCGGACCTCAAACCTCAATCCTCAAACCTCAGCCGTCATCCTCAATCCTAAATCCTCAATCCTCAATCCTCAATCTTCAACCCTCAATACTCAATCTTCAATCCTCAATCCTCAATCCGCAATCCTCAATCCTCAATCCTCAATCCTCAATCTTCAATCCTCAATACTCAATATTCAATCCTCAACCCTCAATCCTCAATCCTCAATCCTCAATCTTCAATCCTCAATCCTCAATCCTCAAGCCTCAATCCACATTCTTCAATCCTCAATACCCGATCCTCAATCTACAATACTCAATCCTCAATCCTCAATTCTCAACCCTCAATTCTCAGTCCTCAGTCCTCAAACCTCAAACCTCAATCCTCAACCCTCAGCCCGCATCCTCAATCCTCAATCCTCAATCCTCAATCCTCAATCTTCAATCCTCAATACTCAATATTCAATAATCAATCCTCAATCCTCAATCCTCAATCCTCAATCCTCAATCCTCAATCTTCAATCCTCAATACTCAAACTGCAATCCTCAATCCTCAGTCCTCACTCCTCAATCCTCATTCTTCAATCCTCAATACCGAATTATCAATCTTCAATCCTCAATCCTCAATCCTCAATCCTCAATCCTCAGACTTCAAACACCAATACTCAACCCTCAGTCCTCGTCCTCAATCCACAACCCTCAATCCTCAATCCTCAATCTTCAATCATTAATATTCAAACTTCAATCTTCAATCCTCAATCCTCAATCCTCAACCCTCAATCCTCAACGTTCAATCCTCATTACCCAATCCTCAGTCTTCCACCCTCAATCCTCAATACTCAATCCTCAATCCTCAATACTCAGTCCTCAATCCTCAATCTTCAATCCTCAATACTGAATCTTCAATCCTCAATCCTCAATCCTTAATCCACAATCTTCAATCCTCAATACTGAATCTTCAATCCTCAATCCTCAATCCTCAATCCTCAATCCTCATTCTTCAACCCTCAGCACCCAATCCTCAATCTTCAATCCTCAATGTTCAATCCGCAATACCCAATCCTCAATCTTCAATCCTCAACCCTCAATCATCAATCGTCAATACTCAATCTTCAATCCTCAATCCTCAATCCTCAATCCTCACTCCACATTCCTCAATCCTCAACACCCAATCCTCAATCTTCAATCCTCAATACTCAAACTGCAATCCTCAATCCTCAGTCCTCACTCCTCAATTCTCAATCTTCAATCCTCAATACCGGATCCTCAATCTTCAATCCTCAATCCACAATCCTCAATTCTCAGTCCACAATCCTCAATCCTCAGACTTCAAACTCCAATACTCAACCCTGAGTCCTCGTCCTCAATCCGCAACCCTCAATCCTCAATCCTCAATCTTCAATCATCAATATTCAATCTTCAATCCTCAATCCTCAATCCTCAATACTCAATCCACAATCCTCTATTCTCAATCGTCAATGCTCAATACTCAATCGTCAATCCTCAATCCCCAATCCTCAATCTTCAATCCTCAATCCTCAATCCCCAATCCTCAATCCTCAATCTTCAATCCTCAATACTCAATCTTCAATCCTCAGTCCTCAATCCTCAATCCTCAATCCTCAGTCCTCAAACCTCAATCCTGAATTCTCAACCCTGAATCCTCAATCTTCAGCCCTCAGTCCTCAACAATCAGTTGTCAATCCTCAATCCTCAATAGAATATCCTCAATTCACAGGTTTCAATGCTCAATACTCAACCTGCAATCTTCAAATCTGTTCCCACAAACATCAATTCTCATCACTCAACCCTCAACACTCAGTCCCCAATCCTCAATATTCAATCCTCAATCCCCAATCCTCAATCTTCAATCCTCGATACTCAATCTCCAATCCTCAATCCTCAATCCTCGGTCATCAATCCTCAATCGTCAATCTCCAATACTGAATACTCAATATTCAATCCTCAATCCTCAATCCTCAACCCTCAATCCTCAATCCTCAATCCTCAATCCTCAATCCTCAATCGTCAATCCTCAATCCTCAATCTTCAATCCTCAATACTGAATCTTCAATCCTCAATCCTCAATCCCCAATCCTCAATCCTCAATCCTCATTCTTCTATCCTCAACACCCTATCCTCAACCTTCAATCCTCAGTCTTCAATCTTCAATCCTCAATCCTCAATCCTCAATCCTCAATCCACATTCTTCAATCCTCAATACCCGATCCTCAATCTACAATACTCAATCCCCAATCCTCAATCCTCAATCCTCAATCTTCAATCCTCAATACTCAATCTTCAATAATCAATCCTCAATCCTCAATCCTCAATCCTCAACGCCCAATCCTCAATCTTCAATCCTCAATCCTCAGTCCTCAATTCTCAATCCTCAATCCTCAATCCTCAATCCTCAGACCTCAAACATCAATACTCAACCCTCAGTCCTCGTCCTCAATCCACAACACTCAATCCTCGATCCTCAATCTTCAATCTTCAATATTCAATCTTCAATCCTCAATCCTCAATCCTCAATACTCAATCCACTATCCTCAATTCTCAATCGTCAATGCTCAATACTCAATCCTCAATCCTCAATACTCAGTCCTCAATCCTCAATCTTCAATCCTCAGTCCTCAAACCTCAATCCTGAATCCTCAATCCTGAATCCTCAATCTTCAGCACTCGGTCCTCTACAATCAGTTGTCAATCCTCAATCCTCAATAGAATATCATCAATTCACAGTTTTCATTACTCAATACTCAATCTGCAATCTTCAAATCTCTATCCGCAAACATCAATTCTCATCACTCAACCCTCAACACTCAGTCCCCAGTCCTCAATATTCAATCCTGAGTCCTCAATCCTCAATCCACAATCCTCAACGTTCAATCCTCAATACTCAATCTTCAATGCTCATTCCTCAATCCTCAATCCACAATCCTCAATCCTCAATCCGCAATCCTCAATCCTCAATCCTCAATCCTTAATCCTCAATCTTCAATCCTCAATAATTAATCTCCAATCCTAGATCCTCAATACCCAATCTTCAATCCTTAATCCTGTATCACCAATCCTCAATCCCGAGTCCTCAATCTTCAATCCACAATGCTCAATCCTCAATCCTCAATCCTCAGTACTCAATCCTCAATCCTCAATCCTCAAACCTCAATCCTCACCGTCAGTCCTCGTCCTCAATCCTCAACCCTCAATCCTCAATCCTCAATCTTCAATCCTCAATACTCAATATTCAATCCTCAATCCTCAATCCTCAATCCTCAATCTTCAATCCTCAATCCTCAATCCTCAATCCACATTCTTCAATCCTCAATACCCGATCCTCAATCTACAATACTCAATCCTCAATCCTCAATTCTCAATCCTCAATCCTGAGTGCTCAGTCCTCAAACCTCAAACTTCAATCCTCAACCCTCAGCCCTCATCCTCAATCCTCAATCCTCAATCCTCAATCCTCAATCTTCAATCCTCAATACTTAATATTCAATAATCAATCCTCAATCCTCAATCCTCAATCCTCAATCCTCAATCCTCAATCTTCAATCCTCAATACTCAAACTGCACTCCTCAATCCTCAGTCCTCACTCCTCAATCCTCATTCTTCAATCCTCAATACCGAATCCTCAATCTTCAATCCTCAATCCTCAATCCTCAATCCTCAATCCTCAGACTTCAAACACCAATACTCAACCCTCAGTCCTCGACCTCAATCCACAACTCTCAATCCTCAATCCTCAATCTTCAATCATTAATATTCAATCTTCAATCTTCAATCCTCAATCCTCAATCCTCAACCCTCAATCCTCAACGTTCAATCCTCGTTACCCAATCCTCAGTCTTCCACCCTCAATCCTCAATACTCAATCCTCAATCCTCAATACTCAGTCCTCAATCCTCAATCTTCAATCCTCAATACTCAACCTTCAATCCTCAATACTCAATCCTTAATCCACAATCTTCAATCCTCAATACTGGATCTTCAATCCTCAATCCTCAATCCTCAATCCTCAATCCTCATTCTTCAACCCTCAGCACCCAATCCTCAATCTTCAATCCTCAATGTTCAATCCGCAATACCCAATCCTCAATCTTCAATCCTCAACCCTCAATCCTCAATCCTCAATCCGCAATCCTCAATCCTCAATCTTCAATCGTCAATACTCAATCTTCAATCCTCAATCCTCAATCCTCAATCCTCAAACCTCAGCCCTCATCCTCAATCCTCAATCCCCAACCCTCAATCTTCAATCCTCAGTCCTCAATCCTCAATCCTCAATCCTCAATCCTCAATCTTCAATCCTCAATACTCAATCTTCAATCCTCAATCCTCAATCCTCAATCCTCAATCCTCAATCCTCAATCCTCAATCTTCAATCCTCAATACTCAAACTGCAATCCTCAATCCTCAGTCCTCACTCCTCAATTCTCATTCTTCAATCCTCAATACCGGATCCTCAATCTTCAATCCTCAATCCACAATCCTCAATCCTCAGACTTCAAACTCCAATACTCAACCCTGAGTCCTCGTCCTCAATCCGCAACCCTCAATCCTCAATCCTCAATCTTCAATCATCAATATTCAATCTTCAATCCTCAATCCTCAATCCTCAATACTCAATCCACAATCCTCAATTCTCAATCGTCAATGCTCAATACTCAATCGTCAATCCTCAATCCCCAATCCTCAATCTTCAATCCTCTATCCTCAATCCTCAATCCCCCATCCTCAATACTCAGTCCTCAATCCTCAATCTTCAATCCTCAATACTCAATCTTCAATCCTCAATCGTCAATCCTCAATCCTCAATCTTCAATCCTCAATACTGAATCTTCAATCCTCAATCCTCAATCCTCAATCCTCAATCCTCAATCCTCATTCTTCTATCCTCAACACCCAATCCTCAACCTTCAATCCTCAGTCTTCAATCTTCAATCCTCAATAGTCAACCTTCAATCCTCAATCCTCAATAATCAATCCTCAATCCACATTCTTCAATCCTCAACACCCAATCCTCAATCTTCAATCCTCAATCCTCAGTCCTCAATTCTCAATCCTCAATCCTCAATCCTCAATCCTCAATCCTCAATCCTCAATCTTCAATCCTCAATACTCAATCTTCAATCCTCAATCCTCAATCCTCAATCCTCACTCCACATTCTTCAATCCTCAACACCCTATACTCAATATTCAATCCTCAATCCTCAGTCCTCAATTCTCAATCCTCAATCCTCAATCCTCAATCCTCAGACCTCAAACATCAATACTCAGCCCTCAGTCCTCGTCCTCAATCCACAACCCTCAATTCTCAACACCCAATCCTCAATCTTCAATCCTCAATCCTCAGTCCTCAATTCTCGATCCTCAATACTCAATCCACAGTCCTCAATGTTCAATCCTCAATACCCAAACCTCAATCTTCAATCCTCAATCCTCAATCCTCAATCCTCAATCCTCAATCCTCAATCCTCAATCCTCAGTCCTCAAACCTGAATCCTGAATCCTCAAACCTGACTCCTCAGTCTTCAGACCTCAGTCCTCAACAAGCAGTTGTCAGTCCTTAATCCTCAATAGAATATCCTCAATTCACAGGTTTCAACACTCAATACTCAACCTGAAATCTTCAAATCTCTATCCACAATCATCAATTCTCATCACTCAACCCACAACACTCAGTCCCCAATCCTCAATCTTCAATCCTCTATCGTCAATCCTCAACCCTCAATCGCCAATCTCCAATCCTGAATACTCAATCTTCAATCCTCAATCCTCAATCCCCAATCCTCAATCCTCAATCCTCATTCTTCAATCCTCAATACCCAATCCTCAATCTTCAATCCTCAATCCTCAATCCTCAATTCTCGACCCTCAATTCTCAGTCCTCGGACCTCAAACCTCAATCCTCAAACCTCAGCCGTCATCCTCAATCCTAAATCCTCAATCCTCAATCCTCAATCTTCAACCCTCAATACTCAATCTTCAATCCTCAATCCTCAATCCGCAATCCTCAATCCTCAATCCTCAATCCTCAATCTTCAATCCTCAATACTCAATATTCAATCCTCAACCCTCAATCCTCAATCCTCAATCCTCAATCTTCAATCCTCAATCCTCAATCCTCAAGCCTCAATCCACATTCTTCAATCCTCAATACCCGATCCTCAATCTACAATACTCAATCCTCAATCCTCAATTCTCAACCCTCAATTCTCAGTCCTCAGTCCTCAAACCTCAAACCTCAATCCTCAACCCTCAGCCCGCATCCTCAATCCTCAATCCTCAATCCTCAATCCTCAATCTTCAATCCTCAATACTCAATATTCAATAATCAATCCTCAATCCTCAATCCTCAATCCTCAATCCTCAATCCTCAATCTTCAATCCTCAATACTCAAACTGCAATCCTCAATCCTCAGTCCTCACTCCTCAATCCTCATTCTTCAATCCTCAATACCGAATTATCAATCTTCAATCCTCAATCCTCAATCCTCAATCCTCAATCCTCAGACTTCAAACACCAATACTCAACCCCCAGTCCTCGTCCTCAATCCACAACCCTCAATCCTCAATCCTCAATCTTCAATCATTAATATTCAAACTTCAATCTTCAATCCTCAATCCTCAATCCTCAACCCTCAATCCTCAACGTTCAATCCTCATTACCCAATCCTCAGTCTTCCACCCTCAATCCTCAATACTCAATCCTCAATCCTCAATACTCAGTCCTCAATCCTCAATCTTCAATCCTCAATACTGAATCTTCAATCCTCAATCCTCAATCCTTAATCCACAATCTTCAATCCTCAATACTGAATCTTCAATCCCCAATCCTCAATCCTCAATCCTCAATCCTCATTCTTCAACCCTCAGCACCCAATCCTCAATCTTCAATCCTCAATGTTCAATCCGCAATACCCAATCCTCAATCTTCAATCCTCAACCCTCAATCATCAATCGTCAATACTCAATCTTCAATCCTCAATCCTCAATCCTCAATCCTCACTCCACATTCCTCAATCCTCAACACCCAATCCTCAATCTTCAATCCTCAATACTCAAACTGCAATCCTCAATCCTCAGTCCTCACTCCTCAATTCTCAATCTTCAATCCTCAATACCGGATCCTCAATCTTCAATCCTCAATCCACAATCCTCAATTCTCAGTCCACAATCCTCAATCCTCAGACTTCAATCCTCAATCCTCAATCCTCAATTCTCAACCCGCAATCCTCAGTCCTCAGTCCTCAATCCTCAATCCTCAAACCTCAGCCCTCATCCTCAATCATCAATCCTCAATCCTCAATCCTCAACCTTCAATCCTCAATACTCAATCTTCAATCCTCAATCCTCAGTACTCAAACCACAATCCTCAATCCTCAATCCTCAGTGATCAATCCTCAATCTTCAATACTGAATCGTCAATCCTCAATCCTCAATCCTCAATCCTCAATCTTCAACCTTCAATACTCAAACTGCAATCCTCAATCCTCAGTCCTCACTCCTCAATCCTCATTCTTCAATCCTCAGTACCGAATCCTCAATCTTCAATCCTCAATCCTCAATCCTCAACGTTCAATCCTCAATACCCAATCCTCAGTCTTCCACCCTCAATCCTCAATACTCAATCCTCTATCCTCAATACTCAGTCCTCAATCCTCAACCTTCAATCCTCAGTCCTCAAACCTCAATCCTGAATCCTCAATCCTGAATCCTCAATCTTCAGCCCTCAGTCCTCTACAATCAGTTGTCAATCCTCAATCCTCAATAGAATATCATCAATTCACAGTTTTCATTACTCAATACTCAATCTGCAATCTTCAAATCTCTATCCACAAACATCAATTCTCATCACTCAACCCTCAACACTCAGTCCCCAGTCCTCAATATTCAATCCTGAATCCTCAATCCTCAATCCACAATCCTCAACGTTCAATCCTCAATACTCAATCTTCAATGCTCATTCCTCAATCCTCAATCCTCAATTCTCAATCCTCAATCGTCAATCGTCAATCCTCAATACTCAACCTTCAATACACAATCCTCAATCCTCGGTCCTCAATCCTCAATCGTCAATCTCGAATCCTGAATACTCAATCTTCAATCCTCAATCCTCAATCCTCAATCCTCAATCCTCAATGTTCAACGCACAACCCTCAGCCATCAATCCTCAATCCTCAATCCTCAATCCTCAATCCTCAGTCCTCAAACGTCAATCCTGAATCCTCAAACCTGAATCCTCAATCTTCACCCATAAGTCCTCAACAATCAATTGTCAATCCTCAATCCTCAATAGAATATCCTCAATTCACAGTTTTCAATACTCAATCCCCATTCTTCAATCTTCAAATCTCAATCCACAAACATCAATCCTCATCACGCAACCCTCAACACTCAGTCCTCAATCTTCAATCCACAATCCTCAATCCTGAATCTTCAATCCTCAATACTCAATCTTCAATCCTCAATCCTCAATTCCCAATCCTCGATCCTCAATCTTCAATCATCAATATTCAATCTTCAATCCTCAATCCTCAATACTCAATCCACAATTCTCAATTCTCAATCGTCAATGCTCAATCCTCAATCCTCAATCTTCAATCCTCAATACTCAATCTTCAATCCTCAATCCTCAATCCTCGGTCTTCAATCCTCAATCGCCAATCTCCAATCCTGAATACTCAATCTTCAATCCTCAATCCTCAATCCTCAATCCTCAATCCTCAGTCCTCAAACCTCAATCCTGAATCCTCAAACCTGAACCCTCAGTCTTCAGACCTCAGTCCTGAACAATCAGTTGTCAATCCTCAATCCTCAATAGAATATCCTCAATTCACAGGTTTCAATACTCAATACTCAACCTGAAATCTTCAAATCTCTATCCACAATCATCAATTCTCATCACTCAACCCTCAACACTCAGTCCCCAAACCTCAATCTTCAATCTTCAATCCTCAATCCTCAATCCTCAATTTTCAATCCTCAATACTCAATCTTCAATCCTCAATACTAAATGCTCAATCCTCAATCCTCAGTCCTCAATCCACAATCCTCAATCCTCAAACCTCAATCCTCAATCGTCAGCCCTCGTCCTCAATCATCAACACTCAATCCTCAATCCTCAATCTTCAATCATCAATACTCAATCTTCAATCCTCAATCCTCAATCTACAATCCTCAATCCTCAATTCTCAGTCCTCAATACTCAATCCTCAATCGTCAATCCTCAATACCCAATCCTCAATCTTCAATCCTCAATCCTCAATCCTCAATCCTCAATCCTCAATCTTCATTCCTCAATACTCAATCTACAATCCTCAATCCTCAATCCTCGATCCTCAATGCTCAATCCTCAATCCTCAATCCTCAACGCTCAATCTTCAATCCTCGATACTCAATCTGCAATCCTCAATCTTCAATCCTCAATCCTCAATCCTCATTCTTCAATCCTCAATGCCCAGGCCTCAATCTTCAATCCTCAATCCTCAATCCTCAATTCTCAATCCTCAATCATCAATCATCAATCCTCAATCCTCAGTCCTCAATCCTCAAACCTCAATCCTCAATCCTCAATGTTTAATCTGCAATACCCAATTCTCAATCTTCAATCCTCAATCCTCAATCTGCAATCCTCAGTCCTCAGTTCTCTATCCTCAATCCTCAGTCCTCAGTCCTCAAAACCCTACCCTCAACCCTCAGCCCTCGTCCTCAATCCTCAATCCTCAATCCTCAATCCTCAATACTCAATCTTCAATCCTCAATACTCAATCTTCAATAATCTATCCTCAATTCTCAATCCTCAATACTCAATACTCAATCGTCAATCCTCAATCCCCAATCCTCGATCTTCAATCCTCAAACCTCAATCCTCAATCCTCAATCCTCAATATTCAATCCTCAATACTCAATCTGCAGTCCTCAATCCTCAGTCCGCAATCCTCAATCCTCGATACTCAATCCCCAATCTTCAATCCTCAATACTCAGTCTTCAATCCTCGATCCTCAATACTCAATCCTCAATCCTCGTTCTTCATTCCTCAATACCCAATCCTCAATCTTCAATCCTCAATCCTCAATCCTCAATTCTCAATCCTCAATCCTCAATCCTCAACCCTCAATCTTCAATCCTCGATACTCAATCTGCAATCCTCAATCTTCAATCCTCAATCCTCAATCCTCATTCTTCAATCCTCAATGCCCAGGCCTCAATCTTCAATCCTCAATCCTCAATCCTCAATTCTCAATCCTCAATCCTCAATCATCAATCCTCAATCCTCAGTCCTCAATCCTCAATCCTCAATCTTCAATCCTCAATGTTCAATCCGCAATACCCAATTCTCAATCTTCAAACCTCAATCCTCAATCCTCAATCCTCAAACCTCAATCCTCAACCCTCAATCCTCAGTCCTCGAACCTCAAACCTGTATCCTCAATCCTGAATCCTCAATCTTCAGACCTCAGTCCTCCACAATCAGTTGTCAATTATCAATCCTCAATAGAATATCATCAATTCACAGTTTTCAATACTCAATACTCAATCTGCAATTTTCAAATCTTTATTCACAAACATCAATTCTCATCATTCAACACTCAACACTCAGTCCCCAATCCTCTATCTTCAATACTCAATCCTCAATCCTCAATCCTCGATCCTCAATCTTCAATCCTCAATACTCAATCTTCAATCCTCCATCCTCAATCGTCAATCCTCAACACTCAATCCTCAATCGCCAGGCTTCAATCCTCAATACTCAATCTTGAATCCTAAATCCTCAATCCTCAATCCTCATTCCTCAATCCTCATTCTTCAATCCTCAACACCCAATCCTCAATCGTCAATCCTCAATCCTCAATCCTCAATCCTCAACTCTCAATCCTCAATCCTCATTCCTCAGTCCACAGTCCTCAATCCTCAACCCTCAGCCCTCATCCTCAATCCTCAATCCTCAATCTTCAATCCTCAATCCTCAGTCCTCAGTTCTCAATCCTCAATCCTCAGTCCTCAGTCCTCAAACCCCTACCCTCAACCCTCAGCCCTCATCCTCAATCCTCAATCCTCAATCCTCAATCCTCAATACTCAATCTTCAATCCTCAATACTCAAACTTCAATAATCAATCCTCAATTCTCAATCCTCAATACTCAATACTCAATCGTCAATCCTCAATCCTCAATCCTTAATCCTCAACCATCAATCCTCAGACCTCAAACCTCCACCCCGAATCCTCAATCCTGAATCCTCAATCTTCAATCCTCAATACTCAATCTTCAATCCTCAATCCTCAAACCTCAATCCTCAATCCTCAATCCTCAATCCTCAGTCCTCACTCCTCAATCCTCATTCTTCAATCCTCAATACCGAATCCTCAATCATCAATCCTCAATCTTCAATCCTCATTTCTTAATCCTCAATCCTCAATCCTCAGACTTCAAACACCAATACTCAACCCTCAGTCCTCGTCCTCAATCCACAACCCTCAATCCTCAATCCTCAATCTTCAATCATTAATATTCAATCTTCAATCTTCAATCCTCAATCCTCAATCCTCAGCCCTCAATCCTCAACGTTCAATCCCCAATACCCAATCCTCAGTCTTCCATCCTCAATACTCAATACTCAATCCTCAATCCTCAATACTCCCGTCCTCAATCCTCAATCTTCAATCCTCAATACTCAATCCTCAATCCTCAATATTAAACGCACAACCCTCAACCATCAATCCTCAATTCTCAATACCCAAAAGAATATCCTGAATTCTCCTGGTTCAATACTCAATCCACAATATTCAATAATCAAATCTCAGTCCTCAAACATCAATCCTCAACACGCAATCCTCAACACTCAGTCCTCTCTCTTCAATCCTCCATCCTCAATCCTCAATCCTCAAGCGTCAATCCTCAATTCTCAATCCTCAACCGTCAGTCCTCGTCCTCAAACCTCAACCCCAATGCTCAAACCTCAATACCCAATCCTCAATCTTCAATCCTCAAACCTCAATCCTCAATCCTCAATCCTCATTCCTCAATCCACAATCTTCAATCCTCAATCCTCAGTCCACAAACCTCAATTCTGAATCCTCAATCCTGAGTCCTCAATCTTCAGCCCTCAGTCCTCAGCAATCAGTAGTCAATCCTCAATCCTCAGTAGAATATCCTCAATTCACAGCTTTCAGCACTCAATACTCGATCTGCAATCTTCAAACCACTATCCACAAACATCAATTCTCATCACTCAACCCGCAACACTCAGTCCTCAATGTTCAATCCTCAATCCTCAATTCTCTATCTTCAATCCTCATTACTGAACCTTCAATCCTTAACCCTCAATCCTCAATCTTCAATCCTCAATCCTCAATCCTCAATTCTCAATCCTCAATCCTCAGTCCTCAGTCCTCAAACCTCAATCCTCAACCCTCAGCCCTCATCCTGAATCCTCAATCCTCAATCCTCAATCCTCAATCTTCAATCCTCAATACTCAATCTTCAATCCTCAATCCTCAGTCCTCAATCTTCAATCCTCAATGCTCAATGATCAATCCTCAATCCTCAGTCCTCAGTCCTCAATCCTCAATCCTCAATCCTTAATCCTCAACCATCAATCCTCAGACCTCAAACCTCCACCCCGAATCCTCAATCCTGAATCATCAATCTTCAGCCATAAGTCCTCAGCAATCAATTGTCAATCCTCAATCCTCAATAGAATATCCTCAATTCACAGTTTTCAATACTCAATCGACATTCTTCAATCTTCAAATCTCAATCCACAAACATCAATTCTCATCACGCAACCCTCAACACTCAGTCCTCAATCTTAAATCCTCAATACTCAATCCTCAATCTTCAATCCTCAATACTCAATCTTCAATCCTCAATCCTCAATTCTCAATCCTCAGTGCTCAATACTCAATCGTCAATCCTCAATCCCCAATCCTCAATCTTCAATCCTCAATCCTCAATCCTCAATCCTCAATCCTCAATCTTCAATCCTCAATACTCAATCTTCAATCCTCAATCCTCAAACCTCAATCCTCAATCCTCAATCCTCAACCCTCAGTCCTCACTCCTCAATCCTCATTCTTCAATCCTCAATACCGAATCCTCAATCTTCAATCCTCAATCCTCAATCCTCATTTCTTAATCCTCAATCCTCAATCCTCAGACTTCAAACACCAATACTCAACCCTCAGTCCTCGTCCTCAATCCACAACCCTCAATCCTCAATCCTCAATCTTCAATCATTAATATTCAATCTTCAATCTTCAATCCTCAATCCTCAATCCTCAACCCTCAATCCTCAACGTTCAATCCTCAATACACAATCCTCAGTCTTCCATCCTCAATACTCAATACTCAATCCTCAATCCTCAATAGTCAGTCCTCAATCCTCAATCTTCAATCCTCAATACTCAATCTTCAATCCTCAATCCTCAATCCTTAATCCACAATCTTCAATCCTCAATACTGGATCTTCAATCCTCAATCCTCAATCCTCAATCCTCAATCCTCATTCTTCAACCCTCAGCACCCAATCCTCAATCTTCAATCCTCAATGTTCAATCCGCAATACCCAATCCTCAATCTTCAATCCTCAACCCTCAATCCTCAATCCTCAATCCTCAATCCTCAATCTTCAATCGTCAATACTCAATCTTCAATCCTCAATCCTCAATCCTCAATCCTCACTCCACATTCCTCAATCCTCAACACCCAATCCTCAATCTTCAATCCTCAATCCTCAGTCCTCAATTCTCAATCCTCAATACCCAATCCTCAATTCTCACTCCACATTCCTCAATCCTCAACACCCAATCCTCAATCTTCAATCCTCAATCCTCAGTCCTCAATTCTCAATCCTCAATACTCAATCCTCAATCCTCAGACCTCAAACATCAATACTCAACCCTCAGTCCTCGTCCTCAATCCACAACCCTCAATCCTCAATCCTCAATCTTCAATCATCAATATTCAATCTTCAATCCTCAATCCTCAATCCTCAATACTCAATCCACAATCCTCAATTCTCAATCGTCAATGCTCAATACTCAATCGTCAATCCTCAATTCCCAATCCTCAATCTTCAATCCTCAATCCTCAATCCTCAATCCTCCATCCTCAATACTCAGTCCTCAATCCTCAATCTTCAATCCTCAATACTCAATCCTCGATACTCAATCTGCAATCCTCAATCTTCAATCCTCAATCCTCAATCCTCATTCTTCAATCCTCAATGCCCAGGCCTCAATCTTCAATCCTCAATCCTCAATCCTCAATTCTCAATCCTCAATCATCAATCATCAATCCTCAATCCTCAGTCCTCAATCCTCAATCCTCAATCCTCAATCCTCAATGTTCAATCCGCAATACCCAATTCTCAATCTTCAATCCTCAATCCTCAATCTGCAATCCTCAGTCCTCAGTTCTCTATCCTCAATCCTCAGTCCTCAGTCCTCAAAACCCTACCCTCAACCCTCAGCCCTCGTCCTCAATCCTCAATCCTCAATCCTCAATCCTCAATACTCAATCTTCAATCCTCAATACTCAATCTTCAATAATCAATCCTCTATTCTCAATCCTCAATACTCAATACTCAATCGTCAATCCTCAATCCCCAATCCTCGATCTTCAATCCTCAAACCTCAATCCTCAATCCTCAATCCTCAATCTTCAATCCTCAATACTCAATCTGCAATCCTCAATCCTCAGTCCGCAATCCTCAATCCTCGATACTCAATCCTCAATCTTCAATCCTCAATACTCAGTCTTCA
Source organism: Calliopsis andreniformis (assembly GCF_051401765.1). Taxonomy (NCBI): domain Eukaryota; kingdom Metazoa; phylum Arthropoda; class Insecta; order Hymenoptera; family Andrenidae; genus Calliopsis; species Calliopsis andreniformis. The sequence goes on from NW_027480438.1 coordinate 3,560,887, forward strand.
ATCCTCGATCCTCAATACTCAATCCTCAATCCTCGTTCTTCATTCCTCAGTACCCAATCCTCAATCTTCAATCCTCAATCCCCAATCCTCGATCTTCAATCCTCAAACCTCAATCCTCAATCCTCAATCCTCAATATTCAATCCTCAATACTCAATCTGCAATCCTCAATCCTCAGTCCGCAATCCTCAATCCTCGATACTCAATCCTCAACCTTCAATCCTCAATACTCAGTCTTCAATCCTCGATCCTCAATACTCAATCCTCAATCCTCGTTCTTCATTCCTCAATACCCAATCCTCAATCTTCAATCCTCAATCCTCAATCCTCAATTCTCAATCCTCAATCCTCAATCCTCAACCCTCAATCTTCAATCCTCGATACTCAATCTGCAATCCTCAATCTTCAATCCTCAATCCTCAATCCTCATTCTTCAATCCTCAATGCCCAGGCCTCAATCTTCAATCCTCAATCCTCAATCCTCAATTCTCAATCCTCAATCCTCAATCATCAATCCTCAATCCTCAGTCCTCAATCCTCAATCCTCAATCCTCAATCCTCAATACTCAATCTTCAATCCTCCATCCTCAATCGTCAATCCTCAACACTCAATCCTCAATCGCCAGGCTTCAATCCTCAATACTCAATCTTGAATCCTAAATCCTCAATCCTCAATCCTCATTCCTCAATCCTCATTCTTCAATCCTCAACACCCAATCCTCAATCTTCAATCCTCAATCCTCAATCCTCAATCCTCAACTCTCAATCCTCAATCCTCATTCCTCAGTCCACAGTCCTCAATCCTCAACCCTCAGCCCTCATCCTCAATCCTCAATCCTCAATCTTCAATCCTCAATCCTCAGTCCTCAGTTCTCAATCCTCAATCCTCAGTCCTCAGTCCTCAAACCCCTACCCTCAACCCTCAGCCCTCATCCTCAATCCTCAATCCTCAATCCTCAATCCTCAATACTCAATCTTCAATCCTCAATACTCAAACTTCAATAATCAATCCTCAATTCTCAATCCTCAATACTCAATACTCAATCGTCAAACCTCAATCCTCAATCCTTAATCCTCAACCATCAATCCTCAGACCTCAAACCTCCACCCCGAACCCTCAATCCTGAATCCTCAATCTTCAATCCTCAATACTCAATCTTCAATCCTCAATCCTCAAACCTCAATCCTCAATCCTCAATCCTCAATCTTCAATCCTCAATACTCAAACTGCAATCCTCAATCCTCAGTCCTCACTCCTCAATTCTCATTCTTCAATCCTCAATACCGGATCCTCAATCTTCAATCCTCAATCCGCAATCCTCAATTCTCAATCCACAATCCTCAATCCTCAGACTTCAAACTCCAATACTCAACCCTGAGTCCTCGTCCTCAATCCGCAACCCTCAATCCTCAATCCTCAATCTTCAATCATCAATATTCAATCTTCAATCCTCAATCCTCAATCCTCAATACTCAATCCACAATCCTCAATTCTCAATCGTCAATGCTCAATACTCAATCGTCAATCCTCAATTCCCAATCCTCAATCTTCAATCCTCAATCCTCAATCCTCAATCCTCCATCCTCAATACTCAGTCCTCAATCCTCAATCTTCAATCCTCAATACTCAATCCTCGATACTCAATCTGCAATCCTCAATCTTCAATCCTCAATCCTCAATCCTCATTCTTCAATCCTCAATGCCCAGGCCTCAATCTTCAATCCTCAATCCTCAATCCTCAATTCTCAATCCTCAATCATCAATCATCAATCCTCAATCCTCAGTCCTCAATCCTCAATCCTCAATCCTCAATCCTCAATGTTCAATCCGCAATACCCAATTCTCAATCTTCAATCCTCAATCCTCAATCTGCAATCCTCAGTCCTCAGTTCTCTATCCTCAATCCTCAGTCCTCAGTCCTCAAAACCCTACCCTCAACCCTCAGCCCTCGTCCTCAATCCTCAATCCTCAATCCTCAATCCTCAATACTCAATCTTCAATCCTCAATACTCAATCTTCAATAATCAATCCTCTATTCTCAATCCTCAATACTCAATACTCAATCGTCAATCCTCAATCCCCAATCCTCGATCTTCAATCCTCAAACCTCAATCCTCAATCCTCAATCCTCAATCTTCAATCCTCAATACTCAATCTGCAATCCTCAATCCTCAGTCCGCAATCCTCAATCCTCGATACTCAATCCTCAATCTTCAATCCTCAATACTCAGTCTTCAATCCTCGATCCTCAATACTCAATCCTCAATCCTCGTTCTTCATTCCTCAGTACCCAATCCTCAATCTTCAATCCTCAATCCCCAATCCTCGATCTTCAATCCTCAAACCTCAATCCTCAATCCTCAATCCTCAATATTCAATCCTCAATACTCAATCTGCAATCCTCAATCCTCAGTCCGCAATCCTCAATCCTCGATACTCAATCCTCAACCTTCAATCCTCAATACTCAGTCTTCAATCCTCGATCCTCAATACTCAATCCTCAATCCTCGTTCTTCATTCCTCAATACCCAATCCTCAATCTTCAATCCTCAATCCTCAATCCTCAATTCTCAATCCTCAATCCTCAATCCTCAACCCTCAATCTTCAATCCTCGATACTCAATCTGCAATCCTCAATCTTCAATCCTCAATCCTCAATCCTCATTCTTCAATCCTCAATGCCCAGGCCTCAATCTTCAATCCTCAATCCTCAATCCTCAATTCTCAATCCTCAATCCTCAATCATCAATCCTCAATCCTCAGTCCTCAATCCTCAATCCTCAATCCTCAATCCTCAATGTTCAATCCGCAATACCCAATTCTCAATCTTCAATCCTCAATCCTCAATCCTCAATCCTCAAACCTCAATCCTCAACCCTCAATCCTCAGTCCTCGAACCTCAAACCTGTATCCTCAATCCTGAATCCTCAATCTTCAGACCTCAGTCCTCAACAATCAGTTGTCAATTATCAATCCTCAATAGAATATCATCAATTCACAGTTTTCAATACTCAATACTCAATCTGCAATTTTCAAATCTTTATTCACAAACATCAATTCTCATCATTCAACACTCAACACTCAGTCCCCAATCCTCAATCTTCAATACTCAATCCTCAATCCTCAATCCTCGATCCTCAATCTTCAATCCTCAATACTCAATCTTCAATCCTCCATCCTCAATCGTCAATCCTCAACACTCAATCCTCAATCGCCAGGCTTCAATCCTCAATACTCAATCTTGAATCCTAAATCCTCAATCCTCAATCCTCATTCCTCAATCCTCATTCTTCAATCCTCAACACCCAATCCTCAATCTTCAATCCTCAATCCTCAATCCTCAATCCTCAACTCTCAATCCTCAATCCTCATTCCTCAGTCCACAGTCCTCAATCCTCAACCCTCAGCCCTCATCCTCAATCCTCAATCCTCAATCTTCAATCCTCAATCCTCAGTCCTCAGTTCTCAATCCTCAATCCTCAGTCCTCAGTCCTCAAACCCCTACCCTCAACCCTCAGCCCTCATCCTCAATCCTCAATCCTCAATCCTCAATCCTCAATACTCAATCTTCAATCCTCAATACTCAAACTTCAATAATCAATCCTCAATTCTCAATCCTCAATACTCAATACTCAATCGTCAAACCTCAATCCTCAATCCTTAATCCTCAACCATCAATCCTCAGACCTCAAACCTCCACCCCGAATCCTCAATCCTGAATCCTCAATCTTCAATCCTCAATACTCAATCTTCAATCCTCAATCCTCAAACCTCAATCCTCAATCCTCAATCCTCAATCCTCAGTCCTCACTCCTCAATCCTCATTCTTCAATCCTCAATACCGAATCCTCAATCATCAATCCTCAATCTTCAATCCTCATTTCTTAATCCTCAATCCTCAATCCTCAGACTTCAAACACCAATACTCAACCCTCAGTCCTCGTCCTCAATCCACAACCCTCAACCCTCAATCCTCAATCTTCAATCATTAATATTCAATCTTCAATCTTCAATCCTCAATCCTCAATCCTCAGCCCTCAATCCTCAACGTTCAATCCTCAATACCCAATCCTCAGTCTTCCATCCTCAATACTCAATACTCAATCCTCAATCCTCAATACTCCGTCCTCAATCCTCAATCTTCAATCCTCAATACTCAATCCTCAATCCTCAATATTAAACGCACAACCCTCAACCATCAATCCTCAATTCTCAATACCCAAAAGAATATCCTGAATTCTCCTGGTTCAATACTCAATCCACAATATTCAATAATCAAATCTCAGTCCTCAAACATCAATCCTCAACACGCAATCCTCAACACTCAGTCCTCTCTCTTCAATCCTCCATCCTCAATCCTCAATCCTCAAGCGTCAATCCTCAATTCTCAATCCTCAACCGTCAGTCCTCGTCCTCAAACCTCAACCCCAATGCTCAAACCTCAATACCCAATCCTCAATCTTCAATCCTCAAACCTCAATCCTCAATCCTCAATCCTCAATCCTCAATCCACAATCTTCAATCCTCAATCCTCAGTCCACAATCCTCAATCCTCAAACCTCAATCCTCAATCCTCAATCCTCAACCCTCAGTCCTCACTCCTCAATCCTCATTCTTCAATCCTCAATACCGAATCCTCAATCTTCAATCCTCAATCCTCAATCCTCATTTCTTAATCCTCAATCCTCAATCCTCAGACTTCAAACACCAATACTCAACCCTCAGTCCTCGTCCTCAATCCACAACCCTCAATCCTCAATCCTCAATCTTCAATGATTAATATTCAATCTTCAATCTTCAATCCTCAATCCTCAATCCTCAACCCTCAATCCTCAACGTTCAATCCTCAATACCCAATCCTCAGTCTTCCATCCTCAATACTCAATACTCAATCCTCAATCCTCAATAGTCAGTCCTCAATCCTCAATCTTCAATCCTCAATACTCAATCTTCAATCCTCAATCCTCAATCCTTAATCCACAATCTTCAATCCTCAATACTGGATCTTCAATCCTCAATCCTCAATTCTCAATCCTCAATCCTCATTCTTCAACCCTCAGCACCCAATCCTCAATCTTCAATCCTCAATGTTCAATCCGCAATACCCAATCCTCAATCTTCAATCCTCAACCCTCAATCCTCAATCCTCAATCCTCAATCCTCAATCTTCAATCGTCAATACTCAATCTTCAATCCTCAATCCTCAATCCTCAATCCTCACTCCACATTCCTCAATCCTCAACACCCAATCCTCAATCTTCAATCCTCAATCCTCAGTCCTCAATTCTCAATCCTCAATACTCAATCCTCAATCCTCACTCCACATTCCTCAATCCTCAACACCCAATCCTCAATCTTCAATCCTCAATCCTCAGTCCTCAATTCTCAATCCTCAATACTCAATCCTCAATCCTCAGACTTCAAACATCAATACTCAATCCTCAGTCCTCGTCCTCAATCCACAACCCTCAATCCTCAACACCCAATCCTCAATCTTCAATCCTCAATCCTCAGTCCTCAATTCTCGATCCTCAATACTCAATCCACAGTCCTCAATGTTCAATCCTCAATACCCAAACCTCAATCTTCAATCCTCAATCCTCAATCCTCAATCATCAATCCTCAATCCTCAATCCTCAGTCCTCAAACCTCAATCCTGAATCCTCAAACCTGAATCCTCTGTCTGCAGACCTCAGTCCTCAACAACCAGTTGTCAGTCCTCAATCCTCAATAGAATATCCTCAATTCACAGGTTTCAATAATCAATACTCAACCTGAAATCTTCAAATCTCTATCCACAATCATCAATTCTCATCACACAACCCTCAACACTCAGTCCCCAATCCTCAATCTTCAATCCTCTATCCTCAATCCTCAACCCTCAATCGCCAATCTCCAATCCTGAATACTCAATATTCAATCCTCAATCCTCAATCCCCAATCCTCAATCCTCAATCCTCATTCTTCAATCCTCAATACCCAATCCTCAATCTTCAATCCTCAATCCTCAATCCTCAATTCTCGACCCTCAATTCTCAGTCCTCAGACCTCAAACCTCAATCCTCAAACCTCAGCCCTCATCCTCAATCCTCAATCCCCAACCCTCAATCTTCAATCCTCAGTCCACAATCCTCAATCCTCAATCCTCAATCTTCAATCCTCAATACTCAATCTTCAATCCTCAATCCTCAATCCTCAATCCTCAATCCTCAATCCTCAATCCTCAATCTTCAATCCTCAATACTCAAACTGCAATCCTCAATCCTCAGTCCTCACTCCTCAATCCTCAATCCTCAATCTTCAATCCTCAATACTCAATCTTCAATCCTCAATCCTCAATCCTCAATCCTCAATCCTCAATCCTCAATCCTCAATCTTCAATCCTCAATACTCAAACTGCAATCCTCAATCCTCAGTCCTCACTCCTCAATTCTCATTCTTCAATCCTCAATACCGGATCCTCAATCTTCAATCCTCAATCCGCAATCCTCAATTCTCAATCCACAATCCTCAATCCTCAGACTTCAAACTCCAATACTCAACCCTGAGTCCTCGTCCTCAATCCGCAACCCTCAATCCTCAATCCTCAGTCCTCACTCCTCAATCCTCATTCTTCAATCCTCAATACCGAATCCGCAACCCTCAATCCTCAATCCTCAATCCTCATTTCTTAATCCTCAATCCTCAATCCTCAGACTTCAAACACCAATACTCAACCCTCAGTCCTCGTCCTCAATCCACAACCCTCAATCCTCAATCCTCAATCTTCAATCATTAATATTCAATCTTCAATCTTCAATCCTCAATCCTCAATCCTCAACCCTCAATCCTCAACGTTCAATCCTCAATACCCAATCCTCAGTCTTCCATCCTCAATACTCAATACTCAATCCTCAATCCTCAATAGTCAGTCCTCAATCCTCAATCTTCAATCCTCAATACTCAATCTTCAATCCTCAATCCTCAATCCTTAATCCACAATCTTCAATCCTCAATACTGGATCTTCAATCCTCAATCCTCAATCCTCAATCCTCAATCCTCATTCTTCAACCCTCAGCACCCAATCCTCAATCTTCAATCCTCAATGTTCAATCCGCAATACCCAATCCACAATCTTCAATCCTCAACCCTCAATCCTCAATCCTCAATCCTCAATCCTCAATTCTCAATCCTCAATCCTCAATCCTCAATCCTCAATACTCAATCCTCAATCCTCAATCCTCAATCCTCAATCCTCAATCCTCAATCCTCAATCCGCAATATTCAATCCTCAATACTCAATCTTCAATCATCAATCCTCAATCCTCAATTCTCAGTCGTCAATCCTCAGTCATCAATCCTCAATCTTCAATACTCAATCGTCAATCCTTAGTCCTCAATCCTCAATCCTCAATCATCGTTCCTCAAACCTCAATCCTCAACCCTCAGTCTTCATCCTCAATCCTCAAACCTCAATCCTCAATCCTCAATATTCAATCATCAATACTCAATCTTCAATCCCCAATCCTCAAACCTCAATCCTCAATCCACATTCTTCAATCCTAAATACCCAATCCTTAATCTTCAATCCTCAATCCTCAATCCTCAATTCTCAATCCTCAATCCTTAATCCTCAGACCTCAAACATCAATATTCAACCCTCAGTCCTCGTCCTCAATACACAACCCTCAATCCTCAGTCCTCAATATTCAATCATAAATATTCAATCTTCAATCCTCAATTCTCAATCCTCAATCCTCAATCCTCAATCCTCAGGCTTCAACCCTGAATCCTCAATACTCAATCCTCAATCTTCAATCCTCAATACTCAATCTTCAATCCTCAATCCTCAATCGTCAATCCTCAATCCTCAATTTTCAATCCTCAACACTCAATCTTCAATCCTCAATCCTCAATCCTCAATCCTCAATCCTCATTCTTCAATCCTCAATACCCAATCCTCAATCTTCAGTCCTCAATCCTCAATCCTCAATCCTAATTCCTCAATCCTCATTCTTCAATCCTCAATACCCAATCCTCAATTTCTATCCTCAATCCTCAATCCTCATTTCTCAATCCTCAACCCTCAACCCTCAGCCCTCATCCTCCATCCTCAGTACTCAATCCTCTATCCTCAATCTTCAATCCTCAATACTCAATCTTCAATCCTCATTCCTCAATCCTCAATCCTCAATCCTCAATCTTCAATCCTCAAACATCAATCCTCAATTCTCAATCCTCAATCCTCAGTCCTCAGTCGTCGAACCTCAATCCCCGACCCTTAGCACTCATCCTCAATCCTCGTTCCTCAATCCTCAATCCTCAAACCTAAATCCTCTACCGTCAGTCCTCGTCCTCAATCCTCAAACCTCAATCCTCAATCCTCAATATTCAATCATCAATACTCAATCCTCAATCTTCAATCCTCAATACCCAATCTTCAATCCTCAATCCTCAATCCTCAATCCTCAATCCTCAATCTTCAATCCTCAACACTAATCTTCAATCCTCAATCCCCAATCCTCAATCCTCAATCCTCATTCTTGAATCCTCAATACCCAATCCTCAATCTTCAATCCTCAATCCTCAATCCTCAATCCTAATTCCTCAATCCTCATTCTTCAATCCTCAATACCCAATCCTCAATTTCAATCCTCAATCCTCAATCCTCATCTCTCAATCCTCAATCTTCAACCCTCAGCCCTCATCCTCCATCCTCAGTACTCAATCCTCTATCCTCAACCTTCAATCCCCAATACTCAATCTTCGATCCTCATTCCTCAATCCTCAATCCTCAATCCTCAATCTTCAATCGCCAATACTCAATCTGCAATCCCCAATACTCAAACCTCAATCCTCAATCCTCATTACTCAATCCTCAATACCCAATCCTCAATCCTCAATCCTCAATCCTCAATCCTCAATATTCATTCATCAATACTCAATCTTGAATCCTCAATCTTCAATCCTCAATACTCAACCTTCAATCCTCAGTCCTCAATCCTCAATCCTCAATCCTCAATCCTCAGGCATCAATACTCAATCTACAATATTCAATCCACAATCCTCAATCCTCAATCCTCAGGCATCAATACTCAATCTACAATATTCAATCCACAATCCTTAATCCTCAATCCACAATCCTCAACCTTCAATACTCAATACTCAATCTTCAATCCTCAATCCTCAATCCTCAATCCTCAATCCTCAATCCTCAATCCTCAATATTCAATCGTCAATACTCAATCTTCAATCATCAATCCTCAATCCTCAATTCTCAGTCGTCAATCCTCAGTCATCAATCCTCAATCTTCAATACTCAATCGTCAATCCTTAGTCCTCAATCCTCAATCCTCGATCGTCGTTCCTCAAACCTCAATCCTCAACCCTCAGTCTTCATCCTCAATCCTCAAACCTCAATCCTCAACCCTCAATATTCAATCATCAATACTCAATCTTCAATCCTCAATCCTCAAACCTCAACCCTCAATCCTCATTCTTCAATCCTAAATACCCAATCCTCAATCTTCAATCCTCAATCCTCAATCCTCAATTCTCAATCCTCAATCCTTATTCCCCAGACCTCAAACATCAATATTCAACCCTTAGTCCTCGTCCACAATCCACAACCCTCAATCCGCAGTCATCAATATTCAATCATCAATATTCAATCTTCAATCCTCAATCCTCAATCCTCAATCCTCAATCCTCAATCCTCAATCCTCAATCTTCAACCCTGAATCCTCAATCCTCAATACTCAATCCTCAATCTTCGATCCTCAATACTCAATCTTCAATCCTCAATCCTCAATCCTCAATTCTCAATCCTCAATCCTCAATCCTCAATCCTCAATCCTCAATCCTCAATCCTCAATCCACAATCCTCAACCTTCTATACTCAATAATCAATCTCCAATCCTAGATCGTCAATCCTCAATCCTCAATCCTCAATCTTCAACCCTGAATCCTCAATCCTCAATACTCAATACTCAATCTTCAATCCTCAATACTCAATCTTCAATCCTCAATCCTCAATCCTCAATCCTCAGTCCTCAATCTTCAACCCTCAACACTCAACCTTCAATCCTCAATCCTAAATCCTCAATCCTCAATCCTCAATCTTCAATCCTCATCACTAATCTTCAATCCTCAATCCTCAATCCTCAATCCTCAATCCTCAATCCTCATTCTTCAATCCTCAATACCCAATCCTCAATCTTCAGTCCTCGATCCTCAAACCTCAATCCTAATTCCTCAATCCTCATTCTTCAAACCTCAATACCCAATCCTCAATTTCAATCCTCAACCCTCAATCCTCATTTCTCAATCCTCAATCCTCAACCCTCAGCCCTCATCCTCCATCCTCAATCCTCAATACTCAATCCTCAATCTTCAATCCTCAATTCTCAATCTTCAATCCTCGATCGTCAATCATCAATCCTCAATCCTCAATCCTCAGGCATCAATACTCAATCGTCAATGCTCAATCCTCAATCCTCAATCCTCAATCCTAATTCCCCAAACCCTCAATCCTCATTCCTCAAAGCTCAATCCTCAACCCTCAGTCCTCATACTCAATTCTCAATTCTCAATCCTCAATCCTCAATCCTCAATCTTCAATCCTCAATAATCAATCTCCAATCCTCAATACTCTATCCTCGATCCTCAATCCTCAGGCATCAATACTCAATCTTCAATACACAATCCTCAATCCTCAATCCTCAATCCTCAATCCTCAATCCTCAATCCTCAATCCTCAATCCTCAATCCTCAATCCTCATTTCTCAATCCTCAATCCTCAGTCCTCAGTCGTCGAATCTCAATCCCCGACGCTTAGAACTCATCCTCAATCCTCAGTCCTCAATCCTCAATCCTCAAACCTAAATCCTCTACCGTCAGTCCTCGTCCTCAATCCTCAAACCTCAATCCTCAATCCTCAATATTCAATCATCAATACTCAATCTTCAATCCTCAATCCTGAATCCTCAATCCTCAATCCTCAATCCTCAATCCTCAATATTCAATCATCAATACTCAATCTTCAACCCTCAATCTTCAATCGTCAATACTCAATCTTCAATCCTCAATCCTCAATCCTCAATCCTCAATCCTCAATCTTCAATCCTCAACACTCAATCTTCAATCCTCAATCCTCAATCCTCAATCCTCAATCCACATTCTTCAATCCTCAATACCCAATCCTCAATCTTCAATCCTCAATCCTCAATCCTCAATCCCAATTCCTCAATCCTCATTTCTCAATCCTCAATCCTCAACCCAGAGCCCTCATCCTCCATCCTCAGTACTCAATCCTCTATCCTCAATCTTCAATCCTCAATACCCAATCTTCAATCCTCATTCCTCAATCCTCAATCCTCAATCCTCAATCTTCAATCCTCAATACTCAATCTGCAACCCTCAATCCTCAAACCTCAATCCTCAATCCTCATTCCTCAATCCTCAATACCCAATCCTCAATCCTCAGTACTCAATCCTCAATCCTCAATCCTCAATCTTCAACCCTGAATCCTCAATCCTCAATACTCAATCCTCAATCTTCAATCCTCAATACTCAATCTTCCATCCTCAATCCTCAATCCTCAATCCTCAATATTCAATCATCAATACTCAATCTTCAATCCTCATTCCTCAATCCCCAATTCTCAATCCTCAATCCTCAATCCTCAATCCTCAGTCCTCATACTCAATTCTCAATTCTCAATCCTCAATCCTCAATCCTCAATCTTCAATCCTCAATAATCAATCTCCAATCCTCAATCCTCAATCCTCGATCCTCAATCCTCAGGCATCAATACTCAATCTTCAATACCCAATCCTCAATCCTCAATCCTCAATCCTCAATCCTCAGACCTCAATCCTCAATCCTCAATATTCAATCATCAATACTCAATCTTCAATCCTCAATCGTCAATCCTCAATTCTCAATCCTCAATCCTCAGTCCTCAGTCGTCGAATCTCAATCCCCGACGCTTAGCACTCATCCTCAATCCTCAGTCCTCAATCCTCAATCCTCAAACCTAAATCCTCTGCCGTCAGTCCTGGTCCTCAATCCTCAAACCTCAATCCTCAATCCTCAATATTCAATCATCAATACTCGATCTTCAATCCTCAATCCTCAATCCTCAATCCTCAATCCTCAATCCTCAATCCTCAAACCTCAATACTCAATCCTCAATATTCAATCATCAATACTCAATCTTCAATCCCCAATCCTCAAACCTCAATCCTCAATCCTCATTCTTCAATCCTAAATACCCAATCCTTAATCTGCAATCCTCAATCCTCAATCCTCAATTCTCAATCCTCAATCCTTAATCCTCAGACCTCAAACATCAATATTCAGCCCTCAGTCCTCGTCCTCAATCCACAACACTCAATCCTCAGTCCTCAATATTCAATCATAAATATTCAATCTTCAATCCTCAATCCTCAATCCTCAATCCTCAATCCTCAATCCTCAATATTCAACCCTGAATCCTCAATCCTCAATACTCAATCCTCAATCTTCAATGCTCAATACTCAATCTTCAATCCTCAATCCTCAATCGCCAATCCTCAATCCTCAATTTTCAATCCTCAACACTCAATCTTCAATCCTCAATCCTCATTCCTCAATCCTCAATCCTCATTCTTCAATCCTCAATACCCAATCCTCAATCTTCAATCCTCAATCCTCAATCCTCAATCCTAATTCCTCAATCCTCATTCTTCAATCCTAAATACCCAATCCTCAATTTCAATCCTCAGTCCTCAATCCTCATTTCTCAATCCTCAATCCTCAACCCTCAGCCCTCATCCTCCATCCTCAGTACTCAATCCTCTATCCTCAATCTTCAATCCTCAATACTCAATCTTCAATCCTCATTCCTCAATCCTCAATCCTCAATCCTCAATACTCAATCTGCAAACCTCAATCCTCAAACCTCAATCCTCAATCCTCATTTCTCAATCCTCAATACCCATCCTCAATCCTCAATTCTCAATCCTCAATCCTCAATATTGAATCATCAATAGTCAATCTTCAATCCTCCATCTTCAATCCTCAATACTCAATCTTCAATCCTCAATCCTCTATCCTCAATCCTCAATCCTCAATCCTCAGGCATCAACACTCAATCTACAATATTCAATCCTCAATCCTTAATACTCAATCCACGATCCTCAACCTTCAATACTCAATACTCAATCTTCAACCCTCAATCCTCAATCCTCAATCCTCAATCCTCAATCCTCAATATTCAATCCTCAATACTCATTCTTCAATCATCATCCTCAATCCTCAATTCTCAGTCGTCAATCCTCAATCCACAATCCTCATTCTTCAATCCTCAATACCCAATCCTCAATCTTCAATCCCCAAACATCAATCCTCAATTCTCAACCCTCAATCCTCAGTCCTCAGTTGTCGGACCTCAATACCCGACCCTTAGCACTCATCCTAAATCCTCAGTCCTCAATCCTCAATCCTCAAACCTAAATCCTCTACCGTCAGTCCTCGTCCTCAATCCTCAAACCTCAATCCTCAATCCTCAATATTCAATCATCAATACTCAATCTTCAATCCTCAATCCTCAATCCTCAATCCTCAATCCTCAATCCACAATCCTCAACCTTGAATACTCAATAATCAATCTCCAATCCTACATCCTCAATCCTCAATCCTCAATCCTCAATCCTCAATCCTCAATCCTCATTCTTCAATCCTCAATACCCAATCCTCAATCTTCAATCCTCAAACATCAATCCTCAATTCTCAATCCTCAATCCTCAGTCGTCAGTCGTCGAACCTCAATCCCCGACGCTTAGCACTCATCCTCAATCCTCAGTCCTCAATCCTCAATCCTCAAACCTAAATCCTCTACCGTCAGTCCTCGTCCTCAATCCTCAAACCTCAATCCTCTATCCTCAATATTCAATCATCAATACTCAATCTTCAATCCTCAATCCTCAATCCTCAATCCTCAAACCTCAATCCTCAATCCTCAATCCTGAATCCTCATTCCCCAACCCTCAATCCTCATTCTTCAAACCTCAATCCTCAACCCTCAGTCCTCATACTCAATTCTCAAATCTCAATCCTCAATCCTCAATACTCAATCTTCATTCCTCAATAATCAATCTCCAATCCTCAATCCTCAATCCTCGATCCTCAATCCTCAGGCATCAATACTCAATCTTCAATACTCAATCCTCAATCCTCAATCCTCAATCCTCAATCCTCAAACCTCAATCCTCAATCCTCAATATTCAATCATCAATACTCAATCTTCAATCCTCAATCCTCAATCCTCAATCCTCAATCCTCAATCCGCAATCCTCAATCCTCAATCCTCAATCCTCAATCCTCAATCCTCAATCCTCAATCCTCAATCCGCAATATTCAATCCTCAATACTCAATCTTCAATCATCAATCCTCAATCCTCAATTCTCAGTCGTCAATCCTCAGTCATCAATCCTCAATCTTCAATACTCAATCGTCAATACTTAGTCCTCAATCCTCAATCCTCAATCCTCGTTCCTCAAACCTCAATCCTCAACACTCAGTCTTCATCCTCAATCCTCAAACCTCAATCCTCAATCCTCAATATTCAATCATCAATACTCAATCTTCAATACCCAATCCTCAAACCTCAATCCTCAATCCTCATTCTTCAATCCTAAATACCCAATCCTTAATCTTCAATCCTTAATCCTCAATTCTCAATTCTCAATCCTCAATCCTTAATCCTCAGACCTCAAACATCAATATTCAACCCCCAGTCCTCGTCCTCAATCCACAACCCTCAATCCTCAGTCCTCAATATTCAATCATAAATATTCAATCTTCAATCCTCAATCCTCAATCCTCAATCCTCAATCCTCAATCCTCAATCTTCAACCCTGAATCCTCAATCCTCAATACTCAATCCTCCATCTTCAATCCTCAATACTCAATCTTCAATCCTCAATCCTCAATCGTCAATCCTCAATCCTCAATTTTCAATCCTCAACACTCAATCTTCAATCCTCAATCCTCAATCCTCAATCCTCAATCCTCATTCTTCAATCCTCAATACCCAATCCTCAATCTTCAATCCTCAATCCTCAATCCTCAATCCTAATTCCTCAATCCTCATTCTTCAATCCTCAATACCCAATCCTCAATTTCAATCCTCAATCCTCAATCCTCATTTCTCAATCCTCAATCCTCAACCCTCAGCCCTCATCCTCCATCCTCAGTACTCAATCCTCTATCCTCAATCTTCAATCCTCAATACTCAATCTTCAATCCTCATTCCTCAATCCTCAATCCTCAATCCTCAATCTTCAATCGCCAATACTCAATCTGCAATCCCCAATACTCAAACCTCAATCCTCAATCCTCATTACTCAATCCTCAATACCCAATCCTCAATCCTCAATCCTCAATCCTCAATCCTCAATATTCAATCATCAATACTCAATCTTGAATACTCAATCTTCAATCCTCAATACTCAACCTTCAATCCTCAATCCTCAATCCTCAATCCTCAATCCTCAATCCTCAGGCATCAATACTCAATCTACAATATTCAATCCACAATCCTCAATCCTCAATCCTCAGGCATCAAAACTCAATCTACAATATTCAATCCACAATCCTTAATCCTCAATCCACAATCCTCAACCTTCAATACTCAATACTCAATCTTCAATCCTCAATCCTCAATCCTCAATCCTCAATCCTCAATCCTCAATCCTCAATATTCAATCCTCAATACTCAATCTTCAATCATCAATCCTCAATCCTCAAATCTCAGTCGTCAATCCTCAGTCATCAATCCTCAATCTTCAATACTCAATCGTCAATCCTTAGTCCTCAATCCTCAATCCTCGATCCTCGTTCCTCAAACCTCAATCCTCAACCCTCAGTCTTCATCCTCAATCCTCAAACCTCAATCCTCAACCCTCAATATTCAATCATCAATACTCAATCTTCAATCCTCAATCCTCAAACCTCAATCCTCAATCCTCATTCTGCAATACTAAACACCCAATCCTCAATCCTCAATCCTCAATCCTCAATCCTCAATCCTCAATCTTCAACCCTGAATCCTCAATCCTCAATACTCAATCCTCAATCTTCAATCCTCAATTCTCAATCTTCAATCCTCAATCCTCAATCCTCAATCCTCAATATTCAATCATCAATACTCAATCTTCAATCCTCATTCCTCAATCTTCAATTCTCAATCCTCAATCCTCAATCCTCAATCCTTAATCCTCAATCCTCAATCCTCAATCCTCAATCCTCAATCCTCAATCCTCAATCCTCAATCCTCAATCCGCAATATTCAATCCTCAATACTCAATCTTCAATCATCGATGCTCAATCCTCAATTCTCAGTCGTCAATCCTCAGTCATCAATCCTCAATCTTCAATACTCAATCGTCAATCCTTAGTCCTCAATCCTCAATCCTCAATCATCGTTCCTCAAACCTCAATCCTCAACCCTCAGTCTTCATCCTCAATCCTCAAACCTCAATCCTCAATCCTCAATATTCAATCATCAATACTCAATCTTCAATCCACAATCCTCAAACCTCAATCCTCAATCCACATTCTTCAATCCTAAATACCCAATCCTTAATCTTCAATCCTCAATCCTCAATCCTCAATTCTCAATCCTCAATCCTTAATTCTCAGACCTCAAACATCAATATTCAACCCTCAGTCCTCGTCCTCAATCCACAACCCTCAATCCTCAGTCCTCAATATTCAATCATAAATATTCAATCTTCAATCCTCAATCCTCAATCCTCAATCCTCAATCCTCAATCCTCAGTCCTCAACCCTGAATCCTCAATACTCTATCCTCAATCTTCAATCTTCAATCCTCAATACTCAATCTTCAATCCTCAATCCTCAATCGTCAATCCTCAATCCTCAATTTTCAATCCTCAACACTCAATCTTCAATCCTCAATCCTCAATCCTCAATCCTCAATCCTCATTCTTCAATCCTCAATACCCAATCCTCAATCTTCAATCCTCAATCCTCAATCCTCAATCCTAATTCCTCAATCCTCATTCTACAATCCTCAATACCCAATCCTCAATTTCAATCCTCAATCCTCAATCCTCATTTCTCAATCCTCAATCCTCAACCCTCAGCCTCATCCTCCATCCTCAGTACTCAATCCTCTATCCTCAATCTTCAATCCTCAATACTCAATCTTCAATCCTCATTCCTCAATCCTCAATCCTCAATCCTCAATCTTCAATCCTCAATCCTTAATCCTCACTCGTCAATCCTAAATACCCAATCCTTAATCTTCAATCCTCAATCCTCAATCCTCAATCCTCAATCCTCAATCCTCAATCCTCAACCCTCAATCCTCAATCATCAATCCTCAATCCTCAATCCACAATCCGCAACATTCAATCCGCAATATTCAATCTTCAATACTCAATCTTCAATCCTCAATCGCCAACCCTCAATCCTCATTCCTCAAACCTCAACCCTCAACCCTCAGTCCTCATACTCAATTCTCAATTCTCAATCCTCAATCCATAATCCTCAATCTTCAGTCCTCAATAATCAATCTCCAATTCTAGATCCTCAATCCCCAATCTTCAATCCTTAATCCTCAATCTTCAATCCCCAATCGCCAGTACTCAATCTTCAATCCTCAATGCTCAATCCTCAAACCTCAATCCTCAGTCCTCAATCCTCAATCCTCAATCCTCAATCCTCAACCCTCAGCCCTCATCCTCCATCCTCAAACCTCAATCCACAATCCTCGATCTTCAATCCTCAATTCTCAATCTTCAATCCTCGATCCTCAATCATCAATCCTCAATCCTCAATCCTCAGGCATCAATACTCAACCTTCAATGCTCAATCCTCAATCCTCAATCCTCAATCCTCATTCCCCAACCCTCAGTCCTCATTCCTCAAACCTCAATCCTCAACCCTCAGTCCTCATACTCAATTCTCAATTCTCAATCCTCAATCCTCTATCCTCAATCTTCAATCCTCAATAGTCATTCTCCAATCCTCAATCCTCAATCCTCGATCCTCAATCCTCAGGCATCAATACTCAATCTTCAATACTCAATCCTCAATCCTCAATCCTCAATCCTCAATCCTCAAACCTCAATCCTCAATCCTCAATATTCAATCATCAATACTCAATCTTCGATCCTCAATCCTCAATCCTCGATCCTCAATCCTCAATCCTCAATCCTCAATCCTCAATCCTCAATCCTCAATCCTCAATCCACAATCCTCAGCCTTCAATACTCAATAATCAATTTCCAATCCTAGATCCTCAATCCTCAATCCTCAATCCTCAATCCTCAATCCTCAATCCTCATTCTTGAATCCTCAATATTCAATCATCAATACTCAATCTTCAATCCTCAATCCTCAATCCTCAATCCTCAATCCTCAATCCTCAATCCTCAATATTCAATCATCAATACGCAATCTTCAACCCTCAATCTTCAATCCTCAATAGTCAATCTTCAATCATCAATCCTCAATCCTCAATTCTCAGTCGTCAATCCTCAGCCATCATTCCTCAATCTTCAATACTCAATCGTCAATCCTTAGTCCTCAATCCTCAATCCTCAATCCTCGTTCCTCAAACCTCAATCCTCAACCCTCAGACTTCATCCTCAATCCTCAAACCTCAATCCTCAATCCTCAATATTCAATCATCAATACTCAATCTTCAATCCTCAATCCTAAAACCTCAATCCTCAGTCCTCATTCTTCAATCCTAAATACCCAATCCTCAATCTTCAATCCTCAATCCTCAATTCTCAATTCTCAATCCTCAATCCTTAATCCTCAGACCTCAAACGTCAATATTCAACCCTCAGTCCTCGTCCTCAATCCACAACCCTCAATCCTCAATCCTCAATCCTCAATCTTCAACCCTGAATCCTCAATCCTCAATACTCAATCCTCAATCTTCAATCCTCAATACTCAATCTTCAATCCTCAATCCTCAATCCTCAATCCTCAATATTCAATCATCAATACTCAATCTTCAATCCTCAATCCTCAATCCTCAATTCTCAATCCTGAATCCTCAATCCTCAATCCTCAATCCTCAATCCTCAATCCACAATCCTCAAGCTTCTATACTCAATATTCAATCTCCAATCCTAGATCCTCAATCCTCAATCTTCAATCCTCAATTCTCAATCTTCAATCCTCGATCCTCAATCATCAATCCTCAATCCTCAATCCTCAGGCATCAATACTCAACCTTCAATGCTCAATCCTCAATGCTCAATCCTCAATCCTCATTCCCCAACCCTCAGTCCTCATTCCTCAAACCTCAATCCTCAACCCTCAGTCCTCATACTCAATTCTCAATTCTCAATCCTCAATCCTCAATCCTCAATCTTCAATCCTCAATAGTCAATCTCCAATCCTCAATCCTCAATCCTCGATCCTCAATCCTCAGGCATCAATACTCAATCTTCAATACTCAATCCTCAATCCTCAATCCTCAATCCTCAATCCTCAATCCTAAAACCTCAATCCTCAATCCTCAATATTCAATCATCAATACTCAATCTTCGATCCTCAATCCTCAATCCTCAATCCTCAATCCTCAATCCTCAATCCTCAATCCTCAATCCTCAATCCTCAATCCTCAATCCACAATCCTCAGCCTTCAATACTCAATAATCAATTTCCAATCCTAGATCCTCAATCCTCAATCCTCAATCCTCAATCCTCAATCCTCATTCTTCAATCCTCAATATTCCATCATCAATACTCAATCTTCAATCCACAATCCTCAATCCTCAATCCTCAATCCTCAAACCTCAATCCTCAATCCTCAATATTCAATCATCAATACTCAATCTTCGATCCTCAATCCTCAATCCTCAATCCTCAATCCTCAATCCTCAATCCTCAATCCTCAATCCTCAATCCTGAATCCTCAATCCACAATCCTCAGCCTTCAATACTCAATAATCAATTTCCAATCCTAGATCCTCAATCCTCAATCCTCAATCCTCAATCCTCAATCCTCATTCTTCAATCCTCAATATTCAATCATCAATACTCAATCCTAAAACCTCAATCCTCAATCCTCATTCTTCAATCCTAAATTCCCAATCCTCAATCTTCAATCCTCAATCCTCAATACTCAATTCTCAAACCTCAATCCTCAATCCTCAATATTCAATCATCAATACTCGATCTTCAATCCTCAATCCTCAATCCTCAATCCTCAAATCTCAATCCTCAATCCTCAATCCTCAATATTCAATCATCAATACTCAATCTTCAACCCTCAATCTTCAATCCTCAATACTCAATCTTCAATCCTCAATCCTCAATCCTCAATCCTCAATCCTCAATCCTCAGGCATCAATACTCAATCTACAATATTCAATCCTCAATCCTTAATCCTCAATCCACAATCCTCAACCTTCAATACTCAATACTCAATCTTCAATCCTGAATCCTCAATCCTCAATCCTCAATCCTCAATCCGCAATATTCAGTCCTCAATACTAAATCTTCAATCATCAATCCTCAATCCTCAATTCTCAGTCGTCAATCCTCAGTCATCAATCCTCAATCTTCAATACTCAATCGTCAATCCTTAGTCCTCAATCCTCAATCCTCAATCCTCGTTCCTCAAACCTCAATCCTCAACCCTCAGTCTTCATCCTCAATCCTCAAACCTCAATACTCAATCCTCAATATTCAATCATCAATACTCAATCTTCAATCCCCAATCCTCAAACCTCAATCCTCAATCCTCATTCTTCAATCCTAAATACCCAATCCTTAATCTGCAATCCTCAATCCTCAATCCTCAATTCTCAATCCTCAATCCTTAATCCTCAGACCTCAAACATCAATATTCAACCCTCAGTCCTCGTCCTCAATCCGCAACACTCAATCCTCAGTCCTCAATATTCAATCATAAATATTCAATCTTCAATCCTCAATCCTCAATCCTCAATCCTCAATCCTCAATCCTCAATATTCAACCCTGAATCCTCAATCCTCAATACTCAATCCTCAATCCTCAATCCTCAATCCTCATTCTTCAATCCTCAATACCCAATCCTCAATCTTCAATCCTCAATCCTCAATCCTCAATCCTAATTCCTCAATCCTCATTCTTCAATCCTAAATACCCAATCCTCAATTTCAATCCTCAATCCTCATTTCTCAATCCTCAATCCTCAACCCTCAGCCCTCATCCTCCATCCTCAGTACTCAATCCTCTATCCTCAATCCTCAATCCTCAATCTTCAATCCTCAATACTCAATCTGCAAACCTCAATCCTCAAACCTCAATCCTCAATCCTCATTCCTCAATCCTCAATACCCAATCCTCAATCCTCAATTCTCAATACTCAATCTTCAATCCTCAATCCTCTATCCTCAATCCTCAGTCCTCAATCCTCAATTCTCAATCCTGAATCCTCATTCCCCAACCCTCAATCCTCATTCTTCAAACCTCAATCCTCAAACCTCAGTCCTCATACTCAATTCTCAATTCTCAATTCTCAATCCTCAATCCTCAATCTTCAATCCTCAATAATCAATCTCCAATCCTCAATCCTCAATCCTCGATCCTCAATCCTCAGGCATCAATACTCAATCTTCAATACTCAATCCTCAATCCTCAATCCTCAATCCTCAATCCTCAAACCTCAATCCTCAATCCTCAATATTCAATCATCAATACTCAATCTTCAATCCTCAATCCTCAATCCTCAATCCTCAATCCTCAATCCTCAATCCTCAATCCTCAATCTTCAATCCTCAATCCTCAATCCTCAATCCACAATCCTCAACCTTCAATACTCAATAATCAATCTCCAATCCTAGATCCTCAATCCTCAATCCTCAATCCTCATTCCTCAATCCTCAATACCCAATCCTCAGTCTTCAATCCTCAAACATCAATCCTCAATTCTCAATCCTCAATCCTCAGTCCTCAGTCGTCGAATCTCAATCCCCGACGCTTAGCACGCATCCTCAATCCTCAGTCCTCAATCCTCAATCCTGAAACCTAAATCCTCTGCCTTCAGTCCTCGTCCTCAATCCTCAAACCTCAATCCCCAATCCTCAATATTCAATCAGCAATACTCAATCTTCAATCCTCAATCCTCAATCCTCAATCCTCAATCCTCAATCCTCAATCCTCAATATTCAATCATCAATACTCAATCTTCAACCCTCAATCTTCAATCCTCAATACTCAATCTTCCATCCTCAATCCTCAATCCTCAATCCTCAATCCTCAATCCTCAGGCATCAATACTCAATCTACAATATTCAATCCGCCATCCTTAATCCTCAATCCACAATCCTCAACCTTCAATACTCAATACTCAATCTTCAATCCTCAATCCTCAATCCTCAATCCTCAATCCTCAATCCTCAATCCGCAATATTCAATCCGCAATACTCAATCTTCGATCATCAGTCCTCAATCCTCAATTCTCAGTCGTCAATCCTCAGTCATCAATCCTCAATCTTCAATACTCAATCGTCAATCCATAGTCCTCAATCCTCAATCGTCAATCCTCGTTCCTCAAACCTCAATCCTCAACCCTCAGTCTTCATCCTCAATCCTCAAACCTCAATCCTCAATCCTCAATATTCAATCATCAATACTCAATCTTCAATCCCCAATCCTCAAACCTCAATCCTCAATCCTCACTCTTCAATCCTAAATACCCAATCCTTAATCTTCAATCCTTAATCCTCAATCCTCAATTCTCAATCCTCAATCCTTAATCCTCAGACCTCAAACATCAATATTCAACCCTCAGTCCTCGTCCTCAATCCACAACCCTCAATCCTCAGTCCTCAATATTCAATCATAAATATTCAATCTTCAATCCTCAATCCTCAATCCTCAATCCTCAATCCTCATTCTTCATTCCTCAATACCCAATCCTCAATCTTCAATCCTCAATCCTCAATCCTCAATCCTAATTCCTCAATCCTCATTCTTCAATCCTCAATACCCAATCCTCAATTTCAATCCTCAATCCTCAATCCTCATTTCTCAATCCTCAATCCTCAACCCTCAGCCCTCATCCTCCATCCTCAGTACTCAGTCCTCTTTCCTCAATCTTCAATCCTCAATACTCAATCTTCAATCCTCATTCCTCAATCCTCAATTCTCAATCCTCAATCTTCAATCCTCAAACATCTATCCTCAATTCTCAATCCTCAATCCTCAGTCCTCAGTCGTCGAACATCAATCCCCGACCCTTAGCACTCATCCTCAATCCTCATCCCTCAATCCACAATCCTCAACCTTCAATACTCAATAATCAATCTCCAATCCTAGATCCTCAATCCTCAATCCTCAATCCTCATTCCTCAATCCTCAATACCCAATCCTCAATCTTCAATCCTCAAACATCAATCCTCAATTCTCAATCCTCAATCCTCAGTCCTCAGTCGTCGAATCTCAATCCCCGACGCTTAGCACGCATCCTCAATCCTCAGTCCTCAATCCTCAATCCTCAAACCTAAATCCTCTACCGTCAGTCTTCGTCCTCAATCCTCAAACCTCAATCCCCAATCCTCAATATTCAATCAGCAATACTCAATCTTCAATCCTCAATCCTCAATCCTCAATCCCCAATCCTCAATCCTCAATCCTCAATATTCAATCATCAATACTCAATCTTCAACCCTCAATCTTCAATCCTCAATACTCAATCTTCCATCCTCTATCCTCAATACTCAATCCTCAATCCTCAATCCTCAGGCATCAATACTGAATCTACAATATTCAATCCTCAATCCTTAATCCTCAATCCACAATCCTCAACATTCAATACTCAATACTCAATCTTCAATCCTCAATCCTCAATCCTCAATCCTCAATCCTCAACCCTCAATCCGCAATATTCAATCCTCAATACTCAACCTTCAATCATCAATCCTCAATCCTCAATTCTCAGTCGTCAATCCTCAGTCATCAATCCTCAATCTTCAATACTCAATCGTCAATCCTTAGTCCTCAATCCTCAATCCTCAATCCTCGTTCCTCAAACCTCAATCCTCAACCCTCAGTCTTCATCCTCAATCCTCAAACCTCAATCCTCAATCCTCAATATTCAATCATCAATACTCACTCTTCAATCCCCAATCCTCAAACCTCAATCCTCAATCCTCATTCTTCAATCCTAAATACCCAATCCTTAATCTTCAATCCTTAATCCTCAATTCTCAATTCTCAATCCTCAATCCTTAATCCTCAGACCTCAAACATCAATATTCAACCCTCAGTCCTCGTCCTCAATCCACAACCCTCAATCCTCAGTCCTCAATATTCAATCATAAATATTCAATCTTCAATCCTCAATCCTCAATCCTCAATCCTCAATCCTCAATCCTCAATCTTCAACCCTGAATCCTCAATCCTCAATACTCAATCCTCCATCTTCAATCCTCAATACTCAATCTTCAATCCTCAATCCTCAATCGTCAATCCTCAATCCTCAATTTTCAATCCTCAACACTCAATCTTCAATCCTCAATCCTCAATCCTCAATCCTCAATCCTCATTCTTCAATCCTCAATACCCAATCCTCAATCTTCAATCCTCAATCCTCAATCCTCAATCCTAATTCCTCAATCCTCATTCTTCAATCCTCAATACCCAATCCTCAATTTCAATCCTCAATCCTCAATCCTCATTTCTCAATCCTCAATCCTCAACCCTCAGCCCTCATCCTCCATCCTCAGTACTCAATCCTCTATCCTCAATCTTCAATCCTCAATACTCAATCTTCAATCCTCATTCCTCAATCCTCAATCCTCAATCCTCAATCTTCAATCCTCAAACATCTATCCTCAATTCTCAATCCTCAATCCTCAGTCCTCAGTCGTCGAACATCAATCCCCGACCCTTAGCACTCATCCTCAATCCTCATCCCTCAATCCTCAATCCTCAAACCTAAATCCACTACCGTTAGTCCTCGTCCTCAATCCTCAAACCTCAATCCTCAATCCTCAATATTCAATCATCAATTCTAAATCTTCAATCCTCAATCCTCAATCCTCAATCCTCAATCCTCAATCCTCAATCCTCAATCCTCAATATTCAATCATCAATACTCAATCTTTAACCCTCAATCTTCAATCCTCAATACTCAATCTTCAATCCTCAATCCTCAATATTCAATCCTCAATACTCAATCTTCAATCATCAATCCTCAATCCCCAATTCTCAGTCGTCAATCCTCAGTCATCAATCCTCAATCTTCAATACTCAATAGTCAATCCTTAGTCCTCAATCCTCAATCCTCAATCCTCAATCCTCATTCCTCAATATTCAATCATCAATACTCAATCTTCAACCCTCAATCTTCAATCCTCAATACTCAATCTTCTATCCTGAATCCTCAATCCTCAATCCTCAATCCTCAATCCTCAGGCATCAATACTCAATCTACAATATTCAATCCTCAATCCTTAACCCTCAATCCACAATCCTCAAGCTTCAATACTCAATACTGAATCTTCAATCCTCAATCCTCAATCCTCAATCCTCAATCCTCAATCCTCAATCCTCAATCTTCAATCCTCAATTCTCAATCTTCAATCCTCGATCCTCAATCCTCAATCCTCAATATTCAATCATCAATACTCAATCTTCAACCCTCAATCTTCAATCCTCAATACTCAATCTTCAATCCTCAATCCTCAATCCTCAATCCTCAATCCTCAATCCTCAATCCTCAGGCATCAATACTCAATCTACAATATTCAATCCTCAGTCCTTAATCCTCAATCCACAATCCTCAACCTTCAATACTCAATACTCAATCTTCAATCCTCAATCCTCAATCCTCAATCCTCAATCCTCAATCCTCAATCCTCAGGCATCAATACTCAATCATCAATACTCAATCTTCAATCCTCAATCCTCAATCCTCAATCCTCAATCCTCAATCCTCAATCCTCAATATTCAATCATCAATACGCAATCTTCAACCCTCAATCTTCAATCCTCAATAGTCAATCTTCAATCATCAATCCTCAATCCTCAATTCTCAGTCGTCAATCCTCAGCCATCATTCCTCAATCTTCAATACTCAATCGTCAATCCTTAGTCCTCAATCCTCAATCCTCAATCCTCGTTCCTCAAACCTCAATCCTCAACCCTCAGACTTCATCCTCAATCCTCAAACCTCAATCCTCAATCCTCAATATTCAATCATCAATACTCAATCTTCAATCCTCAATCCTAAAACCTCAATCCTCAGTCCTCATTCTTCAATCCTAAATACCCAATCCTCAATCTTCAATCCTCAATCCTCAATTCTCAATTCTCAATCCTCAATCCTTAATCCTCAGACCTCAAACGTCAATATTCAACCCTCAGTCCTCGTCCTCAATCCACAACCCTCAATCCTCAATCCTCAATCCTCAATCTTCAACCCTGAATCCTCAATCCTCAATACTCAATCCTCAATCTTCAATCCTCAATACTCAATCTTCAATCCTCAATCCTCAATCCTCAATCCTCAATATTCAATCATCAATACTCAATCTTCAATCCTCAATCCTCAATCCTCAATTCTCAATCCTGAATCCTCAATCCTCAATCCTCAATCCTCAATCCTCAATCCACAATCCTCAAGCTTCTATACTCAATATTCAATCTCCAATCCTAGATCCTCAATCCTCAATCTTCAATCCTCAATTCTCAATCTTCAATCCTCGATCCTCAATCATCAATCCTCAATCCTCAATCCTCAGGCATCAATACTCAACCTTCAATGCTCAATCCTCAATGCTCAATCCTCAATCCTCATTCCCCAACCCTCAGTCCTCATTCCTCAAACCTCAATCCTCAACCCTCAGTCCTCATACTCAATTCTCAATTCTCAATCCTCAATCCTCAATCCTCAATCTTCAATCCTCAATAGTCAATCTCCAATCCTCAATCCTCAATCCTCGATCCTCAATCCTCAGGCATCAATACTCAATCTTCAATACTCAATCCTCAATCCTCAATCCTCAATCCTCAATCCTCAATCCTAAAACCTCAATCCTCAATCCTCAATATTCAATCATCAATACTCAATCTTCGATCCTCAATCCTCAATCCTCAATCCTCAATCCTCAATCCTCAATCCTCAATCCTCAATCCTCAATCCTCAATCCTCAATCCACAATCCTCAGCCTTCAATACTCAATAATCAATTTCCAATCCTAGATCCTCAATCCTCAATCCTCAATCCTCAATCCTCAATCCTCATTCTTCAATCCTCAATATTCCATCATCAATACTCAATCTTCAATCCACAATCCTCAATCCTCAATCCTCAATCCTCAAACCTCAATCCTCAATCCTCAATATTCAATCATCAATACTCAATCTTCGATCCTCAATCCTCAATCCTCAATCCTCAATCCTCAATCCTCAATCCTCAATCCTCAATCCTCAATCCTGAATCCTCAATCCACAATCCTCAGCCTTCAATACTCAATAATCAATTTCCAATCCTAGATCCTCAACCCTCAATCCTCAATCCTCAATCCTCAATCCTCATTCTTCAATCCTCAATATTCAATCATCAATACTCAATCCTAAAACCTCAATCCTCAATCCTCATTCTTCAATCCTAAATTCCCAATCCTCAATCTTCAATCCTCAATCCTCAATACTCAATTCTCAAACCTCAATCCTCAATCCTCAATATTCAATCATCAATACTCGATCTTCAATCCTCAATCCTCAATCCTCAATCCTCAATCCTCAATCCTCAATCCTCAATCCTCAATATTCAATCATCAATACTCAATCTTCAACCCTCAATCTTCAATCCTCAATACTCAATCTTCAATCCTCAATCCTCAATCCTCAATCCTCAATCCTCAATCCTCAGGCATCTATACTCAATCTACAATATTCAATCCTCAATCCTTAATCCTCAATCCACAATCCTCAACCTTCAATACTCAATACTCAATCTTCAATCCTGAATCCTCAATCCTCAATCCTCAATCCTCAATCCGCAATATTCAGTCCTCAATACTAAATCTTCAATCATCAATCCTCAATCCTCAATTCTCAGTCGTCAATCCTCAGTCATCAATCCTCAATCTTCAATACTCAATCGTCAATCCTTAGTCCTCAATCCTCAATCCTCAATCCTCGTTCCTCAAACCTCAATCCTCAACCCTCAGTCTTCATCCTCAATCCTCAAACCTCAATACTCAATCCTCAATATTCAATCATCAATACTCAATCTTCAATCCCCAATCCTCAAACCTCAATCCTCGATCCTCATTCTTCAATCCTAAATACCCAATCCTTAATCTGCAATCCTCAATCCTCAATCCTCAATTCTCAATCCTCAATCCTTAATCCTCAGACCTCAAACATCAATATTCAACCCTCAGTCCTCGTCCTCAATCCGCAACACTCAATCCTCAGTCCTCAATATTCAATCATAAATATTCAATCTTCAATCCTCAATCCTCAATCCTCAATCCTCAATCCTCAATCCTCAATATTCAACCC
Organism: Calliopsis andreniformis; assembly: GCF_051401765.1. NCBI lineage: Eukaryota > Metazoa > Arthropoda > Insecta > Hymenoptera > Andrenidae > Calliopsis > Calliopsis andreniformis. The sequence continues at coordinate 3,589,408 of NW_027480438.1, forward strand.
TGAATCCTCAATCCTCAATACTCAATCCTCAATCCTCAATCCTCAATCCTCATTCTTCAATCCTCAATACCCAATCCTCAATCTTCAATCCTCAATCCTCAATCCTCAATCCTAATTCCTCAATCCTCATTCTTCAATCCTAAATACCCAATCCTCAATTTCAATCCTCAATCCTCATTTCTCAATCCTCAATCCTCAACCCTCAGCCCTCATCCTCCATCCTCAGTACTCAATCCTCTATCCTCAATCTTCAATCCTCAATACTCAATCTTCAATCCTCATTCCTCAATCGTCAATCCTCAATCCTCAATCTTCAATCCTCAATACTCAATCTGCAAACCTCAATCCTCAAACCTCAATCCTCAATCCTCATTCCTCAATCCTCAATACCCAATCCTCAATCCTCAATTCTCAATACTCAATCTTCAATCCTCAATCCTCTATCCTCAATCCTCAGTCCTCAATCCTCAATTCTCAATCCTGAATCCTCATTCCCCAACCCTCAATCCTCATTCTTCAAACCTCAATCCTCAAACCTCAGTCCTCATACTCAATTCTCAATTCTCAATTCTCAATCCTCAATCCTCAATCTTCAATCCTCAATAATCAATCTCCAATCCTCAATCCTCAATCCTCGATCCTCAATCCTCAGGCATCAATACTCAATCTTCAATACTCAATCCTCAATCCTCAATCCTCAATCCTCAATCCTCAAACCTCAATCCTCAATCCTCAATATTCAATCATCAATACTCAATCTTCAATCCTCAATCCTCAATCCTCAATCCTCAATCCTCAATCCTCAATCCTCAATCCTCAATCTTCAATCCTCAATCCTCAATCCTCAATCCACAATCCTCAACCTTCAATACTCAATAATCAATCTCCAACCCTAGATCCTCAATCCTCAATCCTCAATCCTCATTCCTCAATCCTCAATACCCAATCCTCAGTCTTCAATCCTCAAACATCAATCCTCAATTCTCAATCCTCAATCCTCAGTCCTCAGTCGTCGAATCTCAATCCCCGACGCTTAGCACGCATCCTCAATCCTCAGTCCTCAATCCTCAATCCTGAAACCTAAATCCTCTGCCTTCAGTCCTCGTCCTCAATCCTCAAACCTCAATCCCCAATCCTCAATATTCAATCAGCAATACTCAATCTTCAATCCTCAATCCTCAATCCTCAATCCTCAATCCTCAATCCTCAATCCTCAATATTCAATCATCAATACTCAATCTTCAACCCTCAATCTTCAATCCTCAATACTCAATCTTCCATCCTCAATCCTCAATCCTCAATCCTCAATCCTCAATCCTCAGCCTTCAATACTCAATAATCAATTTCCAATCCTAGATCCTCAATCCTCAATCCTCAATCCTCAATCCTCAATCCTCATTCTTCAATCCTCAATATTCCATCATCAATACTCAATCTTCAATCCACAATCCTCAATCCTCAATCCTCAATCCTCAAACCTCAATCCTCAATCCTCAATATTCAATCATCAATACTCAATCTTCGATCCTCAATCCTCAATCCTCAATCCTCAATCCTCAATCCTCAATCCTCAATCCTCAATCCTCAATCCTGAATCCTCAATCCACAATCCTCAGCCTTCAATACTCAATAATCAATTTCCAATCCTAGATCCCCAATCCTCAATCCTCAATCCTCAATCCTCAATCCTCATTCTTCAATCCTCAATATTCAATCATCAATACTCAATCCTAAAACCTCAATCCTCAATCCTCATTCTTCAATCCTAAATTCCCAATCCTCAATCTTCAATCCTCAATCCTCAATACTCAATTCTCAAACCTCAATCCTCAATCCTCAATATTCAATCATCAATACTCGATCTTCAATCCTCAATCCTCAATCCTCAATCCTCAATCCTCAATCCTCAATCCTCAATCCTCAATATTCAATCATCAATACTCAATCTTCAACCCTCAATCTTCAATCCTCAATACTCAATCTTCAATCCTCAATCCTCAATCCTCAATCCTCAATCCTCAATCCTCAGGCATCTATACTCAATCTACAATATTCAATCCTCAATCCTTAATCCTCAATCCACAATCCTCAACCTTCAATACTCAATACTCAATCTTCAATCCTGAATCCTCAATCCTCAATCCTCAATCCTCAATCCGCAATATTCAGTCCTCAATACTAAATCTTCAATCATCAATCCTCAATCCTCAATTCTCAGTCGTCAATCCTCAGTCATCAATCCTCAATCTTCAATACTCAATCGTCAATCCTTAGTCCTCAATCCTCAATCCTCAATCCTCGTTCCTCAAACCTCAATCCTCAACCCTCAGTCTTCATCCTCAATCCTCAAACCTCAATACTCAATCCTCAATATTCAATCATCAATACTCAATCTTCAATCCCCAATCCTCAAACCTCAATCCTCAATCCTCATTCTTCAATCCTAAATACCCAATCCTTAATCTGCAATCCTCAATCCTCAATCCTCAATTCTCAATCCTCAATCCTTAATCCTCAGACCTCAAACATCAATATTCAACCCTCAGTCCTCGTCCTCAATCCGCAACACTCAATCCTCAGTCCTCAATATTCAATCATAAATATTCAATCTTCAATCCTCAATCCTCAATCCTCAATCCTCAATATTCAACCCTGAATCCTCAATCCTCAATACTCAATCCTCAATCGTCAATCCTCAATCCTCATTCTTCAATCCTCAATACCCAATCCTCAATCTTCAATCCTCAATCCTAAATCCTCAATCCTAATTCCTCAATCCTCATTCTTCAATCCTAAATACCCAATCCTCAATTTCAATCCTCAATCCTCATTTCTCAATCCTCAATCCTCAACCCTCAGCCCTCATCCTCCATCCTCAGTACTCAATCCTCTATCCTCAATCTTCAATCCTCAATACTCAATCTTCAATCCTCATTCCTCAATCGTCAATCCTCAATCCTCAATCTTCAATCCTCAATACTCAATCTGCAAACCTCAATCCTCAAACCTCAATCCTCAATCCTCATTCCTCAATCCTCAATACCCAATCCTCAATCCTCAATTCTCAATACTCAATCTTCAATCCTCAATCCTCTATCCTCAATCCTCAGTCCTCAATCCTCAATTCTCAATCCTGAATCCTCATTCCCCAACCCTCAATCCTCATTCTTCAAACCTCAATCCTCAAACCTCAGTCCTCATACTCAATTCTCAATTCTCAATTCTCAATCCTCAATCCTCAATCTTCAATCCTCAATAATCAATCTCCAATCCTCAATCCTCAATCCTCGATCCTCAATCCTCAGGCATCAATACTCAATCTTCAATACTCAATCCTCAATCCTCAATCCTCAATCCTCAATCCTCAAACCTCAATCCTCAATCCTCAATATTCAATCATCAATACTCAATCTTCAATCCTCAATCCTCAATCCTCAATCCTCAATCCTCAATCCTCAATCCTCAATCCTCAATCTTCAATCCTCAATCCTCAATCCTCAATCCACAATCCTCAACCTTCAATACTCAATAATCAATCTCCAACCCTAGATCCTCAATCCTCAATCCTCAATCCTCATTCCTCAATCCTCAATACCCAATCCTCAGTCTTCAATCCTCAAACATCAATCCTCAATTCTCAATCCTCAATCCTCAGTCCTCAGTCGTCGAATCTCAATCCCCGACGCTTAGCACGCATCCTCAATCCTCAGTCCTCAATCCTCAATCCTGAAACCTAAATCCTCTGCCTTCAGTCCTCGTCCTCAATCCTCAAACCTCAATCCCCAATCCTCAATATTCAATCAGCAATACTCAATCTTCAATCCTCAATCCTCAATCCTCAATCCTCAATCCTCAATCCTCAATCCTCAATATTCAATCATCAATACTCAATCTTCAACCCTCAATCTTCAATCCTCAATACTCAATCTTCCATCCTCAATCCTCAATCCTCAATCCTCAATCCTCAATCCTCAGGCATCAATACTCAATCTACAATATTCAATCCGCCATCCTTAATCCTCAATCCACAATCCTCAACCTTCAATACTCAATACTCAATCTTCAATCCTCAATCCTCAATCCTCAATCCTCAATCCTCAATCCTCAATCCGCAATATTCAATCCGCAATACTCAATCTTCGATCATCAGTCCTCAATCCTCAATTCTCAGTCGTCAATCCTCAGTCATCAATCCTCAATCTTCAATACTCAATCGTCAATCCATAGTCCTCAATCCTCAATCGTCAATCCTCGTTCCTCAAACCTCAATCCTCAACCCTCAGTCTTCATCCTCAATCCTCAAACCTCAATCCTCAATCCTCAATATTCAATCATCAATACTCAATCTTCAATCCCCAATCCTCAAACCTCAATCCTCAATCCTCACTCTTCAATCCTAAATACCCAATCCTTAATCTTCAATCCTTAATCCTCAATCCTCAATTCTCAATCCTCAATCCTTAATCCTCAGACCTCAAACATCAATATTCAACCCTCAGTCCTCGTCCTCAATCCACAACCCTCAATCCTCAGTCCTCAATATTCAATCATAAATATTCAATCTTCAATCCTCAATCCTCAATCCTCAATCCTCAATCCTCATTCTTCATTCCTCAATACCCAATCCTCAATCTTCAATCCTCAATCCTCAATCCTCAATCCTAATTCCTCAATCCTCATTCTTCAATCCTCAATACCCAATCCTCAATTTCAATCCTCAATCCTCAATCCTCATTTCTCAATCCTCAATCCTCAACCCTCAGCCCTCATCCTCCATCCTCAGTACTCAGTCCTCTTTCCTCAATCTTCAATCCTCAATACTCAATCTTCAATCCTCATTCCTCAATCCTCAATCCTCAATCCTCAATCTTCAATCCTCAAACATCTATCCTCAATTCTCAATCCTCAATCCTCAGTCCTCAGTCGTCGAACATCAATCCCCGACCCTTAGCACTCATCCTCAATCCTCATCCCTCAATCCACAATCCTCAACCTTCAATACTCAATAATCAATCTCCAATCCTAGATCCTCAATCCTCAATCCTCAATCCTCATTCCTCAATCCTCAATACCCAATCCTCAATCTTCAATCCTCAAACATCAATCCTCAATTCTCAATCCTCAATCCTCAGTCCTCAGTCGTCGAATCTCAATCCCCGACGCTTAGCACGCATCCTCAATCCTCAGTCCTCAATCCTCAATCCTCAAACCTAAATCCTCTACCGTCAGTCTTCGTCCTCAATCCTCAAACCTCAATCCCCAATCCTCAATATTCAATCAGCAATACTCAATCTTCAATCCTCAATCCTCAATCCTCAATCCTCAATCCTCAATCCTCAATCCTCAATATTCAATCATCAATACTCAATCTTCAACCCTCAATCTTCAATCCTCAATACTCAATCTTCCATCCTCTATCCTCAATACTCAATCCTCAATCCTCAATCCTCAGGCATCAATACTGAATCTACAATATTCAATCCTCAATCCTTAATCCTCAATCCACAATCCTCAACATTCAATACTCAATACTCAATCTTCAATCCTCAATCCTCAATCCTCAATCCTCAATCCTCAACCCTCAATCCGCAATATTCAATCCTCAATACTCAACCTTCAATCATCAATCCTCAATCCTCAATTCTCAGTCGTCAATCCTCAGTCATCAATCCTCAATCTTCAATACTCAATCGTCAATCCTTAGTCCTCAATCCTCAATCCTCAATCCTCAATCCTCAATCCTCAATCCTCAATCCTCAATATTCAATCATCAATACTCAATCTTCAACCCTCAATCTTCAATCCTCAATACTCAATCTTCCATCCTCTATCCTCAATACTCAATCCTCAATCCTCAATCCTCAGGCATCAATACTGAATCTACAATATTCAATCCTCAATCCTTAATCCTCAATCCACAATCCTCAACATTCAATACTCAATACTCAATCTTCAATCCTCAATCCTCAATCCTCAATCCTCAATCCTCAACCCTCAATCCGCAATATTCAATCCTCAATACTCAACCTTCAATCATCAATCCTCAATCCTCAATTCTCAGTCGTCAATCCTCAGTCATCAATCCTCAATCTTCAATACTCAATCGTCAATCCTTAGTCCTCAATCCTCAGTCATCAATCCTCAATCTTCAATACTCAATCGTCAATCCTTAGTCCTCAATCCTCAATCCTCAATCCTCAATCCTCATTCCTCAATATTCAATCATCAATACTCAATCTTCAACCCTCAATCTTCAATCCTCAATACTCAATCTTCTATCCTGAATCCTCAATCCTCAATCCTCAATCCTCAATCCTCAGGCATCAATACTCAATCTACAATATTCAATCCTCAATCCTTAACCCTCAATCCACAATCCTCAAGCTTCAATACTCAATACTGAATCTTCAATCCTCAATCCTCAATCCTCAATTCTCAATCCTCAATCCTCAATCTTCAATCCTCAATTCTCAATCTTCAATCCTCGATCCTCAATCCTCAATCCTCAATATTCAATCATCAATACTCAATCTTCAACCCTCAATCTTCAATCCTCAATACTCAATCTTCAATCCTCAATCCTCAATCCTCAATCCTCGATCCTCAATCCTCAATCATCAGGCATCAATACTCAATCTACAATATTCAATCCTCAGTCCTTAATCCTCAATCCACAATCCTCAACCTTCAATACTCAATACTCAATCTTCAATCCTCAATCCTCAATCCTCAATCCTCAATCCTCAATCCTCAATCCTCAGGCATCAATACTCAATCTTCAATGCTCAATCCTCAATCCTCAATCCTCATTCCCCAACCCTCAATCCTCATTCCTCAAACCTCAACCCTCAAACCTCAGTCCTCATACTCAATTCTCAATTCTCAATCCTCAATCCTCAATCCTCAATCTTCAATCCTCAATAATCAATCTCCATTCCTCAATCCTCAATTCTCGATCCTCAATCCTCAGGCATCAATACTCAATCTTCAATACTCAACCCTCAATCCTCACTCCTCAATCCTCAATCCTCAAACCTCAATCCTCAATCCTCAATATTCAATCATCAATACTCAATCTTCAATCCGCAATCCTCAATCCTCAATCCTCAACCCTCAATCCTCATTCCTCAAACCTCAATCCTCAACCCTCAGTCCTCATACTCAATTCTCAATTCTCAATCCTCAATTCTCAATCCTCAATCTTCAGTCCTCAATAATCAATCTCCAATTCTAGATCCTCAACCCCAATCTTCAATTCTTAATCCTCAATCTTTAATCCCCAATCCCCAGTACTCAATCTTCAATCCTCAATGCTCAATCCTCAATCCTGAATCCTCAGTCCTCAGACCTCAATCTTCAATCCTCAAACCTCAATCCTCAACCGTCAGTCCTCATTCTCCAACCTCAATCCTCAATCCTCAATCATCAATCTTCAATCCCCAATACTCAATCTTCAATCCTCAATCCTCAAGCCTCAGGCATCAATACTCAATCTTCAATACTCAATCCTCAATCCTCAATCCTCTATCCTCAATCCTCAACCATCAATCCTCATTCCTCAAACCTCAATCCTCAACCCTCAGTCCTCATCCTCAATTCTCAATTCTCAATCCTCAATCCTCAATCCTCAATCTTCAATCCTCAATAATCAATCTCCGATCCTAGGTCCTCAATCCCCAACCTTCGATCGTTAATCCTCAATCTTCAATCCTCAATCCCCAGTCATCAATTTTCAATCCTCAATGCTCAATCCTCAATCCTCAATCCTCAGTCCTCAATCCCCAATCCTTAATCCTCAAACCTCAATCCTCAACCGGCAGTCCTCGTCCTCAATCCTCAAACCTCAATCATCAATCCTCAATATTCAATCATCAATACTCAATCTACAATCCTCAACCCTCAATCCTCACTCCTCAATCCTCAATCCTCAAACCTCAATTCTCAATCCTCAATATTCAATCATCAATACTCAATCTTCAATCCGCAATCCTCAATCCTCAATCCTCAACCCTCAATCCTCATTCCTCAAACCTCAATCCTCAACCCTCAGTCCTCATACTCAATTCTCAATTCTCAATCCTCAATTCTCAATCCTCAATCTTCAGTCCTCAATAATCAATCTCCAATTCTAGGTCCTCAATCCCCAATCTTCAATCCTTAATCCTCAATCTTCAATCCCCAATCCCCAGGACTCAATCTTCAATCCTCAATGCTCAATCCTCAATCCTCAATCCTCAGTCCTCAGACCTCAACCTTCAATCCTCAAACCTCAATCCTCAACCGTCAGTCCTCATTCTCCAACCTCAATCCTCAATCCTCAACCCTCAATCTTCAATCCCCAATACTCAATCTTCAATCCTCAATCCTCAATACTCAATCCTCAATCCTCAAACCTCAGGCATCAATACTCAATCTTCAATACTCAATCCTCAATCCTCAATCCTCTATCCTCAATCCTCAACCATCAATCCTCATTCCTCAAACCTCAATCCTCAACCCTCAGTCCTCATCCTCAATTCTCAATTCTCAATCCTCAATCCTCAATCCTCAATCTTCAATCCTCAATAATCAATCTCCGATCCTAGGTCCTCAATCCCCAACCTTCAATCGTTAATCCTCAATCTTCAATCCTCAATCCCCAGTCATCAATCTTCAATCCTCAATGCTCAATCCTCAATCATCAATCCTCAGTCCTCAATCCCCCATCCTTAATCCTCAAACCTCAATCCTCAACCGTCAGTCCTCGTCCTCAATCCTCAAACCTCAATCATCAATCCTCAATATTCAGTCATCAATACTCAATCTTCAATCCTCAATCCTCAAACCTCAATCCTCAATCCTCATTCTTCAATCCTAAATACCCAATCCTCAATTTCCAATCCTCAATCCTCAATCCTCAATTCTCAATCCTCAATCCTTAATCCTCAGACCTCAAACATCAATATTCAACCCTCAGTCCTCGTCCTCAATCCACAACCCTCAATCCTCAGTCCTCAATATTCAATCATCAATATTCAATCTTCAATCCTCAATCCTCAATCCTCAATCCTCAATCCTCAATCCTCAATTTTCAACCCTGAATCCTCAATCGTCAATACTCAATCCTCTATCTTCAATCCTCAATACTCAATCTTCAATCCTTAATCCTCAATCTGCAATCCCCAATCCCCAGTACTCAATCTTCAATCCTCAATGCTCAATCCTCAATCCTCAATCCTCAGTCCTCAGTCCTCAATCTTCAATCCTCAAACCTCAATCCTCAACCGTCAGTCCTCATTCTCCATCCTCAATACTCAATCCTCAATCCTCAATCTTCAATCCCCAATACTCAATCTTCAATCCTCAATCCTCAATCCTCAATCCTCAATCCTCAACCTTCAATACTCAATACTCAATCTTCAATCCTCAATCCTCAATCCTCAATCCTCAATCCTCAATCCTCAATCCGCAACATTCAATCCTCAATACTCAATCTTCGATCATCAATCCTCAATCCTCAATTCTCAGTCGTCAATCCTCAGTCATCAATCCTCAATCTTCAATACTCAATCGTCAATCCATAGTCCTCAATCCTCAATCCTCAATCCTCGTTCCTCAAACCTCAATCCTCAACCCTCAGTCTTCATCCTCAATCCTCAAACCTCAATCCTCAATCCTCAATATTCAATCATCAATACTCAATCTTCAATCCCCAATCCTCAAACCTCCATCCTCAATCCTCACTCTTCAATCCTAAATACCCAATCCTCATTCTTCATTCCTCAATACCCAATCCTCAATCTTCAATCCTCAATCCTCAATCCTCAATCCTAATTCCTCAATCCTCATTCTTCAATCCTCAATACCCAGTCCTCAATTTCAATCCTCAATCCTCAATCCTCATTTCTCAATCCTCAATCCTCAACCCTCAGCCCTCATCCTCCATCCTCAGTACTCAATCCTCTTTCCTCAATCTTCAATCCTCAATACTCAATCTTCAATCCTCATTCCTCAATCCTCAATCCTCAATCCTCAATCTTCAATCCTCAAACATCTATCCTCAATTCTCAATCCTCAATCCTCAGTCCTCAGTCGTCGAACATCAATCCCCGACCCTTAGCACTCATCCTCAATCCTCATCCCTCAATCCACAATCCTCAACCTTCAATACTCAATTATCAATCTCCAATCCTAGATCCTCAATCCTCAATCCTCAATCCTCATTCCTCAATCCTCAATACCCAATCCTCAATCTTCAATCCTCAAACATCAATCCTCAATTCTCAATCCTCAATCCTCAGTCCTCAGTCGTCGAATCTCAATCCCCGACGCTTAGCACGCATCCTCAATCCTCAATCCTCAACCCTCAGCCCTCATCCTCCATCCTCAGTACTCAATCCTCTTTCCTCAATCTTCAATCCTCAATACTCAATCTTCAATCCTCATTCCTCAATCCTCAATCCTCAATCCTCAATCTTCAATCCTCAAACATCTATCCTCAATTCTCAATCCTCAATCCTCAGTCCTCAGTCGTCGAACATCAATCCCCGACCCTTAGCACTCATCCTCAATCCTCATCCCTCAATCCACAATCCTCAACCTTCAATACTCAAT